>NC_133970.1:6736272-7425772 GCF_031877795.1 Strix aluco
TATCCCACTTTTTTACGGTCCAAACGCTACATTAAGGGCACAAAGTCTCCATTTTAGGTCACAACGCTTCCTTTTTAGAGTCCGGAACGTTGGTTCCAGGGTTGAAAGCCTCCCTGTTCTGCTTCAAAGCGTCATTTAGAAGGTACAAGCCCTCATTTTTAGGGCGCAACGCCTCATTTTTTGGCCGCGAATCCTCCTTTTTAGGGTCAGTACGTCCTTTTTGCTGTAAAATCCCTCACTTCTATGTTCCGGACATCTCATTTAGGGCACAAAGCCTTGTTTTGTGGTCCCAAAGCTTCCTCTTCAGAGTCCAAAGCTTTGATTCTGTGGTTGAATTCCTCGTTTTATAATCCAAACCCTCACGTTTATTGCACAAACCCTCATTTTTAGGGCCCAAACGCTCATTTTTATGCTGCAAATCATTTCACTGGAAAATGCCTCCTTTTTATGCTCCAAACGCCTCCTTTAGGGCACGATGTCTGAATGTTAGGTCCCAAAGATTTGGTTAAGAGCCAAAGCTTGGAGTCTAGGGTTGAAAGCCTGCTTTTTACTCTACAAACCCTCCTGTTTAGGCTACAAACCCTCCTTTTTGGTGCACAAGCCCTCGCTGTTAGGGTGCAAACACTCACGTTAAGATTCCCAAGCTTCGAGTCCAGGGTTGAAATCCACATCTTTATGCTCCAAACGACCGTCTTTAGGCTTCAAATCCGACTTTTAATTCTGAAATCCCACTTTTTTACGCTCCAAACGCTACATTAAGGGCACAAAGTCTCCATTTTAGGTCACAACGCTTCCTTTTTAGAGTCCGGAACGTTGGTTCCAGGGTTGAAAGCCTCCCTGTTCTGCTTCAAAGCGTCATTTAGAAGGTACAAGCCCTCATTTTTAGGGCGCAACGCCTCATTTTTTGGCCGCGAATCCTCCTTTTTAGGGGTCAATACGTCCTTTTTGCTGTAAAATCCCTCACTTTTATGTTCCGGACATCTCATTTAGGGCACAAAGCCTTGTTTTGTGGTCCCAAAGCTTCCTCTTCAGAGTCCAAAGCTTTGATTCTGTGGTTGAATTCCTCGTTTTATAATCCAAACCCTCACGTTTATTGCACAAACCCTCATTTTTAGGGCCCAAACGCTCATTTTTATGCTGCAAATCATTTCACTGGAAAATGCCTCCTTTTTATGCTCCAAACGCCTCCTTTAGGGCACGATGTCTGAATGTTAGGTCCCAAAGATTTGGTTAAGAGCCCAAAGCTTGGAGTCTAGGGTTGAAAGCCTGCTTTTTACTCTACAAACCCTCCTGTTTAGGGTACAAACCCTCTTTTTTGGTGCACAAGCCCTCGCTGTTAGGGTGCAAACACTCACGTTAAGATTCCCAAGCTTCGAGTCCAGGGTTGAAATCCACATCTTTATGCTCCAAACGACCGTCTTTAGGCTTCAAATCCGACTTTTAATTCTGAAATCCCACTTTTTTACGCTCCAAACGCTACATTAAGGGCACAAAGTCTCCATTTTAGGTCACAACGCTTCCTTTTTAGAGTCCGGAACGTTGGTTCCAGGGTTGAAAGCCTCCCTGTTCTGCTTCAAAGCGTCATTTAGAAGGTACAAGCCCTCATTTTTAGGGCGCAACGCCTCATTTTTTGGCCGCGAATCCTCCTTTTTAGGGGTCAGTACGTCCTTTTTGCTGTAAAATCCCTCACTTCTATGTTCCGGACATCTCATTTAGGGCACAAAGCCTTGTTTTGTGGTCCCAAAGCTTCCTCTTCAGAGTCCAAAGCTTTGATTCTGTGGTTGAATTCCTCGTTTTATAATCCAAACCCTCACGTTTATTGCACAAACCCTCATTTTTAGGGCCCAAACGCTCATTTTTATGCTGCAAATCATTTCACTGGAAAATGCCTCCTTTTTATGCTCCAAACGCCTCCTTTAGGGCACGATGTCTGAATGTTAGGTCCCAAAGATTTGGTTAAGAGCCCAAAGCTTGGAGTCTAGGGTTGAAAGCCTGCTTTTTACTCTACAAACCCTCCTGTTTAGGCTACAAACCCTCCTTTTTGGTGCACAAGCCCTCGCTGTTAGGGTGCAAACACTCACGTTAAGATTCCCAAGCTTCGAGTCCAGGGTTGAAATCCACATCTTTATGCTCCAAACGACCGTCTTTAGGCTTCAAATCCGACTTTTAATTCTGAAATCCCACTTTTTTACGCTCCAAACGCTACATTAAGGGCACAAAGTCTCCATTTTAGGTCACAACGCTTCCTTTTTAGAGTCCGGAACGTTGGTTCCAGGGTTGAAAGCCTCCCTGTTCTGCTTCAAAGCGTCATTTAGAAGGTACAAGCCCTCATTTTTAGGGCGCAACGCCTCATTTTTTGGCCGCGAATCCTCCTTTTTAGGGGTCAGTACGTCCTTTTTGCTGTAAAATCCCTCACTTCTATGTTCCGGACATCTCATTTAGGGCACAAAGCCTTGTTTTGTGGTCCCAAAGCTTCCTCTTCAGAGTCCAAAGCTTTGATTCTGTGGTTGAATTCCTCGTTTTATAATCCAAACCCTCACGTTTATTGCACAAACCCTCATTTTTAGGGCCCAAACGCTCATTTTTATGCTGCAAATCATTTCACTGGAAAATGCCTCCTTTTTATGCTCCAAACGCCTCCTTTAGGGCACGATGTCTGAATGTTAGGTCCCAAAGATTTGGTTAAGAGCCCAAAGCTTGGAGTCTAGGGTTGAAAGCCTGCTTTTTACTCTACAAACCCTCCTGTTTAGGGTACAAACCCTCCTTTTTGGTGCACAAGCCCTCGCTGTTAGGGTGCAAACACTCACGTTAAGATTCCCAAGCTTCGAGTCCAGGGTTGAAATCCACATCTTTATGCTCCAAACGACCGTCTTTAGGCTTCAAATCCGACTTTTAATTCTGAAATCCCACTTTTTTACGCTCCAAACGCTACATTAAGGGCACAAAGTCTCCATTTTAGGTCACAACGCTTCCTTTTTAGAGTCCGGAACGTTGGTTCCAGGGTTGAAAGCCTCCCTGTTCTGCTTCAAAGCGTCATTTAGAAGGTACAAGCCCTCATTTTTAGGGCGCAACGCTTCATTTTTTGGCCGCGAATCCTCCTTTTTAGGGGTCAATACGTCCTTTTTGCTGTAAAATCCCTCACTTTTATGTTCCGGACATCTCTTTTAGGGCACAAAGCCTTGTTTTGTGGTCCCAAAGCTTCCTCTTCAGAGTCCAAAGCTTTGATTCTGTGGTTGAATTCCTCGTTTTATAATCCAAACCCTCACGTTTATTGCACAAACCCTCATTTTTAGGGCCCAAACGCTCATTTTTATGCTGCAAATCATTTCACTGGAAAATGCCTCCTTTTTATGCTCCAAACGCCTCCTTTAGGGCACGATGTCTGAATGTTAGGTCCCAAAGATTTGGTTAAGAGCCCAAAGCTTGGAGTCTAGGGTTGAAAGCCTGCTTTTTACTCTACAAACCCTCCTGTTTAGGGTACAAACCCTCTTTTTTGGTGCACAAGCCCTCGCTGTTAGGGTGCAAACACTCACGTTAAGATTCCCAAGCTTCGAGTCCAGGGTTGAAATCCACATCTTTATGCTCCAAACGACCGTCTTTAGGCTTCAAATCCGACTTTTAATTCTGAAATCCCACTTTTTTACGGTCCAAACGCTACATTAAGGGCACAAAGTCTCCATTTTAGGTCACAACGCTTCCTTTTTAGAGTCCGGAACGTTGGTTCCAGGGTTGAAAGCCTCCCTGTTCTGCTTCAAAGCGTCATTTAGAAGGTACAAGCCCTCATTTTTAGGGCGCAACGCCTCATTTTTTGGCCGCGAATCCTCCTTTTTAGGGGTCAGTACGTCCTTTTTGCTGTAAAATCCCTCACTTCTATGTTCCGGACATCTCATTTAGGGCACAAAGCCTTGTTTTGTGGTCCCAAAGCTTCCTCTTCAGAGTCCAAAGCTTTGATTCTGTGGTTGAATTCCTCGTTTTATAATCCAAACCCTCACGTTTATTGCACAAACCCTCATTTTTAGGGCCCAAACGCTCATTTTTATGCTGCAAATCATTTCACTGGAAAATGCCTCCTTTTTATGCTCCAAACGCCTCCTTTAGGGCACGATGTCTGAATGTTAGGTCCCAAAGATTTGGTTAAGAGCCCAAAGCTTGGAGTCTAGGGTTGAAAGCCTGCTTTTTACTCTACAAACCCTCCTGTTTAGGCTACAAACCCTCCTTTTTGGTGCACAAGCCCTCGCTGTTAGGGTGCAAACACTCACGTTAAGATTCCCAAGCTTCGAGTCCAGGGTTGAAATCCACATCTTTATGCTCCAAACGACCGTCTTTAGGCTTCAAATCCGACTTTTAATTCTGAAATCCCACTTTTTTACGCTCCAAACGCTACATTAAGGGCACAAAGTCTCCATTTTAGGTCACAACGCTTCCTTTTTAGAGTCCGGAACGTTGGTTCCAGGGTTGAAAGCCTCCCTGTTCTGCTTCAAAGCGTCATTTAGAAGGTACAAGCCCTCATTTTTAGGGCGCAACGCCTCATTTTTTGGCCGCGAATCCTCCTTTTTAGGGGTCAATACGTCCTTTTTGCTGTAAAATCCCTCACTTTTATGTTCCGGACATCTCTTTTAGGGCACAAAGCCTTGTTTTGTGGTCCCAAAGCTTCCTCTTCAGAGTCCAAAGCTTTGATTCTGTGGTTGAATTCCTCGTTTTATAATCCAAACCCTCACGTTTATTGCACAAACCCTCATTTTTAGGGCCCAAACGCTCATTTTTATGCTGCAAATCATTTCACTGGAAAATGCCTCCTTTTTATGCTCCAAACGCCTCCTTTAGGGCACGATGTCTGAATGTTAGGTCCCAAAGATTTGGTTAAGAGCCCAAAGCTTTGAGTCTAGGGTTCAAAGCCTGCTTTTTACTCTACAAACCCTCCTGTTTAGGGTACAAACCCTCCTTTTTGGTGCACAAGCCCTCGCTGTTAGGGTGCAAACACTCACGTTAAGATTCCCAAGCTTCGAGTCCAGGGTTGAAATCCACATCTTTATGCTCCAAACGACCGTCTTTAGGCTTCAAATCCGACTTTTAATTCTGAAATCCCACTTTTTTACGCTCCAAACGCTACATTAAGGGCACAAAGTCTCCATTTTAGGTCACAACGCTTCCTTTTTAGAGTCCGGAACGTTGGTTCCAGGGTTGAAAGCCTCCCTGTTCTGCTTCAAAGCGTCATTTAGAAGGTACAAGCCCTCATTTTTAGGGCGCAACGCCTCATTTTTTGGCCGCGAATCCTCCTTTTTAGGGGTCAATACGTCCTTTTTGCTGTAAAATCCCTCACTTCTATGTTCCGGACATCTCATTTAGGGCACAAAGCCTTGTTTTGTGGTCCCAAAGCTTCCTCTTCAGAGTCCAAAGCTTTGATTCTGTGGTTGAATTCCTCGTTTTATAATCCAAACCCTCACGTTTATTGCACAAACCCTCATTTTTAGGGCCCAAACGCTCATTTTTATGCTGCAAATCATTTCACTGGAAAATGCCTCCTTTTTATGCTCCAAACGCCTCCTTTAGGGCACGATGTCTGAATGTTAGGTCCCAAAGATTTGGTTAAGAGCCCAAAGCTTGGAGTCTAGGGTTCAAAGCCTGCTTTTTACTCTACAAACCCTCCTGTTTAGGGTACAAACCCTCCTTTTTGGTGCACAAGCCCTCGCTGTTAGGGTGCAAACACTCACGTTAAGATTCCCAAGCTTCGAGTCCAGGGTTGAAATCCACATCTTTATGCTCCAAACGACCGTCTTTAGGCTTCAAATCCAACTTTTAATTCTGAAATCCCACTTTTTTACGCTCCAAACGCTACATTAAGGGCACAAAGTCTCCATTTTAGGTCACAACGCTTCCTTTTTAGAGTCCGGAACGTTGGTTCCAGGGTTGAAAGCCTCCCTGTTCTGCTTCAAAGCGTCATTTAGAAGGTACAAGCCCTCATTTTTAGGGCGCAACGCCTCATTTTTTGGCCGCGAATCCTCCTTTTTAGGGGTCAGTACGTCCTTTTTGCTGTAAAATCCCTCACTTCTATGTTCCGGACATCTCATTTAGGGCACAAAGCCTTGTTTTGTGGTCCCAAAGCTTCCTCTTCAGAGTCCAAAGCTTTGATTCTGTGGTTGAATTCCTCGTTTTATAATCCAAACCCTCACGTTTATTGCACAAACCCTCATTTTTAGGGCCCAAACGCTCATTTTTATGCTGCAAATCATTTCACTGGAAAATGCCTCCTTTTTATGCTCCAAACGCCTCCTTTAGGGCACGATGTCTGAATGTTAGGTCCCAAAGATTTGGTTAAGAGCCCAAAGCTTGGAGTCTAGGGTTGAAAGCCTGCTTTTTACTCTACAAACCCTCCTGTTTAGGCTACAAACCCTCCTTTTTGGTGCACAAGCCCTCGCTGTTAGGGTGCAAACACTCACGTTAAGATTCCCAAGCTTCGAGTCCAGGGTTGAAATCCACATCTTTATGCTCCAAACGACCGTCTTTAGGCTTCAAATCCGACTTTTAATTCTGAAATCCCACTTTTTTACGCTCCAAACGCTACATTAAGGGCACAAAGTCTCCATTTTAGGTCACAACGCTTCCTTTTTAGAGTCCGGAACGTTGGTTCCAGGGTTGAAAGCCTCCCTGTTCTGCTTCAAAGCGTCATTTAGAAGGTACAAGCCCTCATTTTTAGGGCGCAACGCCTCATTTTTTGGCCGCGAATCCTCCTTTTTAGGGGTCAATACGTCCTTTTTGCTGTAAAATCCCTCACTTTTATGTTCCGGACATCTCTTTTAGGGCACAAAGCCTTGTTTTGTGGTCCCAAAGCTTCCTCTTCAGAGTCCAAAGCTTTGATTCTGTGGTTGAATTCCTCGTTTTATAATCCAAACCCTCACGTTTATTGCACAAACCCTCATTTTTAGGGCCCAAACGCTCATTTTTATGCTGCAAATCATTTCACTGGAAAATGCCTCCTTTTTATGCTCCAAACGCCTCCTTTAGGGCACGATGTCTGAATGTTAGGTCCCAAAGATTTGGTTAAGAGCCCAAAGCTTTGAGTCTAGGGTTCAAAGCCTGCTTTTTACTCTACAAACCCTCCTGTTTAGGGTACAAACCCTCCTTTTTGGTGCACAAGCCCTCGCTGTTAGGGTGCAAACACTCACGTTAAGATTCCCAAGCTTCGAGTCCAGGGTTGAAATCCACATCTTTATGCTCCAAACGACCGTCTTTAGGCTTCAAATCCGACTTTTAATTCTGAAATCCCACTTTTTTACGCTCCAAACGCTACATTAAGGGCACAAAGTCTCCATTTTAGGTCACAACGCTTCCTTTTTAGAGTCCGGAACGTTGGTTCCAGGGTTGAAAGCCTCCCTGTTCTGCTTCAAAGCGTCATTTAGAAGGTACAAGCCCTCATTTTTAGGGCGCAACGCCTCATTTTTTGGCCGCGAATCCTCCTTTTTAGGGGTCAATACGTCCTTTTTGCTGTAAAATCCCTCACTTTTATGTTCCGGACATCTCTTTTAGGGCACAAAGCCTTGTTTTGTGGTCCCAAAGCTTCCTCTTCAGAGTCCAAAGCTTTGATTCTGTGGTTGAATTCCTCGTTTTATAATCCAAACCCTCACGTTTATTGCACAAACCCTCATTTTTAGGGCCCAAACGCTCATTTTTATGCTGCAAATCATTTCACTGGAAAATGCCTCCTTTTTATGCTCCAAACGCCTCCTTTAGGGCACGATGTCTGAATGTTAGGTCCCAAAGATTTGGTTAAGAGCCCAAAGCTTGGAGTCTAGGGTTGAAAGCCTGCTTTTTACTCTACAAACCCTCCTGTTTAGGGTACAAACCCTCCTTTTTGGTGCACAAGCCCTCGCTGTTAGGGTGCAAACACTCACGTTAAGATTCCCAAGCTTCGAGTCCAGGGTTGAAATCCACATCTTTATGCTCCAAACGACCGTCTTTAGGCTTCAAATCCGACTTTTAATTCTGAAATCCCACTTTTTTACGCTCCAAACGCTACATTAAGGGCACAAAGTCTCCATTTTAGGTCACAACGCTTCCTTTTTAGAGTCCGGAACGTTGGTTCCAGGGTTGAAAGCCTCCCTGTTCTGCTTCAAAGCGTCATTTAGAAGGTACAAGCCCTCATTTTTAGGGCGCAACGCCTCATTTTTTGGCCGCGAATCCTCCTTTTTAGGGGTCAATACGTCCTTTTTGCTGTAAAATCCCTCACTTTTATGTTCCGGACATCTCTTTTAGGGCACAAAGCCTTGTTTTGTGGTCCCAAAGCTTCCTCTTCAGAGTCCAAAGCTTTGATTCTGTGGTTGAATTCCTCGTTTTATAATCCAAACCCTCACGTTTATTGCACAAACCCTCATTTTTAGGGCCCAAACGCTCATTTTTATGCTGCAAATCATTTCACTGGAAAATGCCTCCTTTTTATGCTCCAAACGCCTCCTTTAGGGCACGATGTCTGAATGTTAGGTCCCAAAGATTTGGTTAAGAGCCCAAAGCTTTGAGTCTAGGGTTCAAAGCCTGCTTTTTACTCTACAAACCCTCCTGTTTAGGGTACAAACCCTCCTTTTTGGTGCACAAGCCCTCGCTGTTAGGGTGCAAACACTCACGTTAAGATTCCCAAGCTTCGAGTCCAGGGTTGAAATCCACATCTTTATGCTCCAAACGACCGTCTTTAGGCTTCAAATCCGACTTTTAATTCTGAAATCCCACTTTTTTACGCTCCAAACGCTACATTAAGGGCACAAAGTCTCCATTTTAGGTCACAACGCTTCCTTTTTAGAGTCCGGAACGTTGGTTCCAGGGTTGAAAGCCTCCCTGTTCTGCTTCAAAGCGTCATTTAGAAGGTACAAGCCCTCATTTTTAGGGCGCAACGCCTCATTTTTTGGCCGCGAATCCTCCTTTTTAGGGGTCAATACGTCCTTTTTGCTGTAAAATCCCTCACTTTTATGTTCCGGACATCTCTTTTAGGGCACAAAGCCTTGTTTTGTGGTCCCAAAGCTTCCTCTTCAGAGTCCAAAGCTTTGATTCTGTGGTTGAATTCCTCGTTTTATAATCCAAACCCTCACGTTTATTGCACAAACCCTCATTTTTAGGGCCCAAACGCTCATTTTTATGCTGCAAATCATTTCACTGGAAAATGCCTCCTTTTTATGCTCCAAACGCCTCCTTTAGGGCACGATGTCTGAATGTTAGGTCCCAAAGATTTGGTTAAGAGCCCAAAGCTTGGAGTCTAGGGTTGAAAGCCTGCTTTTTACTCTACAAACCCTCCTGTTTAGGGTACAAACCCTCCTTTTTGGTGCACAAGCCCTCGCTGTTAGGGTGCAAACACTCACGTTAAGATTCCCAAGCTTCGAGTCCAGGGTTGAAATCCACATCTTTATGCTCCAAACGACCGTCTTTAGGCTTCAAATCCGACTTTTAATTCTGAAATCCCACTTTTTTACGCTCCAAACGCTACATTAAGGGCACAAAGTCTCCATTTTAGGTCACAACGCTTCCTTTTTAGAGTCCGGAACGTTGGTTCCAGGGTTGAAAGCCTCCCTGTTCTGCTTCAAAGCGTCATTTAGAAGGTACAAGCCCTCATTTTTAGGGCGCAACGCCTCATTTTTTGGCCGCGAATCCTCCTTTTTAGGGGTCAATACGTCCTTTTTGCTGTAAAATCCCTCACTTTTATGTTCCGGACATCTCTTTTAGGGCACAAAGCCTTGTTTTGTGGTCCCAAAGCTTCCTCTTCAGAGTCCAAAGCTTTGATTCTGTGGTTGAATTCCTCGTTTTATAATCCAAACCCTCACGTTTATTGCACAAACCCTCATTTTTAGGGCCCAAACGCTCATTTTTATGCTGCAAATCATTTCACTGGAAAATGCCTCCTTTTTATGCTCCAAACGCCTCCTTTAGGGCACGATGTCTGAATGTTAGGTCCCAAAGATTTGGTTAAGAGCCCAAAGCTTGGAGTCTAGGGTTGAAAGCCTGCTTTTTACTCTACAAACCCTCCTGTTTAGGGTACAAACCCTCCTTTTTGGTGCACAAGCCCTCGCTGTTAGGGTGCAAACACTCACGTTAAGATTCCCAAGCTTCGAGTCCAGGGTTGAAATCCACATCTTTATGCTCCAAACGACCGTCTTTAGGCTTCAAATCCGACTTTTAATTCTGAAATCCCACTTTTTTACGCTCCAAACGCTACATTAAGGGCACAAAGTCTCCATTTTAGGTCACAACGCTTCCTTTTTAGAGTCCGGAACGTTGGTTCCAGGGTTGAAAGCCTCCCTGTTCTGCTTCAAAGCGTCATTTAGAAGGTACAAGCCCTCATTTTTAGGGCGCAACGCTTCATTTTTTGGCCGCGAATCCTCCTTTTTAGGGGTCAATACGTCCTTTTTGCTGTAAAATCCCTCACTTTTATGTTCCGGACATCTCTTTTAGGGCACAAAGCCTTGTTTTGTGGTCCCAAAGCTTCCTCTTCAGAGTCCAAAGCTTTGATTCTGTGGTTGAATTCCTCGTTTTATAATCCAAACCCTCACGTTTATTGCACAAACCCTCATTTTTAGGGCCCAAACGCTCATTTTTATGCTGCAAATCATTTCACTGGAAAATGCCTCCTTTTTATGCTCCAAACGCCTCCTTTAGGGCACGATGTCTGAATGTTAGGTCCCAAAGATTTGGTTAAGAGCCCAAAGCTTGGAGTCTAGGGTTGAAAGCCTGCTTTTTACTCTACAAACCCTCCTGTTTAGGGTACAAACCCTCTTTTTTGGTGCACAAGCCCTCGCTGTTAGGGTGCAAACACTCACGTTAAGATTCCCAAGCTTCGAGTCCAGGGTTGAAATCCACATCTTTATGCTCCAAACGACCGTCTTTAGGCTTCAAATCCGACTTTTAATTCTGAAATCCCACTTTTTTACGGTCCAAACGCTACATTAAGGGCACAAAGTCTCCATTTTAGGTCACAACGCTTCCTTTTTAGAGTCCGGAACGTTGGTTCCAGGGTTGAAAGCCTCCCTGTTCTGCTTCAAAGCGTCATTTAGAAGGTACAAGCCCTCATTTTTAGGGCGCAACGCCTCATTTTTTGGCCGCGAATCCTCCTTTTTAGGGGTCAGTACGTCCTTTTTGCTGTAAAATCCCTCACTTCTATGTTCCGGACATCTCATTTAGGGCACAAAGCCTTGTTTTGTGGTCCCAAAGCTTCCTCTTCAGAGTCCAAAGCTTTGATTCTGTGGTTGAATTCCTCGTTTTATAATCCAAACCCTCACGTTTATTGCACAAACCCTCATTTTTAGGGCCCAAACGCTCATTTTTATGCTGCAAATCATTTCACTGGAAAATGCCTCCTTTTTATGCTCCAAACGCCTCCTTTAGGGCACGATGTCTGAATGTTAGGTCCCAAAGATTTGGTTAAGAGCCCAAAGCTTGGAGTCTAGGGTTCAAAGCCTGCTTTTTACTCTACAAACCCTCCTGTTTAGGGTACAAACCCTCCTTTTTGGTGCACAAGCCCTCGCTGTTAGGGTGCAAACACTCACGTTAAGATTCCCAAGCTTCGAGTCCAGGGTTGAAATCCACATCTTTATGCTCCAAACGACCGTCTTTAGGCTTCAAATCCGACTTTTAATTCTGAAATCCCACTTTTTTACGCTCCAAACGCTACATTAAGGGCACAAAGTCTCCATTTTAGGTCACAACGCTTCCTTTTTAGAGTCCGGAACGTTGGTTCCAGGGTTGAAAGCCTCCCTGTTCTGCTTCAAAGCGTCATTTAGAAGGTACAAGCCCTCATTTTTAGGGCGCAACGCCTCATTTTTTGGCCGCGAATCCTCCTTTTTAGGGGTCAATACGTCCTTTTTGCTGTAAAATCCCTCACTTTTATGTTCCGGACATCTCTTTTAGGGCACAAAGCCTTGTTTTGTGGTCCCAAAGCTTCCTCTTCAGAGTCCAAAGCTTTGATTCTGTGGTTGAATTCCTCGTTTTATAATCCAAACCCTCACGTTTATTGCACAAACCCTCATTTTTAGGGCCCAAACGCTCATTTTTATGCTGCAAATCATTTCACTGGAAAATGCCTCCTTTTTATGCTCCAAACGCCTCCTTTAGGGCACGATGTCTGAATGTTAGGTCCCAAAGATTTGGTTAAGAGCCCAAAGCTTTGAGTCTAGGGTTCAAAGCCTGCTTTTTACTCTACAAACCCTCCTGTTTAGGGTACAAACCCTCCTTTTTGGTGCACAAGCCCTCGCTGTTAGGGTGCAAACACTCACGTTAAGATTCCCAAGCTTCGAGTCCAGGGTTGAAATCCACATCTTTATGCTCCAAACGACCGTCTTTAGGCTTCAAATCCGACTTTTAATTCTGAAATCCCACTTTTTTACGCTCCAAACGCTACATTAAGGGCACAAAGTCTCCATTTTAGGTCACAACGCTTCCTTTTTAGAGTCCGGAACGTTGGTTCCAGGGTTGAAAGCCTCCCTGTTCTGCTTCAAAGCGTCATTTAGAAGGTACAAGCCCTCATTTTTAGGGCGCAACGCCTCATTTTTTGGCCGCGAATCCTCCTTTTTAGGGGTCAATACGTCCTTTTTGCTGTAAAATCCCTCACTTCTATGTTCCGGACATCTCATTTAGGGCACAAAGCCTTGTTTTGTGGTCCCAAAGCTTCCTCTTCAGAGTCCAAAGCTTTGATTCTGTGGTTGAATTCCTCGTTTTATAATCCAAACCCTCACGTTTATTGCACAAACCCTCATTTTTAGGGCCCAAACGCTCATTTTTATGCTGCAAATCATTTCACTGGAAAATGCCTCCTTTTTATGCTCCAAACGCCTCCTTTAGGGCACGATGTCTGAATGTTAGGTCCCAAAGATTTGGTTAAGAGCCCAAAGCTTGGAGTCTAGGGTTCAAAGCCTGCTTTTTACTCTACAAACCCTCCTGTTTAGGGTACAAACCCTCCTTTTTGGTGCACAAGCCCTCGCTGTTAGGGTGCAAACACTCACGTTAAGATTCCCAAGCTTCGAGTCCAGGGTTGAAATCCACATCTTTATGCTCCAAACGACCGTCTTTAGGCTTCAAATCCAACTTTTAATTCTGAAATCCCACTTTTTTACGCTCCAAACGCTACATTAAGGGCACAAAGTCTCCATTTTAGGTCACAACGCTTCCTTTTTAGAGTCCGGAACGTTGGTTCCAGGGTTGAAAGCCTCCCTGTTCTGCTTCAAAGCGTCATTTAGAAGGTACAAGCCCTCATTTTTAGGGCGCAACGCCTCATTTTTTGGCCGCGAATCCTCCTTTTTAGGGGTCAGTACGTCCTTTTTGCTGTAAAATCCCTCACTTCTATGTTCCGGACATCTCATTTAGGGCACAAAGCCTTGTTTTGTGGTCCCAAAGCTTCCTCTTCAGAGTCCAAAGCTTTGATTCTGTGGTTGAATTCCTCGTTTTATAATCCAAACCCTCACGTTTATTGCACAAACCCTCATTTTTAGGGCCCAAACGCTCATTTTTATGCTGCAAATCATTTCACTGGAAAATGCCTCCTTTTTATGCTCCAAACGCCTCCTTTAGGGCACGATGTCTGAATGTTAGGTCCCAAAGATTTGGTTAAGAGCCCAAAGCTTGGAGTCTAGGGTTGAAAGCCTGCTTTTTACTCTACAAACCCTCCTGTTTAGGGTACAAACCCTCCTTTTTGGTGCACAAGCCCTCGCTGTTAGGGTGCAAACACTCACGTTAAGATTCCCAAGCTTCGAGTCCAGGGTTGAAATCCACATCTTTATGCTCCAAACGACCGTCTTTAGGCTTCAAATCCAACTTTTAATTCTGAAATCCCACTTTTTTACGCTCCAAACGCTACATTAAGGGCACAAAGTCTCCATTTTAGGTCACAACGCTTCCTTTTTAGAGTCCGGAACGTTGGTTCCAGGGTTGAAAGCCTCCCTGTTCTGCTTCAAAGCGTCATTTAGAAGGTACAAGCCCTCATTTTTAGGGCGCAACGCCTCATTTTTTGGCCGCGAATCCTCCTTTTTAGGGGTCAATACGTCCTTTTTGCTGTAAAATCCCTCACTTTTATGTTCCGGACATCTCATTTAGGGCACAAAGCCTTGTTTTGTGGTCCCAAAGCTTCCTCTTCAGAGTCCAAAGCTTTGATTCTGTGGTTGAATTCCTCGTTTTATAATCCAAACCCTCACGTTTATTGCACAAACCCTCATTTTTAGGGCCCAAACGCTCATTTTTATGCTGCAAATCATTTCACTGGAAAATGCCTCCTTTTTATGCTCCAAACGCCTCCTTTAGGGCACGATGTCTGAATGTTAGGTCCCAAAGATTTGGTTAAGAGCCCAAAGCTTGGAGTCTAGGGTTGAAAGCCTGCTTTTTACTCTACAAACCCTCCTGTTTAGGGTACAAACCCTCCTTTTTGGTGCACAAGCCCTCGCTGTTAGGGTGCAAACACTCACGTTAAGATTCCCAAGCTTCGAGTCCAGGGTTGAAATCCACATCTTTATGCTCCAAACGACCGTCTTTAGGCTTCAAATCCGACTTTTAATTCTGAAATCCCACTTTTTTACGCTCCAAACGCTACATTAAGGGCACAAAGTCTCCATTTTAGGTCACAACGCTTCCTTTTTAGAGTCCGGAACGTTGGTTCCAGGGTTGAAAGCCTCCCTGTTCTGCTTCAAAGCGTCATTTAGAAGGTACAAGCCCTCATTTTTAGGGCGCAACGCCTCATTTTTTGGCCGCGAATCCTCCTTTTTAGGGGTCAATACGTCCTTTTTGCTGTAAAATCCCTCACTTCTATGTTCCGGACATCTCATTTAGGGCACAAAGCCTTGTTTTGTGGTCCCAAAGCTTCCTCTTCAGAGTCCAAAGCTTTGATTCTGTGGTTGAATTCCTCGTTTTATAATCCAAACCCTCACGTTTATTGCACAAACCCTCATTTTTAGGGCCCAAACGCTCATTTTTATGCTGCAAATCATTTCACTGGAAAATGCCTCCTTTTTATGCTCCAAACGCCTCCTTTAGGGCACGATGTCTGAATGTTAGGTCCCAAAGATTTGGTTAAGAGCCCAAAGCTTGGAGTCTAGGGTTGAAAGCCTGCTTTTTACTCTACAAACCCTCCTGTTTAGGGTACAAACCCTCCTTTTTGGTGCACAAGCCCTCGCTGTTAGGGTGCAAACACTCACGTTAAGATTCCCAAGCTTCGAGTCCAGGGTTGAAATCCACATCTTTATGCTCCAAACGACCGTCTTTAGGCTTCAAATCCGACTTTTAATTCTGAAATCCCACTTTTTTACGCTCCAAACGCTACATTAAGGGCACAAAGTCTCCATTTTAGGTCACAACGCTTCCTTTTTAGAGTCCGGAACGTTGGTTCCAGGGTTGAAAGCCTCCCTGTTCTGCTTCAAAGCGTCATTTAGAAGGTACAAGCCCTCATTTTTAGGGCGCAACGCCTCATTTTTTGGCCGCGAATCCTCCTTTTTAGGGGTCAATACGTCCTTTTTGCTGTAAAATCCCTCACTTCTATGTTCCGGACATCTCATTTAGGGCACAAAGCCTTGTTTTGTGGTCCCAAAGCTTCCTCTTCAGAGTCCAAAGCTTTGATTCTGTGATTGAATTCCTCGTTTCATAATCCAAACCCTCACGTTTATTGCACAAACCCTCATTTTTAGGGCCCAAACGCTCATTTTTATGCTGCAAATCATTTCACTGGAAAATGCCTCCTTTTTATGCTCCAAACGCCTCCTTTAGGGCACGATGTCTGAATGTTAGGTCCCAAAGATTTGGTTAAGAGCCCAAAGCTTGGAGTCTAGGGTTCAAAGCCTGCTTTTTACTCTACAAACCCTCCTGTTTAGGGTACAAACCCTCCTTTTTGGTGCACAAGCCCTCGCTGTTAGGGTGCAAACACTCACGTTAAGATTCCCAAGCTTCGAGTCCAGGGTTGAAATCCACATCTTTATGCTCCAAGCGACCCTCTTTAGGCTTCAAATCCTACTTTTAATTCTGAAATCCCACTTTTTTACGCTCCAAACACTACATTAAGGGCACAAAGTCTCCGTTTTAGCTCCCAAAGCTTCCTTTTTAGAGTCCGGAACGTTGGTTCCAGGGTTGAAAGCCTCCCTGTTCTGCTTCAAAGCGTCATTTAGAAGGTACAAGCCCTCATTTTTAGGGCGCAACGCCTCATTTTTTGGCCGCGAATCCTCCTTTTTAGGGGTCAATA
This sequence comes from Strix aluco, assembly GCF_031877795.1. Taxonomy (NCBI): domain Eukaryota; kingdom Metazoa; phylum Chordata; class Aves; order Strigiformes; family Strigidae; genus Strix; species Strix aluco. The sequence continues at coordinate 6,752,456 of NC_133970.1, forward strand.
CGTCCTTTTTGCTGTAAAATCCCTCACTTTTATGTTCCAGACATCTCTTTTAGGGCACAAAGCCTTGTTTTGGGGTCCCAAAGCTTCCTTTTTAGAGTCCAAAGCTTTGATTCTGTGGTTGAATTCCTCGTTTTATAATCCAAACCCTCACGTTTATTGCGCAAACCCTCATTTTTAGGGCCCAAACGCTCATTTTTATGCTGCAAATCATTTCACTGGAAAATGCCTCCTTTTTATGCTCCAAACGCCTCCTTTAGGGCACGATGTCTGAATGTTAGGTCCCAAAGATTTGGTTAAGAGTCCAAAGCTGTGAGTCTAGGGTTGAAAGCCTGCTTTTTACTCTACAAACCCTCCTGTTTAGGGCACAAACCCTCTTTTTTGGGGCACTAACCCTCGCTGTTAGGGTGGAAACACTCCTGTTAAGATTCCCAAGCTTCGAGTCCAGGGTTGAAATCCACATCTTTATGCTCCAAACGACCGTCTTTAGGCTTCAAATCTGACTTTTAATTCTGAAATCCCACTTTCCTATGCTCCAAACACTACATTAAGGGCACAAAGTCTCCATTTTAGGTCACAACGCTTCCTTTTTAGAGTCCGGAACGTTGGTTCCAGGGTTGAAAGCCTCCCTGTTCTGCTTCAAAGCGTCATTTAGAAGGTACAAGCCCTCATTTTTAGGGCGCAACGCCTCATTTTTTGGCCGCGAATCCTCCTTTTTAGGGGTCAATACGTCCTTTTTACTGTAAAATCCCTCACTTTTATGTTCCGGACATCTCTTTTAGGGCACAAAGGCTTGTTTTGTGGTCCCAAAGCTTCCTCTTCAGAGTCCAAAGCTTTGATTCTGTGGTTGAATTCCTCGTTTTATAATCCAAACCCTCACGTTTATTGTACAAACCCTCATTTTTAGGGCCCAAACGCTCATTTTTATGCTGTAAATCATTTCACTGGAAAATGCCTCCTTTTTATGCTCCAAACGCCTCCTTTAGGGCACGAGCCTCAATGTTAGGTCCCAAAGATTTGGTTAAGAGCCCAAAGCTTGGAGTCTAGGGTTGAAACCCTGCTTTTTACTCTACAAACCCTCCTGTTTACGGCACAAACCCTCCTTTTTGGTGCACAAGCCGTCGCTGTTAGGGTGGAAACACTCCTGTTAAGATTCCCAAGCTTCGAGCCCAGGGTTCAAATCCACATCTTTATGCTCCAAACGACCGTCTTTAGGCTTCAAATCCGACTTTTAATTCTGAAATCCCACTTTCCTATGCTCCAAACACTACATTAAGGGCACAAAGTCTCCGTTTTAGCTCCCAAAGCTTCCTTTTTAGAGTCCGGAACGTTGGTTCCAGGGTTGAAAGCCTCCCTGTTCTGCTTCAAAGCGTCATTTAGAAGGTACAAGCCCTCATTTTTAGGGCGCAACGCCTCATTTTTTGGCCGCGAATCCTCCTTTTTAGGGGTCAATACGTCCTTTTTGCTGTAAAATCCCTCACTTTTATGTTCCAGACATCTCATTTAGGGCACAAAGCCTTGTTTTGGGGTCCCAAAGCTTCCTTTTTAGAGTCCAAAGCTTTGATTCTGTGGTTGAATTCCTCGTTTTATAATCCAAACCCTCACGTTTATTGCGCAAACCCTCATTTTTAGGGCCCAAACGCTCATTTTTATGCTGCAAATCATTTCACTGGAAAATGCCTCCTCTTCATGCTCCAAACGCCTCCTATAGGGCACGATGTCTGAATGTTAGGTCCCAAAGATTTGGTTAAGAGCCCAAAGCTTGGAGTCTAGGGTTGAAAGCCTGCTTTTTACTCTACAAACCCTCCTGTTTAGGGTACAAACCCTCTTTTTTGGTGCACAAGCCCTCGCTGTTAGGGTGCAAACACTCACGTTAAGATTCCCAAGCTTCGAGTCCAGGGTTGAAATCCACATCTTTATGCTCCAAACGACCGTCTTTAGGCTTCAAATCCGACTTTTAATTCTGAAATCCCACTTTTTTACGGTCCAAACGCTACATTAAGGGCACAAAGTCTCCATTTTAGGTCACAACGCTTCCTTTTTAGAGTCCGGAACGTTGGTTCCAGGGTTGAAAGCCTCCCTGTTCTGCTTCAAAGCGTCATTTAGAAGGTACAAGCCCTCATTTTTAGGGCGCAACGCCTCATTTTTTGGCCGCGAATCCTCCTTTTTAGGGGTCAGTACGTCCTTTTTGCTGTAAAATCCCTCACTTCTATGTTCCGGACATCTCATTTAGGGCACAAAGCCTTGTTTTGTGGTCCCAAAGCTTCCTCTTCAGAGTCCAAAGCTTTGATTCTGTGGTTGAATTCCTCGTTTTATAATCCAAACCCTCACGTTTATTGCACAAACCCTCATTTTTAGGGCCCAAACGCTCATTTTTATGCTGCAAATCATTTCACTGGAAAATGCCTCCTTTTTATGCTCCAAACGCCTCCTTTAGGGCACGATGTCTGAATGTTAGGTCCCAAAGATTTGGTTAAGAGCCCAAAGCTTGGAGTCTAGGGTTGAAAGCCTGCTTTTTACTCTACAAACCCTCCTGTTTAGGGTACAAATCCTCTTTTTTGGTGCACAAGCCCTCGCTGTTAGGGTGCAAACACTCACGTTAAGATTCCCAAGCTTCGAGTCCAGGGTTGAAATCCACATCTTTATGCTCCAAACGACCGTCTTTAGGCTTCAAATCCGACTTTTAATTCTGAAATCCCACTTTTTTACGGTCCAAACGCTACATTAAGGGCACAAAGTCTCCATTTTAGGTCACAACGCTTCCTTTTTAGAGTCCGGAACGTTGGTTCCAGGGTTGAAAGCCTCCCTGTTCTGCTTCAAAGCGTCATTTAGAAGGTACAAGCCCTCATTTTTAGGGCGCAACGCCTCATTTTTTGGCCGCGAATCCTCCTTTTTAGGGGTCAGTACGTCCTTTTTGCTGTAAAATCCCTCACTTCTATGTTCCGGACATCTCATTTAGGGCACAAAGCCTTGTTTTGTGGTCCCAAAGCTTCCTCTTCAGAGTCCAAAGCTTTGATTCTGTGGTTGAATTCCTCGTTTTATAATCCAAACCCTCACGTTTATTGCACAAACCCTCATTTTTAGGGCCCAAACGCTCATTTTTATGCTGCAAATCATTTCACTGGAAAATGCCTCCTTTTTATGCTCCAAACGCCTCCTTTAGGGCACGATGTCTGAATGTTAGGTCCCAAAGATTTGGTTAAGAGCCCAAAGCTTGGAGTCTAGGGTTGAAAGCCTGCTTTTTACTCTACAAACCCTCCTGTTTAGGCTACAAACCCTCCTTTTTGGTGCACAAGCCCTCGCTGTTAGGGTGCAAACACTCACGTTAAGATTCCCAAGCTTCGAGTCCAGGGTTGAAATCCACATCTTTATGCTCCAAACGACCGTCTTTAGGCTTCAAATCCGACTTTTAATTCTGAAATCCCACTTTTTTACGCTCCAAACGCTACATTAAGGGCACAAAGTCTCCATTTTAGGTCACAACGCTTCCTTTTTAGAGTCCGGAACGTTGGTTCCAGGGTTGAAAGCCTCCCTGTTCTGCTTCAAAGCGTCATTTAGAAGGTACAAGCCCTCATTTTTAGGGCGCAACGCCTCATTTTTTGGCCGCGAATCCTCCTTTTTAGGGGTCAATACGTCCTTTTTGCTGTAAAATCCCTCACTTTTATGTTCCGGACATCTCATTTAGGGCACAAAGCCTTGTTTTGTGGTCCCAAAGCTTCCTCTTCAGAGTCCAAAGCTTTGATTCTGTGGTTGAATTCCTCGTTTTATAATCCAAACCCTCACGTTTATTGCACAAACCCTCATTTTTAGGGCCCAAACGCTCATTTTTATGCTGCAAATCATTTCACTGGAAAATGCCTCCTTTTTATGCTCCAAACGCCTCCTTTAGGGCACGATGTCTGAATGTTAGGTCCCAAAGATTTGGTTAAGAGCCCAAAGCTTGGAGTCTAGGGTTGAAAGCCTGCTTTTTACTCTACAAACCCTCCTGTTTAGGGTACAAACCCTCTTTTTTGGTGCACAAGCCCTCGCTGTTAGGGTGCAAACACTCACGTTAAGATTCCCAAGCTTCGAGTCCAGGGTTGAAATCCACATCTTTATGCTCCAAACGACCGTCTTTAGGCTTCAAATCCGACTTTTAATTCTGAAATCCCACTTTTTTACGCTCCAAACGCTACATTAAGGGCACAAAGTCTCCATTTTAGGTCACAACGCTTCCTTTTTAGAGTCCGGAACGTTGGTTCCAGGGTTGAAAGCCTCCCTGTTCTGCTTCAAAGCGTCATTTAGAAGGTACAAGCCCTCATTTTTAGGGCGCAACGCCTCATTTTTTGGCCGCGAATCCTCCTTTTTAGGGGTCAGTACGTCCTTTTTGCTGTAAAATCCCTCACTTCTATGTTCCGGACATCTCATTTAGGGCACAAAGCCTTGTTTTGTGGTCCCAAAGCTTCCTCTTCAGAGTCCAAAGCTTTGATTCTGTGGTTGAATTCCTCGTTTTATAATCCAAACCCTCACGTTTATTGCACAAACCCTCATTTTTAGGGCCCAAACGCTCATTTTTATGCTGCAAATCATTTCACTGGAAAATGCCTCCTTTTTATGCTCCAAACGCCTCCTTTAGGGCACGATGTCTGAATGTTAGGTCCCAAAGATTTGGTTAAGAGCCCAAAGCTTGGAGTCTAGGGTTGAAAGCCTGCTTTTTACTCTACAAACCCTCCTGTTTAGGCTACAAACCCTCCTTTTTGGTGCACAAGCCCTCGCTGTTAGGGTGCAAACACTCACGTTAAGATTCCCAAGCTTCGAGTCCAGGGTTGAAATCCACATCTTTATGCTCCAAACGACCGTCTTTAGGCTTCAAATCCGACTTTTAATTCTGAAATCCCACTTTTTTACGCTCCAAACGCTACATTAAGGGCACAAAGTCTCCATTTTAGGTCACAACGCTTCCTTTTTAGAGTCCGGAACGTTGGTTCCAGGGTTGAAAGCCTCCCTGTTCTGCTTCAAAGCGTCATTTAGAAGGTACAAGCCCTCATTTTTAGGGCGCAACGCCTCATTTTTTGGCCGCGAATCCTCCTTTTTAGGGGTCAGTACGTCCTTTTTGCTGTAAAATCCCTCACTTCTATGTTCCGGACATCTCATTTAGGGCACAAAGCCTTGTTTTGTGGTCCCAAAGCTTCCTCTTCAGAGTCCAAAGCTTTGATTCTGTGGTTGAATTCCTCGTTTTATAATCCAAACCCTCACGTTTATTGCACAAACCCTCATTTTTAGGGCCCAAACGCTCATTTTTATGCTGCAAATCATTTCACTGGAAAATGCCTCCTTTTTATGCTCCAAACGCCTCCTTTAGGGCACGATGTCTGAATGTTAGGTCCCAAAGATTTGGTTAAGAGCCCAAAGCTTGGAGTCTAGGGTTGAAAGCCTGCTTTTTACTCTACAAACCCTCCTGTTTAGGGTACAAACCCTCTTTTTTGGTGCACAAGCCCTCGCTGTTAGGGTGCAAACACTCACGTTAAGATTCCCAAGCTTCGAGTCCAGGGTTGAAATCCACATCTTTATGCTCCAAACGACCGTCTTTAGGCTTCAAATCCGACTTTTAATTCTGAAATCCCACTTTTTTACGCTCCAAACGCTACATTAAGGGCACAAAGTCTCCATTTTAGGTCACAACGCTTCCTTTTTAGAGTCCGGAACGTTGGTTCCAGGGTTGAAAGCCTCCCTGTTCTGCTTCAAAGCGTCATTTAGAAGGTACAAGCCCTCATTTTTAGGGCGCAACGCCTCATTTTTTGGCCGCGAATCCTCCTTTTTAGGGGTCAGTACGTCCTTTTTGCTGTAAAATCCCTCACTTCTATGTTCCGGACATCTCATTTAGGGCACAAAGCCTTGTTTTGTGGTCCCAAAGCTTCCTCTTCAGAGTCCAAAGCTTTGATTCTGTGGTTGAATTCCTCGTTTTATAATCCAAACCCTCACGTTTATTGCACAAACCCTCATTTTTAGGGCCCAAACGCTCATTTTTATGCTGCAAATCATTTCACTGGAAAATGCCTCCTTTTTATGCTCCAAACGCCTCCTTTAGGGCACGATGTCTGAATGTTAGGTCCCAAAGATTTGGTTAAGAGCCCAAAGCTTGGAGTCTAGGGTTGAAAGCCTGCTTTTTACTCTACAAACCCTCCTGTTTAGGCTACAAACCCTCCTTTTTGGTGCACAAGCCCTCGCTGTTAGGGTGCAAACACTCACGTTAAGATTCCCAAGCTTCGAGTCCAGGGTTGAAATCCACATCTTTATGCTCCAAACGACCGTCTTTAGGCTTCAAATCCGACTTTTAATTCTGAAATCCCACTTTTTTACGCTCCAAACGCTACATTAAGGGCACAAAGTCTCCATTTTAGGTCACAACGCTTCCTTTTTAGAGTCCGGAACGTTGGTTCCAGGGTTGAAAGCCTCCCTGTTCTGCTTCAAAGCGTCATTTAGAAGGTACAAGCCCTCATTTTTAGGGCGCAACGCCTCATTTTTTGGCCGCGAATCCTCCTTTTTAGGGGTCAGTACGTCCTTTTTGCTGTAAAATCCCTCACTTCTATGTTCCGGACATCTCATTTAGGGCACAAAGCCTTGTTTTGTGGTCCCAAAGCTTCCTCTTCAGAGTCCAAAGCTTTGATTCTGTGGTTGAATTCCTCGTTTTATAATCCAAACCCTCACGTTTATTGCACAAACCCTCATTTTTAGGGCCCAAACGCTCATTTTTATGCTGCAAATCATTTCACTGGAAAATGCCTCCTTTTTATGCTCCAAACGCCTCCTTTAGGGCACGATGTCTGAATGTTAGGTCCCAAAGATTTGGTTAAGAGCCCAAAGCTTGGAGTCTAGGGTTGAAAGCCTGCTTTTTACTCTACAAACCCTCCTGTTTAGGGTACAAACCCTCCTTTTTGGTGCACAAGCCCTCGCTGTTAGGGTGCAAACACTCACGTTAAGATTCCCAAGCTTCGAGTCCAGGGTTGAAATCCACATCTTTATGCTCCAAACGACCGTCTTTAGGCTTCAAATCCGACTTTTAATTCTGAAATCCCACTTTTTTACGCTCCAAACGCTACATTAAGGGCACAAAGTCTCCATTTTAGGTCACAACGCTTCCTTTTTAGAGTCCGGAACGTTGGTTCCAGGGTTGAAAGCCTCCCTGTTCTGCTTCAAAGCGTCATTTAGAAGGTACAAGCCCTCATTTTTAGGGCGCAACGCTTCATTTTTTGGCCGCGAATCCTCCTTTTTAGGGGTCAATACGTCCTTTTTGCTGTAAAATCCCTCACTTTTATGTTCCGGACATCTCTTTTAGGGCACAAAGCCTTGTTTTGTGGTCCCAAAGCTTCCTCTTCAGAGTCCAAAGCTTTGATTCTGTGGTTGAATTCCTCGTTTTATAATCCAAACCCTCACGTTTATTGCACAAACCCTCATTTTTAGGGCCCAAACGCTCATTTTTATGCTGCAAATCATTTCACTGGAAAATGCCTCCTTTTTATGCTCCAAACGCCTCCTTTAGGGCACGATGTCTGAATGTTAGGTCCCAAAGATTTGGTTAAGAGCCCAAAGCTTGGAGTCTAGGGTTGAAAGCCTGCTTTTTACTCTACAAACCCTCCTGTTTAGGGTACAAACCCTCTTTTTTGGTGCACAAGCCCTCGCTGTTAGGGTGCAAACACTCACGTTAAGATTCCCAAGCTTCGAGTCCAGGGTTGAAATCCACATCTTTATGCTCCAAACGACCGTCTTTAGGCTTCAAATCCGACTTTTAATTCTGAAATCCCACTTTTTTACGGTCCAAACGCTACATTAAGGGCACAAAGTCTCCATTTTAGGTCACAACGCTTCCTTTTTAGAGTCCGGAACGTTGGTTCCAGGGTTGAAAGCCTCCCTGTTCTGCTTCAAAGCGTCATTTAGAAGGTACAAGCCCTCATTTTTAGGGCGCAACGCCTCATTTTTTGGCCGCGAATCCTCCTTTTTAGGGGTCAGTACGTCCTTTTTGCTGTAAAATCCCTCACTTCTATGTTCCGGACATCTCATTTAGGGCACAAAGCCTTGTTTTGTGGTCCCAAAGCTTCCTCTTCAGAGTCCAAAGCTTTGATTCTGTGGTTGAATTCCTCGTTTTATAATCCAAACCCTCACGTTTATTGCACAAACCCTCATTTTTAGGGCCCAAACGCTCATTTTTATGCTGCAAATCATTTCACTGGAAAATGCCTCCTTTTTATGCTCCAAACGCCTCCTTTAGGGCACGATGTCTGAATGTTAGGTCCCAAAGATTTGGTTAAGAGCCCAAAGCTTGGAGTCTAGGGTTGAAAGCCTGCTTTTTACTCTACAAACCCTCCTGTTTAGGCTACAAACCCTCCTTTTTGGTGCACAAGCCCTCGCTGTTAGGGTGCAAACACTCACGTTAAGATTCCCAAGCTTCGAGTCCAGGGTTGAAATCCACATCTTTATGCTCCAAACGACCGTCTTTAGGCTTCAAATCCGACTTTTAATTCTGAAATCCCACTTTTTTACGCTCCAAACGCTACATTAAGGGCACAAAGTCTCCATTTTAGGTCACAACGCTTCCTTTTTAGAGTCCGGAACGTTGGTTCCAGGGTTGAAAGCCTCCCTGTTCTGCTTCAAAGCGTCATTTAGAAGGTACAAGCCCTCATTTTTAGGGCGCAACGCCTCATTTTTTGGCCGCGAATCCTCCTTTTTAGGGGTCAATACGTCCTTTTTGCTGTAAAATCCCTCACTTTTATGTTCCGGACATCTCTTTTAGGGCACAAAGCCTTGTTTTGTGGTCCCAAAGCTTCCTCTTCAGAGTCCAAAGCTTTGATTCTGTGGTTGAATTCCTCGTTTTATAATCCAAACCCTCACGTTTATTGCACAAACCCTCATTTTTAGGGCCCAAACGCTCATTTTTATGCTGCAAATCATTTCACTGGAAAATGCCTCCTTTTTATGCTCCAAACGCCTCCTTTAGGGCACGATGTCTGAATGTTAGGTCCCAAAGATTTGGTTAAGAGCCCAAAGCTTGGAGTCTAGGGTTCAAAGCCTGCTTTTTACTCTACAAACCCTCCTGTTTAGGGTACAAACCCTCCTTTTTGGTGCACAAGCCCTCGCTGTTAGGGTGCAAACACTCACGTTAAGATTCCCAAGCTTCGAGTCCAGGGTTGAAATCCACATCTTTATGCTCCAAACGACCGTCTTTAGGCTTCAAATCCGACTTTTAATTCTGAAATCCCACTTTTTTACGCTCCAAACGCTACATTAAGGGCACAAAGTCTCCATTTTAGGTCACAACGCTTCCTTTTTAGAGTCCGGAACGTTGGTTCCAGGGTTGAAAGCCTCCCTGTTCTGCTTCAAAGCGTCATTTAGAAGGTACAAGCCCTCATTTTTAGGGCGCAACGCCTCATTTTTTGGCCGCGAATCCTCCTTTTTAGGGGTCAATACGTCCTTTTTGCTGTAAAATCCCTCACTTCTATGTTCCGGACATCTCATTTAGGGCACAAAGCCTTGTTTTGTGGTCCCAAAGCTTCCTCTTCAGAGTCCAAAGCTTTGATTCTGTGGTTGAATTCCTCGTTTTATAATCCAAACCCTCACGTTTATTGCACAAACCCTCATTTTTAGGGCCCAAACGCTCATTTTTATGCTGCAAATCATTTCACTGGAAAATGCCTCCTTTTTATGCTCCAAACGCCTCCTTTAGGGCACGATGTCTGAATGTTAGGTCCCAAAGATTTGGTTAAGAGCCCAAAGCTTGGAGTCTAGGGTTCAAAGCCTGCTTTTTACTCTACAAACCCTCCTGTTTAGGGTACAAACCCTCCTTTTTGGTGCACAAGCCCTCGCTGTTAGGGTGCAAACACTCACGTTAAGATTCCCAAGCTTCGAGTCCAGGGTTGAAATCCACATCTTTATGCTCCAAACGACCGTCTTTAGGCTTCAAATCCAACTTTTAATTCTGAAATCCCACTTTTTTACGCTCCAAACGCTACATTAAGGGCACAAAGTCTCCATTTTAGGTCACAACGCTTCCTTTTTAGAGTCCGGAACGTTGGTTCCAGGGTTGAAAGCCTCCCTGTTCTGCTTCAAAGCGTCATTTAGAAGGTACAAGCCCTCATTTTTAGGGCGCAACGCCTCATTTTTTGGCCGCGAATCCTCCTTTTTAGGGGTCAGTACGTCCTTTTTGCTGTAAAATCCCTCACTTCTATGTTCCGGACATCTCATTTAGGGCACAAAGCCTTGTTTTGTGGTCCCAAAGCTTCCTCTTCAGAGTCCAAAGCTTTGATTCTGTGGTTGAATTCCTCGTTTTATAATCCAAACCCTCACGTTTATTGCACAAACCCTCATTTTTAGGGCCCAAACGCTCATTTTTATGCTGCAAATCATTTCACTGGAAAATGCCTCCTTTTTATGCTCCAAACGCCTCCTTTAGGGCACGATGTCTGAATGTTAGGTCCCAAAGATTTGGTTAAGAGCCCAAAGCTTGGAGTCTAGGGTTGAAAGCCTGCTTTTTACTCTACAAACCCTCCTGTTTAGGCTACAAACCCTCCTTTTTGGTGCACAAGCCCTCGCTGTTAGGGTGCAAACACTCACGTTAAGATTCCCAAGCTTCGAGTCCAGGGTTGAAATCCACATCTTTATGCTCCAAACGACCGTCTTTAGGCTTCAAATCCGACTTTTAATTCTGAAATCCCACTTTTTTACGCTCCAAACGCTACATTAAGGGCACAAAGTCTCCATTTTAGGTCACAACGCTTCCTTTTTAGAGTCCGGAACGTTGGTTCCAGGGTTGAAAGCCTCCCTGTTCTGCTTCAAAGCGTCATTTAGAAGGTACAAGCCCTCATTTTTAGGGCGCAACGCCTCATTTTTTGGCCGCGAATCCTCCTTTTTAGGGGTCAATACGTCCTTTTTGCTGTAAAATCCCTCACTTTTATGTTCCGGACATCTCTTTTAGGGCACAAAGCCTTGTTTTGTGGTCCCAAAGCTTCCTCTTCAGAGTCCAAAGCTTTGATTCTGTGGTTGAATTCCTCGTTTTATAATCCAAACCCTCACGTTTATTGCACAAACCCTCATTTTTAGGGCCCAAACGCTCATTTTTATGCTGCAAATCATTTCACTGGAAAATGCCTCCTTTTTATGCTCCAAACGCCTCCTTTAGGGCACGATGTCTGAATGTTAGGTCCCAAAGATTTGGTTAAGAGCCCAAAGCTTTGAGTCTAGGGTTCAAAGCCTGCTTTTTACTCTACAAACCCTCCTGTTTAGGGTACAAACCCTCCTTTTTGGTGCACAAGCCCTCGCTGTTAGGGTGCAAACACTCACGTTAAGATTCCCAAGCTTCGAGTCCAGGGTTGAAATCCACATCTTTATGCTCCAAACGACCGTCTTTAGGCTTCAAATCCGACTTTTAATTCTGAAATCCCACTTTTTTACGCTCCAAACGCTACATTAAGGGCACAAAGTCTCCATTTTAGGTCACAACGCTTCCTTTTTAGAGTCCGGAACGTTGGTTCCAGGGTTGAAAGCCTCCCTGTTCTGCTTCAAAGCGTCATTTAGAAGGTACAAGCCCTCATTTTTAGGGCGCAACGCCTCATTTTTTGGCCGCGAATCCTCCTTTTTAGGGGTCAATACGTCCTTTTTGCTGTAAAATCCCTCACTTTTATGTTCCGGACATCTCTTTTAGGGCACAAAGCCTTGTTTTGTGGTCCCAAAGCTTCCTCTTCAGAGTCCAAAGCTTTGATTCTGTGGTTGAATTCCTCGTTTTATAATCCAAACCCTCACGTTTATTGCACAAACCCTCATTTTTAGGGCCCAAACGCTCATTTTTATGCTGCAAATCATTTCACTGGAAAATGCCTCCTTTTTATGCTCCAAACGCCTCCTTTAGGGCACGATGTCTGAATGTTAGGTCCCAAAGATTTGGTTAAGAGCCCAAAGCTTTGAGTCTAGGGTTCAAAGCCTGCTTTTTACTCTACAAACCCTCCTGTTTAGGGTACAAACCCTCCTTTTTGGTGCACAAGCCCTCGCTGTTAGGGTGCAAACACTCACGTTAAGATTCCCAAGCTTCGAGTCCAGGGTTGAAATCCACATCTTTATGCTCCAAACGACCGTCTTTAGGCTTCAAATCCGACTTTTAATTCTGAAATCCCACTTTTTTACGCTCCAAACGCTACATTAAGGGCACAAAGTCTCCATTTTAGGTCACAACGCTTCCTTTTTAGAGTCCGGAACGTTGGTTCCAGGGTTGAAAGCCTCCCTGTTCTGCTTCAAAGCGTCATTTAGAAGGTACAAGCCCTCATTTTTAGGGCGCAACGCCTCATTTTTTGGCCGCGAATCCTCCTTTTTAGGGGTCAATACGTCCTTTTTGCTGTAAAATCCCTCACTTTTATGTTCCGGACATCTCTTTTAGGGCACAAAGCCTTGTTTTGTGGTCCCAAAGCTTCCTCTTCAGAGTCCAAAGCTTTGATTCTGTGGTTGAATTCCTCGTTTTATAATCCAAACCCTCACGTTTATTGCACAAACCCTCATTTTTAGGGCCCAAACGCTCATTTTTATGCTGCAAATCATTTCACTGGAAAATGCCTCCTTTTTATGCTCCAAACGCCTCCTTTAGGGCACGATGTCTGAATGTTAGGTCCCAAAGATTTGGTTAAGAGCCCAAAGCTTGGAGTCTAGGGTTGAAAGCCTGCTTTTTACTCTACAAACCCTCCTGTTTAGGGTACAAACCCTCCTTTTTGGTGCACAAGCCCTCGCTGTTAGGGTGCAAACACTCACGTTAAGATTCCCAAGCTTCGAGTCCAGGGTTGAAATCCACATCTTTATGCTCCAAACGACCGTCTTTAGGCTTCAAATCCGACTTTTAATTCTGAAATCCCACTTTTTTACGCTCCAAACGCTACATTAAGGGCACAAAGTCTCCATTTTAGGTCACAACGCTTCCTTTTTAGAGTCCGGAACGTTGGTTCCAGGGTTGAAAGCCTCCCTGTTCTGCTTCAAAGCGTCATTTAGAAGGTACAAGCCCTCATTTTTAGGGCGCAACGCTTCATTTTTTGGCCGCGAATCCTCCTTTTTAGGGGTCAATACGTCCTTTTTGCTGTAAAATCCCTCACTTTTATGTTCCGGACATCTCTTTTAGGGCACAAAGCCTTGTTTTGTGGTCCCAAAGCTTCCTCTTCAGAGTCCAAAGCTTTGATTCTGTGGTTGAATTCCTCGTTTTATAATCCAAACCCTCACGTTTATTGCACAAACCCTCATTTTTAGGGCCCAAACGCTCATTTTTATGCTGCAAATCATTTCACTGGAAAATGCCTCCTTTTTATGCTCCAAACGCCTCCTTTAGGGCACGATGTCTGAATGTTAGGTCCCAAAGATTTGGTTAAGAGCCCAAAGCTTGGAGTCTAGGGTTGAAAGCCTGCTTTTTACTCTACAAACCCTCCTGTTTAGGGTACAAACCCTCTTTTTTGGTGCACAAGCCCTCGCTGTTAGGGTGCAAACACTCACGTTAAGATTCCCAAGCTTCGAGTCCAGGGTTGAAATCCACATCTTTATGCTCCAAACGACCGTCTTTAGGCTTCAAATCCGACTTTTAATTCTGAAATCCCACTTTTTTACGGTCCAAACGCTACATTAAGGGCACAAAGTCTCCATTTTAGGTCACAACGCTTCCTTTTTAGAGTCCGGAACGTTGGTTCCAGGGTTGAAAGCCTCCCTGTTCTGCTTCAAAGCGTCATTTAGAAGGTACAAGCCCTCATTTTTAGGGCGCAACGCCTCATTTTTTGGCCGCGAATCCTCCTTTTTAGGGGTCAGTACGTCCTTTTTGCTGTAAAATCCCTCACTTCTATGTTCCGGACATCTCATTTAGGGCACAAAGCCTTGTTTTGTGGTCCCAAAGCTTCCTCTTCAGAGTCCAAAGCTTTGATTCTGTGGTTGAATTCCTCGTTTTATAATCCAAACCCTCACGTTTATTGCACAAACCCTCATTTTTAGGGCCCAAACGCTCATTTTTATGCTGCAAATCATTTCACTGGAAAATGCCTCCTTTTTATGCTCCAAACGCCTCCTTTAGGGCACGATGTCTGAATGTTAGGTCCCAAAGATTTGGTTAAGAGCCCAAAGCTTGGAGTCTAGGGTTGAAAGCCTGCTTTTTACTCTACAAACCCTCCTGTTTAGGCTACAAACCCTCCTTTTTGGTGCACAAGCCCTCGCTGTTAGGGTGCAAACACTCACGTTAAGATTCCCAAGCTTCGAGTCCAGGGTTGAAATCCACATCTTTATGCTCCAAACGACCGTCTTTAGGCTTCAAATCCGACTTTTAATTCTGAAATCCCACTTTTTTACGCTCCAAACGCTACATTAAGGGCACAAAGTCTCCATTTTAGGTCACAACGCTTCCTTTTTAGAGTCCGGAACGTTGGTTCCAGGGTTGAAAGCCTCCCTGTTCTGCTTCAAAGCGTCATTTAGAAGGTACAAGCCCTCATTTTTAGGGCGCAACGCCTCATTTTTTGGCCGCGAATCCTCCTTTTTAGGGGTCAATACGTCCTTTTTGCTGTAAAATCCCTCACTTTTATGTTCCGGACATCTCTTTTAGGGCACAAAGCCTTGTTTTGTGGTCCCAAAGCTTCCTCTTCAGAGTCCAAAGCTTTGATTCTGTGGTTGAATTCCTCGTTTTATAATCCAAACCCTCACGTTTATTGCACAAACCCTCATTTTTAGGGCCCAAACGCTCATTTTTATGCTGCAAATCATTTCACTGGAAAATGCCTCCTTTTTATGCTCCAAACGCCTCCTTTAGGGCACGATGTCTGAATGTTAGGTCCCAAAGATTTGGTTAAGAGCCCAAAGCTTGGAGTCTAGGGTTCAAAGCCTGCTTTTTACTCTACAAACCCTCCTGTTTAGGGTACAAACCCTCCTTTTTGGTGCACAAGCCCTCGCTGTTAGGGTGCAAACACTCACGTTAAGATTCCCAAGCTTCGAGTCCAGGGTTGAAATCCACATCTTTATGCTCCAAACGACCGTCTTTAGGCTTCAAATCCGACTTTTAATTCTGAAATCCCACTTTTTTACGCTCCAAACGCTACATTAAGGGCACAAAGTCTCCATTTTAGGTCACAACGCTTCCTTTTTAGAGTCCGGAACGTTGGTTCCAGGGTTGAAAGCCTCCCTGTTCTGCTTCAAAGCGTCATTTAGAAGGTACAAGCCCTCATTTTTAGGGCGCAACGCCTCATTTTTTGGCCGCGAATCCTCCTTTTTAGGGGTCAATACGTCCTTTTTGCTGTAAAATCCCTCACTTCTATGTTCCGGACATCTCATTTAGGGCACAAAGCCTTGTTTTGTGGTCCCAAAGCTTCCTCTTCAGAGTCCAAAGCTTTGATTCTGTGGTTGAATTCCTCGTTTTATAATCCAAACCCTCACGTTTATTGCACAAACCCTCATTTTTAGGGCCCAAACGCTCATTTTTATGCTGCAAATCATTTCACTGGAAAATGCCTCCTTTTTATGCTCCAAACGCCTCCTTTAGGGCACGATGTCTGAATGTTAGGTCCCAAAGATTTGGTTAAGAGCCCAAAGCTTGGAGTCTAGGGTTCAAAGCCTGCTTTTTACTCTACAAACCCTCCTGTTTAGGGTACAAACCCTCCTTTTTGGTGCACAAGCCCTCGCTGTTAGGGTGCAAACACTCACGTTAAGATTCCCAAGCTTCGAGTCCAGGGTTGAAATCCACATCTTTATGCTCCAAACGACCGTCTTTAGGCTTCAAATCCAACTTTTAATTCTGAAATCCCACTTTTTTACGCTCCAAACGCTACATTAAGGGCACAAAGTCTCCATTTTAGGTCACAACGCTTCCTTTTTAGAGTCCGGAACGTTGGTTCCAGGGTTGAAAGCCTCCCTGTTCTGCTTCAAAGCGTCATTTAGAAGGTACAAGCCCTCATTTTTAGGGCGCAACGCCTCATTTTTTGGCCGCGAATCCTCCTTTTTAGGGGTCAGTACGTCCTTTTTGCTGTAAAATCCCTCACTTCTATGTTCCGGACATCTCATTTAGGGCACAAAGCCTTGTTTTGTGGTCCCAAAGCTTCCTCTTCAGAGTCCAAAGCTTTGATTCTGTGGTTGAATTCCTCGTTTTATAATCCAAACCCTCACGTTTATTGCACAAACCCTCATTTTTAGGGCCCAAACGCTCATTTTTATGCTGCAAATCATTTCACTGGAAAATGCCTCCTTTTTATGCTCCAAACGCCTCCTTTAGGGCACGATGTCTGAATGTTAGGTCCCAAAGATTTGGTTAAGAGCCCAAAGCTTGGAGTCTAGGGTTGAAAGCCTGCTTTTTACTCTACAAACCCTCCTGTTTAGGGTACAAACCCTCCTTTTTGGTGCACAAGCCCTCGCTGTTAGGGTGCAAACACTCACGTTAAGATTCCCAAGCTTCGAGTCCAGGGTTGAAATCCACATCTTTATGCTCCAAACGACCGTCTTTAGGCTTCAAATCCAACTTTTAATTCTGAAATCCCACTTTTTTACGCTCCAAACGCTACATTAAGGGCACAAAGTCTCCATTTTAGGTCACAACGCTTCCTTTTTAGAGTCCGGAACGTTGGTTCCAGGGTTGAAAGCCTCCCTGTTCTGCTTCAAAGCGTCATTTAGAAGGTACAAGCCCTCATTTTTAGGGCGCAACGCCTCATTTTTTGGCCGCGAATCCTCCTTTTTAGGGGTCAATACGTCCTTTTTGCTGTAAAATCCCTCACTTTTATGTTCCGGACATCTCATTTAGGGCACAAAGCCTTGTTTTGTGGTCCCAAAGCTTCCTCTTCAGAGTCCAAAGCTTTGATTCTGTGGTTGAATTCCTCGTTTTATAATCCAAACCCTCACGTTTATTGCACAAACCCTCATTTTTAGGGCCCAAACGCTCATTTTTATGCTGCAAATCATTTCACTGGAAAATGCCTCCTTTTTATGCTCCAAACGCCTCCTTTAGGGCACGATGTCTGAATGTTAGGTCCCAAAGATTTGGTTAAGAGCCCAAAGCTTGGAGTCTAGGGTTGAAAGCCTGCTTTTTACTCTACAAACCCTCCTGTTTAGGGTACAAACCCTCCTTTTTGGTGCACAAGCCCTCGCTGTTAGGGTGCAAACACTCACGTTAAGATTCCCAAGCTTCGAGTCCAGGGTTGAAATCCACATCTTTATGCTCCAAACGACCGTCTTTAGGCTTCAAATCCGACTTTTAATTCTGAAATCCCACTTTTTTACGCTCCAAACGCTACATTAAGGGCACAAAGTCTCCATTTTAGGTCACAACGCTTCCTTTTTAGAGTCCGGAACGTTGGTTCCAGGGTTGAAAGCCTCCCTGTTCTGCTTCAAAGCGTCATTTAGAAGGTACAAGCCCTCATTTTTAGGGCGCAACGCCTCATTTTTTGGCCGCGAATCCTCCTTTTTAGGGGTCAATACGTCCTTTTTGCTGTAAAATCCCTCACTTCTATGTTCCGGACATCTCATTTAGGGCACAAAGCCTTGTTTTGTGGTCCCAAAGCTTCCTCTTCAGAGTCCAAAGCTTTGATTCTGTGGTTGAATTCCTCGTTTTATAATCCAAACCCTCACGTTTATTGCACAAACCCTCATTTTTAGGGCCCAAACGCTCATTTTTATGCTGCAAATCATTTCACTGGAAAATGCCTCCTTTTTATGCTCCAAACGCCTCCTTTAGGGCACGATGTCTGAATGTTAGGTCCCAAAGATTTGGTTAAGAGCCCAAAGCTTGGAGTCTAGGGTTGAAAGCCTGCTTTTTACTCTACAAACCCTCCTGTTTAGGGTACAAACCCTCCTTTTTGGTGCACAAGCCCTCGCTGTTAGGGTGCAAACACTCACGTTAAGATTCCCAAGCTTCGAGTCCAGGGTTGAAATCCACATCTTTATGCTCCAAACGACCGTCTTTAGGCTTCAAATCCGACTTTTAATTCTGAAATCCCACTTTTTTACGCTCCAAACGCTACATTAAGGGCACAAAGTCTCCATTTTAGGTCACAACGCTTCCTTTTTAGAGTCCGGAACGTTGGTTCCAGGGTTGAAAGCCTCCCTGTTCTGCTTCAAAGCGTCATTTAGAAGGTACAAGCCCTCATTTTTAGGGCGCAACGCCTCATTTTTTGGCCGCGAATCCTCCTTTTTAGGGGTCAATACGTCCTTTTTGCTGTAAAATCCCTCACTTCTATGTTCCGGACATCTCATTTAGGGCACAAAGCCTTGTTTTGTGGTCCCAAAGCTTCCTCTTCAGAGTCCAAAGCTTTGATTCTGTGATTGAATTCCTCGTTTCATAATCCAAACCCTCACGTTTATTGCACAAACCCTCATTTTTAGGGCCCAAACGCTCATTTTTATGCTGCAAATCATTTCACTGGAAAATGCCTCCTTTTTATGCTCCAAACGCCTCCTTTAGGGCACGATGTCTGAATGTTAGGTCCCAAAGATTTGGTTAAGAGCCCAAAGCTTGGAGTCTAGGGTTCAAAGCCTGCTTTTTACTCTACAAACCCTCCTGTTTAGGGTACAAACCCTCCTTTTTGGTGCACAAGCCCTCGCTGTTAGGGTGCAAACACTCACGTTAAGATTCCCAAGCTTCGAGTCCAGGGTTGAAATCCACATCTTTATGCTCCAAACGACCGTCTTTAGGCTTCAAATCCGACTTTTAATTCTGAAATCCCACTTTTTTACGCTCCAAACGCTACATTAAGGGCACAAAGTCTCCATTTTAGGTCACAACGCTTCCTTTTTAGAGTCCGGAACGTTGGATCCAGGGTTGAAAGCCTCCCTGTTCTGCTTCAAAGCGTCATTTAGAAGGTACAAGCCCTCATTTTTAGGGCGCAACGCCTCATTTTTTGGCCGCGAATCCTCCTTTTTAGGGGTCAATACGTCCTTTTTGCTGTAAAATCCCTCACTTTTATGTTCCTGACATCTCATTTAGGGCACAAAGCCTTGTTTTGTGGTCCCAAAGCTTCCTCTTCAGAGTCCAAAGCTTTGATTCTGTGGTTGAATTCCTCGTTTTATAATCCAAACCCTCACGTTTATTGCACAAACCCTCATTTTTAGGGCCCAAACGCTCATTTTTATGCTGCAAATCATTTCACTGGAAAATGCCTCCTTTTTATGCTCCAAACGCCTCCTTTAGGGCACGATGTCTGAATGTTAGGTCCCAAAGATTTGGTTAAGAGCCCAAAGCTTGGAGTCTAGGGTTCAAAGCCTGCTTTTTACTCTACAAACCCTCCTGTTTAGGGTACAAACCCTCCTTTTTGGTGCACAAGCCCTCGCTGTTAGGGTGCAAACACTCACGTTAAGATTCCCAAGCTTCGAGTCCAGGGTTGAAATCCACATCTTTATGCTCCAAACGACCGTCTTTAGGCTTCAAATCCGACTTTTAATTCTGAAATCCCACTTTTTTACGCTCCAAACGCTACATTAAGGGCACAAAGTCTCCATTTTAGGTCACAACGCTTCCTTTTTAGAGTCCGGAACGTTGGTTCCAGGGTTGAAAGCCTCCCTGTTCTGCTTCAAAGCGTCATTTAGAAGGTACAAGCCCTCATTTTTAGGGCGCAACGCCTCATTTTTTGGCCGCGAATCCTCCTTTTTAGGGGTCAATACGTCCTTTTTGCTGTAAAATCCCTCACTTCTATGTTCCGGACATCTCATTTAGGGCACAAAGCCTTGTTTTGTGGTCCCAAAGCTTCCTCTTCAGAGTCCAAAGCTTTGATTCTGTGGTTGAATTCCTCGTTTTATAATCCAAACCCTCACGTTTATTGCACAAACCCTCATTTTTAGGGCCCAAACGCTCATTTTTATGCTGCAAATCATTTCACTGGAAAATGCCTCCTTTTTATGCTCCAAACGCCTCCTTTAGGGCACGATGTCTGAATGTTAGGTCCCAAAGATTTGGTTAAGAGCCCAAAGCTTGGAGTCTAGGGTTGAAAGCCTGCTTTTTACTCTACAAACCCTCCTGTTTAGGCTACAAACCCTCCTTTTTGGTGCACAAGCCCTCGCTGTTAGGGTGCAAACACTCACGTTAAGATTCCCAAGCTTCGAGTCCAGGGTTGAAATCCACATCTTTATGCTCCAAACGACCGTCTTTAGGCTTCAAATCCAACTTTTAATTCTGAAATCCCACTTTTTTACGCTCCAAACGCTACATTAAGGGCACAAAGTCTCCATTTTAGGTCACAACGCTTCCTTTTTAGAGTCCGGAACGTTGGATCCAGGGTTGAAAGCCTCCCTGTTCTGCTTCAAAGCGTCATTTAGAAGGTACAAGCCCTCATTTTTAGGGCGCAACGCCTCATTTTTTGGCCGCGAATCCTCCTTTTTAGGGGTCAATACGTCCTTTTTGCTGTAAAATCCCTCACTTCTATGTTCCGGACATCTCATTTAGGGCACAAAGCCTTGTTTTGTGGTCCCAAAGCTTCCTCTTCAGAGTCCAAAGCTTTGATTCTGTGGTTGAATTCCTCGTTTTATAATCCAAACCCTCACGTTTATTGCACAAACCCTCATTTTTAGGGCCCAAACGCTCATTTTTATGCTGCAAATCATTTCACTGGAAAATGCCTCCTTTTTATGCTCCAAACGCCTCCTTTAGGGCACGATGTCTGAATGTTAGGTCCCAAAGATTTGGTTAAGAGCCCAAAGCTTGGAGTCTAGGGTTCAAAGCCTGCTTTTTACTCTACAAACCCTCCTGTTTAGGGTACAAACCCTCCTTTTTGGTGCACAAGCCCTCGCTGTTAGGGTGCAAACACTCACGTTAAGATTCCCAAGCTTCGAGTCCAGGGTTGAAATCCACATCTTTATGCTCCAAACGACCGTCTTTAGGCTTCAAATCCGACTTTTAATTCTGAAATCCCACTTTTTTACGCTCCAAACGCTACATTAAGGGCACAAAGTCTCCATTTTAGGTCACAACGCTTCCTTTTTAGAGTCCGGAACGTTGGTTCCAGGGTTGAAAGCCTCCCTGTTCTGCTTCAAAGCGTCATTTAGAAGGTACAAGCCCTCATTTTTAGGGCGCAACGCCTCATTTTTTGGCCGCGAATCCTCCTTTTTAGGGGTCAATACGTCCTTTTTGCTGTAAAATCCCTCACTTCTATGTTCCGGACATCTCATTTAGGGCACAAAGCCTTGTTTTGTGGTCCCAAAGCTTCCTCTTCAGAGTCCAAAGCTTTGATTCTGTGGTTGAATTCCTCGTTTTATAATCCAAACCCTCACGTTTATTGCACAAACCCTCATTTTTAGGGCCCAAACGCTCATTTTTATGCTGCAAATCATTTCACTGGAAAATGCCTCCTTTTTATGCTCCAAACGCCTCCTTTAGGGCACGATGTCTGAATGTTAGGTCCCAAAGATTTGGTTAAGAGCCCAAAGCTTGGAGTCTAGGGTTGAAAGCCTGCTTTTTACTCTACAAACCCTCCTGTTTAGGGTACAAACCCTCCTTTTTGGTGCACAAGCCCTCGCTGTTAGGGTGCAAACACTCACGTTAAGATTCCCAAGCTTCGAGTCCAGGGTTGAAATCCACATCTTTATGCTCCAAACGACCGTCTTTAGGCTTCAAATCCAACTTTTAATTCTGAAATCCCACTTTTTTACGCTCCAAACGCTACATTAAGGGCACAAAGTCTCCATTTTAGGTCACAACGCTTCCTTTTTAGAGTCCGGAACGTTGGTTCCAGGGTTGAAAGCCTCCCTGTTCTGCTTCAAAGCGTCATTTAGAAGGTACAAGCCCTCATTTTTAGGGCGCAACGCCTCATTTTTTGGCCGCGAATCCTCCTTTTTAGGGGTCAATACGTCCTTTTTGCTGTAAAATCCCTCACTTTTATGTTCCGGACATCTCATTTAGGGCACAAAGCCTTGTTTTGTGGTCCCAAAGCTTCCTCTTCAGAGTCCAAAGCTTTGATTCTGTGGTTGAATTCCTCGTTTTATAATCCAAACCCTCACGTTTATTGCACAAACCCTCATTTTTAGGGCCCAAACGCTCATTTTTATGCTGCAAATCATTTCACTGGAAAATGCCTCCTTTTTATGCTCCAAACGCCTCCTTTAGGGCACGATGTCTGAATGTTAGGTCCCAAAGATTTGGTTAAGAGCCCAAAGCTTTGAGTCTAGGGTTGAAAGCCTGCTTTTTACTCTACAAACCCTCCTGTTTAGGGTACAAACCCTCCTTTTTGGTGCACAAGCCCTCGCTGTTAGGGTGCAAACACTCACGTTAAGATTCCCAAGCTTCGAGTCCAGGGTTGAAATCCACATCTTTATGCTCCAAACGACCGTCTTTAGGCTTCAAATCCGACTTTTAATTCTGAAATCCCACTTTTTTACGCTCCAAACGCTACATTAAGGGCACAAAGTCTCCATTTTAGGTCACAACGCTTCCTTTTTAGAGTCCGGAACGTTGGTTCCAGGGTTGAAAGCCTCCCTGTTCTGCTTCAAAGCATCATTTAGAAGGTACAAGCCCTCATTTTTAGGGCGCAACGCCTCATTTTTTGGCCGCGAATCCTCCTTTTTAGGGGTCAATACGTCCTTTTTGCTGTAAAATCCCTCACTTCTATGTTCCGGACATCTCATTTAGGGCACAAAGCCTTGTTTTGTGGTCCCAAAGCTTCCTCTTCAGAGTCCAAAGCTTTGATTCTGTGGTTGAATTCCTCGTTTTATAATCCAAACCCTCACGTTTATTGCACAAACCCTCATTTTTAGGGCCCAAACGCTCATTTTTATGCTGCAAATCATTTCACTGGAAAATGCCTCCTTTTTATGCTCCAAACGCCTCCTTTAGGGCACGATGTCTGAATGTTAGGTCCCAAAGATTTGGTTAAGAGCCCAAAGCTTGGAGTCTAGGGTTGAAAGCCTGCTTTTTACTCTACAAACCCTCCTGTTTAGGGTACAAACCCTCCTTTTTGGTGCACAAGCCCTCGCTGTTAGGGTGCAAACACTCACGTTAAGATTCCCAAGCTTCGAGTCCAGGGTTGAAATCCACATCTTTATGCTCCAAACGACCGTCTTTAGGCTTCAAATCCGACTTTTAATTCTGAAATCCCACTTTTTTACGCTCCAAACGCTACATTAAGGGCACAAAGTCTCCATTTTAGGTCACAACGCTTCCTTTTTAGAGTCCGGAACGTTGGTTCCAGGGTTGAAAGCCTCCCTGTTCTGCTTCAAAGCGTCATTTAGAAGGTACAAGCCCTCATTTTTAGGGCGCAACGCCTCATTTTTTGGCCGCGAATCCTCCTTTTTAGGGGTCAATACGTCCTTTTTGCTGTAAAATCCCTCACTTCTATGTTCCGGACATCTCATTTAGGGCACAAAGCCTTGTTTTGTGGTCCCAAAGCTTCCTCTTCAGAGTCCAAAGCTTTGATTCTGTGATTGAATTCCTCGTTTCATAATCCAAACCCTCACGTTTATTGCACAAACCCTCATTTTTAGGGCCCAAACGCTCATTTTTATGCTGCAAATCATTTCACTGGAAAATGCCTCCTTTTTATGCTCCAAACGCCTCCTTTAGGGCACGATGTCTGAATGTTAGGTCCCAAAGATTTGGTTAAGAGCCCAAAGCTTGGAGTCTAGGGTTCAAAGCCTGCTTTTTACTCTACAAACCCTCCTGTTTAGGGTACAAACCCTCCTTTTTGGTGCACAAGCCCTCGCTGTTAGGGTGCAAACACTCACGTTAAGATTCCCAAGCTTCGAGTCCAGGGTTGAAATCCACATCTTTATGCTCCAAACGACCGTCTTTAGGCTTCAAATCCGACTTTTAATTCTGAAATCCCACTTTTTTACGCTCCAAACGCTACATTAAGGGCACAAAGTCTCCATTTTAGGTCACAACGCTTCCTTTTTAGAGTCCGGAACGTTGGATCCAGGGTTGAAAGCCTCCCTGTTCTGCTTCAAAGCGTCATTTAGAAGGTACAAGCCCTCATTTTTAGGGCGCAACGCCTCATTTTTTGGCCGCGAATCCTCCTTTTTAGGGGTCAATACGTCCTTTTTGCTGTAAAATCCCTCACTTCTATGTTCCGGACATCTCATTTAGGGCACAAAGCCTTGTTTTGTGGTCCCAAAGCTTCCTCTTCAGAGTCCAAAGCTTTGATTCTGTGGTTGAATTCCTCGTTTTATAATCCAAACCCTCACGTTTATTGCACAAACCCTCATTTTTAGGGCCCAAACGCTCATTTTTATGCTGCAAATCATTTCACTGGAAAATGCCTCCTTTTTATGCTCCAAACGCCTCCTTTAGGGCACGATGTCTGAATGTTAGGTCCCAAAGATTTGGTTAAGAGCCCAAAGCTTGGAGTCTAGGGTTGAAAGCCTGCTTTTTACTCTACAAACCCTCCTGTTTAGGGTACAAACCCTCCTTTTTGGTGCACAAGCCCTCGCTGTTAGGGTGCAAACACTCACGTTAAGATTCCCAAGCTTCGAGTCCAGGGTTGAAATCCACATCTTTATGCTCCAAACGACCGTCTTTAGGCTTCAAATCCGACTTTTAATTCTGAAATCCCACTTTTTTACGCTCCAAACGCTACATTAAGGGCACAAAGTCTCCATTTTAGGTCACAACGCTTCCTTTTTAGAGTCCGGAACGTTGGTTCCAGGGTTGAAAGCCTCCCTGTTCTGCTTCAAAGCGTCATTTAGAAGGTACAAGCCCTCATTTTTAGGGCGCAACGCCTCATTTTTTGGCCGCGAATCCTCCTTTTTAGGGGTCAATACGTCCTTTTTGCTGTAAAATCCCTCACTTCTATGTTCCGGACATCTCATTTAGGGCACAAAGCCTTGTTTTGTGGTCCCAAAGCTTCCTCTTCAGAGTCCAAAGCTTTGATTCTGTGGTTGAATTCCTCGTTTTATAATCCAAACCCTCACGTTTATTGCACAAACCCTCATTTTTAGGGCCCAAACGCTCATTTTTATGCTGCAAATCATTTCACTGGAAAATGCCTCCTTTTTATGCTCCAAACGCCTCCTTTAGGGCACGATGTCTGAATGTTAGGTCCCAAAGATTTGGTTAAGAGCCCAAAGCTTGGAGTCTAGGGTTGAAAGCCTGCTTTTTACTCTACAAACCCTCCTGTTTAGGGTACAAACCCTCCTTTTTGGTGCACAAGCCCTCGCTGTTAGGGTGCAAACACTCACGTTAAGATTCCCAAGCTTCGAGTCCAGGGTTGAAATCCACATCTTTATGCTCCAAACGACCGTCTTTAGGCTTCAAATCCAACTTTTAATTCTGAAATCCCACTTTTTTACGCTCCAAACGCTACATTAAGGGCACAAAGTCTCCATTTTAGGTCACAACGCTTCCTTTTTAGAGTCCGGAACGTTGGTTCCAGGGTTGAAAGCCTCCCTGTTCTGCTTCAAAGCGTCATTTAGAAGGTACAAGCCCTCATTTTTAGGGCGCAACGCCTCATTTTTTGGCCGCGAATCCTCCTTTTTAGGGGTCAATACGTCCTTTTTGCTGTAAAATCCCTCACTTCTATGTTCCGGACATCTCATTTAGGGCACAAAGCCTTGTTTTGTGGTCCCAAAGCTTCCTCTTCAGAGTCCAAAGCTTTGATTCTGTGGTTGAATTCCTCGTTTTATAATCCAAACCCTCACGTTTATTGCACAAACCCTCATTTTTAGGGCCCAAACGCTCATTTTTATGCTGCAAATCATTTCACTGGAAAATGCCTCCTTTTTATGCTCCAAACGCCTCCTTTAGGGCACGATGTCTGAATGTTAGGTCCCAAAGATTTGGTTAAGAGCCCAAAGCTTGGAGTCTAGGGTTGAAAGCCTGCTTTTTACTCTACAAACCCTCCTGTTTAGGGTACAAACCCTCCTTTTTGGTGCACAAGCCCTCGCTGTTAGGGTGCAAACACTCACGTTAAGATTCCCAAGCTTCGAGTCCAGGGTTGAAATCCACATCTTTATGCTCCAAACGACCGTCTTTAGGCTTCAAATCCGACTTTTAATTCTGAAATCCCACTTTTTTACGCTCCAAACGCTACATTAAGGGCACAAAGTCTCCATTTTAGGTCACAACGCTTCCTTTTTAGAGTCCGGAACGTTGGTTCCAGGGTTGAAAGCCTCCCTGTTCTGCTTCAAAGCGTCATTTAGAAGGTACAAGCCCTCATTTTTAGGGCGCAACGCCTCATTTTTTGGCCGCGAATCCTCCTTTTTAGGGGTCAATACGTCCTTTTTGCTGTAAAATCCCTCACTTTTATGTTCCGGACATCTCATTTAGGGCACAAAGCCTTGTTTTGTGGTCCCAAAGCTTCCTCTTCAGAGTCCAAAGCTTTGATTCTGTGGTTGAATTCCTCGTTTTATAATCCAAACCCTCACGTTTATTGCGCAAACCCTCATTTTTAGGGCCCAAACGCTCATTTTTATGCTGCAAATCATTTCACTGGAAAATGCCTCCTTTTTATGCTCCAAACGCCTCCTTTAGGGCACGATGTCTGAATGTTAGGTCCCAAAGATTTGGTTAAGAGCCCAAAGCTTGGAGTCTAGGGTTGAAAGCCTGCTTTTTACTCTACAAACCCTCCTGTTTAGGGTACAAACCCTCCTTTTTGGTGCACAAGCCCTCGCTGTTAGGGTGCAAACACTCACGTTAAGATTCCCAAGCTTCGAGTCCAGGGTTGAAATCCACATCTTTATGCTCCAAACGACCGTCTTTAGGCTTCAAATCCGACTTTTAATTCTGAAATCCCACTTTTTTACGCTCCAAACGCTACATTAAGGGCACAAAGTCTCCATTTTAGGTCACAACGCTTCCTTTTTAGAGTCCGGAACGTTGGTTCCAGGGTTGAAAGCCTCCCTGTTCTGCTTCAAAGCGTCATTTAGAAGGTACAAGCCCTCATTTTTAGGGCGCAACGCCTCATTTTTTGGCCGCGAATCCTCCTTTTTAGGGGTCAATACGTCCTTTTTGCTGTAAAATCCCTCACTTTTATGTTCCGGACATCTCATTTAGGGCACAAAGCCTTGTTTTGTGGTCCCAAAGCTTCCTCTTCAGAGTCCAAAGCTTTGATTCTGTGGTTGAATTCCTCGGTTTATAATCCAAACCCTCACGTTTATTGCACAAACCCTCATTTTTAGGGCCCAAACGCTCATTTTTATGCTGCAAATCATTTCACTGGAAAATGCCTCCTTTTTATGCTCCAAACGCCTCCTTTAGGGCACGATGTCTGAATGTTAGGTCCCAAAGATTTGGTTAAGAGCCCAAAGCTTGGAGTCTAGGGTTCAAAGCCTGCTTTTTACTCTACAAACCCTCCTGTTTAGGGTACAAACCCTCCTTTTTGGTGCACAAGCCCTCGCTGTTAGGGTGCAAACACTCACGTTAAGATTCCCAAGCTTCGAGTCCAGGGTTGAAATCCACATCTTTATGCTCCAAGCGACCGTCTTTAGGCTTCAAATCCTACTTTTAATTCTGAAATCCCACTTTTTTACGCTCCAAACACTACATTAAGGGCACAAAGTGTCCATTTTAGGTCACAACGCTTCCTTTTTAGAGTCCGGAACGTTGGTTCCAGGGTTGAAAGCCTCCCTGTTCTGCTTCAAAGCGTCATTTAGAAGGTACAAGCCCTCATTTTCAGGGTGCAACGCCTCATTTTTTGGCCGCGAATCCTCCTTTTTAGGGGTCAATACGTCCTTTTTGCTGTAAAATCCCTCACTTCTATGTTCCGGACATCTCGTTTAGGGCACAAAGCCTTGTTTTGTGGTCCCAAAGCTTCCTCTTCAGAGTCCAAAGCTTTGATTCTGTGGTTGAATTCCTCGTTTTATAATCCAAACCCTCACGTTTATTGTACAAACCCTCATTTTTAGGGCCCAAACGCTCATTTTTATGCTGTAAATCATTTCACTGGAAAATGCCTCCTTTTTATGCTCCAAACGTCTCCTATAGGGCACGATGTCTGAATGTTAGGTCCCAAAGATTTGGTTAAGAGTCCAAAGCTGTGAGTCTAGGGTTGAAAGCCTGCTTTTTACTCTACAAACCCTCCTGTTTAGGGCACAAACCCTCTTTTTTGGGGCACTAACCCTCGCTGTTAGGGTGCAAACACTCCTGTTAAGATTCCCAAGCTTCGAGTCCAGGGTTGAAATCCACATCTTTATGCTCCAAACGACCGTCTTTAGGCTTCAAATCTGACTTTTAATTCTGAAATCCCACTTTCCTATGCTCCAAACACTACATTAAGGGCACAAAGTCTCCATTTTAGGTCACAACGCTTCCTTTTTAGAGTCCGGAACGTTGGTTCCAGGGTTGAAAGCCTCCCTGTTCTGCTTCAAAGCGTCATTTAGAAGGTACAAGCCCTCATTTTTAGGGCGCAACGCCTCATTTTTTGGCCGCGAATCCTCCTTTTTAGGGGTCAATACGTCCTTTTTACTGTAAAATCCCTCACTTTTATGTTCCGGACATCTCATTTAGGGCACAAAGGCTTGTTTTGTGGTCCCAAAGCTTCCTCTTCAGAGTCCAAAGCTTTGATTCTGTGGTTGAATTCCTCGTTTTATAATCCAAATCCTCACGTTTATTGTACAAACCCTCATTTTTAGGGCCCAAACGCTCATTTTTATGCTGTAAATCATTTCACTGGAAAATGCCTCCTTTTTATGCTCCAAACGCCTCCTTTAGGGCACGAGCCTCAATGTTAGGTCCCAAAGATTTGGTTAAGAGCCCAAAGCTTGGAGTCTAGGGTTGAAACCCTGCTTTTTACTCTACAAACCCTCCTGTTTAGGGCACAAACCCTCCTTTTTGGTGCACAAGCCGTCGCTGTTAGGGTGGAAACACTCCTGTTAAGATTCCCAAGCTTCGAGCCCAGGGTTCAAATCCACATCTTTATGCTCCAAACGACCGTCTTTAGGCTTCAAATCCGACTTTTAATTCTGAAATCCCACTTTCCTATGCTCCAAACACTACATTAAGGGCACAAAGTCTCCGTTTTAGCTCCCAAAGCTTCCTTTTTAGAGTCCGGAACGTTGGTTCCAGGGTTGAAAGCCTCCCTGTTCTGCTTCAAAGCGTCATTTAGAAGGTACAAGCCCTCATTTTTAGGGCGCAACGCCTCATTTTTTGGCCGCGAATCCTCCTTTTTAGGGGTCAATACGTCCTTTTTGCTGTAAAATCCCTCACTTTTATGTTCCAGACATCTCTTTTAGGGCACAAAGCCTTGTTTTGGGGTCCCAAAGCTTCCTTTTTAGAGTCCAAAGCTTTGATTCTGTGGTTGAATTCCTCGTTTTATAATCCAAACCCTCACGTTTATTGCGCAAACCCTCATTTTTAGGGCCCAAACGCTCATTTTTATGCTGCAAATCATTTCACTGGAAAATGCCTCCTTTTTATGCTCCAAACGCCTCCTATAGGGCACGATGTCTGAATGTTAGGTCCCAAAGATTTGGTTAAGAGCCCAAAGCTTGGAGTCTAGGGTTGAAAGCCTGCTTTTTACTCTACAAACCCTCCTTTGTAGGGTACAAACCCTCCTTTTTGGGGCACTAACCCTCACTGTTGGGGTGCAAACACTCACGTTAAGATTCCCAAGCTTCGAGCCCAGGGTTCAAATCCACATCTTTATGCTCCAAACGACCGTTTTTAGGCTTCAAATCCTACTTTTAAATCTGAAATCCCACTTTCCCATGCTCCAAACACTACATTAAGGGCACAAAGTCTCCATTTTAGGTCACAACGCTTCCTTTTTAGAGTCCGGAACGTTGGTTCCAGGGTTGAAAGCCTCCCTGTTCTGCTTCAAAGCGTCATTTAGAAGGTACAAGCCCTCATTTTTAGGGCGCAACGCCTCATTTTTTGGCCGCGAATCCTCCTTTTTAGGGGTCAATACGTCCTTTTTGCTGCAAAATCCCTCACTTTTATGTTCCGGACATCTCATTTAGGGCACAAAGCCTTGTTTTGTGGTCCCAAAGCTTCCTCTTCAGAGTCCAAAGCTTTGATTCTGTGGTTGAATTCCTCGTTTTATAATCCAAACCCTCACGTTTATTGCACAAACCCTCATTTTTAGGGCCCAAACGCTCATTTTTATGCTGCAAATCATTTCACTGGAAAATGCCTCCTTTTTATGCTCCAAACGCCTCCTTTAGGGCACGATGTCTGAATGTTAGGTCCCAAAGATTTGGTTAAGAGTCCAAAGCTTGGAGTCTAGGGTTGAAAGCCTGCTTTTTACTCTACAAACCCTCCTTTGTAGGGTACAAACCCTCCTTTTTGGTGCACTAACCCTCGCTGTTAGGGTGCAAACACTCCTGTTAAGATTCCCAAGCTTCGAGCCCAGGGTTGAAATCCACATCTTTATGCTCCAAACGACCGTTTTTAGGCTTCAAATCCGACTTTTAATTCTGAAATCCCACTTTCCTATGGTCCAAACACTACATTAAGGGCACAAAGTCTCAATTTTAGTTCCCAAAACTTCCTTTTTAGAGTCTGGAACGTTGGTTCCAGGGTTGAAAGCCTCCCTGTTCTGCTTCAAAGCGTCATTTAGAAGGTACAAGCCCTCATTTTTAGGGCACAACGCCACATTTTTTGGCCGTGAATCCTCCTTTTTAGGGGTCAATACGTCCTTTTTGCTGCAAAATCCCTCACTTTTATGTTCCGGACATCTCATTTAGGGCACAAAGCCTTGTTTTGTGGTCCCAAAGCTTCCTCTTCAGAGTCCAAAGGTTTGATTCTGTGGTTGAATTCCTCGTTTTATAATCCAAACCCTCACGTTTATTGCACAAACCCTCATTTTTAGGGCCCAAACGCTCATTTTTATGCTGCAAACCATTTCACTGGAAAATCCCGCCTTTTTATGCTCCAAACGCCTCCTTTAGGGCACGATGTCTGAATGTTAGGTCCCAAAGATTTGTTTAAGAGTCCAAAGCTTGGAGTCTAGGGTTGAAAGCCTGCTTTTTACTGTACAAACCCTCCTGTTTAGGGTACAAACCCTCCTTTTTGGTGCACTAACCCTCGCTGTTAGGGTGCAAACACTCCTGTTAAGATTCCCAAGCTTCGAGCCCAGGGTTGAAATCCACATCTTTATGCTCCAAACGACCGTCTTTAGGCTTCAAATCCTACTTTTAATTCTGAAATCCCACTTTCCTATGCTCCAAACACTACATTAAGGGCACAAAGTCTCAATTTTAGTTCCTAAAGCTTCCTTTTTAGAGTCCGCAACATTGGTTCCAGGGTTGAAAACCTCCCTGTTCTGCTTCAAACCATCATTTAGAAGGTACAAGCCCTCATTTTTAGGGCGCAACGCCTCATTTTTTGGCCGCGAATCCTCCTTTTTAGGGGTCAATACGTCCTTTTTGCTGTAAAATCCCTCACTTCTATGTTCCAGACATCACTTTTAGGGCACAAAGCCTTGTTTTGTGGTCCCAAAGCTTCCTCTTCAGAGTCCAAAGCTTTGATTCTGTGGTTGAATTCCTCGTTTTATAATCCAAACCCTCACGTTTATTGCACAAACCCTCATTTTTAGGGCCCAAACGCTCATTTTTATGCTGCAAACATTTCACTGGAAAATGCCTCCTTTTTATGCTCCAAACGCCTCCTTTAGGGCACGATGTCTGAATGTTAGGTCCCAAAGATTTGTTTAACAGTCCAAAGCTTGGAGTCTAGGGTTGAAAGCCTGCTTTTTACTCTACAAACCTCCTGTTTAGGGTACAAACCCTCCTTTTTGGGGCACAAACCCTCGCTGTTAGGGTGGAAACACTCCTGTTAAGATTCCCAAGCTTCGAGTCCAGGGTTCAAATCCACATCTTTATGCTCCAAACGACCGTCTTTAGGCTTCAAATCCGACTTTTAATTCTGAAATCCCACTTTTTTACGCTCCAAACGCTACATTAAGGGCACAAAGTCTCCATTTTAGGTCACAACGCTTCCTTTTTAGAGTCCGGAACGTTGGTTCCAGGGTTGAAAGCCTCCCTGTTCTGCTTCAAAGCGTCATTTAGAAGGTACAAGCCCTCATTTTTAGGGCGCAACGCCTCATTTTTTGGCCGCGAATCCTCCTTTTTAGGGGTCAATACGTCCTTTTTGCTGTAAAATCCCTCACTTTTATGTTCCAGACATCTCATTTAGCGCACAAAGCCTTGTTTTGTGGTCCCAAAGCTTCCTCTTCAGGGTCCAAAGCTTTGATTCTGTGGTTGAATTCCTCATTTTATAATCCAAACCCTCACGTTTATTGCACAAACCCTCATTTTTAGGGCCCAAACGCTCATTTTTATGCTGCAAATCATTTCACTGTAAAATCCCACCTTTTTATGCTCCAAATGCCTCCTTTAGGGCACGATGTCTGAATGTTAGGTCCCAAAGATTTGGTTAAGAGTCCAAAGCTTGGAGTCTAGGGTTGAAAGCCTGCTTTTTACTCTACAAACCCTCCTGTTTAGGGTACAAACCCTCCTTTTTGGGGCACAAACCCTCGCTGTTAGGGTGCAAACACTCCTGTTAAGATTTCGAAGCTTTGAGTCCAGGGTTGAAATCCACATCTTTATGCTCCAAACGACCGTTTTCAGGCTTCAAACCCTACTTCTAATTCTGAAATCCCACTTTCTTATGCTCCAAACGCTACATTAAGGGCACAAAGTCTCAATTTTAGGTCACAACGCTTCCTTTTTAGAGTCCGGAACGTTGGTTCCAGGGTTGAAAGCCTCCCTGTTCTGCTTCAAAGCGTCATTTAGAAGGTACAAGCCCTCATTTTTAGGGCGCAACGCCTCATTTTTTGGCCGCGAATCCTCCTTTTTAGGGGTCAATACGTCCTTTTTACTGTAAAATCCCTCACTTTTATGTTCCAGACATCTCTTTTAGGGCACAAAGCCTTGTTTTGTGGTCCCAAAGCTTCCTCTTCAGAGTCCAAAGCTTTGATTCTGTGGTTGAATTCCTCATTTTATAATCCAAACCCTCACGTTTATTGTACAAACCCTCATTTTTAGGGCCCAAACGCTCATTTTTATGCTGCAAATCATTTCACTGGAAAATGCCTCCTTTTTATGCTCCAAACGCCTCCTTTAGGGCACGATGTCTGAATGTTAGGTCCCAAAGATTTGGTTAAGAGCCCAAAGCTTGGAGTCTAGGGTTGAAAGCCTGCTTTTTACTCTACAAACCCTCCTGTTTAGGGTACAAACCCTCCTTTTTGGTGCACAAGCCCTCGCTGTTAGGGTGCAAACACTCACGTTAAGATTCCCAAGCTTCGAGTCCAGGGTTGAAATCCACATCTTTATGCTCCAAACGACCGTCTTTAGGCTTCAAATCCGACTTTTAATTCTGAAATCCCACTTTTTTACGCTCCAAACGCTACATTAAGGGCACAAAGTCTCCATTTTAGGTCACAACGCTTCCTTTTTAGAGTCCGGAACGTTGGTTCCAGGGTTGAAAGCCTCCCTGTTCTGCTTCAAAGCGTCATTTAGAAGGTACAAGCCCTCATTTTTAGGGCGCAACGCCTCATTTTTTGGCCGCGAATCCTCCTCTTTAGGGGTCAATACGTCCTTTTTGCTGTAAAATCCCTCACTTCTATGTTCCAGACATCTCATTTAGGGCACAAAGCCTTGTTTTGTGGTCCCAAAGCTTAGTTTTTAGAGTCCAAAGCATTGGTTCTGTGGTTGAATTCCTCGTTTTATAATCCAAACCCTCATGTTTATTGTACAAACCCTCATTTTTAGGGCCCAAACGCTCATTTTTATGCTGCAAATCATTTCACTGGAAAATGCCTCCTTTTTATGCTCCAAACGCCTCCTTTAGGGCACGAGCCTCAATGTTAGGTCCCAAAGATTTGGTTAAGAGTCCAAAGCTTGGAGTCTAGGGTTGAAAGCCTGCTTTTTACTCTACAAACCCTCCTTTGTAGGGTACAAACCCTCCTTCTTGGTGCATAAGCCCTCGCTGTTAGGGTGCAAACACTCCTGTTAAGATTCCCAAGCTTCGAGCCCAGGGTTCAAATCCACATCTTTATGCTCCAAACGACCGTTTTTAGGCTTCAAATCCTACTTTTAATTCTGCATTCCCACTTTCCTATGCTCCAAACACTACATTAAGGGCACAAAGTCTCCATTTTAGGTCACAACGCTTCCTTTTTAGAGTCCGGAACGTTGGTTCCAGGGTTGAAAGCCTCCCTGTTCTGCTTCAAAGCGTCATTTAGAAGGTACAAGCCCTCATTTTTAGGGCGCAACGCCTCATTTTTTGGCCGCGAATCCTCCTTTTTAGGGGTCAATACGTCCTTTTTGCTGTAAAATCCCTCACTTTTATGTTCCGGACATCTCATTTAGGGCACAAAGCCTTGTTTTGTGGTCCCAAAGCTTCCTCTTCAGAGTCCAAAGCTTTGATTCTGTGGTTGAATTCCTCGTTTTATAATCCAAACCCTCACGTTTATTGCACTAAACCCTCATTTTTAGGGCCCAAACGCTCATTTTTATGCTGCAAATCATTTCACTGGAAAATGCCTCCTTTTTATGCTCCAAACGCCTCCTTTAGGGCACGATGTCTGAATGTTAGGTCCCAAAGATTTGGTTAAGAGCCCAAAGCTTTGAGTCTAGGGTTGAAAGCCTGCTTTTTACTCTTCAAACCCTCCTGTTTAGGGTACAAACCCTCCTTTTTGGTGCACAAGCCCTCGCTGTTAGGGTGCAAACACTCACGTTAAGATTCTCAAGCTTCGAGTCCAGGGTTGAAATCCACATCTTTATGCTCCAAACGACCGTCTTTGGGCTTCAAACACTACTTCTAATTCTGAAATCCCACTTTCCTATGCTCCAAACACTACATTAAGGGCACAAAGTCTCAATTTTAGTTCACAACGCTTCCTTTTTAGAGTCCGGAACGTTGGTTCCAGGGTTGAAAGCCTCCCTGTTCTGCTTCAAAGCGTCATTTAGAAGGTACAAGCCCTCATTTTTAGGGCGCAACGCCTCATTTTTTGGCCGCGAATCCTCCTTTTTAGGGGTCAATACGTCCTTTTTGCTGTAAAATCCCTCACTTCTATGTTCCGGACATCTCTTTTAGGGCACAAAGCCTTGTTTTGTGGTCCCAAAGCTTAGTTTTTAGAGTCCAAAGCATTGGTTCTGTGGTTGAATTCCTCGTTTTATAATCCAAACCCTCATGTTTATTGTACAAACCCTCATTTTTAGGGCCCAAACGCTCATTTTTATGCTGCAAATCATTTCACTGGAAAATGCCTCCTTTTTATGCTCCAAACGCCTCCTTTAGGGCACGATGTCTGAATGTTAGGTCCCAAAGATTTGGTTAAGAGCCCAAAGCTTGGAGTCTAGGGTTGAAAGCCTGCTTTTTACTCTACAAACCCTCCTTTGTAGGGTACAAACCCTCCTTCTTGGTGCATAAGCCCTCGCTGTTAGGGTGCAAACACTCACGTTAAGATTCCCAAGCTTCGAGTCCAGGGTTGAAATCCACATCTTTATGCTCCAAACGACCGTCTTTAGGCTTCAAATCCGACTTTTAATTCTGAAATCCCACTTTTTTACGCTCCAAACGCTACATTAAGGGCACAAAGTCTCCATTTTAGGTCACAACGCTTCCTTTTTAGAGTCCGGAACGTTGGTTCCAGGGTTGAAAGCCTCCCTGTTCTGCTTCAAAGCGTCATTTAGAAGGTACAAGCCCTCATTTTTAGGGCGCAACGCCTCATTTTTTGGCCGCGAATCCTCCTTTTTAGGGGTCAATACGTCCTTTTTGCTGTAAAATCCCTCACTTTTATGTTCCGGACATCTCATTTAGGGCACAAAGCCTTGTTTTGTGGTCCCAAAGCTTCCTCTTCAGAGTCCAAAGCTTTGATTCTGTGGTTGAATTCCTCGTTTTATAATCCAAACCCTCACGTTTATTGCACTAAACCCTCATTTTTAGGGCCCAAACGCTCATTTTTATGCTGCAAATCATTTCACTGGAAAATCCCTCCTTTTTATGCTCCAAACGCCTCCTTTAGGGCACGAGCCTCAATGTTAGGTCCCAAAGATTTGGTTAAGAGCCCAAAGCTTTGAGTCTAGGGTTGAAAGCCTGCTTTTTACTCTTCAAACCCTCCTGTTTAGGGTACAAACCCTCCTTTTTGGTGCACAAGCCCTCGCTGTTAGGGTGCAAACCCTCCTGTTAAGATTCCCAAGCTTCGAGTCCAGGGTTGAAATCCACATCTTTATGCTCCAAACGACCGTCTTTGGGCTTCAAACACTACTTCTAATTCTGAAATCCCACTTTCCTATGCTCCAAACGCTACATTAAGGGCACAAAGTCTCAATTTTAGTTCACAACGCTTCCTTTTTAGAGTCCGGAACGTTGGTTCCAGGGTTGAAAGCCTCCTTGTTCTGCTTCAAAGCGTCATTTAGAAGGTACAAGCCCTCATTTTTAGGGCGCAACGCCTCATTTTTTGGCCGCGAATCCTCCTCTTTAGGGGTCAATACGTCCTTTTTGCTGTAAAATCCCTCACTTCTATGTTCCAGACATCTCATTTAGGGCACAAAGCCTTGTTTTGTGGTCCCAAAGCTTAGTTTTTAGAGTCCAAAGCATTGGTTCTGTGGTTGAATTCCTCGTTTTATAATCCAAACCCTCATGTTTATTGTACAAACCCTCATTTTTAGGGCCCAAACGCTCATTTTTATGCTGCAAATCATTTCACTGGAAAATGCCTCCTTTTTATGCTCCAAACGCCTCCTTTAGGGCACGAGCCTCAATGTTAGGTCCCAAAGATTTGGTTAAGAGTCCAAAGCTTGGAGTCTAGGGTTGAAAGCCTGCTTTTTACTCTACAAACCCTCCTTTGTAGGGTACAAACCCTCCTTCTTGGTGCATAAGCCCTCGCTGTTAGGGTGCAAACACTCCTGTTAAGATTCCCAAGCTTCGAGCCCAGGGTTCAAATCCACATCTTTATGCTCCAAACGACCGTTTTTAGGCTTCAAATCCTACTTTTAATTCTGCAATCCCACATTCCTATGGTCCAAACACTACATTAAGGGCACAAAGTCTCCATTTTAGGTCACAACGCTTCCTTTTTAGAGTCTGCAACATTGGTTCCAGGGTTGAAAGCCTCCCTGTTCTGCTTCAAAGCGTCATTTAGAAGGTACAAACCCTCATTTTTAGGGCGCAACGCCTCATTTTTTGGCCGCGAATCCTCCTTTTTAGGGGTCAATACGTCCTTTTTGCTGTAAAATCCCTCACTTTTATGTTCCGGACATCTCTTTTAGGGCACAAAGCCTTGTTTTGTGGTCCCAAAGCTTCCTCTTCAGAGTCCAAAGCTTTGATTCTGTGGTTGAATTCCTCGTTTTATAATCCAAACCCTCACGTTTATTGCACTAAACCCTCATTTTTAGGGCCCAAACGCTCATTTTTATGCTGCAAATCATTTCACTGGAAAATCCCTCCTTTTTATGCTCCAAACGCCTCCTTTAGGGCACGATGTCTGAATGTTAGGTCCCAAAGATTTGGTTAAGAGCCCAAAGCTTTGAGTCTAGGGTTGAAAGCCTGCTTTTTACTCTTCAAACCCTCCTGTTTAGGGTACAAACCCTCCTTTTTGGTGCACAAGCCCTCGCTGTTAGGGTGCAAACCCTCCTGTTAAGATTCCCAAGCTTCGAGTCCAGGGTTGAAATCCACATCTTTATGCTCCAAACGACCGTCTTTGGGCTTCAAACACTACTTCTAATTCTGAAATCCCACTTTCCTATGCTCCAAACGCTACATTAAGGGCACAAAGTCTCAATTTTAGTTCACAACGCTTCCTTTTTAGAGTCCGGAACGTTGGTTCCAGGGTTGAAAGCCTCCCTGTTCTGCTTCAAAGCGTCATTTAGAAGGTACAAGCCCTCATTTTTAGGGCGCAACGCCTCATTTTTTGGCCGCGAATCCTCCTCTTTAGGGGTCAATACGTCCTTTTTGCTGTAAAATCCCTCACTTCTATGTTCCAGACATCTCATTTAGGGCACAAAGCCTTGTTTTGTGGTCCCAAAGCTTAGTTTTTAGAGTCCAAAGCATTGGTTCTGTGGTTGAATTCCTCGTTTTATAATCCAAACCCTCATGTTTATTGTACAAACCCTCATTTTTAGGGCCCAAACGCTCATTTTTATGCTGCAAATCATTTCACTGGAAAATGCCTCCTTTTTATGCTCCAAACGCCTCCTTTAGGGCACGAGCCTCAATGTTAGGTCCCAAAGATTTGGTTAAGAGTCCAAAGCTTGGAGTCTAGGGTTGAAAGCCTGCTTTTTACTCTACAAACCCTCCTTTGTAGGGTACAAACCCTCCTTCTTGGTGCATAAGCCCTCGCTGTTAGGGTGCAAACACTCCTGTTAAGATTCCCAAGCTTCGAGCCCAGGGTTCAAATCCACATCTTTATGCTCCAAACGACCGTTTTTAGGCTTCAAATCCTACTTTTAATTCTGCAATCCCACATTCCTATGGTCCAAACACTACATTAAGGGCACAAAGTCTCCATTTTAGGTCACAACGCTTCCTTTTTAGAGTCCGGAACGTTGGTTCCAGGGTTGAAAGCCTCCCTGTTCTGCTTCAAAGCGTCATTTAGAAGGTACAAGCCCTCATTTTTAGGGCGCAACGCCTCATTTTTTGGCCGCGAATCCTCCTTTTTAGGGGTCAATACGTCCTTTTTGCTGTAAAATCCCTCACTTTTATGTTCCAGACATCTCATTTATGGCACAAAGCCTTGTTTTGTGGTCCCAAAGCTTCCTCTTCAGAGTCCAAAGCTTTGATTCTGTGGTTGAATTCCTCGTTTTATAATCCAAACCCTCACGTTTATTGCACTAAACCCTCATTTTTAGGGCCCAAACGCTCATTTTTATGCTGCAAATCATTTCACTGGAAAATCCCTCCTTTTTATGCTCCAAACGCCTCCTTTAGGGCACGATGTCTGAATGTTAGGTCCCAAAGATTTGGTTAAGAGCCCAAAGCTTTGAGTCTAGGGTTGAAAGCCTGCTTTTTACTCTTCAAACCCTCCTGTTTAGGGTACAAACCCTCCTTTTTGGTGCACAAGCCCTCGCTGTTAGGGTGCAAACCCTCCTGTTAAGATTCCCAAGCTTCGAGTCCAGGGTTGAAATCCACATCTTTATGCTCCAAACGACCGTCTTTGGGCTTCAAACACTACTTCTAATTCTGAAATCCCACTTTCCTATGCTCCAAACGCTACATTAAGGGCACAAAGTCTCAATTTTAGTTCACAACGCTTCCTTTTTAGAGTCCGGAACGTTGGTTCCAGGGTTGAAAGCCTCCCTGTTCTGCTTCAAAGCGTCATTTAGAAGGTACAAGCCCTCATTTTTAGGGCGCAACGCCTCATTTTTTGGCCGCGAATCCTCCTCTTTAGGGGTCAATACGTCCTTTTTGCTGTAAAATCCCTCACTTCTATGTTCCAGACATCTCATTTAGGGCACAAAGCCTTGTTTTGTGGTCCCAAAGCTTAGTTTTTAGAGTCCAAAGCATTGGTTCTGTGGTTGAATTCCTCGTTTTATAATCCAAACCCTCATGTTTATTGTACAAACCCTCATTTTTAGGGCCCAAACGCTCATTTTTATGCTGCAAATCATTTCACTGGAAAATGCCTCCTTTTTATGCTCCAAACGCCTCCTTTAGGGCACGAGCCTCAATGTTAGGTCCCAAAGATTTGGTTAAGAGTCCAAAGCTTGGAGTCTAGGGTTGAAAGCCTGCTTTTTACTCTACAAACCCTCCTTTGTAGGGTACAAACCCTCCTTCTTGGTGCATAAGCCCTCGCTGTTAGGGTGCAAACACTCCTGTTAAGATTCCCAAGCTTCGAGCCCAGGGTTCAAATCCACATCTTTATGCTCCAAACGACCGTTTTTAGGCTTCAAATCCTACTTTTAATTCTGCAATCCCACATTCCTATGGTCCAAACACTACATTAAGGGCACAAAGTCTCCATTTTAGGTCACAACGCTTCCTTTTTAGAGTCCGGAACGTTGGTTCCAGGGTTGAAAGCCTCCCTGTTCTGCTTCAAAGCGTCATTTAGAAGGTACAAGCCCTCATTTTTAGGGCGCAACGCCTCATTTTTTGGCCGCGAATCCTCCTTTTTAGGGGTCAATACGTCCTTTTTGCTGTAAAATCCCTCACTTTTATGTTCCAGACATCTCATTTATGGCACAAAGCCTTGTTTTGTGGTCCCAAAGCATAGTTTTTAGAGTCCAAAGCTTTGATTCTGTGGTTGAATTCCTCGTTTTATAATCCAAACCCTCATGTTTATTGTACAAACCCTCATTTTTAGGGCCCAAACGCTCATTTTTATGCTGCAAATCATTTCACTGGAAAATCCCTCCTTTTTATGCTCCAAACGCCTCCTTTAGGGCACGAGCCTCAATGTTAGGTCCCAAAGATTTGGTTAAGAGTCCAAAGCTTGGAGTCTAGGGTTGAAAGCCTGCTTTTTACTCTACAAACCCTCCTGTTTAGGGTACAAACCCTCCTTTTTGGTGCACTAACCCTCGCTGTTAGGGTGCAAACACTCACGTTAAGATTCCCAAGCTTCGAGCCCAGGGTTCAAATCCACATCTTTATGCTCCAAACAACCGTTTTTAGGCTTCAAATCCTACTTTTAATTCTGAAATCCCACTTTCCTATGGTCCAAACACTACATTAAGGGCACAAAGTCTGCATTTTAGGTCACAACGCTTCCTTTTTAGAGTCCGGAACGTTGGTTCCAGGGTTGAAAGCCTCCCTGTTCTGCTTCAAAGCGTCATTTAGAAGGTAGAAACCCTCATTTTTAGGGCGCAACGCCTCATTTTTTGGCCGCGAATCCTCCTTTTTAGGGGTCAATACGTCCTTTTTGCTGTAAAATCCCTCACTTTTATGTTCCGGACATCTCATTTAGGGCACAAAGCCTTGTTTTGTGGTCCCAAAGCTTCCTCTTCAGAGTCCAAAGCTTTGATTCTGTGGTTGAATTCCTCGTTTTATAATCCAAACCCTCACGTTTATTGCACTAAACCCTCATTTTTAGGGCCCAAACGCTCATTTTTATGCTGCAAATCATTTCACTGGAAAATCCCTCCTTTTTATGCTCCAAACGCCTCCTTTAGGGCACGAGCCTCAATGTTAGGTCCCAAAGATTTGGTTAAGAGTCCAAAGCTTGGAGTCTAGGGTTGAAAGCCTGCTTTTTACTCTACAAACCCTCCTGTTTAGGGTACAAACCCTCCTTTTTGGTGCACTAACCCTCGCTGTTAGGGTGCAAACACTCACGTTAAGATTCCCAAGCTTCGAGCCCAGGGTTCAAATCCACATCTTTATGCTCCAAACAACCGTTTTTAGGCTTCAAATCCTACTTTTAATTCTGAAATCCCACTTTCCTATGGTCCAAACACTACATTAAGGGCACAAAGTCTGCATTTTAGGTCACAACGCTTCCTTTTTAGAGTCCGGAACGTTGGTTCCAGGGTTGAAAGCCTCCCTGTTCTGCTTCAAAGCGTCATTTAGAAGGTAGAAACCCTCATTTTTAGGGCACAACGCCTCATTTTTTGGCCGCGAATCCTCCTTTTTAGGGGTCAATACGTCCTTTTTGCTGTAAAATCCCTCACTTTTATGTTCCGGACATCTCATTTAGGGCACAAAGCCTTGTTTTGTGGTCCCAAAGCTTCCTCTTCAGAGTCCAAAGCTTTGATTCTGTGGTTGAATTCCTCGTTTTATAATCCAAACCCTCACGTTTATTGCACTAAACCCTCATTTTTAGGGCCCAAACGCTCATTTTTATGCTGCAAATCATTTCACTGGAAAATCCCTCCTTTTTATGCTCCAAACGCCT
This sequence comes from Strix aluco, assembly GCF_031877795.1. Taxonomy (NCBI): domain Eukaryota; kingdom Metazoa; phylum Chordata; class Aves; order Strigiformes; family Strigidae; genus Strix; species Strix aluco. The sequence goes on from NC_133970.1 coordinate 6,794,083, forward strand.
CCTTTAGGGCACGAGCCTCAATGTTAGGTCCCAAAGATTTGGTTAAGAGTCCAAAGCTTGGAGTCTAGGGTTGAAAGCCTGCTTTTTACTCTACAAACCCTCCTGTTTAGGGTACAAACCCTCCTTTTTGGTGCACTAACCCTCGCTGTTAGGGTGCAAACACTCCTGTTAAGATTCCCAAGCTTCGAGCCCAGGGTTCAAATCCACATCTTTATGCTCCAAACAACCGTTTTTAGGCTTCAAATCCTACTTTTAATTCTGAAATCCCACTTTCCTATGCTCCAAACACTACATTAAGGGCACAAAGTCTCCATTTTAGGTCACAACGCTTCCTTTTTAGAGTCCGGAACGTTGGTTCCAGGGTTGAAAGCCTCCCTGTTCTGCTTCAAAGCGTCATTTAGAAGGTACAAGCCCTCATTTTTAGGGCGCAACGCCTCATTTTTTGGCCGCGAATCCTCCTTTTTAGGGGTCAATACGTCCTTTTTGCTGTAAAATCCCTCACTTTTATGTTCCGGACATCTCTTTTAGGGCACAAAGCCTTGTTTTGTGGTCCCAAAGCTTCCTCTTCAGAGTCCAAAGCTTTGATTCTGTGGTTGAATTCCTCGTTTTATAATCCAAACCCTCACGTTTATTGCACTAAACCCTCATTTTTAGGGCCCAAACGCTCATTTTTATGCTGCAAATCATTTCACTGGAAAATGCCTCCTTTTTATGCTCCAAACGCCTCCTTTAGGGCACGATGTCTGAATGTTAGGTCCCAAAGATTTGGTTAAGAGCCCAAAGCTTTGAGTCTAGGGTTGAAAGCCTGCTTTTTACTCTTCAAACCCTCCTGTTTAGGGTACAAACCCTCCTTTTTGGTGCACAAGCCCTCGCTGTTAGGGTGCAAACCCTCCTGTTAAGATTCCCAAGCTTCGAGTCCAGGGTTGAAATCCACATCTTTATGCTCCAAACGACCGTCTTTGGGCTTCAAACACTACTTCTAATTCTGAAATCCCACTTTCCTATGCTCCAAACGCTACATTAAGGGCACAAAGTCTCAATTTTAGTTCACAACGCTTCCTTTTTAGAGTCCGGAACGTTGGTTCCAGGGTTGAAAGCCTCCCTGTTCTGCTTCAAAGCGTCATTTAGAAGGTACAAGCCCTCATTTTTAGGGCGCAACGCCTCATTTTTTGGCCGCGAATCCTCCTCTTTAGGGGTCAATACGTCCTTTTTGCTGTAAAATCCCTCACTTCTATGTTCCAGACATCTCATTTAGGGCACAAAGCCTTGTTTTGTGGTCCCAAAGCTTAGTTTTTAGAGTCCAAAGCATTGGTTCTGTGGTTGAATTCCTCGTTTTATAATCCAAACCCTCATGTTTATTGTACAAACCCTCATTTTTAGGGCCCAAACGCTCATTTTTATGCTGCAAATCATTTCACTGGAAAATGCCTCCTTTTTATGCTCCAAACGCCTCCTTTAGGGCACGAGCCTCAATGTTAGGTCCCAAAGATTTGGTTAAGAGTCCAAAGCTTGGAGTCTAGGGTTGAAAGCCTGCTTTTTACTCTACAAACCCTCCTTTGTAGGGTACAAACCCTCCTTCTTGGTGCATAAGCCCTCGCTGTTAGGGTGCAAACACTCCTGTTAAGATTCCCAAGCTTCGAGCCCAGGGTTCAAATCCACATCTTTATGCTCCAAACGACCGTTTTTAGGCTTCAAATCCTACTTTTAATTCTGCAATCCCACATTCCTATGGTCCAAACACTACATTAAGGGCACAAAGTCTCAATTTTAGTTCACAACGCTTCCTTTTTAGAGTCTGCAACATTGGTTCCAGGGTTGAAAGCCTCCCTGTTCTGCTTCAAAGCGTCATTTAGAAGGTAGAAACCCTCATTTTTAGGGCGCAACGCCTCATTTTTTGGCCGCGAATCCTCCTTTTTAGGGGTCAATACGTCCTTTTTGCTGTAAAATCCCTCACTTTTATGTTCCGGACATCTCATTTAGGGCACAAAGCCTTGTTTTGTGGTCCCAAAGCTTCCTCTTCAGAGTCCAAAGCTTTGATTCTGTGGTTGAATTCCTCGTTTTATAATCCAAACCCTCACGTTTATTGCACTAAACCCTCATTTTTAGGGCCCAAACGCTCATTTTTATGCTGCAAATCATTTCACTGGAAAATGCCTCCTTTTTATGCTCCAAACGCCTCCTTTAGGGCACGATGTCTGAATGTTAGGTCCCAAAGATTTGGTTAAGAGCCCAAAGCTTTGAGTCTAGGGTTGAAAGCCTGCTTTTTACTCTTCAAACCCTCCTGTTTAGGGTACAAACCCTCCTTTTTGGTGCACAAGCCCTCGCTGTTAGGGTGCAAACCCTCCTGTTAAGATTCCCAAGCTTCGAGTCCAGGGTTGAAATCCACATCTTTATGCTCCAAACGACCGTCTTTGGGCTTCAAACACTACTTCTAATTCTGAAATCCCACTTTCCTATGCTCCAAACGCTACATTAAGGGCACAAAGTCTCAATTTTAGTTCACAACGCTTCCTTTTTAGAGTCCGGAACGTTGGTTCCAGGGTTGAAAGCCTCCCTGTTCTGCTTCAAAGCGTCATTTAGAAGGTACAAGCCCTCATTTTTAGGGCGCAACGCCTCATTTTTTGGCCGCGAATCCTCCTCTTTAGGGGTCAATACGTCCTTTTTGCTGTAAAATCCCTCACTTCTATGTTCCAGACATCTCATTTAGGGCACAAAGCCTTGTTTTGTGGTCCCAAAGCTTAGTTTTTAGAGTCCAAAGCATTGGTTCTGTGGTTGAATTCCTCGTTTTATAATCCAAACCCTCATGTTTATTGTACAAACCCTCATTTTTAGGGCCCAAACGCTCATTTTTATGCTGCAAATCATTTCACTGGAAAATGCCTCCTTTTTATGCTCCAAACGCCTCCTTTAGGGCACGAGCCTCAATGTTAGGTCCCAAAGATTTGGTTAAGAGTCCAAAGCTTGGAGTCTAGGGTTGAAAGCCTGCTTTTTACTCTACAAACCCTCCTTTGTAGGGTACAAACCCTCCTTCTTGGTGCATAAGCCCTCGCTGTTAGGGTGCAAACACTCCTGTTAAGATTCCCAAGCTTCGAGCCCAGGGTTCAAATCCACATCTTTATGCTCCAAACGACCGTTTTTAGGCTTCAAATCCTACTTTTAATTCTGCATTCCCACTTTCCTATGCTCCAAACACTACATTAAGGGCACAAAGTCTCCATTTTAGGTCACAACGCTTCCTTTTTAGAGTCCGGAACGTTGGTTCCAGGGTTGAAAGCCTCCCTGTTCTGCTTCAAAGCGTCATTTAGAAGGTACAAACCCTCATTTTTAGGGCGCAACGCCTCATTTTTTGGCCGCGAATCCTCCTTTTTAGGGGTCAATACGTCCTTTTTGCTGTAAAATCCCTCACTTTTATGTTCCGGACATCTCATTTAGGGCACAAAGCCTTGTTTTGTGGTCCCAAAGCTTCCTCTTCAGAGCCCAAAGCTTTGGTTCTGTGGTTGAATTCCTCGTTTTATAATCCAAACCCTCATGTTTATTGTACAAACCCTCATTTTTAGGGCCCAAACGCTCATTTTTATGCTGCAAATCATTTCACTGGAAAATGCCTCCTTTTTATGCTCCAAACGCCTCCTTTAGGGCACGAGCCTCAATGTTAGGTCCCAAAGATTTGGTTAAGAGTCCAAAGCTTTGAGTCTAGGGTTGAAAGCCTGCTTTTTACTCTTCAAACCCTCCTGTTTAGGGTACAAACCCTCCTTTTTGGTGCACAAGCCCTCGCTGTTAGGGTGCAAACACTCACGTTAAGATTCTCAAGCTTCGAGTCCAGGGTTGAAATCCACATCTTTATGCTCCAAACGACCGTCTTTGGGCTTCAAACACTACTTCTAATTCTGAAATCCCACTTTCCTATGCTCCAAACGCTACATTAAGGGCACAAAGTCTCAATTTTAGTTCACAACGCTTCCTTTTTAGAGTCCGGAACGTTGGTTCCAGGGTTGAAAGCCTCCCTGTTCTGCTTCAAAGCGTCATTTAGAAGGTACAAGCCCTCATTTTTAGGGCGCAACGCCTCATTTTTTGGCCGCGAATCCTCCTTTTTAGGGGTCAATACGTCCTTTTTGCTGTAAAATCCCTCACTTCTATGTTCCGGACATCTCATTTAGGGCACAAAGCCTTGTTTTGTGGTCCCAAAGCTTAGTTTTTAGAGTCCAAAGCTTTGATTCTGTGGTTGAATTCCTCGTTTTATAATCCAAACCCTCACGTTTATTGCACAAACCCTCATTTTTAGGGCCCAAACGCTCATTTTTATGCTGCAAATCATTTCACTGGAAAATGCCTCCTTTTTATGCTCCAAACGCCTCCTTTAGGGCACGATGTCTGAATGTTAGGTCCCAAAGATTTGGTTAAGAGCCCAAAGCTTTGAGTCTAGGGTTGAAAGCCTGCTTTTTACTCTTCAAACCCTCCTGTTTAGGGTACAAACCCTCCTTTTTGGTGCACAAGCCCTCGCTGTTAGGGTGCAAACACTCACGTTAAGATTCTCAAGCTTCGAGTCCAGGGTTGAAATCCACATCTTTATGCTCCAAACGACCGTCTTTGGGCTTCAAACACTACTTCTAATTCTGAAATCCCACTTTCCTATGCTCCAAACGCTACATTAAGGGCACAAAGTCTCAATTTTAGTTCACAACGCTTCCTTTTTAGAGTCCGGAACGTTGGTTCCAGGGTTGAAAGCCTCCCTGTTCTGCTTCAAAGCGTCATTTAGAAGGTACAAGCCCTCATTTTTAGGGCGCAACGCCTCATTTTTTGGCCGCGAATCCTCCTTTTTAGGGGTCAATACGTCCTTTTTGCTGTAAAATCCCTCACTTCTATGTTCCAGACATCTCATTTAGGGCACAAAGCCTTGTTTTGTGGTCCCAAAGCTTAGTTTTTAGAGTCCAAAGCATTGGTTCTGTGGTTGAATTCCTCGTTTTATAATCCAAACCCTCATGTTTATTGTACAAACCCTCATTTTTAGGGCCCAAACGCTCATTTTTATGCTGCAAATCATTTCACTGGAAAATGCCTCCTTTTTATGCTCCAAACGCCTCCTTTAGGGCACGATGTCTGAATGTTAGGTCCCAAAGATTTGGTTAAGAGTCCAAAGCTTGGAGTCTAGGGTTGAAAGCCTGCTTTTTACTCTACAAACCCTCCTTTGTAGGGTACAAACCCTCCTTCTTGGTGCATAAGCCCTCGCTGTTAGGGTGCAAACACTCCTGTTAAGATTCCCAAGCTTCGAGCCCAGGGTTCAAATCCACATCTTTATGCTCCAAACGACCGTTTTTAGGCTTCAAATCCTACTTTTAATTCTGCATTCCCACTTTCCTATGCTCCAAACACTACATTAAGGGCACAAAGTCTCCATTTTAGGTCACAACGCTTCCTTTTTAGAGTCCGGAACGTTGGTTCCAGGGTTGAAAGCCTCCCTGTTCTGCTTCAAAGCGTCATTTAGAAGGTACAAACCCTCATTTTTAGGGCGCAACGCCTCATTTTTTGGCCGCGAATCCTCCTTTTTAGGGGTCAATACGTCCTTTTTGCTGTAAAATCCCTCACTTTTATGTTCCGGACATCTCATTTAGGGCACAAAGCCTTGTTTTGTGGTCCCAAAGCTTCCTCTTCAGAGCCCAAAGCTTTGGTTCTGTGGTTGAATTCCTCGTTTTATAATCCAAACCCTCACGTTTATTGCACAAACCCTCATTTTTAGGGCCCAAACGCTCATTTTTATGCTGCAAATCATTTCACTGGAAAATCCCTCCTTTTTATGCTCCAAACGCCTCCTATAGGGCACGATGTCTGAATGTTAGGTCCCAAAGATTTGGTTAAGAGCCCAAAGCTTTGAGTCTAGGGTTGAAAGCCTGCTTTTTACTCTTCAAACCCTCCTGTTTAGGGTACAAACCCTCCTTTTTGGTGCACAAGCCCTCGCTGTTAGGGTGCAAACACTCACGTTAAGATTCTCAAGCTTCGAGTCCAGGGTTGAAATCCACATCTTTATGCTCCAAACGACCGTCTTTGGGCTTCAAACACTACTTCTAATTCTGAAATCCCACTTTCCTATGCTCCAAACGCTACATTAAGGGCACAAAGTCTCCATTTTAGTTCACAACGCTTCCTTTTTAGAGTCCGGAACGTTGGTTCCAGGGTTGAAAGCCTCCCTGTTCTGCTTCAAAGCGTCATTTAGAAGGTACAAGCCCTCATTTTTAGGGCGCAACGCCTCATTTTTTGGCCGCGAATCCTCCTTTTTAGGGGTCAATACGTCCTTTTTGCTGTAAAATCCCTCACTTTTATGTTCCGGACATCTCATTTAGGGCACAAAGCCTTGTTTTGTGGTCCCAAAGCTTCCTCTTCAGAGCCCAAAGCTTTGGTTCTGTGGTTGAATTCCTCGTTTTATAATCCAAACCCTCACGTTTATTGCACAAACCCTCATTTTTAGGGCCCAAACGCTCATTTTTATGCTGCAAATCATTTCACTGGAAAATGCCTCCTTTTTATGCTCCAAACGCCTCCTTTAGGGCATGATGTCTGAATGTTAGGTCCCAAAGATTTGGTTAAGAGCCCAAAGCTTTGAGTCTAGGGTTGAAAGCCTGCTTTTTACTTTACAAACCCTCCTGTTTAGGGTACAAACCCTCCTTTTTGGTGCATAAGCCCTCGCTGTTAGGGTGCAAACACTCACGTTAAGATTCCCAAGCTTCGAGCCCAGGGTTCAAATCCACATCTTTATGCTCCAAACGACCGTCTTTAGGCTTCAAACCCTACTTTTAATTCTGAAATCCCACTTTTTTACGCTCTAAACGCTTCATTAAGGGCACAAAGTCTCAATTTTAGGTCACAACGCTTCCTTTTTAGAGTCCGGAACGTTGGTTCCAGGGTTGAAAGCCTCTCTGTTCTGCTTCAAAGCGTCATTTAGAAGGTACAAGCCCTCATTTTTAGGGCGCAACGCCTCATTTTTTGGCCGCGAATCCTCCTTTTTAGGGGTCAATACGTCCTTTTTGCTGTAAAATCCCTCACTTTTATGTTCCAGACATCTCATTTAGCGCACAAAGCCTTGTTTTGTGGTCCCAAAGCTTCCTCTTCAGAGTCCAAATCTTTGATTCTGTGGTTGAATTCCTCGTTTTATAATCCAAACCCTCACGTTTATTGCACAAACCCTCATTTTTAGGGCCCAAACGCTCATTTTTATGCTGTAAATCATTTCACTGGAAAATCCCTCCTTTTTATGCTCCAAACGCCTCCTTTAGGGCACGATGTCTGAATGTTAGGTCCCAAAGATTTGGTTAAGAGTCCAAAGCTTGGAGTCTAGGGTTGAAAGCCTGCTTTTTACTCTACAAACCCTCCTGTTTAGGGTACAAACCCTCCTTTTTGGGGCACAAACCCTCGCTGTTACGGTGGAAACACTCCTGTTAAGATTCCCAAGCTTCGAGTCCAGGGTTGAAATCCACATCTTTATGCTCCAAATGACCGTTTTCAGGCTTCAAATCCTACTTTTAATTCTGCAATCCCACTTTCCTATGGTCCAAACACTACATTAAGGGCACAAAGTCTCCATTTTAGGTCACAACGCTTCCTTTTTAGAGTCTGCAACATTGGTTCCAGGGTTGAAAGCCTCCCTGTTCTGCTTCAAAGCGTCATTTAGAAGGTACAAACCCTCATTTTTAGGGCGCAACGCCTCATTTTTTGGCCGCGAATCCTCCTTTTTAGGGGTCAATACGTCCTTTTTGCTGTAAAATCCCTCACTTTTATGTTCCGGACATCTCTTTTAGGGCACAAAGCCTTGTTTTGTGGTCCCAAAGCTTCCTCTTCAGAGTCCAAAGCTTTGATTCTGTGGTTGAATTCCTCGTTTTATAATCCAAACCCTCACGTTTATTGCACTAAACCCTCATTTTTAGGGCCCAAACGCTCATTTTTATGCTGCAAATCATTTCACTGGAAAATGCCTCCTTTTTATGCTCCAAACGCCTCCTTTAGGGCACGATGTCTGAATGTTAGGTCCCAAAGATTTGGTTAAGAGCCCAAAGCTTTGAGTCTAGGGTTGAAAGCCTGCTTTTTACTCTTCAAACCCTCCTGTTTAGGGTACAAACCCTCCTTTTTGGTGCACAAGCCCTCGCTGTTAGGGTGCAAACCCTCCTGTTAAGATTCCCAAGCTTCGAGTCCAGGGTTGAAATCCACATCTTTATGCTCCAAACGACCGTCTTTGGGCTTCAAACACTACTTCTAATTCTGAAATCCCACTTTCCTATGCTCCAAACGCTACATTAAGGGCACAAAGTCTCAATTTTAGTTCACAACGCTTCCTTTTTAGAGTCCGGAACGTTGGTTCCAGGGTTGAAAGCCTCCCTGTTCTGCTTCAAAGCGTCATTTAGAAGGTACAAGCCCTCATTTTTAGGGCGCAACGCCTCATTTTTTGGCCGCGAATCCTCCTCTTTAGGGGTCAATACGTCCTTTTTGCTGTAAAATCCCTCACTTCTATGTTCCAGACATCTCATTTAGGGCACAAAGCCTTGTTTTGTGGTCCCAAAGCTTAGTTTTTAGAGTCCAAAGCATTGGTTCTGTGGTTGAATTCCTCGTTTTATAATCCAAACCCTCATGTTTATTGTACAAACCCTCATTTTTAGGGCCCAAACGCTCATTTTTATGCTGCAAATCATTTCACTGGAAAATGCCTCCTTTTTATGCTCCAAACGCCTCCTTTAGGGCACGAGCCTCAATGTTAGGTCCCAAAGATTTGGTTAAGAGTCCAAAGCTTGGAGTCTAGGGTTGAAAGCCTGCTTTTTACTCTACAAACCCTCCTTTGTAGGGTACAAACCCTCCTTCTTGGTGCATAAGCCCTCGCTGTTAGGGTGCAAACACTCCTGTTAAGATTCCCAAGCTTCGAGCCCAGGGTTCAAATCCACATCTTTATGCTCCAAACGACCGTTTTTAGGCTTCAAATCCTACTTTTAATTCTGCATTCCCACTTTCCTATGCTCCAAACACTACATTAAGGGCACAAAGTCTGCATTTTAGGTCACAACGCTTCCTTTTTAGAGTCCGGAACGTTGGTTCCAGGGTTGAAAGCCTCCCTGTTCTGCTTCAAAGCGTCATTTAGAAGGTACAAGCCCTCATTTTTAGGGCGCAACGCCTCATTTTTTGGCCGCGAATCCTCCTTTTTAGGGGTCAATACGTCCTTTTTGCTGTAAAATCCCTCACTTTTATGTTCCGGACATCTCTTTTAGGGCACAAAGCCTTGTTTTGTGGTCCCAAAGCTTCCTCTTCAGAGTCCAAAGCTTTGATTCTGTGGTTGAATTCCTCGTTTTATAATCCAAACCCTCACGTTTATTGCACTAAACCCTCATTTTTAGGGCCCAAACGCTCATTTTTATGCTGCAAATCATTTCACTGGAAAATGCCTCCTTTTTATGCTCCAAACGCCTCCTTTAGGGCACGATGTCTGAATGTTAGGTCCCAAAGATTTGGTTAAGAGCCCAAAGCTTTGAGTCTAGGGTTCAAAGCCTGCTTTTTACTCTTCAAACCCTCCTGTTTAGGGTACAAACCCTCCTTTTTGGTGCACAAGCCCTCGCTGTTAGGATGCAAACACTCACGTTAAGATTCTCAAGCTTCGAGTCCAGGGTTGAAATCCACATCTTTATGCTCCAAACGACCGTCTTTGGGCTTCAAACACTACTTCTAATTCTGAAATCCCACTTTCCTATGCTCCAAACGCTACATTAAGGGCACAAAGTCTCAATTTTAGTTCACAACGCTTCCTTTTTAGAGTCCGGAACGTTGGTTCCAGGGTTGAAAGCCTCCCTGTTCTGCTTCAAAGCGTCATTTAGAAGGTACAAGCCCTCATTTTTAGGGCGCAACGCCTCATTTTTTGGCCGCGAATCCTCCTTTTTAGGGGTCAATACGTCCTTTTTGCTGTAAAATCCCTCACTTCTATGTTCCAGACATCTCATTTAGGGCACAAAGCCTTGTTTTGTGGTCCCAAAGCTTAGTTTTTAGAGTCCAAAGCATTGGTTCTGTGGTTGAATTCCTCGTTTTATAATCCAAACCCTCATGTTTATTGTACAAACCCTCATTTTTAGGGCCCAAACGCTCATTTTTATGCTGCAAATCATTTCACTGGAAAATGCCTCCTTTTTATGCTCCAAACGCCTCCTTTAGGGCACGAGCCTCAATGTTAGGTCCCAAAGATTTGGTTAAGAGCCCAAAGCTTGGAGTCTAGGGTTGAAAGCCTGCTTTTTACTCTACAAACCCTCCTGTTTAGGGTACAAACCCTCCTTTTTGGTGCACTAACCCTCGCTGTTAGGGTGCAAACACTCCTGTTAAGATTCCCAAGCTTCGAGCCCAGGGTTCAAATCCACATCTTTATGCTCCAAACGACCGTCTTTAGGCTTCAAATCCTACTTTTAATTCTGAAATCCCACTTTCCTATGGTCCAAACACTACATTAAGGGCACAAAGTCTCCATTTTAGGTCACAACGCTTCCTTTTTAGAGTCCGGAACGTTGGTTCCAGGGTTGAAAGCCTCCCTGTTCTGCTTCAAAGCGTCATTTAGAAGGTACAAGCCCTCATTTTTAGGGCGCAACGCCTCATTTTTTGGCCGCGAATCCTCCTTTTTAGGGGTCAATACGTCCTTTTTGCTGTAAAATCCCTCACTTTTATGTTCCGGACATCTCTTTTAGGGCACAAAGCCTTGTTTTGTGGTCCCAAAGCTTCCTCTTCAGAGTCCAAAGCTTTGATTCTGTGGTTGAATTCCTCGTTTTATAATCCAAACCCTCACGTTTATTGCACTAAACCCTCATTTTTAGGGCGCAAACGCTCATTTTTATGCTGCAAATCATTTCACTGGAAAATCCCTCCTTTTTATGCTCCAAACGCCTCCTTTAGGGCACGATGTCTGAATGTTAGGTCCCAAAGATTTGGTTAAGAGCCCAAAGCTTTGAGTCTAGGGTTGAAAGCCTGCTTTTTACTCTTCAAACCCTCCTGTTTAGGGTACAAACCCTCCTTTTTGGTGCACAAGCCCTCGCTGTTAGGGTGCAAACACTCACGTTAAGATTCCCAAGCTTCGAGCCCAGGGTTCAAATCCACATCTTTATGCTCCAAACGACCGTCTTTAGGCTTCAAACCCTACTTTTAATTCTGAAATCCCACTTTTTTACGCTCTAAACGCTTCATTAAGGGCACAAAGTCTCAATTTTAGGTCACAACGCTTCCTTTTTAGAGTCCGGAACGTTGGTTCCAGGGTTGAAAGCCTCTCTGTTCTGCTTCAAAGCGTCATTTAGAAGGTACAAGCCCTCATTTTTAGGGCGCAACGCCTCATTTTTTGGCCGCGAATCCTCCTTTTTAGGGGTCAATACGTCCTTTTTGCTGTAAAATCCCTCACTTTTATGTTCCAGACATCTCATTTAGCGCACAAAGCCTTGTTTTGTGGTCCCAAAGCTTCCTCTTCAGAGTCCAAAGCTTTGATTCTGTGGTTGAATTCCTCGTTTTATAATCCAAACCCTCACGTTTATTGCACAAACCCTCATTTTTAGGGCCCAAACGCTCATTTTTATGCTGTAAATCATTTCACTGGAAAATCCCTCCTTTTTATGCTCCAAACGCCTCCTTTAGGGCACGATGTCTGAATGTTAGGTCCCAAAGATTTGGTTAAGAGTCCAAAGCTTGGAGTCTAGGGTTGAAAGCCTGCTTTTTACTCTACAAACCCTCCTGTTTAGGGTACAAACCCTCCTTTTTGGGGCACAAACCCTCGCTGTTACGGTGGAAACACTCCTGTTAAGATTCCCAAGCTTCGAGTCCAGGGTTGAAATCCACATCTTTATGCTCCAAATGACCGTTTTCAGGCTTCAAATCCTACTTTTAATTCTGCAATCCCACTTTCCTATGGTCCAAACACTACATTAAGGGCACAAAGTCTCCATTTTAGGTCACAACGCTTCCTTTTTAGAGTCTGCAACATTGGTTCCAGGGTTGAAAGCCTCCCTGTTCTGCTTCAAAGCGTCATTTAGAAGGTACAAACCCTCATTTTTAGGGCGCAACGCCTCATTTTTTGGCCGCGAATCCTCCTTTTTAGGGGTCAATACGTCCTTTTTGCTGTAAAATCCCTCACTTTTATGTTCCGGACATCTCTTTTAGGGCACAAAGCCTTGTTTTGTGGTCCCAAAGCTTCCTCTTCAGAGTCCAAAGCTTTGATTCTGTGGTTGAATTCCTCGTTTTATAATCCAAACCCTCATGTTTATTGTACAAACCCTCATTTTTAGGGCCCAAACGCTCATTTTTATGCTGCAAATCATTTCACTGGAAAATGCCTCCTTTTTATGCTCCAAACGCCTCCTTTAGGGCACGAGCCTCAATGTTAGGTCCCAAAGATTTGGTTAAGAGTCCAAAGCTTTGAGTCTAGGGTTGAAAGCCTGCTTTTTACTCTTCAAACCCTCCTGTTTAGGGTACAAACCCTCCTTTTTGGTGCACAAGCCCTCGCTGTTAGGGTGCAAACACTCACGTTAAGATTCTCAAGCTTCGAGTCCAGGGTTGAAATCCACATCTTTATGCTCCAAACGACCGTCTTTGGGCTTCAAACACTACTTCTAATTCTGAAATCCCACTTTCCTATGCTCCAAACGCTACATTAAGGGCACAAAGTCTCAATTTTAGTTCACAACGCTTCCTTTTTAGAGTCCGGAACGTTGGTTCCAGGGTTGAAAGCCTCCCTGTTCTGCTTCAAAGCGTCATTTAGAAGGTACAAGCCCTCATTTTTAGGGCGCAACGCCTCATTTTTTGGCCGCGAATCCTCCTTTTTAGGGGTCAATACGTCCTTTTTGCTGTAAAATCCCTCACTTCTATGTTCCAGACATCTCATTTAGGGCACAAAGCCTTGTTTTGTGGTCCCAAAGCTTAGTTTTTAGAGTCCAAAGCATTGGTTCTGTGGTTGAATTCCTCGTTTTATAATCCAAACCCTCATGTTTATTGTACAAACCCTCATTTTTAGGGCCCAAACGCTCATTTTTATGCTGCAAATCATTTCACTGGAAAATGCCTCCTTTTTATGCTCCAAACGCCTCCTTTAGGGCACGATGTCTGAATGTTAGGTCCCAAAGATTTGGTTAAGAGCCCAAAGCTTGGAGTCTAGGGTTGAAAGCCTGCTTTTTACTCTACAAACCCTCCTGTTTAGGGTACAAACCCTCCTTTTTGGTGCACTAACCCTCGCTGTTAGGGTGCAAACACTCCTGTTAAGATTCCCAAGCTTCGAGCCCAGGGTTCAAATCCACATCTTTATGCTCCAAACGACCGTCTTTAGGCTTCAAATCCTACTTTTAATTCTGAAATCCCACTTTCCTATGGTCCAAACACTACATTAAGGGCACAAAGTCTCCATTTTAGGTCACAACGCTTCCTTTTTAGAGTCCGGAACGTTGGTTCCAGGGTTGAAAGCCTCCCTGTTCTGCTTCAAAGCGTCATTTAGAAGGTACAAGCCCTCATTTTTAGGGCGCAACGCCTCATTTTTTGGCCGCGAATCCTCCTTTTTAGGGGTCAATACGTCCTTTTTGCTGTAAAATCCCTCACTTTTATGTTCCGGACATCTCTTTTAGGGCACAAAGCCTTGTTTTGTGGTCCCAAAGCTTCCTCTTCAGAGTCCAAAGCTTTGATTCTGTGGTTGAATTCCTCGTTTTATAATCCAAACCCTCACGTTTATTGCACTAAACCCTCATTTTTAGGGCGCAAACGCTCATTTTTATGCTGCAAATCATTTCACTGGAAAATCCCTCCTTTTTATGCTCCAAACGCCTCCTTTAGGGCACGATGTCTGAATGTTAGGTCCCAAAGATTTGGTTAAGAGCCCAAAGCTTTGAGTCTAGGGTTGAAAGCCTGCTTTTTACTCTTCAAACCCTCCTGTTTAGGGTACAAACCCTCCTTTTTGGTGCACAAGCCCTCGCTGTTAGGGTGCAAACACTCACGTTAAGATTCCCAAGCTTCGAGCCCAGGGTTCAAATCCACATCTTTATGCTCCAAACGACCGTCTTTAGGCTTCAAACCCTACTTTTAATTCTGAAATCCCACTTTTTTACGCTCTAAACGCTTCATTAAGGGCACAAAGTCTCAATTTTAGGTCACAACGCTTCCTTTTTAGAGTCCGGAACGTTGGTTCCAGGGTTGAAAGCCTCTCTGTTCTGCTTCAAAGCGTCATTTAGAAGGTACAAGCCCTCATTTTTAGGGCGCAACGCCTCATTTTTTGGCCGCGAATCCTCCTTTTTAGGGGTCAATACGTCCTTTTTGCTGTAAAATCCCTCACTTTTATGTTCCAGACATCTCATTTAGCGCACAAAGCCTTGTTTTGTGGTCCCAAAGCTTCCTCTTCAGAGTCCAAAGCTTTGATTCTGTGGTTGAATTCCTCGTTTTATAATCCAAACCCTCACGTTTATTGCACAAACCCTCATTTTTAGGGCCCAAACGCTCATTTTTATGCTGTAAATCATTTCACTGGAAAATCCCTCCTTTTTATGCTCCAAACGCCTCCTTTAGGGCACGATGTCTGAATGTTAGGTCCCAAAGATTTGGTTAAGAGTCCAAAGCTTGGAGTCTAGGGTTGAAAGCCTGCTTTTTACTCTACAAACCCTCCTGTTTAGGGTACAAACCCTCCTTTTTGGGGCACAAACCCTCGCTGTTACGGTGGAAACACTCCTGTTAAGATTCCCAAGCTTCGAGTCCAGGGTTGAAATCCACATCTTTATGCTCCAAATGACCGTTTTCAGGCTTCAAATCCTACTTTTAATTCTGCAATCCCACTTTCCTATGGTCCAAACACTACATTAAGGGCACAAAGTCTCCATTTTAGGTCACAACGCTTCCTTTTTAGAGTCTGCAACATTGGTTCCAGGGTTGAAAGCCTCCCTGTTCTGCTTCAAAGCGTCATTTAGAAGGTACAAACCCTCATTTTTAGGGCGCAACGCCTCATTTTTTGGCCGCGAATCCTCCTTTTTAGGGGTCAATACGTCCTTTTTGCTGTAAAATCCCTCACTTTTATGTTCCGGACATCTCTTTTAGGGCACAAAGCCTTGTTTTGTGGTCCCAAAGCTTCCTCTTCAGAGTCCAAAGCTTTGATTCTGTGGTTGAATTCCTCGTTTTATAATCCAAACCCTCATGTTTATTGTACAAACCCTCATTTTTAGGGCCCAAACGCTCATTTTTATGCTGCAAATCATTTCACTGGAAAATGCCTCCTTTTTATGCTCCAAACGCCTCCTTTAGGGCACGAGCCTCAATGTTAGGTCCCAAAGATTTGGTTAAGAGTCCAAAGCTTTGAGTCTAGGGTTGAAAGCCTGCTTTTTACTCTTCAAACCCTCCTGTTTAGGGTACAAACCCTCCTTTTTGGTGCACAAGCCCTCGCTGTTAGGGTGCAAACACTCACGTTAAGATTCTCAAGCTTCGAGTCCAGGGTTGAAATCCACATCTTTATGCTCCAAACGACCGTCTTTGGGCTTCAAACACTACTTCTAATTCTGAAATCCCACTTTCCTATGCTCCAAACGCTACATTAAGGGCACAAAGTCTCAATTTTAGTTCACAACGCTTCCTTTTTAGAGTCCGGAACGTTGGTTCCAGGGTTGAAAGCCTCCCTGTTCTGCTTCAAAGCGTCATTTAGAAGGTACAAGCCCTCATTTTTAGGGCGCAACGCCTCATTTTTTGGCCGCGAATCCTCCTTTTTAGGGGTCAATACGTCCTTTTTGCTGTAAAATCCCTCACTTCTATGTTCCAGACATCTCATTTAGGGCACAAAGCCTTGTTTTGTGGTCCCAAAGCTTAGTTTTTAGAGTCCAAAGCATTGGTTCTGTGGTTGAATTCCTCGTTTTATAATCCAAACCCTCATGTTTATTGTACAAACCCTCATTTTTAGGGCCCAAACGCTCATTTTTATGCTGCAAATCATTTCACTGGAAAATGCCTCCTTTTTATGCTCCAAACGCCTCCTTTAGGGCACGATGTCTGAATGTTAGGTCCCAAAGATTTGGTTAAGAGCCCAAAGCTTGGAGTCTAGGGTTGAAAGCCTGCTTTTTACTCTACAAACCCTCCTGTTTAGGGTACAAACCCTCCTTTTTGGTGCACTAACCCTCGCTGTTAGGGTGCAAACACTCCTGTTAAGATTCCCAAGCTTCGAGCCCAGGGTTCAAATCCACATCTTTATGCTCCAAACAACCGTTTTTAGGCTTCAAATCCTACTTTTAATTCTGAAATCCCACTTTCCTATGGTCCAAACACTACATTAAGGGCACAAAGTCTCCATTTTAGGTCACAACGCTTCCTTTTTAGAGTCCGGAACGTTGGTTCCAGGGTTGAAAGCCTCCCTGTTCTGCTTCAAAGCGTCATTTAGAAGGTACAAGCCCTCATTTTTAGGGCGCAACGCCTCATTTTTTGGCCGCGAATCCTCCTTTTTAGGGGTCAATACGTCCTTTTTGCTGTAAAATCCCTCACTTTTATGTTCCGGACATCTCTTTTAGGGCACAAAGCCTTGTTTTGTGGTCCCAAAGCTTCCTCTTCAGAGTCCAAAGCTTTGATTCTGTGGTTGAATTCCTCGTTTTATAATCCAAACCCTCACGTTTATTGCACTAAACCCTCATTTTTAGGGCCCAAACGCTCATTTTTATGCTGTAAATCATTTCACTGGAAAATCCCTCCTTTTTATGCTCCAAACGCCTCCTTTAGGGCACGATGTCTGAATGTTAGGTCCCAAAGATTTGGTTAAGAGCCCAAAGCTTTGAGTCTAGGGTTGAAAGCCTGCTTTTTACTCTTCAAACCCTCCTGTTTAGGGTACAAACCCTCCTTTTTGGTGCACAAGCCCTCGCTGTTAGGGTGCAAACACTCACGTTAAGATTCCCAAGCTTCGAGCCCAGGGTTCAAATCCACATCTTTATGCTCCAAACGACTGTCTTTAGGCTTCAAACCCTACTTTTAATTCTGAAATCCCACTTTTTTACGCTCTAAACGCTTCATTAAGGGCACAAAGTCTCAATTTTAGGTCACAACGCTTCCTTTTTAGAGTCCGGAACGTTGGTTCCAGGGTTGAAAGCCTCTCTGTTCTGCTTCAAAGCGTCATTTAGAAGGTACAAGCCCTCATTTTTAGGGCGCAACGCCTCATTTTTTGGCCGCGAATCCTCCTTTTTAGGGGTCAATACGTCCTTTTTGCTGTAAAATCCCTCACTTTTATGTTCCAGACATCTCATTTAGCGCACAAAGCCTTGTTTTGTGGTCCCAAAGCTTCCTCTTCAGAGTCCAAATCTTTGATTCTGTGGTTGAATTCCTCGTTTTATAATCCAAACCCTCACGTTTATTGCACAAACCCTCATTTTTAGGGCCCAAACGCTCATTTTTATGCTGTAAATCATTTCACTGGAAAATCCCTCCTTTTTATGCTCCAAACGCCTCCTTTAGGGCACGATGTCTGAATGTTAGGTCCCAAAGATTTGGTTAAGAGTCCAAAGCTTGGAGTCTAGGGTTGAAAGCCTGCTTTTTACTCTACAAACCCTCCTGTTTAGGGTACAAACCCTCCTTTTTGGGGCACAAACCCTCGCTGTTACGGTGGAAACACTCCTGTTAAGATTCCCAAGCTTCGAGTCCAGGGTTGAAATCCACATCTTTATGCTCCAAATGACCGTTTTCAGGCTTCAAATCCTACTTTTAATTCTGCAATCCCACTTTCCTATGGTCCAAACACTACATTAAGGGCACAAAGTCTCCATTTTAGGTCACAACGCTTCCTTTTTAGAGTCTGCAACATTGGTTCCAGGGTTGAAAGCCTCCCTGTTCTGCTTCAAAGCGTCATTTAGAAGGTACAAACCCTCATTTTTAGGGCGCAACGCCTCATTTTTTGGCCGCGAATCCTCCTTTTTAGGGGTCAATACGTCCTTTTTGCTGTAAAATCCCTCACTTTTATGTTCCGGACATCTCTTTTAGGGCACAAAGCCTTGTTTTGTGGTCCCAAAGCTTCCTCTTCAGAGTCCAAAGCTTTGATTCTGTGGTTGAATTCCTCGTTTTATAATCCAAACCCTCATGTTTATTGTACAAACCCTCATTTTTAGGGCCCAAACGCTCATTTTTATGCTGCAAATCATTTCACTGGAAAATGCCTCCTTTTTATGCTCCAAACGCCTCCTTTAGGGCACGAGCCTCAATGTTAGGTCCCAAAGATTTGGTTAAGAGTCCAAAGCTTTGAGTCTAGGGTTGAAAGCCTGCTTTTTACTCTTCAAACCCTCCTGTTTAGGGTACAAACCCTCCTTTTTGGTGCACAAGCCCTCGCTGTTAGGGTGCAAACACTCACGTTAAGATTCTCAAGCTTCGAGTCCAGGGTTGAAATCCACATCTTTATGCTCCAAACGACCGTCTTTGGGCTTCAAACACTACTTCTAATTCTGAAATCCCACTTTCCTATGCTCCAAACGCTACATTAAGGGCACAAAGTCTCAATTTTAGTTCACAACGCTTCCTTTTTAGAGTCCGGAACGTTGGTTCCAGGGTTGAAAGCCTCCCTGTTCTGCTTCAAAGCGTCATTTAGAAGGTACAAGCCCTCATTTTTAGGGCGCAACGCCTCATTTTTTGGCCGCGAATCCTCCTTTTTAGGGGTCAATACGTCCTTTTTGCTGTAAAATCCCTCACTTCTATGTTCCAGACATCTCATTTAGGGCACAAAGCCTTGTTTTGTGGTCCCAAAGCTTAGTTTTTAGAGTCCAAAGCATTGGTTCTGTGGTTGAATTCCTCGTTTTATAATCCAAACCCTCATGTTTATTGTACAAACCCTCATTTTTAGGGCCCAAACGCTCATTTTTATGCTGCAAATCATTTCACTGGAAAATGCCTCCTTTTTATGCTCCAAACGCCTCCTTTAGGGCACGAGCCTCAATGTTAGGTCCCAAAGATTTGGTTAAGAGTCCAAAGCTTGGAGTCTAGGGTTGAAAGCCTGCTTTTTACTCTACAAACCCTCCTTTGTAGGGTACAAACCCTCCTTCTTGGTGCATAAGCCCTCGCTGTTAGGGTGCAAACACTCCTGTTAAGATTCCCAAGCTTCGAGCCCAGGGTTCAAATCCACATCTTTATGCTCCAAACGACCGTTTTTAGGCTTCAAATCCTACTTTTAATTCTGCAATCCCACATTCCTATGGTCCAAACACTACATTAAGGGCACAAAGTCTCCATTTTAGGTCACAACGCTTCCTTTTTAGAGTCTGCAACATTGGTTCCAGGGTTGAAAGCCTCCCTGTTCTGCTTCAAAGCGTCATTTAGAAGGTACAAACCCTCATTTTTAGGGCGCAACGCCTCATTTTTTGGCCGCGAATCCTCCTTTTTAGGGGTCAATACGTCCTTTTTGCTGTAAAATCCCTCACTTTTATGTTCCGGACATCTCTTTTAGGGCACAAAGCCTTGTTTTGTGGTCCCAAAGCTTCCTCTTCAGAGTCCAAAGCTTTGATTCTGTGGTTGAATTCCTCGTTTTATAATCCAAACCCTCACGTTTATTGCACTAAACCCTCATTTTTAGGGCCCAAACGCTCATTTTTATGCTGCAAATCATTTCACTGGAAAATGCCTCCTTTTTATGCTCCAAACGCCTCCTTTAGGGCACGATGTCTGAATGTTAGGTCCCAAAGATTTGGTTAAGAGTCCAAAGCTTGGAGTCTAGGGTTGAAAGCCTGCTTTTTACTCTACAAACCCTCCTGTTTAGGGTACAAACCCTCCTTTTTGGGGCACAAACCCTCGCTGTTACGGTGGAAACACTCCTGTTAAGATTCCCAAGCTTCGAGTCCAGGGTTGAAATCCACATCTTTATGCTCCAAATGACCGTTTTCAGGCTTCAAATCCTACTTTTAATTCTGCAATCCCACTTTCCTATGGTCCAAACACTACATTAAGGGCACAAAGTCTCCATTTTAGGTCACAACGCTTCCTTTTTAGAGTCTGCAACATTGGTTCCAGGGTTGAAAGCCTCCCTGTTCTGCTTCAAAGCGTCATTTAGAAGGTACAAACCCTCATTTTTAGGGCGCAACGCCTCATTTTTTGGCCGCGAATCCTCCTTTTTAGGGGTCAATACGTCCTTTTTGCTGTAAAATCCCTCACTTTTATGTTCCGGACATCTCTTTTAGGGCACAAAGCCTTGTTTTGTGGTCCCAAAGCTTCCTCTTCAGAGTCCAAAGCTTTGATTCTGTGGTTGAATTCCTCGTTTTATAATCCAAACCCTCATGTTTATTGTACAAACCCTCATTTTTAGGGCCCAAACGCTCATTTTTATGCTGCAAATCATTTCACTGGAAAATGCCTCCTTTTTATGCTCCAAACGCCTCCTTTAGGGCACGAGCCTCAATGTTAGGTCCCAAAGATTTGGTTAAGAGTCCAAAGCTTTGAGTCTAGGGTTGAAAGCCTGCTTTTTACTCTTCAAACCCTCCTGTTTAGGGTACAAACCCTCCTTTTTGGTGCACAAGCCCTCGCTGTTAGGGTGCAAACACTCACGTTAAGATTCTCAAGCTTCGAGTCCAGGGTTGAAATCCACATCTTTATGCTCCAAACGACCGTCTTTGGGCTTCAAACACTACTTCTAATTCTGAAATCCCACTTTCCTATGCTCCAAACGCTACATTAAGGGCACAAAGTCTCAATTTTAGTTCACAACGCTTCCTTTTTAGAGTCCGGAACGTTGGTTCCAGGGTTGAAAGCCTCCCTGTTCTGCTTCAAAGCGTCATTTAGAAGGTACAAGCCCTCATTTTTAGGGCGCAACGCCTCATTTTTTGGCCGCGAATCCTCCTTTTTAGGGGTCAATACGTCCTTTTTGCTGTAAAATCCCTCACTTCTATGTTCCAGACATCTCATTTAGGGCACAAAGCCTTGTTTTGTGGTCCCAAAGCTTAGTTTTTAGAGTCCAAAGCATTGGTTCTGTGGTTGAATTCCTCGTTTTATAATCCAAACCCTCATGTTTATTGTACAAACCCTCATTTTTAGGGCCCAAACGCTCATTTTTATGCTGCAAATCATTTCACTGGAAAATGCCTCCTTTTTATGCTCCAAACGCCTCCTTTAGGGCACGAGCCTCAATGTTAGGTCCCAAAGATTTGGTTAAGAGTCCAAAGCTTGGAGTCTAGGGTTGAAAGCCTGCTTTTTACTCTACAAACCCTCCTTTGTAGGGTACAAACCCTCCTTCTTGGTGCATAAGCCCTCGCTGTTAGGGTGCAAACACTCCTGTTAAGATTCCCAAGCTTCGAGCCCAGGGTTCAAATCCACATCTTTATGCTCCAAACGACCGTTTTTAGGCTTCAAATCCTACTTTTAATTCTGCAATCCCACATTCCTATGGTCCAAACACTACATTAAGGGCACAAAGTCTCCATTTTAGGTCACAACGCTTCCTTTTTAGAGTCTGCAACATTGGTTCCAGGGTTGAAAGCCTCCCTGTTCTGCTTCAAAGCGTCATTTAGAAGGTACAAACCCTCATTTTTAGGGCGCAACGCCTCATTTTTTGGCCGCGAATCCTCCTTTTTAGGGGTCAATACGTCCTTTTTGCTGTAAAATCCCTCACTTTTATGTTCCGGACATCTCTTTTAGGGCACAAAGCCTTGTTTTGTGGTCCCAAAGCTTCCTCTTCAGAGTCCAAAGCTTTGATTCTGTGGTTGAATTCCTCGTTTTATAATCCAAACCCTCACGTTTATTGCACTAAACCCTCATTTTTAGGGCCCAAACGCTCATTTTTATGCTGCAAATCATTTCACTGGAAAATGCCTCCTTTTTATGCTCCAAACGCCTCCTTTAGGGCACGATGTCTGAATGTTAGGTCCCAAAGATTTGGTTAAGAGCCCAAAGCTTTGAGTCTAGGGTTGAAAGCCTGCTTTTTACTCTTCAAACCCTCCTGTTTAGGGTACAAACCCTCCTTTTTGGTGCACAAGCCCTCGCTGTTAGGGTGCAAACCCTCCTGTTAAGATTCCCAAGCTTCGAGTCCAGGGTTGAAATCCACATCTTTATGCTCCAAACGACCGTCTTTGGGCTTCAAACACTACTTCTAATTCTGAAATCCCACTTTCCTATGCTCCAAACGCTACATTAAGGGCACAAAGTCTCAATTTTAGTTCACAACGCTTCCTTTTTAGAGTCCGGAACGTTGGTTCCAGGGTTGAAAGCCTCCCTGTTCTGCTTCAAAGCGTCATTTAGAAGGTACAAGCCCTCATTTTTAGGGCGCAACGCCTCATTTTTTGGCCGCGAATCCTCCTCTTTAGGGGTCAATACGTCCTTTTTGCTGTAAAATCCCTCACTTCTATGTTCCAGACATCTCATTTAGGGCACAAAGCCTTGTTTTGTGGTCCCAAAGCTTAGTTTTTAGAGTCCAAAGCATTGGTTCTGTGGTTGAATTCCTCGTTTTATAATCCAAACCCTCATGTTTATTGTACAAACCCTCATTTTTAGGGCCCAAACGCTCATTTTTATGCTGCAAATCATTTCACTGGAAAATGCCTCCTTTTTATGCTCCAAACGCCTCCTTTAGGGCACGAGCCTCAATGTTAGGTCCCAAAGATTTGGTTAAGAGTCCAAAGCTTGGAGTCTAGGGTTGAAAGCCTGCTTTTTACTCTACAAACCCTCCTTTGTAGGGTACAAACCCTCCTTCTTGGTGCATAAGCCCTCGCTGTTAGGGTGCAAACACTCCTGTTAAGATTCCCAAGCTTCGAGCCCAGGGTTCAAATCCACATCTTTATGCTCCAAACGACCGTTTTTAGGCTTCAAATCCTACTTTTAATTCTGCATTCCCACTTTCCTATGCTCCAAACACTACATTAAGGGCACAAAGTCTCCATTTTAGGTCACAACGCTTCCTTTTTAGAGTCTGCAACATTGGTTCCAGGGTTGAAAGCCTCCCTGTTCTGCTTCAAAGCGTCATTTAGAAGGTACAAGCCCTCATTTTTAGGGCGCAACGCCTCATTTTTTGGCCGCGAATCCTCCTTTTTAGGGGTCAATACGTCCTTTTTGCTGTAAAATCCCTCACTTTTATGTTCCGGACATCTCATTTAGGGCACAAAGCCTTGTTTTGTGGTCCCAAAGCTTCCTCTTCAGAGCCCAAAGTTTTGGTTCTGTGGTTGAATTCCTCGTTTTATAATCCAAACCCTCACGTTTATTGCACAAACCCTCATTTTTAGGGCCCAAACGCTCATTTTTATGCTGCAAATCATTTCACTGGAAAATCCCTCCTTTTTATGCTCCAAACGCCTCCTTTAGGGCATGATGTCTGAATGTTAGGTCCCAAAGATTTGGTTAAGAGCCCAAAGCTTTGAGTCTAGGGTTGAAAGCCTGCTTTTTACTCTTCAAACCCTCCTGTTTAGGGTACAAACCCTCCTTTTTGGTGCACAAGCCCTCGCTGTTAGGGTGCAAACACTCACGTTAAGATTCTCAAGCTTCGAGTCCAGGGTTGAAATCCACATCTTTATGCTCCAAACGACCGTCTTTGGGCTTCAAACACTACTTCTAATTCTGAAATCCCACTTTCCTATGCTCCAAACGCTACATTAAGGGCACAAAGTCTCAATTTTAGTTCACAACGCTTCCTTTTTAGAGTCCGGAACGTTGGTTCCAGGGTTGAAAGCCTCCCTGTTCTGCTTCAAAGCGTCATTTAGAAGGTACAAGCCCTCATTTTTAGGGCGCAACGCCTCATTTTTTGGCCGCGAATCCTCCTCTTTAGGGGTCAATACGTCCTTTTTGCTGTAAAATCCCTCACTTCTATGTTCCAGACATCTCATTTAGGGCACAAAGCCTTGTTTTGTGGTCCCAAAGCTTAGTTTTTAGAGTCCAAAGCATTGGTTCTGTGGTTGAATTCCTCGTTTTATAATCCAAACCCTCACGTTTATTGCACAAACCCTCATTTTTAGGGCCCAAACGCTCATTTTTATGCTGCAAATCATTTCACTGGAAAATGCCTCCTTTTTATGCTCCAAACGCCTCCTTTAGGGCATGATGTCTGAATGTTAGGTCCCAAAGATTTGGTTAAGAGCCCAAAGCTTTGAGTCTAGGGTTGAAAGCCTGCTTTTTACTCTACAAACCCTCCTGTTTAGGGTACAAACCCTCCTTTTTGGTGCATAAGCCCTCGCTGTTAGGGTGCAAACACTCACGTTAAGATTCCCAAGCTTCGAGCCCAGGGTTCAAATCCACATCTTTATGCTCCAAACGACCGTCTTTAGGCTTCAAACCCTACTTTTAATTCTGAAATCCCACTTTTTTACGCTCTAAACGCTTCATTAAGGGCACAAAGTCTCAATTTTAGGTCACAACGCTTCCTTTTTAGAGTCCGGAACGTTGGTTCCAGGGTTGAAAGCCTCTCTGTTCTGCTTCAAAGCGTCATTTAGAAGGTACAAGCCCTCATTTTTAGGGCGCAACGCCTCATTTTTTGGCCGCGAATCCTCCTTTTTAGGGGTCAATACGTCCTTTTTGCTGTAAAATCCCTCACTTTTATGTTCCAGACATCTCATTTAGCGCACAAAGCCTTGTTTTGTGGTCCCAAAGCTTCCTCTTCAGAGTCCAAATCTTTGATTCTGTGGTTGAATTCCTCGTTTTATAATCCAAACCCTCACGTTTATTGCACAAACCCTCATTTTTAGGGCCCAAACGCTCATTTTTATGCTGCAAATCATTTCACTGGAAAATGCCTCCTTTTTATGCTCCAAACGCCTCCTTTAGGGCACGATGTCTGAATGTTAGGTCCCAAAGATTTGGTTAAGAGTCCAAAGCTTGGAGTCTAGGGTTGAAAGCCTGCTTTTTACTCTACAAACCCTCCTGTTTAGGGTACAAACCCTCCTTTTTGGGGCACAAACCCTCGCTGTTACGGTGGAAACACTCCTGTTAAGATTCCCAAGCTTCGAGTCCAGGGTTGAAATCCACATCTTTATGCTCCAAATGACCGTTTTCAGGCTTCAAACCCTACTTCTAATTCTGAAATCCCACTTTCCTATGCTCCAAACACTACATTAAGGGCACAAAGTCTCAATTTTAGTTCCCAAAGCTTCCTTTTTAGAGTCCGGAACGTTGGTTCCAGGCTTGAAAGCCTCCCTGTTATGCTTCAAACCGTCATATAGAAGGTACAAACCCTCATTTTTAGGGTGCAACGCCTCATTTTTTGGCCGCGAATCCTCCTTTTTAGGGGTCAATACGTCCTTTTTGTTGTAAAATCCCTCACTTGTATGTTCCGGACATCTCATTTAGGGCACAAAGCCTTGTTTTGTGGTCCCAAAGCTTCCTCTTCAGAGTCCAAAGCTTTGGTTCTGTGCTTGAATTCCTCGTTTTATAATCCAAACCCTCACGTTTATTGCACAAACCCTCATTTTTAGGGCCCAAACGCTCATTTTTATGCTGCAAATCATTTCACTGGAAAATGCCTCCTTTTTATGCTCCAAACGCCTCCTTTAGGGCACGATGTCTGAATGTTAGGTCCCAAAGATTTGGTTAAGAGTCCAAAGCTTGGAGTCTAGGGTTGAAAGCCTGCTTTTTACTCTACAAACCCTCCTTTGTAGGGTACAAACCCTCCTTCTTGGTGCATAAGCCCTCGCTGTTAGGGTGCAAACACTCCTGTTAAGATTCCCAAGCTTCGAGCCCAGGGTTCAAATCCACATCTTTATGCTCCAAACGACCGTTTTTAGGCTTCAAATCCTACTTTTAATTCTGCATTCCCACTTTCCTATGCTCCAAACACTACATTAAGGGCACAAAGTCTCCATTTTAGGTCACAACGCTTCCTTTTTAGAGTCTGCAACATTGGTTCCAGGGTTGAAAGCCTCCCTGTTCTGCTTCAAAGCGTCATTTAGAAGGTACAAGCCCTCATTTTTAGGGCGCAACGCCTCATTTTTTGGCCGCGAATCCTCCTTTTTAGGGGTCAATACGTCCTTTTTGCTGTAAAATCCCTCACTTTTATGTTCCGGACATCTCTTTTAGGGCACAAAGCCTTGTTTTGTGGTCCCAAAGCTTCCTCTTCAGAGTCCAAAGCTTTGATTCTGTGGTTGAATTCCTCGTTTTATAATCCAAACCCTCATGTTTATTGTACAAACCCTCATTTTTAGGGCCCAAACGCTCATTTTTATGCTGCAAATCATTTCACTGGAAAATGCCTCCTTTTTATGCTCCAAACGCCTCCTTTAGGGCACGAGCCTCAATGTTAGGTCCCAAAGATTTGGTTAAGAGTCCAAAGCTTGGAGTCTAGGGTTGAAAGCCTGCTTTTTACTCTACAAACCCTCCTTTGTAGGGTACAAACCCTCCTTCTTGGTGCATAAGCCCTCGCTGTTAGGGTGCAAACACTCCTGTTAAGATTCCCAAGCTTCGAGCCCAGGGTTCAAATCCACATCTTTATGCTCCAAACGACCGTTTTTAGGCTTCAAATCCTACTTTTAATTCTGCATTCCCACTTTCCTATGCTCCAAACACTACATTAAGGGCACAAAGTCTCCATTTTAGGTCACAACGCTTCCTTTTTAGAGTCCGGAACGTTGGTTCCACGGTTGAAAGCCTCCCTGTTCTGCTTCAAAGCGTCATTTAGAAGGTACAAACCCTCATTTTTAGGGCGCAACGCCTCATTTTTTGGCCGCGAATCCTCCTTTTTAGGGGTCAATACGTCCTTTTTGCTGTAAAATCCCTCACTTTTATGTTCCGGACATCTCATTTAGGGCACAAAGCCTTGTTTTGTGGTCCCAAAGCTTCCTCTTCAGAGCCCAAAGCTTTGGTTCTGTGGTTGAATTCCTCCTTTTATAATCCAAACCCTCACGTTTATTGCACAAACCCTCATTTTTAGGGCCCAAACGCTCATTTTTATGCTGCAAATCATTTCACTGGAAAATGCCTCCTTTTTATGCTCCAAACGCCTCCTTTAGGGCATGATGTCTGAATGTTAGGTCCCAAAGATTTGGTTAAGAGCCCAAAGCTTTGAGTCTAGGGTTGAAAGCCTGCTTTTTACTCTACAAACCCTCCTGTTTAGGGTACAAACCCTCCTTTTTGGTGCATAAGCCCTCGCTGTTAGGGTGCAAACACTCACGTTAAGATTCCCAAGCTTCGAGCCCAGGGTTCAAATCCACATCTTTATGCTCCAAACGACCGTCTTTAGGCTTCAAACCCTACTTTTAATTCTGAAATCCCACTTTTTTACGCTCCAAACGCTACATTAAGGGCACAAAGTCTCCATTTTAGGTCACAACGCTTCCTTTTTAGAGTCCGGAACGTTGGTTCCAGGGTTGAAA
This sequence comes from Strix aluco, assembly GCF_031877795.1. Taxonomy (NCBI): domain Eukaryota; kingdom Metazoa; phylum Chordata; class Aves; order Strigiformes; family Strigidae; genus Strix; species Strix aluco. The sequence continues at coordinate 6,821,310 of NC_133970.1, forward strand.
GCCTCCCTGTTCTGCTTCAAAGCGTCATTTAGAAGGTACAAACCCTCATTTTTAGGGCGCAACGCCTCATTTTTTGGCCGCGAATCCTCCTTTTTAGGGGTCAATACGTCCTTTTTGCTGTAAAATCCCTCACTTTTATGTTCCGGACATCTCATTTAGGGCACAAAGCCTTGTTTTGTGGTCCCAAAGCTTCCTCTTCAGAGCCCAAAGCTTTGGTTCTGTGGTTGAATTCCTCGTTTTATAATCCAAACCCTCACGTTTATTGCACAAACCCTCATTTTTAGGGCCCAAACGCTCATTTTTATGCTGCAAATCATTTCACTGGAAAATGCCTCCTTTTTATGCTCCAAACGCCTCCTTTAGGGCATGATGTCTGAATGTTAGGTCCCAAAGATTTGGTTAAGAGCCCAAAGCTTTGAGTCTAGGGTTGAAAGCCTGCTTTTTACTCTACAAACCCTCCTGTTTAGGGTACAAACCCTCCTTTTTGGTGCATAAGCCCTCGCTGTTAGGGTGCAAACACTCACGTTAAGACTCTCAAGCTTCGAGCCCAGGGTTCAAATCCACATCTTTATGCTCCAAACGACCGTCTTTAGGCTTCAAATCCTAATTTTAATTCTGAAATCCCACTTTTTTACGCTCTAAACGCTTCATTAAGGGCACAAAGTCTCCATTTTAGGTCACAACGCTTCCTTTTTAGAGTCCGGAACATTGGTTCCAGGGTTGAAAGCCTCTCTGTTCTGCTTCAAAGCGTCATTTAGAAGGTACAAGCCCTCATTTTAAGGGCGCAACGCCTCATTTTTTGGCCGCGAATCCTCCTTTTTAGGGGTCAATACGTCCTTTTTGCTGTAAAATCCCTCACTTTTATGTTCCAGACATCTCATTTAGCGCACAAAGCCTTGTTTTGTGGTCCCAAAGCTTCCTCTTCAGAGTCCAAAGCTTTGATTCTGTGGTTGAATTCCTCGTTTTATAATCCAAACCCTCACGTTTATTGCACAAACCCTCATTTTTAGGGCCCAAACGCTCATTTTTATGCTGCAAATCATTTCACTGGAAAATGCCTCCTTTTTATGCTCCAAACGCCTCCTTTAGGGCACGATGTCTGAATGTTAGGTCCCAAAGATTTGGTTAAGAGTCCAAAGCTTGGAGTCTAGGGTTGAAAGCCTGCTTTTTACTCTACAAACCCTCCTGTTTAGGGTACAAACCCTCCTTTTTGGGGCACAAACCCTCGCTGTTACGGTGGAAACACTCCTGTTAAGATTCCCAAGCTTCGAGTCCAGGGTTGAAATCCACATCTTTATGCTCCAAATGACCGTTTTCAGGCTTCAAACCCTACTTCTAATTCTGAAATCCCACTTTCCTATGCTCCAAACACTACATTAAGGGCACAAAGTCTCAATTTTAGTTCCCAAAGCTTCCTTTTTAGAGTCCGGAACGTTGGTTCCAGGCTTGAAAGCCTCCCTGTTATGCTTCAAACCGTCATATAGAAGGTACAAACCCTCATTTTTAGGGTGCAACGCCTCATTTTTTGGCCGCGAATCCTCCTTTTTAGGGGTCAATACGTCCTTTTTGTTGTAAAATCCCTCACTTGTATGTTCCGGACATCTCATTTAGGGCACAAAGCCTTGTTTTGTGGTCCCAATGCTTCCTCTTCAGAGTCCAAAGCTTTGGTTCTGTGCTTGAATTCCTCGTTTTATAATCCAAACCCTCACGTTTATTGCACAAACCCTCATTTTTAGGGCCCAAACGCTCATTTTTATGCTGCAAATCATTTCACTGGAAAATGCCTCCTTTTTATGCTCCAAACGCCTCCTTTAGGGCACGATGTCTGAATGTTAGGTCCCAAAGATTTGGTTAAGAGTCCAAAGCTTGGAGTCTAGGGTTGAAAGCCTGCTTTTTACTCTACAAACCCTCCTTTGTAGGGTACAAACCCTCCTTCTTGGTGCATAAGCCCTCGCTGTTAGGGTGCAAACACTCCTGTTAAGATTCCCAAGCTTCGAGCCCAGGGTTCAAATCCACATCTTTATGCTCCAAACGACCGTTTTTAGACTTCAAATCCTACTTTTAATTCTGCATTCCCACTTTCCTATGCTCCAAACACTACATTAAGGGCACAAAGTCTCCATTTTAGGTCACAACGCTTCCTTTTTAGAGTCCGGAACGTTGGTTCCAGGGTTGAAAGCCTCCCTGTTCTGCTTCAAAGCGTCATTTAGAAGGTACAAACCCTCATTTTTAGGGCGCAACGCCTCATTTTTTGGCCGCGAATCCTCCTTTTTAGGGGTCAATACGTCCTTTTTGCTGTAAAATCCCTCACTTTTATGTTCCGGACATCTCATTTAGGGCACAAAGCCTTGTTTTGTGGTCCCAAAGCTTCCTCTTCAGAGCCCAAAGCTTTGGTTCTGTGGTTGAATTCCTCGTTTTATAATCCAAACCCTCACGTTTATTGTACAAACCCTCATTTTTAGGGCCCAAACGCTCATTTTTATGCTGCAAATCATTTCACTGGAAAATCCCTCCTTTTTATGCTCCAAACGCCTCCTTTAGGGCATGATGTCTGAATGTTAGGTCCCAAAGATTTGGTTAAGAGCCCAAAGCTTTGAGTCTAGGGTTGAAAGCCTGCTTTTTACTCTACAAACCCTCCTGTTTAGGGTACAAACCCTCCTTTTTGGTGCATAAGCCCTCGCTGTTAGGGTGCAAACACTCACGTTAAGATTCCCAAGCTTCGAGCCCAGGGTTCAAATCCACATCTTTATGCTCCAAACGACCGTCTTTAGGCTTCAAACCCTACTTTTAATTCTGAAATCCCACTTTTTTACGCTCTAAACGCTTCATTAAGGGCACAAAGTCTCAATTTTAGGTCACAACGCTTCCTTTTTAGAGTCCGGAACGTTGGTTCCAGGGTTGAAAGCCTCTCTGTTCTGCTTCAAAGCGTCATTTAGAAGGTACAAGCCCTCATTTTTAGGGCGCAACGCCTCATTTTTTGGCCGCGAATCCTCCTTTTTAGGGGTCAATACGTCCTTTTTGCTGTAAAATCCCTCACTTTTATGTTCCGGACATGTCATTTAGGGCACAAAGCCTTGTTTTGTGGTCCCAAAGCTTCCTCTTCAGAGTCCAAATCTTTGGTTCTGTGGTTGAATTCCTCGTTTTATAATCCAAACCCTCACGTTTATTGCACAAACCCTCATTTTTAGGGCCCAAACGCTCATTTTTATGCTGCAAATCATTTCACTGGAAAATGCCTCCTTTTTATGCTCCAAACGCCTCCTTTAGGGCACGATGTCTGAATGTTAGGTCCCAAAGATTTGGTTAAGAGCCCAAAGCTTGGAGTCTAGGGTTGAAAGCCTGCTTTTTACTCTACAAACCCTCCTTTGTAGGGTACAAACCCTCCTTTTTGGGGCACAAACCCTCGCTGTTAGGGTGCAAACACTCCTGTTAAGACTCCCAAGCTTCGAGTCCAGGGTTGGAATCCACATCTTTATGCTCCAAACGACCGTCTTTAGGCTTCAAATCCTACTTCTAATTCTGAAATCCCACTTTCCTATGCTCCAAACACTACATTAAGGGCACAAAGTCTCCATTTTAGGTCACAACGCTTCCTTTTTAGAGTCCGGAACGTTGGTTCCAGGGTTGAAAGCCTCCCTGTTCTGCTTAAAACCATCATTTAGAAGGTACAAGCCCTCATTTTTAGGGCGCAACGCCTCATTTTTTGGCCGCGAATCCTCCTTTTTAGGGGTCAATACGTCCTTTTTTCTGTAAAATCCCTCACTTTTATGTTCCGGACATCTCTTTTAGGGCACAAAGCCTTGTTTTGTGGTCCCAAAGCTTCCTCTTCAGGGTCCAAAGCTTTGATTCTGTGGTTGAATTCCTCATTTTATAATCCAAACCCTCACGTTTATTGCACAAACCCTCATTTTTAGGGCCCAAACGCTCATTTTTATGCTGCAAATCATTTCACTGGAAAATGCCTCCTTTTTATGCTCCAAACGCCTCCTTTAGGGTACGAGCCTCAATGTTAGGTCCCAAAGATTTGGTTAACAGTCCAAAGCTTTGAGTCTAGGGTTGAAAGCCTGCTTTTTACTCTACAAACCCTCCTTTGTAGGGTACAAACCCTCCTTTTTGGTGCATAAGCCCTCGCTGTTAGGGTGCAAACACTCACGTTAAGATTCCCAAGCTTCGAGTCCAGGGTTGAAATCCACATCTTTATGCTCCAAACGACCGTCTTTAGGCTTCAAATCCGACTTTTAATTCTGAAATCCCACTTTTTTACGCTCCAAACGCTACATTAAGGGCACAAAGTCTCCATTTTAGGTCACAACGCTTCCTTTTTAGAGTCCGGAACGTTGGTTCCAGGGTTGAAAGCCTCCCTGTTCTGCTTCAAAGCGTCATTTAGAAGGTACAAGCCCTCATTTTTAGGGCGCAACGCCTCATTTTTTGGCTGCGAATCCTCCTTTTTAGGGGTCAATACGTCCTTTTTGCTGTAAAATCCCTCACTTTTATGTTCCGGACATCTCATTTAGGGCACAAAGCCTTGTTTTGTGGTCCCAAAGCTTCCTCTTCAGAGTCCAAAGCTTTGGTTCTGTGGTTGAATTCCTCGTTTTATAATCCAAACCCTCACGTTTATTGCACAAACCCTCATTTTTAGGGCCCAAACGCTCATTTTTATGCTGCAAATCATTTCACTGGAAAATCCCTCCTTTTTATGCTCCAAACGCCTCCTTTAGGGCACGATGTCTGAATGTTAGGTCCCAAAGATTTGGTTAAGAGCCCAAAGCTTTGAGTCTAGGGTTGAAAGCCTGCTTTTTACTCTACAAACCCTCCTGTTTAGGGTACAAACCCTCCTTTTTGGTGCATAAGCCCTCGCTGTTAGGGTGCAAACACTCACGTTAAGACTCCCAAGCTTCGAGTCCAGGGTTGAAATCCACATCTTTATGCTCCAAACGACCGTCTTTGGGCTTCAAACACTACTTCTAATTCTGAAATCCCACTTTCCTATGCTCCAAACGCTACATTAAGGGCACAAAGTCTCAATTTTAATTCACAACGCTTCCTTTTTAGAGTCCGGAACGTTGGTTCCAGGGTTGAAAGCCTCCCTGTTCTGCTTCAAAGCGTCATTTAGAAGGTACAAGCCCTCATTTTTAGGGCGCAACGCCTCATTTTTTGGCCGCGAATCCTCCTCTTTAGGGGTCAATACGTCCTTTTTGCTGTAAAATCCCTCACTTCTATGTTCCAGACATCTCATTTAGGGCACAAAGCCTTGTTTTGTGGTCCCAAAGCTTAGTTTTTAGAGTCCAAAGCATTGGTTCTGTGGTTGAATTCCTCGTTTTATAATCCAAACCCTCACGTTTATTGCACAAACCCTCATTTTTAGGGCCCAAACGCTCATTTTTATGCTGTAAATCATTTCACTGGAAAATCCCTCCTTTTTATGCTCCAAACGCCTCCTTTAGGGCACGATGTCTGAATGTTAGGCCCCAAAGATTTGGTTAGGAGTCCAAAGCTTGGAGTCTAGGGTTGAAAGCCTGCTTTTTACTCTACAAACCCTCCTGTTTAGGGTACAAACCCTCCTTTTTGGGGCACAAACCCTCGCTGTTACGGTGGAAACACTCCTGTTAAGATTCCCAAGCTTCGAGTCCAGGGTTGAAATCCACATCTTTATGCTCCTAATGACCGTTTTCAGGCTTCAAACCCTACTTCTAATTCTGAAATCCCAGTTTCCTATGCTCCAAACACTACATTAAGGGCACAAAGTCTCAATTTTAGTTCCCAAAGCTTCCTTTTTAGAGTCCGGAACGTTGGTTCCAGGCTTGAAAGCCTCCCTGTTATGCTTCAAACCGTCATATAGAAGGTACAAACCCTCATTTTTAGGGTGCAACGCCTCATTTTTTGGCCGCGAATCCTCCTTTTTAGGGGTCAATACGTCCTTTTTGTTGTAAAATCCCTCACTTGTATGTTCCGGACATCTCATTTAGGGCACAAAGCCTTGTTTTGTGGTCCCAAAGCTTCCTCTTCAGAGTCCAAAGCTTTGGTTCTGTGCTTGAATTCCTCGTTTTATAATCCAAACCCTCACGTTTATTGCACAAACCCTCATTTTTAGGGCCCAAACGCTCATTTTTATGCTGCAAATCATTTCACTGGAAAATGCCTCCTTTTTATGCTCCAAACGCCTCCTTTAGGGCACGATGTCTGAATGTTAGGTCCCAAAGATTTGGTTAAGAGCCCAAAGCTTTGAGTCTAGGGTTGAAAGCCTGCTTTTTACTCTACAAACCCTCCTGTTTAGGGTACAAACCCTCCTTTTTGGTGCACAAGCCCTCGCTGTTAGGGTGCAAACACTCACGTTAAGATTCCCAAGCTTCGAGTCCAGGGTTGAAATCCACATCTTTATGCTCCAAACGACCGTTTTTAGGCTTCAAATCCGACTTTTAATTCTGAAATCCCACTTTTTTACGCTCCAAACACTACATTAAGGGCACAAAGTCTCCATTTTAGGTCACAACGCTTCCTTTTTACAGTCCGGAACGTTGGTTCCAGGGTTGAAAGCCTCCCTGTTCTGCTTCAAAGCGTCATTTAGAAGGTACAAGCCCTCATTTTTAGGGCGCAACGCCTCATTTTTTGGCCGCGAATCCTCCTTTTTAGGGGTCAATACGTCCTTTTTGCTGTAAAATCCCTCACTTTTATGTTCCGGACATGTCATTTAGGGCACAAAGCCTTGTTTTGTGGTCCCAAAGCTTCCTCTTCAGAGTCCAAATCTTTGGTTCTGTGGTTGAATTCCTCGTTTTATAATCCAAACCCTCACGTTTATTGCACAAACCCTCATTTTTAGGGCCCAAACGCTCATTTTTATGCTGCAAATCATTTCACTGGAAAATGCCTCCTTTTTATGCTCCAAACACCTCCTTTAGGGCACGATGTCTGAATGTTAGGTCCCAAAGATTTGGTTAAGAGCCCAAAGCTTGGAGTCTAGGGTTGAAAGCCTGCTTTTTACTCTACAAACCCTCCTTTGCAGGGTACAAACCCTCCTTTTTGGGGCACAAACCCTCGCTGTTAGGGTGCAAACACTCCTGTTAAGATTCCCAAGCTTCGAGTCCAGGGTTGGAATCCACATCTTTATGCTCCAAACGACTGTCTTTAGGCTTCAAATCCTACTTCTAATTCTGAAATCCCACTTTCCTATGCTCCAAACGCTACATTAAGGGCACAAAGTCTCCATTTTAGGTCACAACGCTTCCTTTTTAGAGTCCGGAACGTTGGTTCCAGGGTTGAAAGCCTCCCTGTTCTGCTTCAAAGCGTCATTTAGAAGGTACAAGCCCTCATTTTTAGGGCGCAACGCCTCATTTTTTGGCCGCGAATCCTCCTTTTTAGGGGTCAATACGTCCTTTTTGCTGTAAAATCCCTCACTTTTATGTTCCGGACATCTCATTTAGGGCACAAAGCCTTGTTTTGTGGTCCCAAAGCTTCCTCTTCAGAGTCCAAAGCTTTGATTCTGTGGTTGAATTCCTCGTTTTATAATCCAAACCCTCACGTTTATTGTACAAACCCTCATTTTTAGGGCCCAAACGCTCATTTTTATGCTGCAAATCATTTCACTGGAAAATGCCTCCTTTTTATGCTCCAAACGCCTCCTTTAGGGCACGATGTCTGAATGTTAGGTCCCAAAGATTTGGTTAAGAGCCCAAAGCTTGGAGTCTAGGGTTGAAAGCCTGCTTTTTACTCTACAAACCCTCCTGTTTAGGGTACAAACCCTCCTTTTTGGTGCACAAGCCCTCGCTGTTAGGGTGCAAACACTCACGTTAAGACTCCCAAGCTTCGAGTCCAGGGTTGAAATCCACATCTTTATGCTCCAAACGACCGTCTTTAGGCTTCAAACCCTACTTCTAATTCTGAAATCCCACTTTTTTACGCTCCAAACGCTACATTAAGGGCACAAAGTCTCCATTTTAGGTCACAACGCTTCCTTTTTAGAGTCCGGAACGTTGGTTCCAGGGTTGAAAGCCTCCCTGTTCTGCTTCAAAGCGTCGTTTAGAAGGTACAAGCCCTCATTTTTAGGGCGCAACGCCTCATTTTTTGGCCGCGAATCCTCCTCTTTAGGGGTCAATACGTCCTTTTTGCTGTAAAATCCCTCACTTTTATGTTCCAGACATCTCATTTAGGGCACAAAGCCTTGTTTTGTGGTCCCAAAGCTTCCTTTTTAGAGTCCAAAGCTTTGGTTCTGTGGTTGAATTCCTCGTTTTATAATCCAAACCCTCACGTTTATTGCACAAACCCTCATGTTTAGGGCCCAAACGCTCATTTTTATGCTGCAAATCATTTCACTGGAAAATGCCTCCTTTTTATGCTCCAAACGCCTCCTTTAGGGCACGATGTCTGAATGTTAGGTCCCAAAGATTTGGTTAAGAGCCCAAAGCTTGGAGTCTAGGGTTGAAAGCCTGCTTTTTACTCTACAAAGCCTCCTGTTTAGGGTACAAACCCTCCTTTTTGGGGCACAAACCCTCGCTGTTAGGGTGCAAACACTCCTGTTAAGACTCCCAAGCTTCGAGTCCAGGGTTGAAATCCACATCTTTATGCTCCAAACGACCGTCTTTAGGCTTCAAATCCGACTTTTAATTCTGAAATCCCACTTTCTTATGCTCCAAACGCTACATTAAGGGCACAAAGTCTCAATTTTAGTTCCTAAAGCTTCCTTTTTAGAGTCCGGAACGTTGGTTCCAGGGTTGAAAGCCTCCCTGTTCTGCTTCAAAGCGTCATTTAGAAGGTACAAGCCCTCATTTTTAGGGCGCAACGCCTCATTTTTTGGCCGCGAATCCTCCTTTTTAGGGGTCAATACGTCCTTTTTACTGTAAAATCCCTCACTTTTATGTTCCGGACATCTCATTTAGGGCACAAAGCCTTGTTTTGTGGTCCCAAAGCTTCCTCTTCAGAGTCCAAAGCTTTGATTCTGTGGTTGAATTCCTCGTTTTGTAATCCAAACCCTCACGTTTATTGCACAAACCCTCATTTTTAGGGCCCAAACGCTCATTTTTATGCTGCAAATCATTTCACTGGAAAATGCCTCCTTTTTATGCTCCAAACGCCTCCTTTAGGGCATGATGTCTGAGTGTTAGGTCCCAAAGATTTGGTTAAGAGCCCAAAGCTTGGAGTCTAGGGTTGAAAGCCTGCTTTTTACTCTACAAACCCTCCTGTTTAGGGTACAAACCCTCCTTTTTGGGGCACAAACCCTCGCTGTTAGGGTGCAAACACTCACGTTAAGATTCCCAAGCTTCGAGTCCAGGGTTGAAATCCACATCTTTATGCTCCTAACGACCGTCTTTAGGCTTCAAACCCTACTTCTAATTCTGAAATCCCACTTTTTTACGCTCCAAACGCTACATTAAGGGCACAAAGTCTCCATTTTAGGTCACAACGCTTCCTTTTTAGAGTCCGGAACGTTGGTTCCAGGGTTGAAAGCCTCCCTGTTCTGCTTCAAAGCGTCATTTAGAAGGTACAAGCCCTCATTTTTAGGGCACAACGCCTCATTTTTTGGCCGCGAATCCTCCTTTTTAGGGGTCAATACGTCCTTTTTGCTGTAAAATCCCTCACTTTTATGTTCCGGACATCTCATTTAGGGCACAAAGCCTTGTTTTGTGGTCCCAAAGCTTCCTCTTCAGGGTCCAAAGCTTTGATTCTGTGGTTGAATTCCCCGTTTTATAATCCAAACCCTCACGTTTATTGCACAAACCCTCATTTTTAGGGCCCAAACGCTCATTTTTATGCTGTAAATCATTTCACTGGAAAATGCCTCCTTTTTATGCTCCAAACGCCTCCTTTAGGGCACGATGTCTGAATGTTAGGTCCCAAAGATTTGTTTAAGAGCCCAAAGCTTGGAGTCTAGGGTTGAAAGCCTGCTTTTTACTCTACAAACCCTCCTGTTTAGGGTACAAACCCTCCTTTTTGGTGCATAAGCCCTCGCTGTTAGGGTGCAAACACTCACGTTAAGACTCCCAAGCTTCGAGTCCAGGGTTGAAATCCACATCTTTATGCTCCAAGCGACCGTCTTTAGGCTTCAAACCCTACTTCTAATTCTGAAATCCCACTTTCTTATGCTCCAAACGCTACATTAAGGGCACAAAGTCTCCATTTTAGTTCCTAAAGCTTCCTTTTTAGAGTCCGGAACGTTGGTTCCAGGGTTGAAAGCCTCCCTGTTCTGCTTCAAAGCGTCATTTAGAAGGTACAAGCCCTCATTTTTAGGGCGCAACGCCTCATTTTTTGGCCGCGAATCCTCCTTTTTAGGGGTCAATACGTCCTTTTTGCTGTAAAATCCCTCACTTTTATGTTCCGGACATCTCATTTAGGGCACAAAGCCTTGTTTTGTGGTCCCAAAGCTTCCTCTTCAGAGTCCAAAGCTTTGATTCTGTGGTTGAATTCCTCGTTTTATAATCCAAACCCTCACGTTTATTGCACAAACCCTCATTTTTAGGGCCCAAACGCTCATTTTTATGCTGCAAATCATTTCACTGGAAAATGCCTCCTTTTTATGCTCCAAACGCCTCCTTTAGGGCACGATGTCTGAATGTTAGGTCCCAAAGATTTGGTTAAGAGCCCAAAGCTTGGAGTCTAGGGTTGAAAGCCTGCTTTTTACTCTACAAACCCTCCTGTTTAGGGTACAAACCCTCCTTTTTGGTGCACAAGCCCTCGCTGTTAGGGTGCAAACACTCACGTTAAGATTCCCAAGCTTCGAGTCCAGGGTTGAAATCCACATCTTTATGCTCCAAACGACCGTTTTTAGGCTTCAAACCCTACTTCTAATTCTGAAATCCCACTTTCCTATGCTCCAAACACTACATTAAGGGCACAAAGTCTCAATTTTAGTTCCTAAAGCTTCCTTTTTAGAGTCCGGAACGTTGGTTCCAGGGTTGAAAGCCTCCCTGTTCTGCTTCAAAGCGTCATTTAGAAGGTACAAACCCTCATTTTTAGGGTACAATGCCTCATTTTTTGGCCACGAATCCTTCTTTTTAGGGGTCAATACGTCCTTTTTGCTGTAAAATCCCTCACTTTTATGTTCCGGACATCTCATTTAGGGCACAAAGCCTTGTTTTGTGGTCCCAAAGCTTCCTCTTCAGAGTCCAAATCTTTGGTTCTGTGGTTGAATTCCTCGTTTTATAATCCAAACCCTCACATTTATTGCACAAACCCTCATTTTTAGGGCCCAAACGCTCATTTTTATGCTGCAAATCATTTCACTGGAAAATGCCTCCTTTTTATGCTCCAAACGCCTCCTTTAGGGCATGATGTCTGAATGTTAGGTCCCAAAGATTTGGTTAAGAGCCCAAAGCTTGGAGTCTAGGGTTGAAAGCCTGCTTTTTACTCTACAAAGCCTCCTGTTTAGGGTACAAACCCTCCTTTTTGGGGCACAAACCCTCGCTGTTAGGGTGCAAACACTCCTGTTAAGATTCCCAAGCTTCGAGCCCAGGGTTGAAATCCACATCTTTATGCTCCAAACGACCGTTTTTAGGCTTCAAATCCGACTTTTAATTCTGAAATCCCACTTTTTTATGCTCCAAACGCTACATTAAGGGCACAAAGTCTCCATTTTAGGTCACAACGCTTCCTTTTTAGAGTCCGGAACGTTGGTTCCAGGGTTGAAAGCCTCCCTGTTCTGCTTCAAAGCGTCATTTAGAAGGTACAAGCCCTCATTTTTAGGGCGCAACGCCTCATTTTTTGGCCGCGAATCCTCCTTTTTAGGGGTCAATACGTCCTTTTTGCTGTAAAATCCCTCACTTTTATGTTCCGGACATCTCATTTAGGGCACAAAGCCTTGTTTTGTGGTCCCAAAGCTTCCTCTTCAGGGTCCAAAGCTTTGATTCTGTGGTTGAATTCCTCGTTTTATAATCCAAACCCTCACGTTTATTGCACAAACCCTCATTTTTAGGGCCCAAACGCTCATTTTTATGCTGCAAATCATTTCACTGGAAAATCCCTCCTTTTTATGCTCCAAACGCCTCCTTTAGGGCACGATGTCTGAATGTTAGGTCCCAAAGATTTGGTTAAGAGCCCAAAGCTTGGAGTCTAGGGTTGAAAGCCTGCTTTTTACTCTACAAACCCTCCTGTTTAGGGTACAAACCCTCCTTTTTGGTGCACAAGCCCTCGCTGTTAGGGTGCAAACACTCACGTTAAGATTCCCAAGCTTCGAGTCCAGGGTTCAAATCCACATCTTTATGCTCCAAACGACCGTCTTTAGGCTTCAAATCCAACTTTTAATTCTGAAATCCCACTTTTTTACGCTCCAAACGCTACATTAAGGGCACAAAGTCTCCATTTTAGGTCACAACGCTTCCTTTTTAGAGTCCGGAACGTTGGTTCCAGGGTTAAAAGCCTCCCTGTTCTGCTTCAAAGCGTCATTTAGAAGGTACAAGCCCTCATTTTTAGGGCGCAACGCCTCATTTTTTGGCCGCGAATCCTCCTTTTTAGGGGTCAATACGTCCTTTTTACTGTAAAATCCCTCACTTTTATGTTCCGGACATCTCATTTAGGGCACAAAGCCTTGTTTTGTGGTCCCAAAGCTTCCTCTTCAGAGTCCAAAGCTTTGATTCTGTGGTTGAATTCCTCGTTTTATAATCCAAACCCTCACGTTTATTGCACAAACCCTCATTTTTAGGGCCCAAACGCTCATTTTTAAGCTGCAAATCATTTCACTGGAAAATGCCTCCTTTTTATGCTCCAAACGCCTCCTTTAGGGCACGATGTCTGAATGTTAGGTCCCAAAGATTTGGTTAAGAGCCCAAAGCTTGGAGTCTAGGGTTGAAAGCCTGCTTTTTACTCTACAAAGCCTCCTGTTTAGGGTACAAACCCTCCTTTTTGGGGCACAAACCCTCGCTGTTAGGGTGCAAACACTCCTGTTAAGATTCCCAAGCTTCGAGCCCAGGGTTGAAATCCACATCTTTATGCTCCAAACGACCGTTTTTAGGCTTCAAATCCGACTTTTAATTCTGAAATCCCACTTTTTTATGCTCCAAACGCTACATTAAGGGCACAAAGTCTCCATTTTAGGTCACAACGCTTCCTTTTTAGAGTCCGGAACGTTGGTTCCAGGGTTGAAAGCCTCCCTGTTCTGCTTCAAAGCGTCATTTAGAAGGTACAAGCCCTCATTTTTAGGGCGCAACGCCTCATTTTTTGGCCGCGAATCCTCCTTTTTAGGGGTCAATACGTCCTTTTTGCTGTAAAATCCCTCACTTTTATGTTCCGGACATCTCATTTAGGGCACAAAGCCTTGTTTTGTGGTCCCAAAGCTTCCTCTTCAGAGTCCAAAGCTTTGATTCTGTGGTTGAATTCCTCGTTTTATAATCCAAACCCTCACGTTTATTGCACAAACCCTCATTTTTAGGGCCCAAACGCTCATTTTTATGCTGCAAATCATTTCACTGGAAAATGCCTCCTTTTTATGCTCCAAACGCCTCCTTTAGGGCACGATGTCTGAATGTTAGGTCCCAAAGATTTGGTTAAGAGCCCAAAGCTTGGAGTCTAGGGTTGAAAGCCTGCTTTTTACTCTACAAACCCTCCTGTTTAGGGTACAAACCCTCCTTTTTGGTGCACAAGCCCTCGCTGTTAGGGTGCAAACACTCACGTTAAGACTCCCAAGCTTCGAGTCCAGGGTTGAAATCCACATCTTTATGCTCCAAACGACCGTCTTTAGGCTTCAAACCCTACTTCTAATTCTGAAATCCCACTTTTTTACGCTCCAAACGCTACATTAAGGGCACAAAGTCTCCATTTTAGGTCACAACGCTTCCTTTTTAGAGTCCGGAACGTTGGTTCCAGGGTTGAAAGCCTCCCTGTTCTGCTTCAAAGCGTCATTTAGAAGGTACAAGCCCTCATTTTTAGGGCGCAACGCCTCATTTTTTGGCCGCGAATCCTCCTTTTTAGGGGTCAATACGTCCTTTTTGCTGTAAAATCCCTCACTTTTATGTTCCGGACATCTCATTTAGGGCACAAAGCCTTGTTTTGTGGTCCCAAAGCTTCCTCTTCAGGGTCCAAAGCTTTGATTCTGTGGTTGAATTCCTCGTTTTATAATCCAAACCCTCACGTTTATTGCACAAACCCTCATTTTTAGGGCCCAAACGCTCATTTTTATGCTGCAAATCATTTCACTGGAAAATGCCTCCTTTTTATGCTCCAAACGCCTCCTTTAGGGCACGATGTCTGAATGTTAGGTCCCAAAGATTTGGTTAAGAGCCCAAAGCTTGGAGTCTAGGGTTGAAAGCCTGCTTTTTACTCTACAAACCCTCCTTTGTAGGGTACAAACCCTCCTTTTTGGGGCACAAACCCTCGCTGTTAGGGTGCAAACACTCACGTTAAGACTCCCAAGCTTCGAGTCCAGGGTTGAAATCCACATCTTTATGCTCCAAGCGACCGTCTTTAGGCTTCAAACCCTACTTCTAATTCTGAAATCCCACTTTCTTATGCTCCAAACGCTACATTAAGGGCACAAAGTCTCCATTTTAGGTCACAACGCTTCCTTTTTAGAGTCCGGAACGTTGGTTCCAGGGTTGAAAGCCTCCCTGTTCTGCTTCAAAGCGTCGTTTAGAAGGTACAAGCCCTCATTTTTAGGGCGCAACGCCTCATTTTTTGGCCGCGAATCCTCCTTTTTAGGGGTCAATACGTCCTTTTTGCTGTAAAATCCCTCACTTTTATGTTCCGGACATCTCATTTAGGGCACAAAGCCTTGTTTTGTGGTCCCAAAGCTTCCTCTTCAGAGTCCAAAGCTTTGATTCTGTGGTTGAATTCCTCGTTTTATAATCCAAACCCTCACGTTTATTGTACAAACCCTCTTTTTTAGGGCCCAAACGCTCATTTTTATGCTGCAAATCATTTCACTGGAAAATGCCTCCTTTTTATGCTCCAAACGCCTCCTTTAGGGCACGATGTCTGAATGTTAGGTCCCAAAGATTTGGTTAAGAGCCCAAAGCTTGGAGTCTAGGGTTGAAAGCCTGCTTTTTACTCTACAAACCCTCCTTTGTAGGGTACAAACCCTCCTTTTTGGTGCACAAGCCCTCGCTGTTAGGGTGCAAACACTCACGTTAAGATTCCCAAGCTTCGAGTCCAGGGTTGAAATCCACATCTTTATGCTCCAAACGACCGTCTTTAGGCTTCAAACCCTACTTCTAATTCTGAAATCCCACTTTCCTATGCTCCAAACACTACATTAAGGGCACAAAGTCTCAATTTTAGTTCCCAAAGCTTACTTTTTAGAGTCTGCAACATTGGTTCCAGGGTTGAAAGCCTCCCTGTTCTGCTTCAAATCGTCATTTAGAAGGTACAAACCCTCATTTTTAGGGTGCAATGCCTCATTTTTTGGCCACGAATCCTTCTTTTTAGGGGTCAATACGTCCTTTTTGCTGTAAAATCCCTCACTTTTATGTTCCGGACATCTCATTTAGGGCACAAAGCCTTGTTTTGTGGTCCCAAAGCTTCCTCTTCAGAGTCCAAATCTTTGGTTCTGTGGTTGAATTCCTCGTTTTATAATCCAAACCCTCACATTTATTGCACAAACCCTCATTTTTAGGGCCCAAACGCTCATTTTTATGCTGCAAATCATTTCACTGGAAAATCCCTCCTTTTTATGCTCCAAACGCCTCCTTTAGGGCACGATGTCTGAATGTTAGGTCCCAAAGATTTGGTTAAGAGCCCAAAGCTTGGAGTCTAGGGTTGAAAGCCTGCTTTTTACTCTACAAAGCCTCCTGTTTAGGGTACAAACCCTCCTTTTTGGGGCACAAACCCTCGCTGTTAGGGTGCAAACACTCCTGTTAAGATTCCCAAGCTTCGAGTCCAGGGTTGAAATCCACATCTTTATGCTCCAAATGACCGTTTTTAGGCTTCAAATCCGACTTTTAATTCTGAAATCCCACTTTTTTATGCTCCAAACGCTACATTAAGGGCACAAAGTCTCCATTTTAGGTCACAACGCTTCCTTTTTAGAGTCCGGAACGTTGGTTCCAGGGTTGAAAGCCTCCCTGTTCTGCTTCAAAGCGTCATTTAGAAGGTACAAGCCCTCATTTTTAGGGCGCAACGCCTCATTTTTTGGCCGCGAATCCTCCTTTTTAGGGGTCAATACGTCCTTTTTGCTGTAAAATCCCTCACTTTTATGTTCCGGACATCTCATTTAGGGCACAAAGCCTTGTTTTGTGGTCCCAAAGCTTCCTCTTCAGAGTCCAAAGCTTTGATTCTGTGGTTGAATTCCTCGTTTTATAATCCAAACCCTCACGTTTATTGTACAAACCCTCGTTTTTAGGGCCCAAACGCTCATTTTTATGCTGCAAATCATTTCACTGGAAAATGCCTCCTTTTTATGCTCCAAACGCCTCCTTTAGGGCACGATGTCTGAATGTTAGGTCCCAAAGATTTGGTTAAGAGCCCAAAGCTTGGAGTCTAGGGTTGAAAGCCTGCTTTTTACTCTACAAAGCCTCCTGTTTAGGGTACAAACCCTCCTTTTTGGTGCACAAGCCCTCGCTGTTAGGGTGCAAACACTCACGTTAAGATTCCCAAGCTTCGAGTCCAGGGTTGAAATCCACATCTTTATGCTCCAAACGACCGTCTTTAGGCTTCAAACCCTACTTCTAATTCTGAAATCCCACTTTCCTATGCTCCAAACACTACATTAAGGGCACAAAGTCTCAATTTTAGTTCCCAAAGCTTACTTTTTAGAGTCTGCAACATTGGTTCCAGGGTTGAAAGCCTCCCTGTTCTGCTTCAAATCGTCATTTAGAAGGTACAAACCCTCATTTTTAGGGTGCAATGCCTCATTTTTTGGCCACGAATCCTTCTTTTTAGGGGTCAATACGTCCTTTTTGCTGTAAAATCCCTCACTTTTATGTTCCGGACATCTCATTTAGGGCACAAAGCCTTGTTTTGTGGTCCCAAAGCTTCCTCTTCAGAGTCCAAATCTTTGGTTCTGTGGTTGAATTCCTCGTTTTATAATCCAAACCCTCACATTTATTGCACAAACCCTCATTTTTAGGGCCCAAACGCTCATTTTTATGCTGCAAATCATTTCACTGGAAAATCCCTCCTTTTTATGCTCCAAACGCCTCCTTTAGGGCACGATGTCTGAATGTTAGGTCCCAAAGATTTGGTTAAGAGCCCAAAGCTTTGAGTCTAGGGTTGAAAGCCTGCTTTTTACTCTACAAACCCTCCTGTTTAGGGTACAAACCCTCCTTTTTGGGGCACAAACCCTCGCTGTTAGGGTGCAAACACTCCTGTTAAGATTCCCAAGCTTCGAGCCCAGGGTTGAAATCCACATCTTTATGCTCCAAGCGACCGTCTTTAGGCTTCAAACCCTACTTCTAATTCTGAAATCCCACTTTCTTATGCTCCAAACGCTACATTAAGGGCACAAAGTCTCCATTTTAGTTCCTAAAGCTTCCTTTTTAGAGTCCGGAACGTTGGTTCCAGGGTTGAAAGCCTCCCTGTTCTGCTTCAAAGCGTCATTTAGAAGGTACAAGCCCTCATTTTTAGGGCGCAACGCCTCATTTTTTGGCCGCGAATCCTCCTTTTTAGGGGTCAATACGTCCTTTTTGCTGTAAAATCCCTCACTTTTATGTTCCGGACATCTCATTTAGGGCACAAAGCCTTGTTTTGTGGTCCCAAAGCTTCCTCTTCAGAGTCCAAAGCTTTGATTCTGTGGTTGAATTCCTCGTTTTATAATCCAAACCCTCACGTTTATTGTACAAACCCTCGTTTTTAGGGCCCAAACGCTCATTTTTATGCTGCAAATCATTTCACTGGAAAATGCCTCCTTTTTATGCTCCAAACGCCTCCTTTAGGGCACGATGTCTGAATGTTAGGTCCCAAAGATTTGGTTAAGAGCCCAAAGCTTGGAGTCTAGGGTTGAAAGCCTGCTTTTTACTCTACAAAGCCTCCTGTTTAGGGTACAAACCCTCCTTTTTGGTGCACAAGCCCTCGCTGTTAGGGTGCAAACACTCACGTTAAGATTCCCAAGCTTCGAGTCCAGGGTTGAAATCCACATCTTTATGCTCCAAACGACCGTCTTTAGGCTTCAAACCCTACTTCTAATTCTGAAATCCCACTTTCCTATGCTCCAAACACTACATTAAGGGCACAAAGTCTCAATTTTAGTTCCCAAAGCTTACTTTTTAGAGTCTGCAACATTGGTTCCAGGGTTGAAAGCCTCCCTGTTCTGCTTCAAATCGTCATTTAGAAGGTACAAACCCTCATTTTTAAGGTGCAATGCCTCATTTTTTGGCCACGAATCCTTCTTTTTAGGGGTCAATACGTCCTTTTTGCTGTAAAATCCCTCACTTTTATGTTCCGGACATGTCATTTAGGGCACAAAGCCTTGTTTTGTGGTCCCAAAGCTTCCTCTTCAGAGTCCAAATCTTTGGTTCTGTGGTTGAATTCCTCGTTTTATAATCCAAACCCTCACATTTATTGCACAAACCCTCATTTTTAGGGCCCAAACGCTCATTTTTATGCTGCAAATCATTTCACTGGAAAATCCCTCCTTTTTATGCTCCAAACGCCTCCTTTAGGGCACGATGTCTGAATGTTAGGTCCCAAAGATTTGGTTAAGAGCCCAAAGCTTTGAGTCTAGGGTTGAAAGCCTGCTTTTTACTCTACAAACCCTCCTGTTTAGGGTACAAACCCTCCTTTTTGGGGCACAAACCCTCGCTGTTAGGGTGCAAACACTCCTGTTAAGACTCCCAAGCTTCGAGTCCAGGGTTGAAATCCACATCTTTATGCTCCAAACGACCGTCTTTAGGCTTCAAATCCGACTTTTAATTCTGAAATCCCACTTTTTTACGCTCCAAACGCTACATTAAGGGCACAAAGTCTCCATTTTAGGTCACAACGCTTCCTTTTTAGAGTCCGGAACGTTGGTTCCAGGGTTGAAAGCCTCCCTGTTCTGCTTCAAAGCGTCATTTAGAAGGTACAAGCCCTCATTTTTAGGGCGCAACGCCTCATTTTTTGGCCGCGAATCCTCCTTTTTAGGGGTCAATACGTCCTTTTTGCTGTAAAATCCCTCACTTTTATGTTCCATACATGTCATTTAGGGCACAAAGCCTTGTTTTGTGGTCCCAAAGCTTCCTCTTCAGGGTCCAAAGCTTTGATTCTGTGGTTGAATTCCTCATTTTATAATCCAAACCCTCACGTTTATTGCACAAACCCTCTTTTTTAGGGCCCAAACGCTCATTTTTATGCTGCAAATCATTTCACTGGAAAATGCCTCCTTTTTATGCTCCAAACGCCTCCTTTAGGGCACGATGTCTGAATGTTAGGTCCCAAAGATTTGGTTAAGAGCCCAAAGCTTGGAGTCTAGGGTTGAAAGCCTGCTTTTTACTCTACAAACCCTCCTGTTTAGGGTACAAACCCTCCTTTTTGGTGCACAAGCCCTCGCTGTTAGGGTGCAAACACTCACGTTAAGATTCCCAAGCTTCGAGTCCAGGGTTGAAATCCACATCTTTATGCTCCAAACGACCGTCTTTAGGCTTCAAATCCGACTTTTAATTCTGAAATCCCACTTTTTTACGCTCCAAACGCTACATTAAGGGCACAAAGTCTCCATTTTAGGTCACAACGCTACCTTTTTAGAGTCCGGAACGTTGGTTCCAGGGTTGAAAGCCTCCCTGTTCTGCTTCAAAGCGTCATTTAGAAGGTACAAGCCCTCATTTTTAGGGCGCAACGCCTCATTTTTTGGCCGCGAATCCTCCTTTTTAGGGGTCAATACGTCCTTTTTGCTGTAAAATCCCTCACTTTTATGTTCCGGACATCTCATTTAGGGCACAAAGCCTTGTTTTGTGGTCCCAAAGCTTCCTCTTCAGAGTCCAAAGCTTTGATTCTGTGGTTGAATTCCTCGTTTTATAATCCAAACCCTCACGTTTATTGCACAAACCCTCATTTTTAGGGCCCAAACGCTCATTTTTATGCTGCAAATCATTTCACTGGAAAATGCCTCCTTTTTATGCTCCAAACGCCTCCTTTAGGGCACGATGTCTGAATGTTAGGTCCCAAAGATTTGGTTAAGAGCCCAAAGCTTGGAGTCTAGGGTTGAAAGCCTGCTTTTTACTCTACAAACCCTCCTTTGTAGGGTACAAACCCTCCTTTTTGGTGCACAAGCCCTCGCTGTTAGGGTGCAAACACTCACGTTAAGATTCCCAAGCTTCGAGTCCAGGGTTGAAATCCACATCTTTATGCTCCAAACGACCGTCTTTAGGCTTCAAACCCTACTTCTAATTCTGAAATCCCACTTTCCTATGCTCCAAACACTACATTAAGGGCACAAAGTCTCAATTTTAGTTCCCAAAGCTTACTTTTTAGAGTCTGCAACATTGGTTCCAGGGTTGAAAGCCTCCCTGTTCTGCTTCAAATCGTCATTTAGAAGGTACAAACCCTCATTTTTAGGGTGCAATGCCTCATTTTTTGGCCACGAATCCTTCTTTTTAGGGGTCAATACGTCCTTTTTGCTGTAAAATCCCTCACTTTTATGTTCCGGACATCTCATTTAGGGCACAAAGCCTTGTTTTGTGGTCCCAAAGCTTCCTCTTCAGAGTCCAAATCTTTGGTTCTGTGGTTGAATTCCTCGTTTTATAATCCAAACCCTCACATTTATTGCACAAACCCTCATTTTTAGGGCCCAAACGCTCATTTTTATGCTGCAAATCATTTCACTGGAAAATCCCTCCTTTTTATGCTCCAAACGCCTCCTTTAGGGCACGATGTCTGAATGTTAGGTCCCAAAGATTTGGTTAAGAGCCCAAAGCTTGGAGTCTAGGGTTGAAAGCCTGCTTTTTACTCTACAAAGCCTCCTGTTTAGGGTACAAACCCTCCTTTTTGGGGCACAAACCCTCGCTGTTAGGGTGCAAACACTCCTGTTAAGATTCCCAAGCTTCGAGTCCAGGGTTGAAATCCACATCTTTATGCTCCAAATGACCGTTTTTAGGCTTCAAATCCGACTTTTAATTCTGAAATCCCACTTTTTTATGCTCCAAACGCTACATTAAGGGCACAAAGTCTCCATTTTAGGTCACAACGCTTCCTTTTTAGAGTCCGGAACGTTGGTTCCAGGGTTGAAAGCCTCCCTGTTCTGCTTCAAAGCGTCATTTAGAAGGTACAAGCCCTCATTTTTAGGGCGCAACGCCTCATTTTTTGGCCGCGAATCCTCCTTTTTAGGGGTCAATACGTCCTTTTTGCTGTAAAATCCCTCACTTTTATGTTCCGGACATCTCATTTAGGGCACAAAGCCTTGTTTTGTGGTCCCAAAGCTTCCTCTTCAGAGTCCAAAGCTTTGATTCTGTGGTTGAATTCCTCGTTTTATAATCCAAACCCTCACGTTTATTGTACAAACCCTCGTTTTTAGGGCCCAAACGCTCATTTTTATGCTGCAAATCATTTCACTGGAAAATGCCTCCTTTTTATGCTCCAAACGCCTCCTTTAGGGCACGATGTCTGAATGTTAGGTCCCAAAGATTTGGTTAAGAGCCCAAAGCTTGGAGTCTAGGGTTGAAAGCCTGCTTTTTACTCTACAAAGCCTCCTGTTTAGGGTACAAACCCTCCTTTTTGGTGCACAAGCCCTCGCTGTTAGGGTGCAAACACTCACGTTAAGATTCCCAAGCTTCGAGTCCAGGGTTGAAATCCACATCTTTATGCTCCAAACGACCGTCTTTAGGCTTCAAACCCTACTTCTAATTCTGAAATCCCACTTTCCTATGCTCCAAACACTACATTAAGGGCACAAAGTCTCAATTTTAGTTCCCAAAGCTTACTTTTTAGAGTCTGCAACATTGGTTCCAGGGTTGAAAGCCTCCCTGTTCTGCTTCAAATCGTCATTTAGAAGGTACAAACCCTCATTTTTAGGGTGCAATGCCTCATTTTTTGGCCACGAATCCTTCTTTTTAGGGGTCAATACGTCCTTTTTGCTGTAAAATCCCTCACTTTTATGTTCCGGACATCTCATTTAGGGCACAAAGCCTTGTTTTGTGGTCCCAAAGCTTCCTCTTCAGAGTCCAAATCTTTGGTTCTGTGGTTGAATTCCTCGTTTTATAATCCAAACCCTCACATTTATTGCACAAACCCTCATTTTTAGGGCCCAAACGCTCATTTTTATGCTGCAAATCATTTCACTGGAAAATCCCTCCTTTTTATGCTCCAAACGCCTCCTTTAGGGCACGATGTCTGAATGTTAGGTCCCAAAGATTTGGTTAAGAGCCCAAAGCTTTGAGTCTAGGGTTGAAAGCCTGCTTTTTACTCTACAAACCCTCCTGTTTAGGGTACAAACCCTCCTTTTTGGGGCACAAACCCTCGCTGTTAGGGTGCAAACACTCCTGTTAAGATTCCCAAGCTTCGAGTCCAGGGTTGAAATCCACATCTTTATGCTCCAAGCGACCGTCTTTAGGCTTCAAACCCTACTTCTAATTCTGAAATCCCACTTTTTTACGCTCCAAACGCTACATTAAGGGCACAAAGTCTCCATTTTAGGTCACAACGCTTCCTTTTTAGAGTCCGGAACGTTGGTTCCAGGGTTGAAAGCCTCCCTGTTCTGCTTCAAAGCGTCATTTAGAAGGTACAAGCCCTCATTTTTAGGGCGCAACGCCTCATTTTTTGGCCGCGAATCCTCCTTTTTAGGGGTCAATACGTCCTTTTTGCTGTAAAATCCCTCACTTTTATGTTCCGGACATCTCATTTAGGGCACAAAGCCTTGTTTTGTGGTCCCAAAGCTTCCTCTTCAGAGTCCAAAGCTTTGATTCTGTGGTTGAATTCCTCGTTTTATAATCCAAACCCTCACGTTTATTGTACAAACCCTCGTTTTTAGGGCCCAAACGCT
The DNA here is from genome assembly GCF_031877795.1 of Strix aluco. Classification (NCBI taxonomy): domain Eukaryota; kingdom Metazoa; phylum Chordata; class Aves; order Strigiformes; family Strigidae; genus Strix; species Strix aluco. The sequence continues at coordinate 6,844,111 of NC_133970.1, forward strand.
CATTTTTATGCTGCAAATCATTTCACTGGAAAATGCCTCCTTTTTATGCTCCAAACGCCTCCTTTAGGGCACGATGTCTGAATGTTAGGTCCCAAAGATTTGGTTAAGAGCCCAAAGCTTGGAGTCTAGGGTTGAAAGCCTGCTTTTTACTCTACAAAGCCTCCTGTTTAGGGTACAAACCCTCCTTTTTGGTGCACAAGCCCTCGCTGTTAGGGTGCAAACACTCACGTTAAGATTCCCAAGCTTCGAGTCCAGGGTTGAAATCCACATCTTTATGCTCCAAACGACCGTCTTTAGGCTTCAAACCCTACTTCTAATTCTGAAATCCCACTTTCCTATGCTCCAAACACTACATTAAGGGCACAAAGTCTCAATTTTAGTTCCCAAAGCTTACTTTTTAGAGTCTGCAACATTGGTTCCAGGGTTGAAAGCCTCCCTGTTCTGCTTCAAATCGTCATTTAGAAGGTACAAACCCTCATTTTTAAGGTGCAATGCCTCATTTTTTGGCCACGAATCCTTCTTTTTAGGGGTCAATACGTCCTTTTTGCTGTAAAATCCCTCACTTTTATGTTCCGGACATGTCATTTAGGGCACAAAGCCTTGTTTTGTGGTCCCAAAGCTTCCTCTTCAGAGTCCAAATCTTTGGTTCTGTGGTTGAATTCCTCGTTTTATAATCCAAACCCTCACATTTATTGCACAAACCCTCATTTTTAGGGCCCAAACGCTCATTTTTATGCTGCAAATCATTTCACTGGAAAATCCCTCCTTTTTATGCTCCAAACGCCTCCTTTAGGGCACGATGTCTGAATGTTAGGTCCCAAAGATTTGGTTAAGAGCCCAAAGCTTTGAGTCTAGGGTTGAAAGCCTGCTTTTTACTCTACAAACCCTCCTGTTTAGGGTACAAACCCTCCTTTTTGGGGCACAAACCCTCGCTGTTAGGGTGCAAACACTCCTGTTAAGACTCCCAAGCTTCGAGTCCAGGGTTGAAATCCACATCTTTATGCTCCAAACGACCGTCTTTAGGCTTCAAATCCGACTTTTAATTCTGAAATCCCACTTTTTTACGCTCCAAACGCTACATTAAGGGCACAAAGTCTCCATTTTAGGTCACAACGCTTTCTTTTTAGAGTCCGGAACGTTGGTTCCAGGGTTGAAAGCCTCCCTGTTCTGCTTCAAAGCGTCATTTAGAAGGTACAAGCCCTCATTTTTAGGGCGCAACGCCTCATTTTTTGGCCGCGAATCCTCCTTTTTAGGGGTCAATACGTCCTTTTTGCTGTAAAATCCCTCACTTTTATGTTCCATACATGTCATTTAGGGCACAAAGCCTTGTTTTGTGGTCCCAAAGCTTCCTCTTCAGGGTCCAAAGCTTTGATTCTGTGGTTGAATTCCTCATTTTATAATCCAAACCCTCACGTTTATTGCACAAACCCTCTTTTTTAGGGCCCAAACGCTCATTTTTATGCTGCAAATCATTTCACTGGAAAATGCCTCCTTTTTATGCTCCAAACGCCTCCTTTAGGGCACGATGTCTGAATGTTAGGTCCCAAAGATTTGGTTAAGAGCCCAAAGCTTGGAGTCTAGGGTTGAAAGCCTGCTTTTTACTCTACAAACCCTCCTGTTTAGGGTACAAACCCTCCTTTTTGGTGCACAAGCCCTCGCTGTTAGGGTGCAAACACTCACGTTAAGATTCCCAAGCTTCGAGTCCAGGGTTGAAATCCACATCTTTATGCTCCAAACGACCGTCTTTAGGCTTCAAATCCGACTTTTAATTCTGAAATCCCACTTTTTTACGCTCCAAACGCTACATTAAGGGCACAAAGTCTCCATTTTAGGTCACAACGCTACCTTTTTAGAGTCCGGAACGTTGGTTCCAGGGTTGAAAGCCTCCCTGTTCTGCTTCAAAGCGTCATTTAGAAGGTACAAGCCCTCATTTTTAGGGCGCAACGCCTCATTTTTTGGCCGCGAATCCTCCTTTTTAGGGGTCAATACGTCCTTTTTGCTGTAAAATCCCTCACTTTTATGTTCCGGACATCTCATTTAGGGCACAAAGCCTTGTTTTGTGGTCCCAAAGCTTCCTCTTCAGAGTCCAAAGCTTTGATTCTGTGGTTGAATTCCTCGTTTTATAATCCAAACCCTCACGTTTATTGCACAAACCCTCATTTTTAGGGCCCAAACGCTCATTTTTATGCTGCAAATCATTTCACTGGAAAATGCCTCCTTTTTATGCTCCAAACGCCTCCTTTAGGGCACGATGTCTGAATGTTAGGTCCCAAAGATTTGGTTAAGAGCCCAAAGCTTGGAGTCTAGGGTTGAAAGCCTGCTTTTTACTCTACAAACCCTCCTGTTTAGGGTACAAACCCTCCTTTTTGGTGCACAAGCCCTCGCTGTTAGGGTGCAAACACTCACGTTAAGATTCCCAAGCTTCGAGTCCAGGGTTGAAATCCACATCTTTATGCTCCAAACGACCGTCTTTAGGCTTCAAATCCGACTTTTAATTCTGAAATCCCACTTTTTTACACTCCAAACGCTACATTAAGGGCACAAAGTCTCCATTTTAAGTCACAACGCTTCCTTTTTAGAGTCCGGAACGTTGGTTCCAGGGTTGAAAGCCTCCCTGTTCTGCTTCAAAGCGTCATTTAGAAGGTACAAGCCCTCATTTTTAGGGCGCAACGCCTCATTTTTTGGCCGCGAATTCTCCTTTTTAGGGGTCAATACGTCCTTTTTGCTGTAAAATCCCTCACTTCTATCTTCGAGACATCTCTTTTAGGGCACAAAGCCTTGTTTTGTGGTCCCAAAGCTTCCTCTTCAGAGTCCAAAGCTTTGATTCTGTGGTTGAATTCCTCGTTTTATAATCCAAACCCTCACGTTTATTGTACAAACCCTCTTTTTTAGGGCCCAAACGCTCATTTTTATGCTGCAAATCATTTCACTGGAAAATGCCTCCTTTTTATGCTCCAAACGCCTCCTTTAGGGCACGATGTCTGAATGTTAGGTCCCAAAGATTTGGTTAAGAGCCCAAAGCTTGGAGTCTAGGGTTGAAAGCCTGCTTTTTACTCTACAAACCCTCCTGTTTAGGGTACAAACCCTCCTTTTTGGGGCACAAACCCTCGCTGTTAGGGTGCAAACACTCACGTTAAGATTCCCAAGCTTCGAGTCCAGGGTTGAAATCCACATCTTTATGCTCCAAACGACCATTTTCAGGCTTCAAACCCTACTTCTAATTCTGAAATCCCATTTTTTTACGCTCCAAACACTACATTAAGGGCACAAAGTCTCCATTTTAGGTCACAACGCTTCCTTTTTAGAGTCCGGAACGTTGGTTCCAGGGTTGAAAGCCTCCCTGTTCTGCTTCAAAGCGTCATTTAGAAGGTACAAGCCCTCATTTTTAGGGCGCAACGCCTCATTTTTTGGCCGCGAATCCTCCTTTTTAGGGGTCAATACGTCCTTTTTGCTGTAAAATCCCTCACTTTTATGTTCCGGACATCTCATTTAGGGCACAAAGCCTTGTTTTGTGGTCCCAAAGCTTCCTCTTCAGGGTCCAAAGCTTTGATTCTGTGGTTGAATTCCTCGTTTTATAATCCAAACCCTCACGTTTATTGCACAAACCCTCATTTTTAGGGCCCAAACGCTCATTTTTATGCTGCAAATCATTTCACTGGAAAATGCCTCCTTTTTATGCTCCAAACGCCTCCTTTAGGGCACGATGTCTGAATGTTAGGTCCCAAAGATTTGGTTAAGAGCCCAAAGCTTGGAGTCTAGGGTTGAAAGCCTGCTTTTTACTCTACAAACCCTCCTTTGTAGGGTACAAACCCTCCTTTTTGGGGCACAAACCCTCGCTGTTAGGGTGCAAACACTCCTGTTAAGACTCCCAAGCTTCGAGTCCAGGGTTGAAATCCACATCTTTATGCTCCAAACGACCGTCTTTAGGCTTCAAATCCGACTTTTAATTCTGAAATCCCACTTTTTTACGCTCCAAACGCTACATTAAGGGCACAAAGTCTCCATTTTAGGTCACAACGCTACCTTTTTAGAGTCCGGAACGTTGGTTCCAGGGTTGAAAGCCTCCCTGTTCTGCTTCAAAGCGTCATTTAGAAGGTACAAGCCCTCATTTTTAGGGCGCAACGCCTCATTTTTTGGCCGCGAATCCTCCTTTTTAGGGGTCAATACGTCCTTTTTGCTGTAAAATCCCTCACTTTTATGTTCCATACATGTCATTTAGGGCACAAAGCCTTGTTTTGTGGTCCCAAAGCTTCCTCTTCAGGGTCCAAAGCTTTGATTCTGTGGTTGAATTCCTCATTTTATAATCCAAACCCTCACGTTTATTGCACAAACCCTCTTTTTTAGGGCCCAAACGCTCATTTTTATGCTGCAAATCATTTCACTGGAAAATGCCTCCTTTTTATGCTCCAAACGCCTCCTTTAGGGCACGATGTCTGAATGTTAGGTCCCAAAGATTTGGTTAAGAGCCCAAAGCTTGGAGCCTAGGGTTGAAAGCCTGCTTTTTACTCTACAAACCCTCCTGTTTAGGGTACAAACCCTCCTTTTTGGTGCACAAGCCCTCGCTGTTAGGGTGCAAACACTCACGTTAAGATTCCCAAGCTTCGAGTCCAGGGTTGAAATCCACATCTTTATGCTCCAAACGACCATCTTTAGGCTTCAAATCCGACTTTTAATTCTGAAATCCCACTTTTTTACGCTCCAAACGCTACATTAAGGGCACAAAGTCTCCATTTTAGGTCACAACGCTACCTTTTTAGAGTCCGGAACGTTGGTTCCAGGGTTGAAAGCCTCCCTGTTCTGCTTCAAAGCGTCATTTAGAAGGTACAAGCCCTCATTTTTAGGGCGCAACGCCTCATTTTTTGGCCGCGAATCCTCCTTTTTAGGGGTCAATACGTCCTTTTTGCTGTAAAATCCCTCACTTTTATGTTCCGGACATCTCATTTAGGGCACAAAGCCTTGTTTTGTGGTCCCAAAGCTTCCTCTTCAGAGTCCAAAGCTTTGATTCTGTGGTTGAATTCCTCGTTTTATAATCCAAACCCTCACGTTTATTGCACAAACCCTCATTTTTAGGGCCCAAACGCTCATTTTTATGCTGCAAATCATTTCACTGGAAAATGCCTCCTTTTTATGCTCCAAACGCCTCCTTTAGGGCACGATGTCTGAATGTTAGGTCCCAAAGATTTGGTTAAGAGCCCAAAGCTTGGAGTCTAGGGTTGAAAGCCTGCTTTTTACTCTACAAACCCTCCTGTTTAGGGTACAAACCCTCCTTTTTGGTGCACAAGCCCTCGCTGTTAGGGTGCAAACACTCACGTTAAGATTCCCAAGCTTCGAGTCCAGGGTTGAAATCCACATCTTTATGCTCCAAACGACCGTCTTTAGGCTTCAAATCCGACTTTTAATTCTGAAATCCCACTTTTTTACACTCCAAACGCTACATTAAGGGCACAAAGTCTCCATTTTAAGTCACAACGCTTCCTTTTTAGAGTCCGGAACGTTGGTTCCAGGGTTGAAAGCCTCCCTGTTCTGCTTCAAAGCGTCATTTAGAAGGTACAAGCCCTCATTTTTAGGGCGCAACGCCTCATTTTTTGGCCGCGAATTCTCCTTTTTAGGGGTCAATACGTCCTTTTTGCTGTAAAATCCCTCACTTCTATCTTCGAGACATCTCATTTAGGGCACAAAGCCTTGTTTTGTGGTCCCAAAGCTTCCTCTTCAGGGTCCAAAGCTTTGATTCTGTGGTTGAATTCCTCGTTTTATAATCCAAACCCTCACGTTTATTGTAGAAACCCTCTTTTTTAGGGCCCAAACGCTCATTTTTATGCTGCAAATCATTTCACTGGAAAATGCCTCCTTTTTATGCTCCAAACGCCTCCTTTAGGGCACGATGTCTGAATGTTAGGTCCCAAAGATTTGGTTAAGAGCCCAAAGCTTGGAGTCTAGGGTTGAAAGCCTGCTTTTTACTCTACAAACCCTCCTGTTTAGGGTACAAACCCTCCTTTTTGGTGCACAAGCCCTCGCTGTTAGGGTGCAAACACTCACGTTAAGATTCCCAAGCTTCGAGTCCAGGGTTGAAATCCACATCTTTATGCTCCAAACGACCATTTTCAGGCTTCAAACCCTACTTCTAATTCTGAAATCCCATTTTTTTACGCTCCAAACACTACATTAAGGGCACAAAGTCTCCATTTTAGGTCACAACGCTTCCTTTTTAGAGTCCGGAACGTTGGTTCCAGGGTTGAAAGCCTCCCTGTTCTGCTTCAAAGCGTCATTTAGAAGGTACAAGCCCTCATTTTTAGGGCGCAACGCCTCATTTTTTGGCCGCGAATCCTCCTTTTTAGGGGTCAATACGTCCTTTTTGCTGTAAAATCCCTCACTTTTATGTTCCAGACATCTCATTTAGGGCACAAAGCCTTGTTTTGTGGTCCCAAAGCTTCCTCTTCAGAGTCCAAAGCTTTGATTCTGTGGTTGAATTCCTCGTTTTATAATCCAAACCCTCACGTTTATTGCACAAACCCTCATTTTTAGGGCCCAAACGCTCATTTTTATGCTGCAAATCATTTCACTGGAAAATGCCTCCTTTTTATGCTCCAAACGCCTCCTTTAGGGCACGATGTCTGAATGTTAGGTCCCAAAGATTTGGTTAAGAGCCCAAAGCTTGGAGTCTAGGGTTGAAAGCCTGCTTTTTACTCTACAAACCCTCCTGTTTAGGGTACAAACCCTCCTTTTTGGGGCACAAACCCTCGCTGTTAGGGTGCAAACACTCCTGTTAAGACTCCCAAGCTTCGAGTCCAGGGTTGAAATCCACATCTTTATGCTCCAAACGACCGTCTTTAGGCTTCAAATCCTACTTTTAATTCTGTAATCCCACTTTTTTACGCTCCAAACGCTACATTAAGGGCACAAAGTCTCCATTTTAGGTCACAATGCTTCCTTTTTAGAGTCCGGAACGTTGCTTCCAGGGTTGAAAGCCTCCCTGTTCTGCTTCAAAGCGTCATTTAGAAGGTACAAGCCCTCATTTTTAGGGCGCAACGCCTCATTTTTTGGCCGCGAATCCTCCTTTTTAGGGGTCAATACGTCCTTTTTGCTGTAAAATCCCTCACTTTTATGTTCCGGACATGTCATTTAGGGCACAAAGCCTTGTTTTGTGGTCCCAAAGCTTCCTCTTCAGGGTCCAAAGCTTTGATTCTGTGGTTGAATTCCTCGTTTTATAATCCAAACCCTCACGTTTATTGCACAAACCCTCATTTTTAGGGCCCAAACGCTCATTTTTATGCTGCAAATCATTTCACTGGAAAATGCCTCCTTTTTATGCTCCAAACGCCTCCTTTAGGGCACGATGTCTGAATGTTAGGTCCCAAAGATTTGGTTAAGAGCCCAAAGCTTGGAGTCTAGGGTTGAAAGCCTGCTTTTTACTCTACAAACCCTCCTTTGTAGGGTACAAACCCTCCTTTTTGGGGCACAAACCCTCGCTGTTAGGGTGCAAACACTCCTGTTAAGACTCCCAAGCTTCGAGTCCAGGGTTGAAATCCACATCTTTATGCTCCAAACGACCGTCTTTAGGCTTCAAATCCGACTTTTAATTCTGAAATCCCACTTTTTTACGCTCCAAACGCTACATTAAGGGCACAAAGTCTCCATTTTAGGTCACAACGCTTCCTTTTTAGAGTCCGGAACGTTGGTTCCAGGGTTGAAAGCCTCCCTGTTCTGCTTCAAAGCGTCATTTAGAAGGTACAAGCCCTCATTTTTAGGGCGCAACGCCTCATTTTTTGGCCGCGAATCCTCCTTTTTAGGGGTCAATACGTCCTTTTTGCTGTAAAATCCCTCACTTTTATGTTCCAGACATGTCATTTAGGGCACAAAGCCTTGTTTTGTGGTCCCAAAGCTTCCTCTTCAGGGTCCAAAGCTTTGATTCTGTGGTTGAATTCCTCGTTTTATAATCCAAACCCTCACGTTTATTGCACAAACCCTCATTTTTAGGGCCCAAACGCTCATTTTTATGCTGCAAATCATTTCACTGGAAAATGACTCCTTTTTATGCTCCAAACGCCTCCTTTAGGGCACGATGTCTGAATGTTAGGTCCCAAAGATTTGGTTAAGAGCCCAAAGCTTGGAGTCTAGGGTTGAAAGCCTGCTTTTTACTCTACAAACCCTCCTGTTTAGGGTACAAACCCTCCTTTTTGGGGCACAAACCCTCGCTGTTAGGGTGCAAACACTCACGTTAAGATTCCCAAGCTTCGAGTCCAGGGTTGAAATCCACATCTTTATGCTCCAAACGACCGTCTTTAGGCTTCAAATCCTACTTTTAATTCTGAAATCCCATTTTTTTACGCTCCAAACACTACATTAAGGGCACAAAGTCTCCATTTTTGGTCACAACGCTTCCTTTTTAGAGTCCGGAACGTTGGTTCCAGGGTTGAAAGCCTCCCTGTTCTGCTTCAAAGCGTCATTTAGAAGGTACAAGCCCTCATTTTTAGGGCGCAACGCCTCATTTTTTGGCCGCGAATCCTCCTTTTTAGGGGTCAATACGTCCTTTTTGCTGTAAAATCCCTCACTTTTATGTTCCAGACATCTCATTTAGGGCACAAAGCCTTGATTTGTGGTCCCAAAGCTTCCTCTTCAGAGTCCAAAGCTTTGATTCTGTGGTTGAATTCCTTGTTTTATAATCCAAACCCTCACGTTTATTGCACAAACCCTCATTTTTAGGGCCCAAACGCTCATTTTTATGCTGCAAATCATTTCACTGGAAAATGCCTCCTTTTTATGCTCCAAACGCCTCCTTTAGGGCACGATGTCTGAATGTTAGGTCCCAAAGATTTGGTTAAGAGCCCAAAGCTTGGAGTCTAGGGTTGAAAGCCTGCTTTTTACTCTACAAACTCTCCTGTTTGGGTACAAACCCTCCTTTTTGGTGCACAAGCCCTCGCTGTTAGGGTGCAAACACTCACGTTAAGATTCTCAAGCTTCGAGCCCAGGGTTGAAATCCACATCTTTATGCTCCAAACGACCGTCTTTAGTCTTCAAATCCGACTTTTAATTATGAAATCCCACTTTTTTACGCTCCAAACGCTACATTAAGGGCACAAAGTCTCCATTTTAGGTCACAACGCTTCCTTTTTAGAGTCCGGAACGTTGGTTCCAGGGTTGAAAGCCTCCCTGTTCTGCTTCAAAGCGTCATTTAGAAGGTACAAGCCCTCATTTTTAGGGCGCAACGCCTCATTTTTTGGCCGCGAATCCTCCTTTTTAGGGGTCAATACGTCCTTTTTGCTGTAAAATCCCTCACTTTTATGTTCCGGACATGTCATTTAGGGCACAAAGCCTTGTTTTGTGGTCCCAAAGCTTCCTCTTCAGAGTCCAAAGCTTTGATTCTGTGGTTGAATTCCTCGTTTTATAATCCAAACCCTCACGTTTATTGCACAAACCCTCATTTTTAGGGCCCAAACGCTCATTTTTATGCTGCAAATCATTTCACTGGAAAATCCCTCCTTTTTATGCTCCAAAGGCCTCCTTTAGGGCACGATGTCTGAATGTTAGGTCCCAAAGATTTGGTTAAGAGCCCAAAGCTTGGAGTCTAGGGTTGAAAGCCTGCTTTTTACTCTACAAACCCTCCTGTTTAGGGTACAAACCCTCCTTTCTGGGGCACAAACCCTCGCTGTTAGGATGCAAACACTCACGTTAAGATTCCCAAGCTTCGAGTCCAGGGTTGAAATCCACATCTTTATGCTCCAAACGACCGTCTTTAGGCTTCAAATCCTACTTTTAATTCTGTAATCCCACTTTTTTACGCTCCAAACGCTACATTAAGGGCACAAAGTCTCCATTTTAGGTCACAACGCTTCCTTTTTAGAGTCCGGAACGTTGGTTCCAGGGTTGAAAGCCTCCCTGTTCTGCTTCAAAGCGTCATTTAGAAGGTACAAGCCCTCATTTTTAGGGCGCAACGCCTCATTTTTTGGCCGCGAATCCTCCTTTTTAGGGGTCAATACGTCCTTTTTGCTGTAAAATCCCTCACTTTTATGTTCCAGACATCTCTTTTAGGGCACAAAGCCTTGTTTTGTGGTCCCAAAGCTTCCTCTTCAGAGTCCAAAGCTTTGATTCTGTGGTTGAATTCCTCGTTTTATAATCCAAACCCTCACGTTTATTGCACAAACCCTCATTTTTAGGGCCCAAACGCTCATTTTTATGCTGCAAATCATTTCACTGGAAAATGCCTCCTTTTTATGCTCCAAACGCCTCCTTTAGGGCACGATGTCTGAATGTTAGGTCCCAAAGATTTGGTTAAGAGCCCAAAGCTTGGAGTCTAGGGTTGAAAGCCTGCTTTTTACTCTACAAACCCTCCTGTTTAGGGTACAAACCCTCCTTTTTGGTGCACAAGCCCTCGCTGTTAGGGTGCAAACACTCACGTTAAGATTCTCAAGCTTCGAGCCCAGGGTTGAAATCCACATCTTTATGCTCCAAACGACCGTCTTTAGTCTTCAAATCCGACTTTTAATTATGAAATCCCACTTTTTTACGCTCCAAACGCTACATTAAGGGCACAAAGTCTCCATTTTAGGTCACAACGCTTCCTTTTTAGAGTCCGGAACGTTGGTTCCAGGGTTGAAAGCCTCCCTGTTCTGCTTCAAAGCGTCATTTAGAAGGTACAAGCCCTCATTTTTAGGGCGCAACGCCTCATTTTTTGGCCGCGAATCCTCCTTTTTAGGGGTCAATACGTCCTTTTTGCTGTAAAATCCCTCACTTTTATGTTCCGGACATCTCTTTTAGGGCACAAAGCCTTGTTTTGTGGTCCCAAAGCTTCCTCTTCAGAGTCCAAAGCTTTGATTCTGTGGTTGAATTCCTCGTTTTATAATCCAAACCCTCACGTTTATTGCACAAACCCTCATTTTTAGGGCCCAAACGGTCATTTTTGTGCTGCAAATCATTTCACTGGAAAATGCCTCCTTTTTATGCTCCAAACGCCTCCTTTAGGGCACGATGTCTGAATGTTAGGTCCCAAAGATTTGGTTAAGAGCCCAAAGCTTGGAGTCTAGGGTTGAAAGCCTGCTTTTTACTCTACAAACTCCCCTGTTTAGGGTACAAACCCTCCTTTTTGGTGCACAAGCCCTCGCTGTTAGGGTGCAAACACTCACGTTAAGATTCTCAAGCTTCGAGTCCAGGGTTGAAATCCACATCTTTATGCTCCAAACGACCGTCTTTAGGCTTCAAATCCGACTTTTAATTCTGAAATCCCACTTTTTTACGCTCCAAACGCTACATTAAGGGCACAAAGTCTCCATTTTAGGTCACAACGCTTCCTTTTTAGAGTCCGGAACGTTGGTTCCAGGGTTGAAAGCCTCCCTGTTCTGCTTCAAAGCGTCATTTAGAAGGTACAAGCCCTCATTTTTAGGGCGCAACGCCTCATTTTTTGGCCGCGAATCCTCCTTTTTAGGGGTCAATACGTCCTTTTTGCTGTAAAATCCCTCACTTCTATCTTCGAGACATCTCATTTAGGGCACAAAGCCTTGTTTTGTGGTCCCAAAGCTTCCTCTTCAGGGTCCAAAGCTTTGATTCTGTGGTTGAATTCCTCGTTTTATAATCCAAACCCTCACGTTTATTGCACAAACCCTCATTTTTAGGGCCCAAACGCTCATTTTTATGCTGCAAATCATTTCACTGGAAAATGCCTCCTTTTTATGCTCCAAACGCCTCCTTTAGGGCACGATGTCTGAATGTTAGGTCCCAAAGATTTGGTTAAGAGCCCAAAGCTTGGAGTCTAGGGTTCAAAGCCTGCTTTTTACTCTACAAACCCTCCTTTGTATGGTACAAACCCTCCTTTTTGGGGCACAAACCCTCGTTGTTAGGGTGCAAACACTCCTGTTAAGACACCCAAGCTTCGAGTCCAGGGTTGAAATCCACATCTTTATGCTCCAAACGACCGTCTTTAGGCTTCAAATCCTACTTTTAATTCTGTAATCCCACTTTTTTACGCTCCAAACGCTACATTAAGGGCACAAAGTCTCCATTTTAGGTCACAACGCTTCCTTTATAGAGTCCGGAACGTTGGTTCCAGGGTTGAAAGCCTCCCTGTTCTGCTTCAAAGCGTCATTTAGAAGGTACAAGCCCTCATTTTTAGGGCGCAACGCCTCATTTTTTGGCCGCGAATCCTCCTTTTTAGGGGTCAATACGTCCTTTTTGCTGTAAAATCCCTCACTTCTATCTTCGAGACATCTCATTTAGGGCACAAAGCCTTGTTTTGTGGTCCCAAAGCTTCCTCTTCAGAGTCCAAAGCTTTGATTCTGTGGTTGAATTCCTCGTTTTATAATCCAAACCCTCACGTTTATTGTACAAACCCTCTTTTTTAGAGCCCAAACGCTCATTTTTATGCTGCAAATCATTTCACTGGAAAATGCCTCCTTTTTATGCTCCAAACGCCTCCTTTAGGGCACGATGTCTGAATGTTAGGTCCCAAAGATTTGGTTAAGAGCCCAAAGCTTGGAGTCTAGGGTTGAAAGCCTGCTTTTTACTCTACAAACCCTCCTGTTTAGGGTACAAACCCTCCTTTTTGGTGCACAAGCCCTCGCTGTTAGGGTGCAAACACTCACGTTAAGACTCCCAAGCTTCGAGTCCAGGGTTGAAATCCACATCTTTATGCTCCAAACGACCGTCTTTAGGCTTCAAATCCGACTTTTAATTCTGAAATCCCACTTTTTTACGCTCCAAACGCTACATTAAGGGCACAAAGTCTCCATTTTAGGTCACAACGCTTCCTTTTTAGAGTCCGGAACGTTGGTTCCAGGGTTGAAAGCCTCCCTGTTCTGCTTCAAAGCGTCATTTAGAAGGTACAAGCCCTCATTTTTAGGGCGCAACGCCTCATTTTTTGGCCGCGAATCCTCCTTTTTAGGGGTCAATACGTCCTTTTTGCTGTAAAATCCCTCACTTTTATGTTCCAGACATCTCATTTAGGGCACAAAGCCTTGATTTGTGGTCCCAAAGCTTCCTCTTCAGAGTCCAAAGCTTTGATTCTGTGGTTGAATTCCTTGTTTTATAATCCAAACCCTCACGTTTATTGCACAAACCCTCATTTTTAGGGCCCAAACGCTCATTTTTATGCTGCAAATCATTTCACTGGAAAATGCCTCCTTTTTATGCTCCAAACGCCTCCTTTAGGGCACGATGTCTGAATGTTAGGTCCCAAAGATTTGGTTAAGAGCCCAAAGCTTGGAGTCTAGGGTTGAAAGCCTGCTTTTTACTCTACAAACTCTCCTGTTTGGGTACAAACCCTCCTTTTTGGTGCACAAGCCCTCGCTGTTAGGGTGCAAACACTCACGTTAAGATTCTCAAGCTTCGAGCCCAGGGTTGAAATCCACATCTTTATGCTCCAAACGACCGTCTTTAGTCTTCAAATCCGACTTTTAATTATGAAATCCCACTTTTTTACGCTCCAAACGCTACATTAAGGGCACAAAGTCTCCATTTTAGGTCACAACGCTTCCTTTTTAGAGTCCGGAACGTTGGTTCCAGGGTTGAAAGCCTCCCTGTTCTGCTTCAAAGCGTCATTTAGAAGGTACAAGCCCTCATTTTTAGGGCGCAACGCCTCATTTTTTGGCCGCGAATCCTCCTTTTTAGGGGTCAATACGTCCTTTTTGCTGTAAAATCCCTCACTTTTATGTTCCGGACATGTCATTTAGGGCACAAAGCCTTGTTTTGTGGTCCCAAAGCTTCCTCTTCAGAGTCCAAAGCTTTGATTCTGTGGTTGAATTCCTCGTTTTATAATCCAAACCCTCACGTTTATTGCACAAACCCTCATTTTTAGGGCCCAAACGCTCATTTTTATGCTGCAAATCATTTCACTGGAAAATCCCTCCTTTTTATGCTCCAAAGGCCTCCTTTAGGGCACGATGTCTGAATGTTAGGTCCCAAAGATTTGGTTAAGAGCCCAAAGCTTGGAGTCTAGGGTTGAAAGCCTGCTTTTTACTCTACAAACCCTCCTGTTTAGGGTACAAACCCTCCTTTCTGGGGCACAAACCCTCGCTGTTAGGATGCAAACACTCACGTTAAGATTCCCAAGCTTCGAGTCCAGGGTTGAAATCCACATCTTTATGCTCCAAACGACCGTCTTTAGGCTTCAAATCCTACTTTTAATTCTGTAATCCCACTTTTTTACGCTCCAAACGCTACATTAAGGGCACAAAGTCTCCATTTTAGGTCACAACGCTTCCTTTTTAGAGTCCGGAACGTTGGTTCCAGGGTTGAAAGCCTCCCTGTTCTGCTTCAAAGCGTCATTTAGAAGGTACAAGCCCTCATTTTTAGGGCGCAACGCCTCATTTTTTGGCCGCGAATCCTCCTTTTTAGGGGTCAATACGTCCTTTTTGCTGTAAAATCCCTCACTTTTATGTTCCGGACATCTCATTTAGGGCACAAAGCCTTGTTTTGTGGTCCCAAAGCTTCCTCTTCAGAGTCCAAAGCTTTGATTCTGTGGTTGAATTCCTCGTTTTATAATCCAAACCCTCACGTTTATTGTACAAACCCTCTTTTTTAGAGCCCAAACGCTCATTTTTATGCTGCAAATCATTTCACTGGAAAATGCCTCCTTTTTATGCTCCAAACGCCTCCTTTAGGGCACGATGTCTGAATGTTAGGTCCCAAAGATTTGGTTAAGAGCCCAAAGCTTGGAGTCTAGGGTTGAAAGCCTGCTTTTTACTCTACAAACCCTCCTGTTTAGGGTACAAACCCTCCTTTTTGGTGCACAAGCCCTCGCTGTTAGGGTGCAAACACTCACGTTAAGACTCCCAAGCTTCGAGTCCAGGGTTGAAATCCACATCTTTATGCTCCAAACGACCGTCTTTAGGCTTCAAATCCGACTTTTAATTCTGAAATCCCACTTTTTTACGCTCCAAACGCTACATTAAGGGCACAAAGTCTCCATTTTAGGTCACAACGCTTCCTTTTTAGAGTCCGGAACGTTGGTTCCAGGGTTGAAAGCCTCCCTGTTCTGCTTCAAAGCGTCATTTAGAAGGTACAAGCCCTCATTTTTAGGGCGCAACGCCTCATTTTTTGGCCGCGAATCCTCCTTTTTAGGGGTCAATACGTCCTTTTTGCTGTAAAATCCCTCACTTTTATGTTCCAGACATCTCATTTAGGGCACAAAGCCTTGATTTGTGGTCCCAAAGCTTCCTCTTCAGAGTCCAAAGCTTTGATTCTGTGGTTGAATTCCTTGTTTTATAATCCAAACCCTCACGTTTATTGCACAAACCCTCATTTTTAGGGCCCAAACGCTCATTTTTATGCTGCAAATCATTTCACTGGAAAATGCCTCCTTTTTATGCTCCAAACGCCTCCTTTAGGGCACGATGTCTGAATGTTAGGTCCCAAAGATTTGGTTAAGAGCCCAAAGCTTGGAGTCTAGGGTTGAAAGCCTGCTTTTTACTCTACAAACTCTCCTGTTTGGGTACAAACCCTCCTTTTTGGTGCACAAGCCCTCGCTGTTAGGGTGCAAACACTCACGTTAAGATTCTCAAGCTTCGAGCCCAGGGTTGAAATCCACATCTTTATGCTCCAAACGACCGTCTTTAGTCTTCAAATCCGACTTTTAATTATGAAATCCCACTTTTTTACGCTCCAAACGCTACATTAAGGGCACAAAGTCTCCATTTTAGGTCACAACGCTTCCTTTTTAGAGTCCGGAACGTTGGTTCCAGGGTTGAAAGCCTCCCTGTTCTGCTTCAAAGCGTCATTTAGAAGGTACAAGCCCTCATTTTTAGGGCGCAACGCCTCATTTTTTGGCCGCGAATCCTCCTTTTTAGGGGTCAATACGTCCTTTTTGCTGTAAAATCCCTCACTTTTATGTTCCGGACATGTCATTTAGGGCACAAAGCCTTGTTTTGTGGTCCCAAAGCTTCCTCTTCAGAGTCCAAAGCTTTGATTCTGTGGTTGAATTCCTCGTTTTATAATCCAAACCCTCACGTTTATTGCACAAACCCTCATTTTTAGGGCCCAAACGCTCATTTTTATGCTGCAAATCATTTCACTGGAAAATCCCTCCTTTTTATGCTCCAAAGGCCTCCTTTAGGGCACGATGTCTGAATGTTAGGTCCCAAAGATTTGGTTAAGAGCCCAAAGCTTGGAGTCTAGGGTTGAAAGCCTGCTTTTTACTCTACAAACTCTCCTGTTTGGGTACAAACCCTCCTTTTTGGTGCACAAGCCCTCGCTGTTAGGGTGCAAACACTCACGTTAAGATTCTCAAGCTTCGAGCCCAGGGTTGAAATCCACATCTTTATGCTCCAAACGACCGTCTTTAGTCTTCAAATCCGACTTTTAATTATGAAATCCCACTTTTTTACGCTCCAAACGCTACATTAAGGGCACAAAGTCTCCATTTTAGGTCACAACGCTTCCTTTTTAGAGTCCGGAACGTTGGTTCCAGGGTTGAAAGCCTCCCTGTTCTGCTTCAAAGCGTCATTTAGAAGGTACAAGCCCTCATTTTTAGGGCGCAACGCCTCATTTTTTGGCCGCGAATCCTCCTTTTTAGGGGTCAATACGTCCTTTTTGCTGTAAAATCCCTCACTTTTATGTTCCGGACATGTCATTTAGGGCACAAAGCCTTGTTTTGTGGTCCCAAAGCTTCCTCTTCAGAGTCCAAAGCTTTGATTCTGTGGTTGAATTCCTCGTTTTATAATCCAAACCCTCACGTTTATTGCACAAACCCTCATTTTTAGGGCCCAAACGCTCATTTTTATGCTGCAAATCATTTCACTGGAAAATCCCTCCTTTTTATGCTCCAAAGGCCTCCTTTAGGGCACGATGTCTGAATGTTAGGTCCCAAAGATTTGGTTAAGAGCCCAAAGCTTGGAGTCTAGGGTTGAAAGCCTGCTTTTTACTCTACAAACCCTCCTGTTTAGGGTACAAACCCTCCTTTCTGGGGCACAAACCCTCGCTGTTAGGATGCAAACACTCACGTTAAGATTCCCAAGCTTCGAGTCCAGGGTTGAAATCCACATCTTTATGCTCCAAACGACCGTCTTTAGGCTTCAAATCCTACTTTTAATTCTGTAATCCCACTTTTTTACGCTCCAAACGCTACATTAAGGGCACAAAGTCTCCATTTTAGGTCACAACGCTTCCTTTTTAGAGTCCGGAACGTTGGTTCCAGGGTTGAAAGCCTCCCTGTTCTGCTTCAAAGCGTCATTTAGAAGGTACAAGCCCTCATTTTTAGGGCGCAACGCCTCATTTTTTGGCCGCGAATCCTCCTTTTTAGGGGTCAATACGTCCTTTTTGCTGTAAAATCCCTCACTTTTATGTTCCAGACATCTCTTTTAGGGCACAAAGCCTTGTTTTGTGGTCCCAAAGCTTCCTCTTCAGAGTCCAAAGCTTTGATTCTGTGGTTGAATTCCTCGTTTTATAATCCAAACCCTCACGTTTATTGCACAAACCCTCATTTTTAGGGCCCAAACGCTCATTTTTATGCTGCAAATCATTTCACTGGAAAATGCCTCCTTTTTATGCTCCAAACGCCTCCTTTAGGGCACGATGTCTGAATGTTAGGTCCCAAAGATTTGGTTAAGAGCCCAAAGCTTGGAGTCTAGGGTTGAAAGCCTGCTTTTTACTCTACAAACCCTCCTGTTTAGGGTACAAACCCTCCTTTTTGGTGCACAAGCCCTCGCTGTTAGGGTGCAAACACTCACGTTAAGATTCTCAAGCTTCGAGCCCAGGGTTGAAATCCACATCTTTATGCTCCAAACGACCGTCTTTAGTCTTCAAATCCGACTTTTAATTATGAAATCCCACTTTTTTACGCTCCAAACGCTACATTAAGGGCACAAAGTCTCCATTTTAGGTCACAACGCTTCCTTTTTAGAGTCCGGAACGTTGGTTCCAGGGTTGAAAGCCTCCCTGTTCTGCTTCAAAGCGTCATTTAGAAGGTACAAGCCCTCATTTTTAGGGCGCAACGCCTCATTTTTTGGCCGCGAATCCTCCTTTTTAGGGGTCAATACGTCCTTTTTGCTGTAAAATCCCTCACTTTTATGTTCCGGACATCTCTTTTAGGGCACAAAGCCTTGTTTTGTGGTCCCAAAGCTTCCTCTTCAGAGTCCAAAGCTTTGATTCTGTGGTTGAATTCCTCGTTTTATAATCCAAACCCTCACGTTTATTGCACAAACCCTCATTTTTAGGGCCCAAACGGTCATTTTTGTGCTGCAAATCATTTCACTGGAAAATGCCTCCTTTTTATGCTCCAAACGCCTCCTTTAGGGCACGATGTCTGAATGTTAGGTCCCAAAGATTTGGTTAAGAGCCCAAAGCTTGGAGTCTAGGGTTGAAAGCCTGCTTTTTACTCTACAAACTCCCCTGTTTAGGGTACAAACCCTCCTTTTTGGTGCACAAGCCCTCGCTGTTAGGGTGCAAACACTCACGTTAAGATTCTCAAGCTTCGAGTCCAGGGTTGAAATCCACATCTTTATGCTCCAAACGACCGTCTTTAGGCTTCAAATCCGACTTTTAATTCTGAAATCCCACTTTTTTACGCTCCAAACGCTACATTAAGGGCACAAAGTCTCCATTTTAGGTCACAACGCTTCCTTTTTAGAGTCCGGAACGTTGGTTCCAGGGTTGAAAGCCTCCCTGTTCTGCTTCAAAGCGTCATTTAGAAGGTACAAGCCCTCATTTTTAGGGCGCAACGCCTCATTTTTTGGCCGCGAATCCTCCTTTTTAGGGGTCAATACGTCCTTTTTGCTGTAAAATCCCTCACTTCTATCTTCGAGACATCTCATTTAGGGCACAAAGCCTTGTTTTGTGGTCCCAAAGCTTCCTCTTCAGGGTCCAAAGCTTTGATTCTGTGGTTGAATTCCTCGTTTTATAATCCAAACCCTCACGTTTATTGCACAAACCCTCATTTTTAGGGCCCAAACGCTCATTTTTATGCTGCAAATCATTTCACTGGAAAATGCCTCCTTTTTATGCTCCAAACGCCTCCTTTAGGGCACGATGTCTGAATGTTAGGTCCCAAAGATTTGGTTAAGAGCCCAAAGCTTGGAGTCTAGGGTTCAAAGCCTGCTTTTTACTCTACAAACCCTCCTTTGTATGGTACAAACCCTCCTTTTTGGGGCACAAACCCTCGTTGTTAGGGTGCAAACACTCCTGTTAAGACACCCAAGCTTCGAGTCCAGGGTTGAAATCCACATCTTTATGCTCCAAACGACCGTCTTTAGGCTTCAAATCCTACTTTTAATTCTGTAATCCCACTTTTTTACGCTCCAAACGCTACATTAAGGGCACAAAGTCTCCATTTTAGGTCACAACGCTTCCTTTATAGAGTCCGGAACGTTGGTTCCAGGGTTGAAAGCCTCCCTGTTCTGCTTCAAAGCGTCATTTAGAAGGTACAAGCCCTCATTTTTAGGGCGCAACGCCTCATTTTTTGGCCGCGAATCCTCCTTTTTAGGGGTCAATACGTCCTTTTTGCTGTAAAATCCCTCACTTCTATCTTCGAGACATCTCATTTAGGGCACAAAGCCTTGTTTTGTGGTCCCAAAGCTTCCTCTTCAGAGTCCAAAGCTTTGATTCTGTGGTTGAATTCCTCGTTTTATAATCCAAACCCTCACGTTTATTGTACAAACCCTCTTTTTTAGAGCCCAAACGCTCATTTTTATGCTGCAAATCATTTCACTGGAAAATGCCTCCTTTTTATGCTCCAAACGCCTCCTTTAGGGCACGATGTCTGAATGTTAGGTCCCAAAGATTTGGTTAAGAGCCCAAAGCTTGGAGTCTAGGGTTGAAAGCCTGCTTTTTACTCTACAAACCCTCCTGTTTAGGGTACAAACCCTCCTTTTTGGTGCACAAGCCCTCGCTGTTAGGGTGCAAACACTCACGTTAAGACTCCCAAGCTTCGAGTCCAGGGTTGAAATCCACATCTTTATGCTCCAAACGACCGTCTTTAGGCTTCAAATCCGACTTTTAATTCTGAAATCCCACTTTTTTACGCTCCAAACGCTACATTAAGGGCACAAAGTCTCCATTTTAGGTCACAACGCTTCCTTTTTAGAGTCCGGAACGTTGGTTCCAGGGTTGAAAGCCTCCCTGTTCTGCTTCAAAGCGTCATTTAGAAGGTACAAGCCCTCATTTTTAGGGCGCAACGCCTCATTTTTTGGCCGCGAATCCTCCTTTTTAGGGGTCAATACGTCCTTTTTGCTGTAAAATCCCTCACTTTTATGTTCCGGACATCTCATTTAGGGCACAAAGCCTTGTTTTGTGGTCCCAAAGCTTCCTCTTCAGAGTCCAAAGCTTTGATTCTGTGGTTGAATTCCCCGTTTTATAATCCAAACCCTCACGTTTATTGTACAAACCCTCATTTTTAGGGCCCAAACGCTCATTTTTATGCTGCAAATCATTTCACTGGAAAATGCCTCCTTTTTATGCTCCAAACGCCTCCTTTAGGGCACGATGTCTGAATGTTAGGTCCCAAAGATTTGGTTAAGAGCCCAAAGCTTGGAGTCTAGGGTTGAAAGCCTGCTTTTTACTCTACAAACCCTCCTGTTTAGGGTACAAACCCTCCTTTTTGGGGCACAAGCCCTCGCTGTTAGGGTGCAAACACTCACGTTAAGATTCCCAAGCTTCGAGTCCAGGGTTGAAATCCACATCTTTATGCTCCAAACGACCGTTTTTAGGCTTCAAATCCGACTTTTAATTCTGAAATCCCACTTTTTTACGCTCCAAACGCTACATTAAGGGCACAAAGTCTCCATTTTAAGTCACAACGCTACCTTTTTAGAGTCCGGAACGTTGGTTCCAGGGTTGAAAGCCTTCCTGTTCTGCTTCAAAGCGTCATTTAGAAGGTACAAGCCCTCATTTTTAGGGCGCAACGCCTCATTTTTTGGCCGCGAATCCTCCTTTTTAGGGGTCAATACGTCCTTTTTGCTGTAAAATCCCTTACTTTTATGTTCCGGACATCTCATTTAGGGCACAAAGCCTTGTTTTGTGGTCCCAAAGCTTCCTCTTCAGAGTCCAAAGCTTTGATTCTGTGGTTGAATTCCCCGTTTTATAATCCAAACCCTCACGTTTATTGTACAAACCCTCTTTTTTAGGGCCCAAACGCTCATTTTTATGCTGCAAATCATTTCACTGGAAAATGCCTCCTTTTTATGCTCCAAACGCCTCCTTTAGGGCACGATGTCTGAATGTTAGGTCCCAAAGATTTGGTTAAGAGCCCAAAGCTTGGAGTCTAGGGTTGAAAGCCTGCTTTTTACTCTACAAACCCTCCTGTTTAGGGTACAAACCCTCCTTTTTGGTGCACAAGCCCTCGCTGTTAGGGTGCAAACACTCACGTTAAGATTCCCAAGCTTCGAGTCCAGGGTTGAAATCCACATCTTTATGCTCCAAACGACCGTTTTTAGGCTTCAAATCCGACTTTTAATTCTGAAATCCCACTTTTTTACGCTCCAAACGCTACATTAAGGGCACAAAGTCTCCATTTTAGGTCACAACGCTACCTTTTTAGAGTCCGGAACGTTGGTTCCAGGGTTGAAAGCCTCCCTGTTCTGCTTCAAAGCGTCATTTAGAAGGTACAAGCCCTCATTTTTAGGGCGCAACGCCTCATTTTTTGGCCGCGAATCCTCCTTTTTAGGGGTCAATACGTCCTTTTTGCTGTAAAATCCCTCACTTTTATGTTCCGGACATCTCATTTAGGGCACAAAGCCTTGTTTTGTGGTCCCAAAGCTTCCTCTTCAGGGTCCAAAGCTTTGATTCTGTGGTTGAATTCCTCGTTTTATAATCCAAACCCTCACGTTTATTGCACAAACCCTCATTTTTAGGGCCCAAACGCTCATTTTTATGCTGCAAATCATTTCACTGGAAAATGCCTCCTTTTTATGCTCCAAACGCCTCCTTTAGGGCACGATGTCTGAATGTTAGGTCCCAAAGATTTGGTTAAGAGCCCAAAGCTTGGAGTCTAGGGTTGAAAGCCTGCTTTTTACTCTACAAACCCTCCTGTTTAGGGTACAAACCCTCCTTTTTGGTGCACAAGCCCTCGCTGTTAGGGTGCAAACACTCACGTTAAGATTCCCAAGCTTCGAGTCCAGGGTTGAAATCCACATCTTTATGCTCCAAACGACCGTCTTTAGGCTTCAAATCCTACTTTTAATTCTGAAATCCCACTTTTTTACGCTCCAAACGCTACATTAAGGGCACAAAGTCTCCATTTTAGGTCACAACGCTTCCTTTTTAGAGTCCGGAACGTTGGTTCCAGGGTTGAAAGCCTCCCTGTTCTGCTTCAAAGCGTCATTTAGAAGGTACAAGCCCTCATTTTTAGGGCGCAACGCCTCATTTTTTGGCCGCGAATCCTCCTTTTTAGGGGTCAATACGTCCTTTTTGCTGTAAAATCCCTCACTTTTATGTTCCGGACATCTCATTTAGGGCACAAAGCCTTGTTTTGTGGTCCCAAAGCTTCCTCTTCAGAGTCCAAAGCTTTGATTCTGTGGTTGAATTCCCCGTTTTATAATCCAAACCCTCACGTTTATTGCACAAACCCTCATTTTTAGGGCCCAAACGCTCATTTTTGTGCTGCAAATCATTTCACTGGAAAATGCCTCCTTTTTATGCTCCAAACGCCTCCTTTAGGGCACGATGTCTGAATGTTAGGTCCCAAAGATTTGGTTAAGAGCCCAAAGCTTGGAGTCTAGGGTTGAAAGCCTGCTTTTTACTCTACAAACCCTCCTGTTTAGGGTACAAACCCTCCTTTTTGGTGCACAAGCCCTCGCTGTTAGGGTGCAAACACTCACGTTAAGATTCCCAAGCTTCGAGTCCAGGGTTGAAATCCACATCTTTATGCTCCAAACGACCGTTTTTAGGCTTCAAATCCGACTTTTAATTCTGAAATCCCACTTTTTTACGCTCCAAACGCTACATTAAGGGCACAAAGTCTCCATTTTAGGTCACAACGCTTCCTTTTTAGAGTCCGGAACGTTGGTTCCAGGGTTGAAAGCCTCCCTGTTCTGCTTCAAAGCGTCATTTAGAAGGTACAAGCCCTCATTTTTAGGGCGCAACGCCTCATTTTTTGGCTGCGAATCCTCCTTTTTAGGGGTCAATACGTCCTTTTTGCTGTAAAATCCCTCACTTTTATGTTCCGGACATCTCATTTAGGGCACAAAGCCTTGTTTTGTGGTCCCAAAGCTTCCTCTTCAGAGTCCAAAGCTTTGATTCTGTGGTTGAATTCCTCGTTTTATAATCCAAACCCTCACGTTTATTGCACAAACCCTCATTTTTAGGGCCCAAACGCTCATTTTTATGCTGCAAATCATTTCACTGGAAAATGCCTCCTTTTTATGCTCCAAACGCCTCCTTTAGGGCACGATGTCTGAATGTTAGGTCCCAAAGATTTGGTTAAGAGCCCAAAGCTTGGAGTCTAGGGTTGAAAGCCTGCTTTTTACTCTACAAACCCTCCTTTGTAGGGTACAAACCCTCCTTTTTGGTGCACAAGCCCTCGCTGTTAGGGTGCAAACACTCACGTTAAGATTCCCAAGCTTCGAGTCCAGGGTTGAAATCCACATCTTTATGCTCCAAACGACCGTCTTTAGGCTTCAAATCCGACTTTTAATTCTGAAATCCCACTTTTTTACGCTCCAAACGCTACATTAAGGGCACAAAGTCTCCATTTTAAGTCACAACGCTTCCTTTTTAGAGTCCGGAACGTTGGTTCCAGGGTTGAAAGCCTCCCTGTTCTGCTTCAAAGCGTCATTTAGAAGGTACAAGCCCTCATTTTTAGGGCGCAACGCCTCATTTTTTGGCCGCGAATCCTCCTTTTTAGGGGTCAATACGTCCTTTTTGCTGTAAAATCCCTCACTTCTATCTTCGAGACATCTCATTTAGGGCACAAAGCCTTGTTTTGTGGTCCCAAAGCTTCCTCTTCAGAGTCCAAAGCTTTGATTCTGTGGTTGAATTCCTCGTTTTATAATCCAAACCCTCACGTTTATTGTACAAACCCTCTTTTTTAGGGCCCAAACGCTCATTTTTATGCTGCAAATCATTTCACTGGAAAATGCCTCCTTTTTATGCTCCAAACGCCTCCTTTAGGGCACGATGTCTGAATGTTAGGTCCCAAAGATTTGGTTAAGAGCCCAAAGCTTGGAGTCTAGGGTTGAAAGCCTGCTTTTTACTCTACAAACCCTCCTGTTTAGGGTACAAACCCTCCTTTTTGGTGCACAAGCCCTCGCTGTTAGGGTGCAAACACTCACGTTAAGATTCCCAAGCTTCGAGTCCAGGGTTGAAATCCACATCTTTATGCTCCAAACGACCGTTTTTAGGCTTCAAATCCGACTTTTAATTCTGAAATCCCACTTTTTTACGCTCCAAACGCTACATTAAGGGCACAAAGTCTCCATTTTAGGTCACAACGCTTCCTTTTTAGAGTCCGGAACGTTGGTTCCAGGGTTGAAAGCCTCCCTGTTCTGCTTCAAAGCGTCATTTAGAAGGTACAAGCCCTCATTTTTAGGGCGCAACGCCTCATTTTTTGGCCGCGAATCCTCCTTTTTAGGGGTCAATACGTCCTTTTTGCTGTAAAATCCCTCACTTTTATGTTCCGGACATCTCATTTAGGGCACAAAGCCTTGTTTTGTGGTCCCAAAGCTTCCTCTTCAGAGTCCAAAGCTTTGATTCTGTGGTTGAATTCCTCGTTTTATAATCCAAACCCTCACGTTTATTGCACAAACCCTCATTTTTAGGGCCCAAACGCTCATTTTTATGCTGCAAATCATTTCACTGGAAAATGACTCCTTTTTATGCTCCAAACGCCTCCTTTAGGGCACGATGTCTGAATGTTAGGTCCCAAAGATTTGGTTAAGAGCCCAAAGCTTGGAGTCTAGGGTTGAAAGCCTGCTTTTTACTCTACAAACTCTCCTGTTTAGGGTACAAACCCTCCTTTTTGGTGCACAAGCCCTTGCTGTTAGGGTGCAAACACTCACGTTAAGATTCCCAAGCTTCGAGTCCAGGGTTGAAATCCACATCTTTATGCTCCAAACGACCGTTTTTAGGCTTCAAATCCGACTTTTAATTCTGAAATCCCACTTTTTTACGCTCCAAACGCTACATTAAGGGCACAAAGTCTCCATTTTAGGTCACAACGCTACCTTTTTAGAGTCCGGAACGTTGGTTCCAGGGTTGAAAGCCTCCCTGTTCTGCTTCAAAGCGTCATTTAGAAGGTACAAGCCCTCATTTTTAGGGCGCAACGCCTCATTTTTTGGCCGCGAATCCTCCTTTTTAGGGGTCAATACGTCCTTTTTGCTGTAAAATACCTCACTTTTATGTTCCGGACATCTCATTTAGGGCACAAAGCCTTGTTTTGTGGTCCCAAAGCTTCCTCTTCAGAGTCCAAAGCTTTGATTCTGTGGTTGAATTCCCCGTTTTATAATCCAAACCCTCACGTTTATTGTACAAACCCTCATTTTTAGGGCCCAAACGCTCATTTTTATGCTGCAAATCATTTCACTGGAAAATGCCTCCTTTTTATGCTCCAAACGCCTCCTTTAGGGCACGATGTCTGAATGTTAGGTCCCAAAGATTTGGTTAAGAGCCCAAAGCTTGGAGTCTAGGGTTGAAAGCCTGCTTTTTACTCTACAAACCCTCCTTTGTAGGGTACAAACCCTCCTTTTTGGTGCACAAGCCCTCGCTGTTAGGGTGCAAACACTCACGTTAAGATTCCCAAGCTTCGAGTCCAGGGTTGAAATCCACATCTTTATGCTCCAAACGACCGTCTTTAGGCTTCAAATCCGACTTTTAATTCTGAAATCCCACTTTTTTACGCTCCAAACGCTACATTAAGGGCACAAAGTCTCCATTTTAAGTCACAACGCTTCCTTTTTAGAGTCCGGAACGTTGGTTCCAGGGTTGAAAGCCTCCCTGTTCTGCTTCAAAGCGTCATTTAGAAGGTACAAGCCCTCATTTTTAGGGCGCAACGCCTCATTTTTTGGCCGCGAATCCTCCTTTTTAGGGGTCAATACGTCCTTTTTGCTGTAAAATCCCTCACTTTTATGTTCCGGACATCTCATTTAGGGCACAAAGCCTTGTTTTGTGGTCCCAAAGCTTCCTCTTCAGAGTCCAAAGCTTTGATTCTGTGGTTGAATTCCTCGTTTTATAATCCAAACCCTCACGTTTATTGTACAAACCCTCTTTTTTAGGGCCCAAACGCTCATTTTTATGCTGCAAATCATTTCACTGGAAAATGCCTCCTTTTTATGCTCCAAACGCCTCCTTTAGGGCACGATGTCTGAATGTTAGGTCCCAAAGATTTGGTTAAGAGCCCAAAGCTTGGAGTCTAGGGTTGAAAGCCTGCTTTTTACTCTACAAACTCTCCTGTTTAGGGTACAAACCCTCCTTTTTGGTGCACAAGCCCTTGCTGTTAGGGTGCAAACACTCACGTTAAGATTCCCAAGCTTCGAGTCCAGGGTTGAAATCCACATCTTTATGCTCCAAACAACCGTTTTTAGGCTTCAAATCCGACTTTTAATTCTGAAATCCCACTTTTTTACGCTCCAAACGCTACATTAAGGGCACAAAGTCTCCATTTTAGGTCACAACGCTACCTTTTTAGAGTCCGGAACGTTGGTTCCAGGGTTGAAAGCCTCCCTGTTCTGCTTCAAAGCGTCATTTAGAAGGTACAAGCCCTCATTTTTAGGGCGCAACGCCTCATTTTTTGGCCGCGAATCCTCCTTTTTAGGGGTCAATACGTCCTTTTTGCTGTAAAATCCCTCACTTTTATGTTCCGGACATCTCATTTAGGGCACAAAGCCTTGTTTTGTGGTCCCAAAGCTTCCTCTTCAGAGTCCAAAGCTTTGATTCTGTGGTTGAATTCCTCGTTTTATAATCCAAACCCTCACGTTTATTGCACAAACCCTCATTTTTAGGGCCCAAACGCTCATTTTTATGCTGCAAATCATTTCACTGGAAAATGCCTCCTTTTTATGCTCCAAACGCCTCCTTTAGGGCACGATGTCTGAATGTTAGGTCCCAAAGATTTGGTTAAGAGCCCAAAGCTTGGAGTCTAGGGTTGAAAGCCTGCTTTTTACTCTACAAACCCTCCTGTTTAGGGTACAAACCCTCCTTTTTGGTGCACAAGCCCTCGCTGTTAGGGTGCAAACACTCACGTTAAGATTCCCAAGCTTCGAGTCCAGGGTTGAAATCCACATCTTTATGCTCCAAACGACCGTTTTTAGGCTTCAAATCCGACTTTTAATTCTGAAATCCCACTTTTTTACGCTCCAAACGCTACATTAAGGGCACAAAGTCTCCATTTTAGGTCACAACGCTACCTTTTTAGAGTCCGGAACGTTGGTTCCAGGGTTGAAAGCCTCCCTGTTCTGCTTCAAAGCGTCATTTAGAAGGTACAAGCCCTCATTTTTAGGGCGCAACGCCTCATTTTTTGGCCGCGAATCCTCCTTTTTAGGGGTCAATACGTCCTTTTTGCTGTAAAATACCTCACTTTTATGTTCCGGACATCTCATTTAGGGCACAAAGCCTTGTTTTGTGGTCCCAAAGCTTCCTCTTCAGAGTCCAAAGCTTTGATTCTGTGGTTGAATTCCTCGTTTTATAATCCAAACCCTCACGTTTATTGTACAAACCCTCATTTTTAGGGCCCAAACGCTCATTTTTATGCTGCAAATCATTTCACTGGAAAATGCCTCCTTTTTATGCTCCAAACGCCTCCTTTAGGGCACGATGTCTGAATGTTAGGTCCCAAAGATTTGGTTAAGAGCCCAAAGCTTGGAGTCTAGGGTTGAAAGCCTGCTTTTTACTCTACAAACCCTCCTGTTTAGGGTACAAACCCTCCTTTTTGGTGCACAAGCCCTTGCTGTTAGGGTGCAAACACTCACGTTAAGATTCCCAAGCTTCGAGTCCAGGGTTGAAATCCACATCTTTATGCTCCAAACGACCGTTTTTAGGCTTCAAATCCGACTTTTAATTCTGAAATCCCACTTTTTTACGCTCCAAACGCTACATTAAGGGCACAAAGTCTCCATTTTAGGTCACAACGCTACCTTTTTAGAGTCCGGAACGTTGGTTCCAGGGTTGAAAGCCTCCCTGTTCTGCTTCAAAGCGTCATTTAGAAGGTACAAGCCCTCATTTTTAGGGTGCAACGCCTCATTTTTTGGCCGCGAATCCTCCTTTTTTAGGGGTCAATACGTCCTTTTTGCTGTAAAATCCCTCACTTTTATGTTCCGGACATCTCTTTTAGGGCACAAAGCCTTGTTTTGTGGTCCCAAAGCTTCCTCTTCAGAGTCCAAAGCTTTGATTCTGTGGTTGAATTCCTCGTTTTATAATCCAAACCCTCACGTTTATTGCACAAACCCTCATTTTTAGGGCCCAAACGCTCATTTTTATGCTGCAAATCATTTCACTGGAAAATGCCTCCTTTTTATGCTCCAAACGCCTCCTTTAGGGCACGATGTCTGAATGTTAGGTCCCAAAGATTTGGTTAAGAGCCCAAAGCTTGGAGTCTAGGGTTGAAAGCCTGCTTTTTACTCTACAAACCCTCCTTTGTAGGGTACAAACCCTCCTTTTTGGTGCACAAGCCCTCGCTGTTAGGGTGCAAACACTCACGTTAAGATTCCCAAGCTTCGAGTCCAGGGTTGAAATCCACATCTTTATGCTCCAAACGACCGTCTTTAGGCTTCAAATCCGACTTTTAATTCTGAAATCCCACTTTTTTACGCTCCAAACGCTACATTAAGGGCACAAAGTCTCCATTTTAAGTCACAACGCTTCCTTTTTAGAGTCCGGAACGTTGGTTCCAGGGTTGAAAGCCTCCCTGTTCTGCTTCAAAGCGTCATTTAGAAGGTACAAGCCCTCATTTTTAGGGCGCAACGCCTCATTTTTTGGCCGCGAATCCTCCTTTTTAGGGGTCAATACGTCCTTTTTGCTGTAAAATCCCTCACTTCTATCTTCGAGACATCTCATTTAGGGCACAAAGCCTTGTTTTGTGGTCCCAAAGCTTCCTCTTCAGAGTCCAAAGCTTTGATTCTGTGGTTGAATTCCTCGTTTTATAATCCAAACCCTCACGTTTATTGCACAAACCCTCTTTTTTAGGGCCCAAACGCTCATTTTTATGCTGCAAATCATTTCACTGGAAAATGCCTCCTTTTTATGCTCCAAACGCCTCCTTTAGGGCACGATGTCTGAATGTTAGGTCCCAAAGATTTGGTTAAGAGCCCAAAGCTTGGAGTCTAGGGTTGAAAGCCTGCTTTTTACTCTACAAACCCTCCTTTGTAGGGTACAAACCCTCCTTTTTGGTGCACAAGCCCTCGCTGTTAGGGTGCAAACACTCACGTTAAGATTCCCAAGCTTCGAGTCCAGGGTTGAAATCCACATCTTTATGCTCCAAACGACCATCTTTAGGCTTCAAATCCGACTTTTAATTCTGAAATCCCACTTTTTTACGCTCCAAACGCTACATTAAGGGCACAAAGTCTCCATTTTAAGTCACAACGCTTCCTTTTTAGAGTCCGGAACGTTGGTTCCAGGGTTGAAAGCCTCCCTGTTCTGCTTCAAAGCGTCATTTAGAAGGTACAAGCCCTCATTTTTAGGGCGCAACGCCTCATTTTTTGGCCGCGAATCCTCCTTTTTAGGGGTCAATACGTCCTTTTTGCTGTAAAATCCCTCACTTCTATGTTCCGGACATCTCATTTAGGGCACAAAGCCTTGTTTTGTGGTCCCAAAGCTTCCTCTTCAGAGTCCAAAGCTTTGATTCTGTGGTTGAATTCCTCGTTTTATAATCCAAACCCTCACGTTTATTGTACAAACCCTCTTTTTTAGGGCCCAAACGCTCATTTTTATGCTGCAAATCATTTCACTGGAAAATGCCTCCTTTTTATGCTCCAAACGCCTCCTTTAGGGCACGATGTCTGAATGTTAGGTCCCAAAGATTTGGTTAAGAGCCCAAAGCTTGGAGTCTAGGGTTGAAAGCCTGCTTTTTACTCTACAAACCCTCCTTTGTAGGGTACAAACCCTCCTTTTTGGTGCACAAGCCCTCGCTGTTAGGGTGCAAACACTCACGTTAAGATTCCCAAGCTTCGAGTCCAGGGTTGAAATCCACATCTTTATGCTCCAAACGACCGTTTTTAGGCTTCAAATCCGACTTTTAATTCTGAAATCCCACTTTTTTACGCTCCAAACGCTACATTAAGGGCACAAAGTCTCCATTTTAGGTCACAACGCTTCCTTTTTAGAGTCCGGAACGTTGGTTCCAGGGTTGAAAGCCTCCCTGTTCTGCTTCAAAGCGTCATTTAGAAGGTACAAGCCCTCATTTTTAGGGCGCAACGCCTCATTTTTTGGCCGCGAATCCTCCTTTTTAGGGGTCAATACGTCCTTTTTGCTGTAAAATACCTCACTTTTATGTTCCGGACATCTCATTTAGGGCACAAAGCCTTGTTTTGTGGTCCCAAAGCTTCCTCTTCAGAGTCCAAAGCTTTGATTCTGTGGTTGAATTCCCCGTTTTATAATCCAAACCCTCACGTTTATTGTACAAACCCTCATTTTTAGGGCCCAAACGCTCATTTTTATGCTGCAAATCATTTCACTGGAAAATGCCTCCTTTTTATGCTCCAAACGCCTCCTTTAGGGCACGATGTCTGAATGTTAGGTCCCAAAGATTTGGTTAAGAGCCCAAAGCTTGGAGTCTAGGGTTGAAAGCCTGCTTTTTACTCTACAAACCCTCCTTTGTAGGGTACAAACCCTCCTTTTTGGTGCACAAGCCCTCGCTGTTAGGGTGCAAACACTCACGTTAAGATTCCCAAGCTTCGAGTCCAGGGTTGAAATCCACATCTTTATGCTCCAAACGACCGTTTTTAGGCTTCAAATCCGACTTTTAATTCTGAAATCCCACTTTTTTACGCTCCAAACGCTACATTAAGGGCACAAAGTCTCCATTTTAGGTCACAACGCTACCTTTTTAGAGTCCGGAACGTTGGTTCCAGGGTTGAAAGCCTCCCTGTTCTGCTTCAAAGCGTCATTTAGAAGGTACAAGCCCTCATTTTTAGGGCGCAACGCCTCATTTTTTGGCCGCGAATCCTCCTTTTTAGGGGTCAATACGTCCTTTTTGCTGTAAAATCCCTCACTTTTATGTTCCGGACATCTCATTTAGGGCACAAAGCCTTGTTTTGTGGTCCCAAAGCTTCCTCTTCAGAGTCCAAAGCTTTGATTCTGTGGTTGAATTCCTCGTTTTATAATCCAAACCCTCACGTTTATTGCACAAACCCTCATTTTTAGGGCCCAAACGCTCATTTTTATGCTGCAAATCATTTCACTGGAAAATGCCTCCTTTTTATGCTCCAAACGCCTCCTTTAGGGCACGATGTCTGAATGTTAGGTCCCAAAGATTTGGTTAAGAGCCCAAAGCTTGGAGTCTAGGGTTGAAAGCCTGCTTTTTACTCTACAAACCCTCCTGTTTAGGGTACAAACCCTCCTTTTTGGTGCACAAGCCCTCGCTGTTAGGGTGCAAACACTCACGTTAAGATTCCCAAGCTTCGAGTCCAGGGTTGAAATCCACATCTTTATGCTCCAAACGACCGTCTTTAGGCTTCAAATCCGACTTTTAATTCTGAAATCCCACTTTTTTACGCTCCAAACGCTACATTAAGGGCACAAAGTCTCCATTTTAGGTCACAACGCTTCCTTTTTAGAGTCCGGAACGTTGGTTCCAGGGTTGAAAGCCTCCCTGTTCTGCTTCAAAGCGTCATTTAGAAGGTACAAGCCCTCATTTTTAGGGCGCAACGCCTCATTTTTTGGCCGCGAATCCTCCTTTTTAGGGGTCAATACGTCCTTTTTGCTGTAAAATCCCTCACTTCTATCTTCGAGACATCTCATTTAGGGCACAAAGCCTTGTTTTGTGGTCCCAAAGCTTCCTCTTCAGAGTCCAAAGCTTTGATTCTGTGGTTGAATTCCTCGTTTTATAATCCAAACCCTCACGTTTATTGTACAAACCCTCTTTTTTAGGGCCCAAACGCTCATTTTTATGCTGCAAATCATTTCACTGGAAAATGCCTCCTTTTTATGCTCCAAACGCCTCCTTTAGGGCACGATGTCTGAATGTTAGGTCCCAAAGATTTGGTTAAGAGCCCAAAGCTTGGAGTCTAGGGTTGAAAGCCTGCTTTTTACTCTACAAACTCTCCTGTTTAGGGTACAAACCCTCCTTTTTGGTGCACAAGCCCTTGCTGTTAGGGTGCAAACACTCACGTTAAGATTCTCAAGCTTCGAGTCCAGGGTTGAAATCCACATCTTTATGCTCCAAACGACCGTCTTTAGGCTTCAAATCCTACTTTTAATTCTGTAATCCCACTTTTTTACGCTCCAAACGCTACATTAAGGGCACAAAGTCTCCATTTTAGGTCACAACGCTTCCTTTTTAGAGTCCGGAACGTTGGTTCCAGGGTTGAAAGCCTCCCTGTTCTGCTTCAAAGCGTCATTTAGAAGGTACAAGCCCTCATTTTTAGGGCGCAACGCCTCATTTTTTGGCCGCGAATCCTCCTTTTTAGGGGTCAATACGTCCTTTTTGCTGTAAAATACCTCACTTTTATGTTCCGGACATCTCATTTAGGGCACAAAGCCTTGTTTTGTGGTCCCAAAGCTTCCTCTTCAGGGTCCAAAGCTTTGATTCTGTGGTTGAATTCCTCGTTTTATAATCCAAACCCTCACGTTTATTGTACAAACCCTCTTTTTTAGGGCCCAAACGCTCATTTTTATGCTGCAAATCATTTCACTGGAAAATGCCTCCTTTTTATGCTCCAAACGCCTCCTTTAGGGCACGATGTCTGAATGTTAGGTCCCAAAGATTTGGTTAAGAGCCCAAAGCTTGGTGTCTAGGGTTGAAAGCCTGCTTTTTACTCTACAAACCCTCCTGTTTAGGGTACAAACCCTCCTTTTTGGTGCACAAGCCCTCGCTGTTAGGGTGCAAACACTCACGTTAAGATTCCCAAGCTTCGAGTCCAGGGTTGAAATCCACATCTTTATGCTCCAAACGACCGTCTTTAGGCTTCAAATCCTACTTTTAATTCTGAAATCCCACTTTTTTACGCTCCAAACGCTACATTAAGGGCACAAAGTCTCCATTTTAGGTCACAACGCTTCCTTTTTAGAGTCCGGAACGTTGGTTCCAGGGTTGAAAGCCTCCCTGTTCTGCTTCAAAGCGTCATTTAGAAGGTACAAGCCCTCATTTTTAGGGCGCAACGCCTCATTTTTTGGCCGCGAATCCTCCTTTTTAGGGGTCAATACGTCCTTTTTGCTGTAAAATCCCTCACTTTTATGTTCCGGACATCTCATTTAGGGCACAAAGCCTTGTTTTGTGGTCCCAAAGCTTCCTCTTCAGAGTCCAAAGCTTTGATTCTGTGGTTGAATTCCCCGTTTTATAATCCAAACCCTCACGTTTATTGTACAAACCCTCATTTTTAGGGCCCAAACGCTCATTTTTATGCTGCAAATCATTTCACTGGAAAATGCCTCCTTTTTATGCTCCAAACGCCTCCTTTAGGGCACGATGTCTGAATGTTAGGTCCCAAAGATTTGGTTAAGAGCCCAAAGCTTGGAGTCTAGGGTTGAAAGCCTGCTTTTTACTCTACAAACCCTCCTTTGTAGGGTACAAACCCTCCTTTTTGGTGCACAAGCCCTCGCTGTTAGGGTGCAAACACTCACGTTAAGATTCCCAAGCTTCGAGTCCAGGGTTGAAATCCACATCTTTATGCTCCAAACAACCGTTTTTAGGCTTCAAATCCGACTTTTAATTCTGAAATCCCACTTTTTTACGCTCCAAACGCTACATTAAGGGCACAAAGTCTCCATTTTAAGTCACAACGCTTCCTTTTTAGAGTCCGGAACGTTGGTTCCAGGGTTGAAAGCCTCCCTGTTCTGCTTCAAAGCGTCATTTAGAAGGTACAAGCCCTCATTTTTAGGGCGCAACGCCTCATTTTTTGGCCGCGAATCCTCCTTTTTAGGGGTCAATACGTCCTTTTTGCTGTAAAATCCCTCACTTCTATCTTCGAGACATCTCATTTAGGGCACAAAGCCTTGTTTTGTGGTCCCAAAGCTTCCTCTTCAGGGTCCAAAGCTTTGATTCTGTGGTTGAATTCCTCATTTTATAATCCAAACCCTCACGTTTATTGTACAAACCCTCTTTTTTAGGGCCCAAACGCTCATTTTTATGCTGCAAATCATTTCACTGGAAAATGCCTCCTTTTTATGCTCCAAACGCCTCCTTTAGGGCACGATGTCTGAATGTTAGGTCCCAAAGATTTGGTTAAGAGCCCAAAGCTTGGAGTCTAGGGTTGAAAGCCTGCTTTTTACTCTACAAACCCTCCTTTGTAGGGTACAAACCCTCCTTTTTGGTGCACAAGCCCTCGCTGTTAGGGTGCAAACACTCACGTTAAGATTCCCAAGCTTCGAGTCCAGGGTTGAAATCCACATCTTTATGCTCCAAACAACCGTTTTTAGGCTTCAAATCCGACTTTTAATTCTGAAATCCCACTTTTTTACGCTCCAAACGCTACATTAAGGGCACAAAGTCTCCATTTTAGGTCACAACGCTACCTTTTTAGAGTCCGGAACGTTGGTTCCAGGGTTGAAAGCCTCCCTGTTCTGCTTCAAAGCGTCATTTAGAAGGTACAAGCCCTCATTTTTAGGGCGCAACGCCTCATTTTTTGGCCGCGAATCCTCCTTTTTAGGGGTCAATACGTCCTTTTTGCTGTAAAATCCCTCACTTTTATGTTCCGGACATCTCATTTAGGGCACAAAGCCTTGTTTTGTGGTCCCAAAGCTTCCTCTTCAGAGTCCAAAGCTTTGATTCTGTGGTTGAATTCCTCGTTTTATAATCCAAACCCTCACGTTTATTGCGCAAACCCTCATTTTTAGGGCCCAAACGCTCATTTTTATGCTGCAAATCATTTCACTGGAAAATGCCTCCTTTTTATGCTCCAAACGCCTCCTTTAGGGCACGATGTCTGAATGTTAGGTCCCAAAGATTTGGTTAAGAGCCCAAAGCTTGGAGTCTAGGGTTGAAAGCCTGCTTTTTACTCTACAAACCCTCCTTTGTAGGGTACAAACCCTCCTTTTTGGTGCACAAGCCCTCGCTGTTAGGGTGCAAACACTCACGTTAAGATTCCCAAGCTTCGAGTCCAGGGTTGAAATCCACATCTTTATGCTCCAAACGACCGTTTTTAGGCTTCAAATCCGACTTTTAATTCTGAAATCCCACTTTTTTACGCTCCAAACGCTACATTAAGGGCACAAAGTCTCCATTTTAGGTCACAACGCTACCTTTTTAGAGTCCGGAACGTTGGTTCCAGGGTTGAAAGCCTCCCTGTTCTGCTTCAAAGCGTCATTTAGAAGGTACAAGCCCTCATTTTTAGGGCGCAACGCCTCATTTTTTGGCCGCGAATCCTCCTTTTTAGGGGTCAATACGTCCTTTTTGCTGTAAAATCCCTCACTTTTATGTTCCGGACATCTCATTTAGGGCACAAAGCCTTGTTTTGTGGTCCCAAAGCTTCCTCTTCAGAGTCCAAAGCTTTGATTCTGTGGTTGAATTCCTCGTTTTATAATCCAAACCCTCACGTTTATTGCACAAACCCTCATTTTTAGGGCCCAAACGCTCATTTTTATGCTGCAAATCATTTCACTGGAAAATGCCTCCTTTTTATGCTCCAAACGCCTCCTTTAGGGCACGATGTCTGAATGTTAGGTCCCAAAGATTTGGTTAAGAGCCCAAAGCTTGGAGTCTAGGGTTGAAAGCCTGCTTTTTACTCTACAAACCCTCCTGTTTAGGGTACAAACCCTCCTTTTTGATGCACAAGCCCTCGCTGTTAGGGTGCAAACACTCACGTTAAGATTCCCAAGCTTCGAGTCCAGGGTTGAAATCCACATCTTTATGCTCCAAACGACCGTCTTTGGGCTTCAAATCCGACTTTTACTTCTGAAATCCCACTTTTTTATGCTCCAAACGCTACATTAAGGGCACAAAGTCTCCATTTTAGGTCACAACGCTTCCTTTTTAGAGTCCGGAACGTTGGTTCCAGGGTTGAAAGCCTCCCTGTTCTGCTTCAAAGCGTCATTTAGAAGGTACAAGCCCTCATTTTTAGGGCGCAACGCCTCATTTTTTGGCCGCGAATCCTCCTTTTTAGGGGTCAATACGTCCTTTTTGCTGTAAAATCCCTCACTTTTATGTTCCGGACATCTCATTTAGGGCACAAAGCCTTGTTTTGTGGTCCCAAAGCTTCCTCTTCAGAGTCCAAAGCTTTGATTCTGTGGTTGAATTCCTCGTTTTATAATCCAAACCCTCACGTTTATTGCACAAACCCTCATTTTTAGGGCCCAAACGCTCATTTTTATGCTGCAAATCATTTCACTGGAAAATGCCTCCTTTTTATGCTCCAAACGCCTCCTTTAGGGCACGATGTCTGAATGTTAGGTCCCAAAGATTTGGTTAAGAGCCCAAAGCTTGGAGTCTAGGGTTGAAAGCCTGCTTTTTACTCTACAAACCCTCCTTTGTAGGGTACAAACCCTCCTTTTTGGTGCACAAGCCCTCGCTGTTAGGGTGCAAACACTCACGTTAAGATTCCCAAGCTTCGAGTCCAGGGTTGAAATCCACATCTTTATGCTCCAAACGACCGTCTTTAGGCTTCAAATCCGACTTTTAATTCTGAAATCCCACTTTTTTACGCTCCAAACACTACATTAAGGGCACAAAGTCTCCATTTTTGGTCACAACGCTTCCTTTTTAGAGTCCGGAACGTTGGTTCCAGGGTTGAAAGCCTCCCTGTTCTGCTTCAAAGCGTCATTTAGAAGGTACAAGCCCTCATTTTTAGGGCGCAACGCCTCATTTTTTGGCCGCGAATCCTCCTTTTTAGGGGTCAATACGTCCTTTTTGCTGTAAAATCCCTCACTTCTATCTTCGAGACATCTCATTTAGGGCACAAAGCCTTGTTTTGTGGTCCCAAAGCTTCCTCTTCAGGGTCCAAAGCTTTGATTCTGTGGTTGAATTCCTCGTTTTATAATCCAAACCCTCACGTTTATTGTACAAACCCTCTTTTTTAGGGCCCAAACGCTCATTTTTATGCTGCAAATCATTTCACTGGAAAATGCCTCCTTTTTATGCTCCAAACGCCTCCTTTAGGGCACGATGTCTGAATGTTAGGTCCCAAAGATTTGGTTAAGAGCCCAAAGCTTGGAGTCTAGGGTTGAAAGCCTGCTTTTTACTCTACAAACCCTCCTGTTTAGGGTACAAACCCTCCTTTTTGGTGCACAAGCCCTCGCTGTTAGGGTGCAAACACTCACGTTAAGATTCCCAAGCTTCGAGTCCAGGGTTGAAATCCACATCTTTATGCTCCAAACGACCGTCTTTGGGCTTCAAATCCGACTTTTACTTCTGAAATCCCACTTTTTTATGCTCCAAACGCTACATTAAGGGCACAAAGTCTCCATTTTAGGTCACAACGCTTCCTTTTTAGAGTCCGGAACGTTGGTTCCAGGGTTGAAAGCCTCCCTGTTCTGCTTCAAAGCGTCATTTAGAAGGTACAAGCCCTCATTTTTAGGGCGCAACGCCTCATTTTTTGGCCGCGAATCCTCCTTTTTAGGGGTCAATACGTCCTTTTTGCTGTAAAATCCCTCACTTTTATGTTCCAGACATCTCTTTTAGGGCACAAAGCCTTGTTTTGTGGTCCCAAAGCTTCCTCTTCAGAGTCCAAAGCTTTGATTCTGTGGTTGAATTCCTCGTTTTATAATCCAAACCCTCACGTTTATTGCACAAACCCTCATTTTTAGGGCCCAAACGCTCATTTTTATGCTGCAAATCATTTCACTGGAAAATGCCTCCTTTTTATGCTCCAAACGCCTCCTTTAGGGCACGATGTCTGAATGTTAGGTCCCAAAGATTTGGTTAAGAGCCCAAAGCTTGGAGTCTAGGGTTGAAAGCCTGCTTTTTACTCTACAAACCCTCCTGTTTAGGGTACAAACCCTCCTTTTTGGTGCACAAGCCCTCGCTGTTAGGGTGCAAACACTCACGTTAAGATTCCCAAGCTTCGAGTCCAGGGTTGAAATCCACATCTTTATGCTCCAAACGACCGTTTTTAGGCTTCAAATCCGACTTTTAATTCTGAAATCCCACTTTTTTACGCTCCAAACGCTACATTAAGGGCACAAAGTCTCCATTTTAGGTCACAACGCTACCTTTTTAGAGTCCGGAACGTTGGTTCCAGGGTTGAAAGCCTCCCTGTTCTGCTTCAAAGCGTCATTTAGAAGGTACAAGCCCTCATTTTTAGGGTGCAACGCCTCATTTTTTGGCCGCGAATCCTCCTTTTTAGGGGTCAATACGTCCTTTTTGCTGTAAAATCCCTCACTTTTATGTTCCGGACATCTCATTTAGGGCACAAAGCCTTGTTTTGTGGTCCCAAAGCTTCCTCTTCAGAGTCCAAAGCTTTGATTCTGTGGTTGAATTCCTCGTTTTATAATCCAAACCCTCACGTTTATTGCACAAACCCTCATTTTTAGGGCCCAAACGCTCATTTTTATGCTGCAAATCATTTCACTGGAAAATGCCTCCTTTTTATGCTCCAAACGCCTCCTTTAGGGCACGATGTCTGAATGTTAGGTCCCAAAGATTTGGTTAAGAGCCCAAAGCTTTGAGTCTAGGGTTGAAAGCCTGCTTTTTACTCTACAAACCCTCCTGTTTAGGGTACAAACCCTCCTTTTTGGTGCACAAGCCCTCGCTGTTAGGGTGCAAACACTCACGTTAAGATTCCCAAGCTTCGAGTCCAGGGTTGAAATCCACATCTTTATGCTCCAAACGACCGTCTTTAGGCTTCAAATCCGACTTTTAATTCTGAAATCCCAATTTTTTACGCTCCAAACGCTACATTAAGGTCACAAAGTCTCAATTTTAGGTCACAACGCTTCCTTTTTAGAGTCCGGAACGTTGGTTCCAGGGTTGAAAGCCTCCCTGTTCTGCTTCAAAGCATCATTTAGAAGGTACAAGCCCTCATTTTTAGGGCGCAACGCCTCATTTTTTGGCCGCGAATCCTCCTTTTTAGGGGTCAATACGTCCTTTTTACTGTAAAATCCCTCACTTCTATGTTACGGACATCTCATTTAGGGCACAAAGCCTTGTTTTGTGGTCCCAAAGCTTCCTCTTCAGGGTCCAAAGCTTTGATTCTGTGGTTGAATTCCTCGTTTTATAATCCAAACCCTCACGTTTATTGCACAAACCCTCATTTTTAGGGCCCAAACGCTCATTTTTATGCTGCAAATCATTTCACTGGAAAATGCCTCCTTTTTATGCTCCAAACGCCTCCTTTAGGGCACGATGTCTGAATGTTAGGTCCCAAAGATTTGGTTAAGAGCCCAAAGCTTGGAGTCTAGGGTTGAAAGCCTGCTTTTTACTCTACAAACCCTCCTGTTTAGGGTACAAACCCTCCTTTTTGGTGCACAAGCCCTCGCTGTTAGGGTGCAAACACTCACGTTAAGATTCCCAAGCTTCGAGTCCAGGGTTGAAATCCACATCTTTATGCTCCAAACGACCGTCTTTAGGCTTCAAATCCGACTTTTAATTCTGAAATCCCACTTTTTTACGCTCCAAACGCTACATTAAGGGCACAAAGTCTCCATTTTAGGTCACAACGCTTCCTTTTTAGAGTCCGGAACGTTGGTTCCAGGGTTGAAAGCCTCCCTGTTCTGCTTCAAAGCGTCATTTAGAAGGTACAAGCCCTCATTTTTAGGGCGCAACGCCTCATTTTTTGGCCGCGAATCCTCCTTTTTAGGGGTCAATACGTCCTTTTTGCTGTAAAATCCCTCACTTTTATGTTCCGGACATCTCATTTAGGGCACAAAGCCTTGTTTTGTGGTCCCAAAGCTTCCTCTTCAGGGTCCAAAGCTTTGATTCTGTGGTTGAATTCCTCGTTTTATAATCCAAACCCTCACGTTTATTGTACAAACCCTCATTTTTAGGGCCCAAACGCTCATTTTTATGCTGCAAATCATTTCACTGGAAAATGCCTCCTTTTTATGCTCCAAACGCCTCCTTTAGGGCACGATGTCTGAATGTTAGGTCCCAAAGATTTGGTTAAGAGCCCAAAGCTTGGAGTCTAGGGTTGAAAGCCTGCTTTTTACTCTACAAACCCTCCTGTTTAGGGTACAAACCCTCCTTTTTGGGGCACAAGCCCTCGCTGTTAGGGTGCAAACACGCCTGTTAAGATTCCCAAGCTTCGAGTCCAGGGTTGAAATCCACATCTTTATGCTCCAAACGACCGTCTTTAGGCTTCAAATCCGACTTTTAATTCTGAAATCCCACTTTTTTACGCTCCAAACGTTACATTAAGGGCACAAAGTCTCCATTTTAGGTCACAACGCTTCCTTTTTAGAGTCCGGAACG
The DNA here is from genome assembly GCF_031877795.1 of Strix aluco. Classification (NCBI taxonomy): domain Eukaryota; kingdom Metazoa; phylum Chordata; class Aves; order Strigiformes; family Strigidae; genus Strix; species Strix aluco. The sequence continues at coordinate 6,884,450 of NC_133970.1, forward strand.
TTGGTTCCAGGGTTGAAAGCCTCCCTGTTCTGCTTCAAAGCGTCATTTAGAAGGTACAAGCCCTCATTTATAGGGCGCAACGCCTCATTTTTTGGCCGCGAATCCTCCTTTTTAGGGGTCAATACGTCCTTTTTGCTGTAAAATCCCTCACTTTTATGTTCCGGACATCTCATTTAGGGCACAAAGCCTTGTTTTGTGGTCCCAAAGCTTCCTCTTCAGAGTCCAAAGCTTTGATTCTGTGGTTGAATTCCTCGTTTTATAATCCAAACCCTCACGTTTATTGCACAAACCCTCATTTTTAGGGCCCAAACGCTCATTTTTATGCTGCAAATCATTTCACTGGAAAATGCCTCCTTTTTGTGCTCCAAACGCCTCCTTTAGGGCACGATGTCTGAATGTTAGGTCCCAAAGATTTGGTTAAGAGCCCAAAGCTTGGAGTCTAGGGTTCAAAGCCTGCTTTTTCCTCTACAAACCCTCCTGTTTAGGGTACAAACCCTCCTTTTTGGTGCACAAGCCCTCGCTGTTAGGGTGCAAACACTCACGTTAAGATTCCCAAGCTTCGAGTCCAGGGTTGAAATCCACATCTTTATGCTCCAAACGACCGTCTTTAGGCTTCAAATCCTACTTTTAATTCTGAAATCCCACTTTTTTACGCTCCAAACGCTACATTAAGGGCACAAAGTCTCCATTTTAGGTCACAACGCTTCCTTTTTAGAGTCCAGAACGTTGGTTCCAGGGTTGAAAGCCTCCCTGTTCTGCTTCAAAGCGTCATTTAGAAGGTACAAGCCCTCATTTTTAGGGCGCAACGCCTCATTTTTTGGCCGCGAATCCTCCTTTTTAGGGGTCAATACGTCCTTTTTGCTGTAAAATCCCTCACTTCTATCTTCCAGACATCTCATTTAGGGCACAAAGCCTTGTTTTGTGGTCCCAAAGCTTCCTCTTCAGAGTCCAAAGCTTTGATTCTGTGGTTGAATTCCTCGTTTTGTAATCCAAACCCTCACGTTTATTGTACAAACCCTCATTTTTAGGGCCCAAACGCTCATTTTTAAGCTGCAAATCATTTCACTGGAAAATGCCTCCTTTTTATGCTCCAAACGCCTCCTTTAGGGCACGATGTCTGAATGTTAGGTCCCAAAGATTTGGTTAAGAGCCCAAAGCTTGGAGTCTAGGGTTGAAAGCCTGCTTTTTACTCTACAAACCCTCCTTTGTAGGGTACAAACCCTCCTTTTTGGGGCACAAACCCTCGCTGTTAGGGTGCAAACACTCCTGTTAAGATTCCCAAGCTTCGAGTCCAGGGTTGAAATCCACATCTTTATGCTCCAAGCGACCGTCTTTAGGCTTCAAATCCTAATTTTAATTCTGAAATCCCACTTTTTTACGCTCCAAACGCTACATTAAGGGCACAAAGTCTCCATTTTAGGTCACAACGCTTCCTTTTTAGAGTCCGGAACGTTGGTTCCAGGGTTGAAAGCCTCCCTGTTCTGCTTCAAAGCGTCATTTAGAAGGTACAAGCCCTCATTTTTAGGGCGCAACGCCTCATTTTTTGGCCACGAATCCTCCTTTTTAGGGGTCAATACGTCCTTTTTACTGTAAAATCCCTCACTTTTATGTTCCGGACATCTCATTTAGGGCACAAAGCCTTGTTTTGTGGTCCCAAAGCTTCCTCTTCAGGGTCCAAAGCTTTGATTCTGTGGTTGAATTCCTCGTTTTATAATCCAAACCCTCACGTTTATTGTACAAACCCTCATTTTTAGGGCCCAAACGCTCATTTTTATGCTGTAAATCATTTCACTGGAAAATGCCTCCTTTTTATGCTCCAAACGCCTCCTTTAGGGCACGATGTCTGAATGTTAGGTCCCAAAGATTTGGTTAAGAGCCCAAAGCTTTGAGTCTAGGGTTGAAAGCCTGCTTTTTACTCTACAAACCCTCCTGTTTAGGGTACAAACCCTCCTTTTTGGTGCACAAGCCCTCGCTGTTAGGGTGCAAACACTCACGTTAAGATTCCCAAGCTTCGAGTCCAGGGTTGAAATCCACATCTTTATGCTCCAAACGACCGTCTTTAGGCTTCAAATCCGACTTTTAATTCTGAAATCCCAATTTTTTACGCTCCAAACGCTACATTAAGGTCACAAAGTCTCAATTTTAGGTCACAACGCTTCCTTTTTAGAGTCCGGAACGTTGGTTCCAGGGTTGAAAGCCTCCCTGTTCTGCTTCAAAGCATCATTTAGAAGGTACAAGCCCTCATTTTTAGGGCGCAACGCCTCATTTTTTGGCCGCGAATCCTCCTTTTTAGGGGTCAATACGTCCTTTTTACTGTAAAATCCCTCACTTCTATGTTACGGACATCTCATTTAGGGCACAAAGCCTTGTTTTGTGGTCCCAAAGCTTCCTCTTCAGGGTCCAAAGCTTTGATTCTGTGGTTGAATTCCTCGTTTTATAATCCAAACCCTCACGTTTATTGCACAAACCCTCATTTTTAGGGCCCAAACGCTCATTTTTATGCTGCAAATCATTTCACTGGAAAATGCCTCCTTTTTATGCTCCAAACGCCTCCTTTAGGGCACGATGTCTGAATGTTAGGTCCCAAAGATTTGGTTAAGAGCCCAAAGCTTGGAGTCTAGGGTTGAAAGCCTGCTTTTTACTCTACAAACCCTCCTGTTTAGGGTACAAACCCTCCTTTTTGGTGCACAAGCCCTCGCTGTTAGGGTGCAAACACTCACGTTAAGATTCCCAAGCTTCGAGTCCAGGGTTGAAATCCACATCTTTATGCTCCAAACGACCGTCTTTAGGCTTCAAATCCGACTTTTAATTCTGAAATCCCACTTTTTTACGCTCCAAACGCTACATTAAGGGCACAAAGTCTCCATTTTAGGTCACAACGCTTCCTTTTTAGAGTCCGGAACGTTGGTTCCAGGGTTGAAAGCCTCCCTGTTCTGCTTCAAAGCGTCATTTAGAAGGTACAAGCCCTCATTTTTAGGGCGCAACGCCTCATTTTTTGGCCGCGAATCCTCCTTTTTAGGGGTCAATACGTCCTTTTTGCTGTAAAATCCCTCACTTTTATGTTCCGGACATCTCATTTAGGGCACAAAGCCTTGTTTTGTGGTCCCAAAGCTTCCTCTTCAGGGTCCAAAGCTTTGATTCTGTGGTTGAATTCCTCGTTTTATAATCCAAACCCTCACGTTTATTGTACAAACCCTCATTTTTAGGGCCCAAACGCTCATTTTTATGCTGCAAATCATTTCACTGGAAAATGCCTCCTTTTTATGCTCCAAACGCCTCCTTTAGGGCACGATGTCTGAATGTTAGGTCCCAAAGATTTGGTTAAGAGCCCAAAGCTTGGAGTCTAGGGTTGAAAGCCTGCTTTTTACTCTACAAACCCTCCTGTTTAGGGTACAAACCCTCCTTTTTGGGGCACAAGCCCTCGCTGTTAGGGTGCAAACACGCCTGTTAAGATTCCCAAGCTTCGAGTCCAGGGTTGAAATCCACATCTTTATGCTCCAAACGACCGTCTTTAGGCTTCAAATCCGACTTTTAATTCTGAAATCCCACTTTTTTACGCTCCAAACGTTACATTAAGGGCACAAAGTCTCCATTTTAGGTCACAACGCTTCCTTTTTAGAGTCCGGAACGTTGGTTCCAGGGTTGAAAGCCTCCCTGTTCTGCTTCAAAGCGTCATTTAGAAGGTACAAGCCCTCATTTATAGGGCGCAACGCCTCATTTTTTGGCCGCGAATCCTCCTTTTTAGGGGTCAATACGTCCTTTTTGCTGTAAAATCCCTCACTTTTATGTTCCGGACATCTCATTTAGGGCACAAAGCCTTGTTTTGTGGTCCCAAAGCTTCCTCTTCAGAGTCCAAAGCTTTGATTCTGTGGTTGAATTCCTCGTTTTATAATCCAAACCCTCACGTTTATTGCACAAACCCTCATTTTTAGGGCCCAAACGCTCATTTTTATGCTGCAAATCATTTCACTGGAAAATGCCTCCTTTTTGTGCTCCAAACGCCTCCTTTAGGGCACGATGTCTGAATGTTAGGTCCCAAAGATTTGGTTAAGAGCCCAAAGCTTGGAGTCTAGGGTTCAAAGCCTGCTTTTTCCTCTACAAACCCTCCTGTTTAGGGTACAAACCCTCCTTTTTGGTGCACAAGCCCTCGCTGTTAGGGTGCAAACACTCACGTTAAGATTCCCAAGCTTCGAGTCCAGGGTTGAAATCCACATCTTTATGCTCCAAACGACCGTCTTTAGGCTTCAAATCCTACTTTTAATTCTGAAATCCCACTTTTTTACGCTCCAAACGCTACATTAAGGGCACAAAGTCTCCATTTTAGGTCACAACGCTTCCTTTTTAGAGTCCAGAACGTTGGTTCCAGGGTTGAAAGCCTCCCTGTTCTGCTTCAAAGCGTCATTTAGAAGGTACAAGCCCTCATTTTTAGGGCGCAACGCCTCATTTTTTGGCCGCGAATCCTCCTTTTTAGGGGTCAATACGTCCTTTTTGCTGTAAAATCCCTCACTTCTATCTTCCAGACATCTCATTTAGGGCACAAAGCCTTGTTTTGTGGTCCCAAAGCTTCCTCTTCAGAGTCCAAAGCTTTGATTCTGTGGTTGAATTCCTCGTTTTGTAATCCAAACCCTCACGTTTATTGTACAAACCCTCATTTTTAGGGCCCAAACGCTCATTTTTAAGCTGCAAATCATTTCACTGGAAAATGCCTCCTTTTTATGCTCCAAACGCCTCCTTTAGGGCACGATGTCTGAATGTTAGGTCCCAAAGATTTGGTTAAGAGCCCAAAGCTTGGAGTCTAGGGTTGAAAGCCTGCTTTTTACTCTACAAACCCTCCTTTGTAGGGTACAAACCCTCCTTTTTGGGGCACAAACCCTCGCTGTTAGGGTGCAAACACTCCTGTTAAGATTCCCAAGCTTCGAGTCCAGGGTTGAAATCCACATCTTTATGCTCCAAGCGACCGTCTTTAGGCTTCAAATCCTAATTTTAATTCTGAAATCCCACTTTTTTACGCTCCAAACGCTACATTAAGGGCACAAAGTCTCCATTTTAGGTCACAACGCTTCCTTTTTAGAGTCCGGAACGTTGGTTCCAGGGTTGAAAGCCTCCCTGTTCTGCTTCAAAGCGTCATTTAGAAGGTACAAGCCCTCATTTTTAGGGCGCAACGCCTCATTTTTTGGCCACGAATCCTCCTTTTTAGGGGTCAATACGTCCTTTTTACTGTAAAATCCCTCACTTTTATGTTCCGGACATCTCATTTAGGGCACAAAGCCTTGTTTTGTGGTCCCAAAGCTTCCTCTTCAGGGTCCAAAGCTTTGATTCTGTGGTTGAATTCCTCGTTTTATAATCCAAACCCTCACGTTTATTGTACAAACCCTCATTTTTAGGGCCCAAACGCTCATTTTTATGCTGTAAATCATTTCACTGGAAAATGCCTCCTTTTTATGCTCCAAACGCCTCCTTTAGGGCACGATGTCTGAATGTTAGGTCCCAAAGATTTGGTTAAGAGCCCAAAGCTTGGAGTCTAGGGTTCAAAGCCTGCTTTTTCCTCTACAAACCCTCCTGTTTAGGGTACAAACCCTCCTTTTTGGTGCACAAGCCCTCGCTGTTAGGGTGCAAACACTCACGTTAAGATTCCCAAGCTTCGAGTCCAGGGTTGAAATCCACATCTTTATGCTCCAAACGACCGTCTTTAGGCTTCAAATCCTACTTTTAATTCTGAAATCCCACTTTTTTACGCTCCAAACGCTACATTAAGGGCACAAAGTCTCCATTTTAGGTCACAACGCTTCCTTTTTAGAGTCCAGAACGTTGGTTCCAGGGTTGAAAGCCTCCCTGTTCTGCTTCAAAGCGTCATTTAGAAGGTACAAGCCCTCATTTTTAGGGCGCAACGCCTCATTTTTTGGCCGCGAATCCTCCTTTTTAGGGGTCAATACGTCCTTTTTGCTGTAAAATCCCTCACTTTTATGTTCCGGACATCTCATTTAGGGCACAAAGCCTTGTTTTGTGGTCCCAAAGCTTCCTCTTCAGAGTCCGAAGCTTTGATTCTGTGGTTGAATTCCCCGTTTTATAATCCAAACCCTCACGTTTATTGCACAAACCCTCATTTTTAGGGCCCAAACGCTCATTTTTATGCTGCAAATCATTTCACTGGAAAATGCCTCCTTTTTATGCTCCAAACGCCTCCTTTAGGGCACGATGTCTGAATGTTAGGTCCCAAAGATTAGGTTAAGAGCCCAAAGCTTGGAGTCTAGGGTTGAAAGCCTGCTTTTTACTCTACAAACCCTCCTGTTTAGGGTACAAACCCTCCTTTTTGGTGCACAAGCCCTCGCTGTTAGGGTGCAAACACTCACGTTAAGATTCCCAAGCTTCGAGTCCAGGGTTGAAATCCACATCTTTATGCTCCAAACGACCGTCTTTAGGCTTCAAATCTGACTTTTAATTCTGAAATCCCACTTTTTTACGCTCCAAACGCTACATTAAGGGCACAAAGTCTCCATTTTAGGTCACAACGCTTCCTTTTTAGAGTCCGGAACGTTGGTTCCAGGGTTGAAAGCCTCCCTGTTCTGCTTCAAAGCGTCATTTAGAAGGTACAAGCCCTCATTTTTAGGGCGCAACGCCTCATTTTTTGGCCGCGAATCCTCCTTTTTAGGGGTCAATACGTCCTTTTTGCTGTAAAATCCCTCACTTTTATGTTACGGACATCTCATTTAGGGCACAAAGCCTTGTTTTGTGGTCCCAAAGCTTCCTCTTCAGAGTCCGAAGCTTTGATTCTGTGGTTGAATTCCTCGTTTTGTAATCCAAACCCTCACGTTTATTGCACAAACCCTCATTTTTAGGGCCCAAACGCTCATTTTTAAGCTGCAAATCATTTCACTGGAAAATGCCTCCTTTTTATGCTCCAAACGCCTCCTTTAGGGCACGATGTCTGAATGTTAGGTCCCAAAGATTTGGTTAAGAGCCCAAAGCTTGGAGTCTAGGGTTGAAAGCCTGCTTTTTACTCTACAAACCCTCCTGTTTAGGGTACAAACCCTCCTTTTTGGTGCACAAGCCCTCGCTGTTAGGGTGCAAACACTCACGTTAAGATTCCCAAGCTTCGAGTCCAGGGTTGAAATCCACATCTTTATGCTCCAAACGACCGTCTTTAGGCTTCAAATCCGACTTTTAATTCTGAAATCCCACTTTTTTATGCTCCAAACGCTACATTAAGGGCACAACGTCTCCATTTTAGGTCACAACGCTTCCTTTTTAGAGTCCGGAACGTTGGTTCCAGGGTTGAAAGCCTCCCTGTTCTGCTTCAAAGCGTCATTTAGAAGGTACAAGCCCTCATTTTTAGGGCGCAACGCCTCATTTTTTGGCCGCGAATCCTCCTTTTTAGGGGTCAATACGTCCTTTTTGCTGTAAAATCCCTCACTTTTATGTTCCGGACATCTCATTTAGGGCACAAAGCCTTGTTTTGTGGTCCCAAAGCTTCCTCTTCAGAGTCCAAAGCTTTGATTCTGTGGTTGAATTCCCCGTTTTATAATCCAAACCCTAACGTTTCTTGCACAAACCCTCATTTTTAGGGCCCAAACGCTCATTTTTATGCTGCAAATCATTTCACTGGAAAATGCCTCCTTTTTATGCTCCAAACGCCTCCTTTAGGGCACGATGTCTGAATGTTAGGTCCCAAAGATTTGGTTAAGAGCCCAAAGCTTGGAGTCTAGGGTTGAAAGCCTGCTTTTTACTTTACAAACCCTCCTTTGTAGGGTACAAACCCTCCTTTTTGGTGCACAAGCCCTCGCTGTTAGGGTGCAAACACTCACGTTAAGATTCCCAAGCTTCGAGTCCAGGGTTGAAATCCACATCTTTATGCTCCAAACGACCGTCTTTAGGCTTCAAATCCGACTTTTAATTCTGAAATCCCACTTTTTTACGCTCCAAACGCTACATTAAGGGCACAAAGTCTCCATTTTAGGTCACAACGCTTCCTTTTTAGAGTCCGGAACGTTGGTTCCAGGGTTGAAAGCCTCCCTGTTCTGCTTCAAAGCGTCATTTAGAAGGTACAAGCCCTCATTTTTAGGGCGCAACGCCTCATTTTTTGGCCGCGAATCCTCCTTTTTAGGGGTCAATACGTCCTTTTTGCTGTAAAATCCCTCACTTTTATGTTCCGGACATCTCATTTAGGGCACAAAGCCTTGTTTTGTGGTCCCAAAGCTTCCTCTTCAGGGTCCAAAGCTTTGATTCTGTGGTTGAATTCCTCGTTTTATAATCCAAACCCTCACGTTTATTGCACAAACCCTCATTTTTAGGGCCCAAACGCTCATTTTTATGCTGCAAATCATTTCACTGGAAAATGCCTCCTTTTTATGCTCCAAACGCCTCCTTTAGGGCACGATGTCTGAATGTTAGGTCCCAAAGATTAGGTTAAGAGCCCAAAGCTTGGAGTCTAGGGTTGAAAGCCTGCTTTTTACTCTACAAACCCTCCTGTTTAGGGTACAAACCCTCCTTTTTGGTGCACAAGCCCTCGCTGTTAGGGTGCAAACACTCACGTTAAGATTCCCAAGCTTCGAGTCCAGGGTTGAAATCCACATCTTTATGCTCCAAACGACCGTCTTTAGGCTTCAAATCCGACTTTTAATTCTGAAATCCCACTTTTTTACGCTCCAAACGCTACATTAAGGGCACAAAGTCTCCATTTTAGGTCACAACGCTTCCTTTTTAGAGTCCGGAACGTTGGTTCCAGGGTTGAAAGCCTCCCTGTTCTGCTTCAAAGCGTCATTTAGAAGGTACAAGCCCTCATTTATAGGGCGCAACGCCTCATTTTTTGGCCGCGAATCCTCCTTTTTAGGGGTCAATACGTCCTTTTTGCTGTAAAATCCCTCACTTTTATGTTCCGGACATCTCTTTTAGGGCACAAAGCCTTGTTTTGTGGTCCCAAAGCTTCCTCTTCAGAGTCCAAAGCTTTGATTCTGTGGTTGAATTCCTCGTTTTATAATCCAAACCCTCACGTTTATTGCACAAACCCTCATTTTTAGGGCCCAAACGCTCATTTTTATGCTGCAAATCATTTCACTGGAAAATGCCTCCTTTTTGTGCTCCAAACGCCTCCTTTAGGGCACGATGTCTGAATGTTAGGTCCCAAAGATTTGGTTAAGAGCCCAAAGCTTGGAGTCTAGGGTTCAAAGCCTGCTTTTTCCTCTACAAACCCTCCTGTTTAGGGTACAAACCCTCCTTTTTGGTGCACAAGCCCTCGCTGTTAGGGTGCAAACACTCACGTTAAGATTCCCAAGCTTCGAGTCCAGGGTTGAAATCCACATCTTTATGCTCCAAACGACCGTCTTTAGGCTTCAAATCCGACTTTTAATTCTGAAATCCCACTTTTTTACGCTCCAAACGCTACATTAAGGGCACAAAGTCTCCATTTTAGGTCACAACGCTTCCTTTTTAGAGTCCGGAACGTTGGTTCCAGGGTTGAAAGCCTCCCTGTTCTGCTTCAAAGCGTCATTTAGAAGGTACAAGCCCTCATTTTTAGGGCGCAACGCCTCATTTTTTGGCCGCGAATCCTCCTTTTTAGGGGTCAATACGTCCTTTTTGCTGTAAAATCCCTCACTTTTATGTTCCGGACATCTCATTTAGGGCACAAAGCCTTGTTTTGTGGTCCCAAAGCTTCCTCTTCAGAGTCCGAAGCTTTGATTCTGTGGTTGAATTCCTCGTTTTGTAATCCAAACCCTCACGTTTATTGTACAAACCCTCATTTTTAGGGCCCAAACGCTCATTTTTAAGCTGCAAATCATTTCACTGGAAAATGCCTCCTTTTTATGCTCCAAACGCCTCCTTTAGGGCACGATGTCTGAATGTTAGGTCCCAAAGATTTGGTTAAGAGCCCAAAGCTTGGAGTCTAGGGTTGAAAGCCTGCTTTTTACTCTACAAACCCTCCTGTTTAGGGTACAAACCCTCCTTTTTGGTGCACAAGCCCTCGCTGTTAGGGTGCAAACACTCACGTTAAGATTCCCAAGCTTCGAGTCCAGGGTTGAAATCCACATCTTTATGCTCCAAACGACCGTCTTTAGGCTTCAAATCCGACTTTTAATTCTGAAATCCCACTTTTTTACGCTCCAAACGCTACATTAAGGGCACAAAGTCTCCATTTTAGGTCACAACGCTTCCTTTTTAGAGTCCGGAACGTTGGTTCCAGGGTTGAAAGCCTCCCTGTTCTGCTTCAAAGCGTCATTTAGAAGGTACAAGCCCTCATTTTTAGGGCGCAACGCCTCATTTTTTGGCCGCGAATCCTCCTTTTTAGGGGTCAATACGTCCTTTTTGGTGTAAAATCCCTCACTTTTATGTTCCGGACATCTCATTTAGGGCACAAAGCCTTGTTTTGTGGTCCCAAAGCTTCCTCTTCAGAGTCCAAAGCTTTGATTCTGTGGTTGAATTCCCCGTTTTATAATCCAAACCCTCACGTTTATTGCACAAACCCTCATTTTTAGGGCCCAAACGCTCATTTTTATGCTGCAAATCATTTCACTGGAAAATGCCTCCTTTTTATGCTCCAAACGCCTCCTTTAGGGCACGATGTCTGAATGTTAGGTCCCAAAGATTTGGTTAAGAGCCCAAAGCTTGGAGTCTAGGGTTGAAAGCCTGCTTTTTACTTTACAAACCCTCCTGTTTAGGGTACAAACCCTCCTTTTTGGTGCACAAGCCCTCGCTGTTAGGGTGCAAACACTCACGTTAAGATTCCCAAGCTTCGAGTCCAGGGTTGAAATCCACATCTTTATGCTCCAAACGACCGTCTTTAGGCTTCAAATCCGACTTTTAATTCTGAAATCCCACTTTTTTACGCTCCAAACGCTACATTAAGGGCACAAAGTCTCCATTTTAGGTCACAACGCTTCCTTTTTAGAGTCCGGAACGTTGGTTCCAGGGTTGAAAGCCTCCCTGTTCTGCTTCAAAGCGTCATTTAGAAGGTACAAGCCCTCATTTTTAGGGCGCAACGCCTCATTTTTTGGCCGCGAATCCTCCTTTTTAGGGGTCAATACGTCCTTTTTGCTGTAAAATCCCTCACTTTTATGTTCCGGACATCTCATTTAGGGCACAAAGCCTTGTTTTGTGGTCCCAAAGCTTCCTCTTCAGGGTCCAAAGCTTTGATTCTGTGGTTGAATTCCTCGTTTTATAATCCAAACCCTCACGTTTATTGCACAAACCCTCATTTTTAGGGCCCAAACGCTCATTTTTATGCTGCAAATCATTTCACTGGAAAATGCCTCCTTTTTATGCTCCAAACGCCTCCTTTAGGGCACGATGTCTGAATGTTAGGTCCCAAAGATTAGGTTAAGAGCCCAAAGCTTGGAGTCTAGGGTTGAAAGCCTGCTTTTTACTCTACAAACCCTCCTGTTTAGGGTACAAACCCTCCTTTTTGGTGCACAAGCCCTCGCTGTTAGGGTGCAAACACTCACGTTAAGATTCCCAAGCTTCGAGTCCAGGGTTGAAATCCACATCTTTATGCTCCAAACGACCGTCTTTAGGCTTCAAATCCGACTTTTAATTCTGAAATCCCACTTTTTTACGCTCCAAACGCTACATTAAGGGCACAAAGTCTCCATTTTAGGTCACAACGCTTCCTTTTTAGAGTCCGGAACGTTGGTTCCAGGGTTGAAAGCCTCCCTGTTCTGCTTCAAAGCGTCATTTAGAAGGTACAAGCCCTCATTTATAGGGCGCAACGCCTCATTTTTTGGCCGCGAATCCTCCTTTTTAGGGGTCAATACGTCCTTTTTACTGTAAAATCCCTCACTTTCATGTTCCGGACATCTCATTTAGGGCACAAAGCCTTGTTTTGTGGTCCCAAAGCTTCCTCTTCAGAGTCCAAAGCTTTGATTCTGTGGTTGAATTCCTCGTTTTATAATCCAAACCCTCACGTTTATTGCACAAACCCTCATTTTTAGGGCCCAAACGCTCATTTTTATGCTGCAAATCATTTCACTGGAAAATGCCTCCTTTTTGTGCTCCAAACGCCTCCTTTAGGGCACGATGTCTGAATGTTAGGTCCCAAAGATTTGGTTAAGAGCCCAAAGCTTGGAGTCTAGGGTTCAAAGCCTGCTTTTTCCTCTACAAACCCTCCTGTTTAGGGTACAAACCCTCCTTTTTGGTGCACAAGCCCTCGCTGTTAGGGTGCAAACACTCACGTTAAGATTCCCAAGCTTCGAGTCCAGGGTTGAAATCCACATCTTTATGCTCCAAACGACCGTCTTTAGGCTTCAAATCCTACTTTTAATTCTGAAATCCCACTTTTTTACGCTCCAAACGCTACATTAAGGGCACAAAGTCTCCATTTTAGGTCACAACGCTTCCTTTTTAGAGTCCGGAACGTTGGTTCCAGGGTTGAAAGCCTCCCTGTTCTGCTTCAAAGCGTCATTTAGAAGGTACAAGCCCTCATTTTTAGGGCGCAACGCCTCATTTTTTGGCCGCGAATCCTCCTTTTTAGGGGTCAATACGTCCTTTTTACTGTAAAATCCCTCACTTTTATGTTCCGGACATCTCATTTAGGGCACAAAGCCTTGTTTTGTGGTCCCAAAGCTTCCTCTTCAGAGTCCAAAGCTTTGATTCTGTGGTTGAATTCCTCGTTTTGTAATCCAAACCCTCACGTTTATTGTACAAACCCTCATTTTTAGGGCCCAAACGCTCATTTTTAAGCTGCAAATCATTTCACTGGAAAATGCCTCCTTTTTATGCTCCAAACGCCTCCTTTAGGGCACGATGTCTGAATGTTAGGTCCCAAAGATTTGGTTAAGAGCCCAAAGCTTGGAGTCTAGGGTTGAAAGCCTGCTTTTTACTTTACAAACCCTCCTGTTTAGGGTACAAACCCTCCTTTTTGGTGCACAAGCCCTCGCTGTTAGGGTGCAAACACTCACGTTAAGATTCCCAAGCTTCGAGTCCAGGGTTGAAATCCACATCTTTATGCTCCAAACGACCGTCTTTAGGCTTCAAATCCGACTTTTAATTCTGAAATCCCACTTTTTTACGCTCCAAACGCTACATTAAGGGCACAAAGTCTCCATTTTAGGTCACAACGCTTCCTTTTTAGAGTCCGGAACGTTGGTTCCAGGGTTGAAAGCCTCCCTGTTCTGCTTCAAAGCGTCATTTAGAAGGTACAAGCCCTCATTTTTAGGGCGCAACGCCTCATTTTTTGGCCGCGAATCCTCCTTTTTAGGGGTCAATACGTCCTTTTTGCTGTAAAATCCCTCACTTTTATGTTACGGACATCTCATTTAGGGCACAAAGCCTTGTTTTGTGGTCCCAAAGCTTCCTCTTCAGAGTCCAAAGCTTTGATTCTGTGGTTGAATTCCTCGTTTTATAATCCAAACCCTCACGTTTATTGCACAAACCCTCATTTTTAGGGCCCAAACGCTCATTTTTATGCTGCAAATCATTTCACTGGAAAATGCCTCCTTTTTATGCTCCAAACGCCTCCTTTAGGGCACGATGTCTGAATGTTAGGTCCCAAAGATTTGGTTAAGAGCCCAAAGCTTGGAGTCTAGGGTTGAAAGCCTGCTTTTTACTCTACAAACCCTCCTGTTTAGGGTACAAACCCTCCTTTTTGGTGCACAAGCCCTCGCTGTTAGGGTGCAAACACTCACGTTAAGATTCCCAAGCTTCGAGTCCAGGGTTGAAATCCACATCTTTATTCTCCAAGCGACCGTCTTTAGGCTTCAAATCCTAATTTTAATTCTGAAATCCCACTTTTTTACGCTCCAAACGCTACATTAAGGGCACAAAGTCTCCATTTTAGGTCACAACGCTTCCTTTTTAGAGTCCGGAACGTTGGTTCCAGGGTTGAAAGCCTCCCTGTTCTGCTTCAAAGCGTCATTTAGAAGGTACAAGCCCTCATTTTTAGGGCGCAACGCCTCATTTTTTGGCCGCGAATCCTCCTTTTTAGGGGTCAATATGTCCTTTTTGCTGTAAAATCCCTCACTTTTATGTTCCGGACATCTCATTTAGGGCACAAAGCCTTGTTTTGTGGTCCCAAAGCTTCCTCTTCAGGGTCCAAAGCTTTGATTCTGTGGTTGAATTCCCCGTTTTATAATCCAAACCCTCACGTTTATTGCACAAACCCTCATTTTTAGGGCCCAAACGCTCATTTTTATGCTGCAAATCATTTCACTGGAAAATGACTCCTTTTTATGCTCCAAACGCCTCCTTTAGGGCACGATGTCTGAATGTTAGGTCCCAAAGATTTGGTTAAGAGCCCAAAGCTTGGAGTCTAGGGTTGAAAGCCTGCTTTTTACTCTACAAACCCTCCTGTTTAGGGTACAAACCCTCCTTTTTGGTGCACAAGCCCTCGCTGTTAGGGTGCAAACACTCACGTTAAGATTCCCAAGCTTCGAGTCCAGGGTTGAAATCCACATCTTTATGCTCCAAGCGACCGTCTTTAGGCTTCAAATCCGACTTTTAATTCTGAAATCCCACTTTCCTATGCTCCAAACACTACATTAAGGGCACAAAGTCTCCATTTTAGGTCACAACGCTTCCTTTTTAGAGTCCGGAACGTTGGTTCCAGGGTTGAAAGCCTCCCTGTTCTGCTTCAAAGCGTCATTTAGAAGGTACAAGCCCTCATTTTTAGGGCGCAACGCCTCATTTTTTGGCCGCGAATCCTCCTTTTTAGGGGTCAATACGTCCTTTTTACTGTAAAATCCCTCACTTTTATGTTCCGGACATCTCATTTAGGGCACAAAGCCTTGTTTTGTGGTCCCAAAGCTTCCTCTTCAGAGTCCAAAGCTTTGATTCTGTGGTTGAATTCCTCGTTTTATAATCCAAACCCTCACGTTTATTGCACAAACCCTCATTTTTAGGGCCCAAACGCTCATTTTTATGCTGCAAATCATTTCACTGGAAAATGCCTCCTTTTTATGCTCCAAACGCCTCCTTTAGGGCACGAGCCTCAATGTTAGGTCCCAAAGATTTGGTTAAGAGCCCAAAGCTTGGAGTCTAGGGTTGAAAGCCTGCTTTTTACTCTACAAACCCTCCTGTTTAGGGTACAAACCCTCCTTTTTGGTGCACAAGCCCTCGCTGTTAGGGTGCAAACACTCCTGTTAAGATTCCCAAGCTTCGAGTCCAGGGTTGAAATCCACATCTTTATGCTCCAAGCGATCGTCTTTAGGCTTCAAATCCTAATTTTAATTCTGAAATCCCACTTTTTTACGCTCCAAACACTACATTAAGGGCACAAAGTCTCCATTTTAGGTCACAACGCTTCCTTTTTAGAGTCCGGAACGTTGGTTCCAGGGTTGAAAGCCTCCCTGTTCTGCTTCAAAGCGTCATTTAGAAGGTACAAGCCCTCATTTTTAGGGCGCAACGCCTCATTTTTTGGCCGCGAATCCTCCTTTTTAGGGGTCAATACGTCCTTTTTACTGTAAAATCCCTCACTTTTATGTTCCGGACATCTCATTTAGGGCACAAAGCCTTGTTTTGTGGTCCCAAAGCTTCCTCTTCAGAGTCCAAAGCTTTGATTCTGTGGTTGAATTCCTCGTTTTATAATCCAAACCCTCACGTTTATTGTACAAACCCTCATTTTTAGGGCCCAAACGCTCATTTTTATGCTGTAACAATTTCACTGGAAAATCCCTCCTCTTCATGCTCCAAACGCCTCCTTTAGGGCACGATGTCTGAATGTTAGGTCCCAAAGATTTGGTTAAGAGCCCAAAGCTTCGAGTCTAGGGTTGAAAGCCTGCTTTTTACTCTACAAACCCTCCTGTTTAGGGCACAAACCCTCCTTTTTGGTGCACAAGCCCTCGCTGTTAGGGTGCAAACACTCCTGTTAAGATTCCCAAGCTTCGAGTCCAGGGTTGAAATCCACATCTTTATGCTCCAAGCGACCGTCTTTAGTCTTCAAATCCTACTTTTAATTCTGAAATCCCACTTTTTTACGCTCCAAACACTACATTAAGGGCACAAAGTCTCCATTTTAGGTCACAACGCTTCCTTTTTAGAGTCCGGAACGTTGGTTCCAGGGTTGAAAGCCTCCCTGTTCTGCTTCAAAGCGTCATTTAGAAGGTACAAGCCCTCATTTTTAGGGCGCAACGCCTCATTTTTTGGCCGCGAATCCTCCTTTTTAGGGGTCAATACATCCTTTTTACTGTAAAATCCCTCACTTTTATGTTCCGGACATCTCATTTAGGGCACAAAGCCTTGTTTTGTGGTTTCAAAGCTTCCTCTTCAGAGTCCAAAGCTTTGATTCTGTGGTTGAATTCCTCGTTTTATAATCCAAACCCTCACGTTTATTGCACAAACCCTCATTTTTAGGGCCCAAACGCTCATTTTTATGCTGCAAATCATTTCACTGGAAAATGCCTCCTTTTTATGCTCCAAACGCCTCCTTTAGGGCACGATGTCTGAATGTTAGGTCCCAAAGATTTGGTTAAGAGTCCAAAGCTTTGAGTCTAGGGTTGAAAGCCTGCTTTTTACTCTACAAACCCTCCTGTTTAGGGCACAAACCCTCCTTTTTGGGGCACAAACCCTCGCTGTTAGGGTGGAAACACTCCTGTTAAGATTCCCAAGCTTCGAGCCCAGGGTTCAAATCCACATCTTTATGCTCCAAACGACCGTTTTCAGGCTTCAAATCCGACTTTTAATTCTGAAATCCCACTTTCCTATGCTCCAAACACTACATTAAGGGCACAAAGTCTCCCTTTTAGCTCCCAAAGCTTCCTTTTTAGAGTCCGGAACGTTGGTTCCAGGGTTGAAAGCCTCCCTGTTCTACTTCAAAGCGTCATTTAGAAGGTACAAGCCCTCATTTTTAGGGCGCAACGCCTCATTTTTTGGCCGCGAATCCTCCTTTTTAGGGGTCAATACGTCCTTTTTACTGTAAAATCCCTCACTTTTATGTTCCGGACATCTCATTTAGGGCACAAAGCCTTGTTTTGTGGTCCCAAAGCTTCCTCTTCAGAGTCCAAAGCTTTGATTCTGTGGTTGAATTCCTCGTTTTATAATCCAAACCCTCACGTTTATTGTACAAACCCTCATTTTTAGGGCCCAAACGCTCATTTTTATGCTGTAACAATTTCACTGGAAAATCCCTCCTCTTCATGCTCCAAACACCTCCTTTAGGGCACGAGCCTCAATGTTAGGTGCCAAAGATTTGGTTAAGAGCCCAAAGCTTGGAGTCTAGGGTTCAAAGCCTGCTTTTTACTCTACAAACCCTCCTGTTTAGGGCACAAACCCTCCTTTTTGGTGCACAAGCCCTCGCTGTTAGGGTGCAAACACTCCTGTTAAGATTCCCAAGCTTCGAGTCCAGGGTTGAAATCCACATCTTTATGCTCCAAACGACCGTCTTTAGGCTTCAAATCCTAATTTTAATTCTGAAATCCCACTTTTTTACGCTCCAAACACTACATTAAGGGCACAAAGTCTCCATTTTAGGTCACAACGCTTCCTTTTTAGAGTCCGGAACGTTGGTTCCAGGGTTGAAAGCCTCCCTGTTCTGCTTCAAAGCGTCATTTAGAAGGTACAAGCCCTCATTTTTAGGGCGCAACGCCTCATTTTTTGGCCGCGAATCCTCCTTTTTAGGGGTCAATACGTCCTTTTTACTGTAAAATCCCTCACTTTTATGTTCCGGACATCTCATTTAGGGCACAAAGCCTTGTTTTGTGGTCCCAAAGCTTCCTCTTCAGAGCCCAAAGCTTTGATTCTGTGGTTGAATTCCTCGTTTTATAATCCAAACCCTCACGTTTATTGCACAAACCCTCATTTTTAGGGCCCAAACGCTCACTTTTATGCTGCAAATCATTTCACTGGAAAATGCCTCCTTTTTATGCTCCAAATGCCTCCTATAGGGCACGATGTCTGAATGTTAGGTCCCAAAGATTTGGTTAAGAGCCCAAAGCTTTGAGTCTAGGGTTGAAAGCCTGCTTTTTACTCTACAAACCCTCCTGTTTAGGGCACAAACCCTCCTTTTTGGTGCACAAGCCCTCGCTGTTAGGGTGCAAACACTCCTGTTAAGATTCCCAAGCTTCGAGTCCAGGGTTCAAATCCACATCTTTATGCTCCAAACGACCGTCTTTAGGCTTCAAATCCGACTTTTAATTCTGAAATCCCACTTTCCTATGCTCCAAACACTACATTAAGGGCACAAAGTCTCCATTTTAGCTCCCAAAGCTTCCTTTTTAGAGTCCGGAACGTTGGTTCCAGGGTTGAAAGCCTCCCTGTTCTGCTTCAAAGCGTCATTTAGAAGGTACAAGCCCTCATTTTTAGGGCGCAACGCCTCATTTTTTGGCCGCGAATCCTCCTTTTTAGGGGTCAATACGTCCTTTTTACTGTAAAATCCCTCACTTTTATGTTCCGGACATCTCATTTAGGGCACAAAGCCTTGTTTTGTGGTCCCAAAGCTTCCTCTTCAGAGTCCAAAGCTTTGATTCTGTGGTTGAATTCCTCGTTTTATAATCCAAACCCTCACGTTTATTGTACAAACCCTCATTTTTAGGGCCCAAACGCTCATTTTTATGCTGTAACAATTTCACTGGAAAATCCCTCCTTTTTATGCTCCAAACGCCTCCTATAGGGCACGATGTCTGAATGTTAGGTCCCAAAGATTTGGTTAAGAGCCCAAAGCTTGGAGTCTAGGGTTGAAAGCCTGCTTTTTACTCTACAAACCCTCCTGTTTAGGGCACAAACCCTCCTTTTTGGTGCACAAGCCCTCGCTGTTAGGGTGGAAACACTCCTGTTAAGATTCCCAAGCTTCGAGCCCAGGGTTGAAATCCACATCTTTATGCTCCAAACGACCGTCTTTAGGCTTCAAATCCTAATTTTAATTCTGAAATCCCACTTTTTTACGCTCCAAACACTACATTAAGGGCACAAAGTCTCCATTTTAGGTCACAACGCTTCCTTTTTAGAGTCCGGAACGTTGGTTCCAGGGTTGAAAGCCTCCCTGTTCTGCTTCAAAGCGTCATTTAGAAGGTACAAGCCCTCATTTTTAGGGCGCAACGCCTCATTTTTTGGCCGCGAATCCTCCTTTTTAGGGGTCAATACATCCTTTTTACTGTAAAATCCCTCACTTTTATGTTCCGGACATCTCATTTAGGGCACAAAGCCTTGTTTTGTGGTCCCAAAGCTTCCTCTTCAGAGTCCAAAGCTTTGATTCTGTGGTTGAATTCCTCGTTTTATAATCCAAACCCTCACGTTTATTGTACAAACCCTCATTTTTAGGGCCCAAACGCTCATTTTTATGCTGTAAATCATTTCACTGGAAAATGCCTCCTTTTTATGCTCCAAACGCCTCCTATAGGGCACGATGTCTGAATGTTAGGTCCCAAAGATTTGGTTAAGAGCCCAAAGCTTGGAGTCTAGGGTTCAAAGCCTGCTTTTTACTCTACAAACCCTCCTGTTTAGGGCACAAACCCTCCTTTTTGGTGCACAAGCCCTCGCTGTTAGGGTGCAAACACTCACGTTAAGATTCCCAAGCTTCGAGTCCAGGGTTCAAATCCACATCTTTATGCTCCAAACGACCGTTTTTAGGCTTCAAATCCGACTTTTAATTCTGAAATCCCACTTTCCTATGCTCCAAACACTACATTAAGGGCACAAAGTCTCCATTTTAGCTCCCAAAGCTTCCTTTTTAGAGTCCGGAACGTTGGTTCCAGGGTTGAAAGCCTCCCTGTTCTGCTTCAAAGCGTCATTTAGAAGGTACAAGCCCTCATTTTTAGGGCGCAACGCCTCATTTTTTGGCCGCGAATCCTCCTTTTTAGGGGTCAATACGTCCTTTTTACTGTAAAATCCCTCACTTTTATGTTCCGGACATCTCATTTAGGGCACAAAGCCTTGTTTTGTGGTCCCAAAGCTTCCTCTTCAGAGTCCAAAGCTTTGATTCTGTGGTTGAATTCCTCGTTTTATAATCCAAACCCTCACGTTTATTGCACAAACCCTCATTTTTAGGGCCCAAACGCTCACTTTTATGCTGCAAATCATTTCACTGGAAAATGCCTCCTTTTTATGCTCCAAATGCCTCCTTCAGGGCACGATGTCTGAATGTTAGGTCCCAAAGATTTGGTTAAGAGTCCAAAGCTTTGAGTCTAGGGTTGAAAGCCTGCTTTTTACTCTACAAACCCTCCTGTTTAGGGTACAAACCCTCCTTTTTGGGGCACAAACCCTCGCTGTTAGGGTGGAAACACTCCTGTTAAGATTCCCAAGCTTCGAGCCCAGGGTTGAAATCCACATCTTTATGCTCCAAACGACCGTCTTTAGGCTTCAAATCCTAATTTTAAATCTGAAATCCCACATTTTTACGCTCCAAACACTACATTAAGGGCACAAAGTCTCCATTTTAGGTCACAACGCTTCCTTTTTAGAGTCCGGAACGTTGGTTCCAGGGTTGAAAGCCTCCCTGTTCTGCTTCAAAGCGTCATTTAGAAGGTACAAGCCCTCATTTTTAGGGCGCAACGCCTCATTTTTTGGCCGCGAATCCTCCTTTTTAGGGGTCAATACATCCTTTTTACTGTAAAATCCCTCACTTTTATGTTCCGGACATCTCATTTAGGGCACAAAGCCTTGTTTTGTGGTCCCAAAGCTTCCTCTTCAGAGTCCAAAGCTTTGATTCTGTGGTTGAATTCCTCGTTTTATAATCCAAACCCTCACGTTTATTGTACAAACCCTCATTTTTAGGGCCCAAACGCTCATTTTTATGCTGTAACAATTTCACTGGAAAATCCCTCCTTTTTATGCTCCAAACGCCTCCTATAGGGCACGATGTCTGAATGTTAGGTCCCAAAGATTTGGTTAAGAGCCCAAAGCTTGGAGTCTAGGGTTGAAAGCCTGCTTTTTACTCTACAAACCCTCCTGTTTAGGGCACAAACCCTCCTTTTTGGTGCACAAGCCCTCGCTGTTAGGGTGCAAACACTCACGTTAAGATTCCCAAGCTTCGAGTCCAGGGTTGAAATCCACATCTTTATTCTCCAAGCGACCGTCTTTAGGCTTCAAATCCTAATTTTAATTCTGAAATCCCACTTTTTTACGCTCCAAACGCTACATTAAGGGCACAAAGTCTCCATTTTAGGTCACAACGCTTCCTTTTTAGAGTCCGGAACGTTGGTTCCAGGGTTGAAAGCCTCCCTGTTCTGCTTCAAAGCGTCATTTAGAAGGTACAAGCCCTCATTTTTAGGGCGCAACGCCTCATTTTTTGGCCGCAAATCCTCCTTTTTAGGGGTCAATACATCCTTTTTACTGTAAAATCCCTCACTTTTATGTTCCGGACATCTCATTTAGGGCACAAAGCCTTGTTTTGTGGTCCCAAAGCTTCCTCTTCAGAGTCCAAAGCTTTGATTCTGTGGTTGAATTCCTCGTTTTATAATCCAAACCCTCACGTTTATTGTA
Source organism: Strix aluco (assembly GCF_031877795.1). Taxonomy (NCBI): domain Eukaryota; kingdom Metazoa; phylum Chordata; class Aves; order Strigiformes; family Strigidae; genus Strix; species Strix aluco. Next base: position 6,905,783 of record NC_133970.1, read on the forward strand.
CAAACCCTCATTTTTAGGGCCCAAACGCTCATTTTTATGCTGCAAATCATTTCACTGGAAAATGCCTCCTTTTTATGCTCCAAACGCCTCCTATAGGGCACGATGTCTGAATGTTAGGTCCCAAAGATTTGGTTAAGAGCCCAAAGCTTGGAGTCTAGGGTTGAAAGCCTGCTTTTTACTCTACAAACCCTCCTGTTTAGGGCACAAACCCTCCTTTTTGGTGCACAAGCCCTCGCTGTTAGGGTGCAAACACTCACGTTAAGATTCCCAAGCTTCGAGTCCAGGGTTCAAATCCACATCTTTATGCTCCAAACGACCGTTTTTAGGCTTCAAATCTGACTTTTAATTCTGAAATCCCACTTTCCTATGCTCCAAACACTACATTAAGGGCACAAAGTCTCCATTTTAGCTCCCAAAGCTTCCTTTTTAGAGTCCGGAACGTTGGTTCCAGGGTTGAAAGCCTCCCTGTTCTGCTTCAAAGCGTCATTTAGAAGGTACAAGCCCTCATTTTTAGGGCACAACGCCTCATTTTTTGGCCGCGAATCCTCCTTTTTAGGGGTCAATACGTCCTTTTTACTGTAAAATCCCTCACTTTTATGTTCCGGACATCTCATTTAGGGCACAAAGCCTTGTTTTGTGGTCCCAAAGCTTCCTCTTCAGAGTCCAAAGCTTTGATTCTGTGGTTGAATTCCTCGTTTTATAATCCAAACCCTCACGTTTATTGCACAAACCCTCATTTTTAGGGCCCAAACGCTCACTTTTATGCTGCAAATCATTTCACTGGAAAATGCCTCCTTTTTATGCTCCAAATGCCTCCTTCAGGGCACGATGTCTGAATGTTAGGTCCCAAAGATTTGGTTAAGAGTCCAAAGCTTTGAGTCTAGGGTTGAAAGCCTGCTTTTTACTCTACAAACCCTCCTGTTTAGGGTACAAACCCTCCTTTTTGGGGCACAAACCCTCGCTGTTAGGGTGGAAACACTCCTGTTAAGATTCCCAAGCTTCGAGCCCAGGGTTGAAATCCACATCTTTATGCTCCAAACGACCGTCTTTAGGCTTCAAATCCTAATTTTAATTCTGAAATCCCACTTTTTTACGCCCCAAACACTACATTAAGGGCACAAAGTCTCCATTTTAGGTCACAACGCTTCCTTTTTAGAGTCCGGAACGTTGGTTCCAGGGTTGAAAGCCTCCCTGTTCTGCTTCAAAGCGTCATTTAGAAGGTACAAGCCCTCATTTTTAGGGCGCAACGCCTCATTTTTTGGCCGCAAATCCTCCTTTTTAGGGGTCAATACATCCTTTTTACTGTAAAATCCCTCACTTTTATGTTCCGGACATCTCATTTAGGGCACAAAGCCTTGTTTTGTGGTCCCAAAGCTTCCTCTTCAGAGTCCAAAGCTTTGATTCTGTGGTTGAATTCCTCGTTTTATAATCCAAACCCTCACGTTTATTGTACAAACCCTCATTTTTAGGGCCCAAACGCTCATTTTTATGCTGTAAATAATTTCACTGGAAAATGCCTCCTTTTTATGCTCCAAAGGCCTCCTTTAGGGCACGATCCTCAATGTTAGGTCCCAAAGATTTGGTTAAGAGCCCAAAGCTTGGAGTCTAGGGTTGAAAGCCTGCTTTTTACTCTACAAACCCTCCTGTTTAGGGTACAAACCCTCCTTTTTGGTGCACAAGCCCTCGCTGTTAGGGTGCAAACACTCACGTTAAGATTCCCAAGCTTCGAGTCCAGGGTTGAAATCCACATCTTTATGCTCCAAACGACCGTCTTTGGGCTTCAAATCCGACTTTTAATTCTGAAATCCCACTTTTTTACGCTCCAAACGCTACATTAAGGGCACAAAGTCTCCATTTTAGGTCACAACGCTTCCTTTTTAGAGTCCGGAACGTTGGTTCCAGGGTTGAAAGCCTCCCTGTTCTGCTTCAAAGCGTCATTTAGAAGGTACAAGCCCTCATTTTTAGGGCGCAACGCCTCATTTTTTGGCCGCGAATCCTCCTTTTTAGGGGTCAATACGTCCTTTTTACTGTAAAATCCCTCACTTTTATGTTCCGGACATCTCATTTAGGGCACAAAGCCTTGTTTTGTGGTCCCAAAGCTTCCTCTTCAGAGTCCAAAGCTTTGATTCTGTGGTTGAATTCCTCGTTTTATAATCCAAACCCTCACGTTTATTGTACAAACCCTCATTTTTAGGGCCCAAACGCTCATTTTTATGCTGCAAATCATTTCACTGGAAAATGCCTCCTTTTTATGCTCCAAACGCCTCCTATAGGGCACGATGTCTGAATGTTAGGTCCCAAAGATTTGGTTAAGAGCCCAAAGCTTGGAGTCTAGGGTTCAAAGCCTGCTTTTTACTCTACAAACCCTCCTGTTTAGGGCACAAACCCTCCTTTTTGGTGCACAAGCCCTCGCTGTTAGGGTGCAAACACTCACGTTAAGATTCCCAAGCTTCGAGTCCAGGGTTCAAATCCACATCTTTATGCTCCAAACGACCGTTTTTAGGCTTCAAATCCGACTTTTAATTCTGAAATCCCACTTTCCTATGCTCCAAACACTACATTAAGGGCACAAAGTCTCCATTTTAGCTCCCAAAGCTTCCTTTTTAGAGTCCGGAACGTTGGTTCCAGGGTTGAAAGCCTCCCTGTTCTGCTTCAAAGCGTCATTTAGAAGGTACAAGCCCTCATTTTTAGGGCACAACGCCTCATTTTTTGGCCGCGAATCCTCCTTTTTAGGGGTCAATACGTCCTTTTTACTGTAAAATCCCTCACTTTTATGTTCCGGACATCTCATTTAGGGCACAAAGCCTTGTTTTGTGGTCCCAAAGCTTCCTCTTCAGAGTCCAAAGCTTTGATTCTGTGGTTGAATTCCTCGTTTTATAATCCAAACCCTCACGTTTATTGCACAAACCCTCATTTTTAGGGCCCAAACGCTCACTTTTATGCTGAAAATCATTTCACTGGAAAATGCCTCCTTTTTATGCTCCAAATGCCTCCTTCAGGGCACGATGTCTGAATGTTAGGTCCCAAAGATTTGGTTAAGAGTCCAAAGCTTTGAGTCTAGGGTTGAAAGCCTGCTTTTTACTCTACAAACCCTCCTGTTTAGGGTACAAACCCTCCTTTTTGGGGCACAAACCCTCGCTGTTAGGGTGGAAACACTCCTGTTAAGATTCCCAAGCTTCGAGCCCAGGGTTCAAATCCACATCTTTATGCTCCAAACGACCGTTTTTAGGCTTCAAATCCTACTTTTAATTCTGAAATCCCACTTTTTTACGCTCCAAACGCTACATTAAGGGCACAAAGTCTCCATTTTAGGTCACAACGCTTCCTTTTTAGAGTCCGGAACGTTGGTTCCAGGGTTGAAAGCCTCCCTGTTCTGCTTCAAAGCGTCATTTAGAAGGTACAAGCCCTCATTTTTAGGACGCAACGCCTCATTTTTTGGCCGCGAATCCTCCTTTTTAGGGGTCAATACGTCCTTTTAACTGTAAAATCCCTCACTTTTATGTTCCGGACATCTCATTTAGGGCACAAAGCCTTGTTTTGTGGTCCCAAAGCTTCCTCTTCAGAGTCCAAAGCTTTGATTCTGTGGTTGAATTCCTCGTTTTATAATCCAAACCCTCACGTTTATTGTACAAACCCTCATTTTTAGGGCCCAAACGCTCATTTTTATGCTGTAAATCATTTCACTGGAAAATGCCTCCTTTTTATGCTCCAAACGCCTCCTTTAGGGCACGATGTCTGAATGTTAGGTCCCAAAGATTTGGTTAAGAGCCCAAAGCTTGGAGTCTAGGGTTGAAAGCCTGCTTTTTACTCTACAAACCCTCCTGTTTAGGGTACAAACCCTCCTTTTTGGTGCACAAGCCCTCGCTGTTAGGGTGCAAACACTCACGTTAAGATTCCCAAGCTTCGAGTCCAGGGTTGAAATCCACATCTTTATGCTCCAAACGACCGTCTTTAGGCTTCAAATCCTACTTTTAATTCTGAAATCCCACTTTTTTACGCTCCAAACACTACATTAAGGGCACAAAGTCTCCATTTTAGGTCACAACGCTTCCTTTTTAGAGTCCGGAACGTTGGTTCCAGGGTTGAAAGCCTCCCTGTTCTGCTTCAAAGCGTCATTTAGAAGGTACAAGCCCTCATTTTTAGGGCGCAACGCCTCATTTTTTGGCCGCGAATCCTCCTTTTTAGGGGTCAATACGTCCTTTTTGCTGTAAAATTCCTCACTTCTATGTTCCGGACATCTCATTTAGGGCACAAAGCCTTGTTTTGTGGTCCCAAAGCTTCCTCTTCAGAGTCCAAAGCTTTGATTCTGTGGTTGAATTCCTCGTTTTATAATCCAAACCCTCACGTTTATTGTACAAACCCTCATTTTTAGGGCCCAAACGCTCATTTTTATGCTGTAAATAATTTCACTGGAAAATGCCTCCTTTTTATGCTCCAAACGCCTCCTATAGGGCACGATGTCTGAATGTTAGGTCCCAAAGATTTGGTTAAGAGCCCAAAGCTTGGAGTCTAGGGTTGAAAGCCTGCTTTTTACTCTACAAACCCTCCTGTTTAGGGCACAAACCCTCCTTTTTGGTGCACAAGCCCTCGCTGTTAGGGTGCAAACACGCCTGTTAAGATTCCCAAGCTTCGAGTCCAGGGTTGAAATCCACATCTTTATGCTCCAAACGACCGTCTTTAGGCTTCAAATCCTACTTTTAATTCTGAAATCCCACTTTTTTACGCTCCAAACACTACATTAAGGGCACAAAGTCTCCATTTTAGGTCACAACGCTTCCTTTTTAGAGTCCGGAACGTTGGTTCCAGGGTTGAAAGCCTCCCTGTTCTGCTTCAAAGCGTCATTTAGAAGGTACAAGCCCTCATTTTTAGGACGCAACGCCTCATTTTTTGGCCGCGAATCCTCCTTTTTAGGGGTCAATACGTCCTTTTTGCTGTAAAATCCCTCACTTCTATGTTCCGGACATCTCATTTAGGGCACAAAGCCTTGTTTTGTGGTCCCAAAGCTTCCTCTTCAGAGTCCAAAGCTTTGATTCTGTAGTTGAATTCCTCGTTTTATAATCCAAACCCTCACGTTTATTGTACAAACCCTCATTTTTAGGGCCCAAACGCTCATTTTTATGCTGTAAATAATTTCACTGGAAAATGCCTCCTTTTTATGCTCCAAACGCCTCCTTTAGGGCACGATGTCTGAATGTTAGGTCCCAAAGATTTGGTTAAGAGCCCAAAGCTTGGAGTCTAGGGTTGAAAGCCTGCTTTTTACTCTACAAACCCTCCTGTTTAGGGCACAAACCCTCCTTTTTGGTGCACAAGCCCTCGCTGTTAGGGTGCAAACACGCCTGTTAAGATTCCCAAGCTTCGAGTCCAGGGTTGAAATCCACATCTTTATGCTCCAAACGACCGTCTTTAGGCTTCAAATCCTACTTTTAATTCTGAAATCCCACTTTTTTACGCTCCAAACACTACATTAAGGGCACAAAGTCTCCATTTTAGGTCACAACGCTTCCTTTTTAGAGTCCGGAACGTTGGTTCCAGGGTTGAAAGCCTCCCTGTTCTGCTTCAAAGCGTCATTTAGAAGGTACAAGCCCTCATTTTTAGGACGCAACGCCTCATTTTTTGGCCGCGAATCCTCCTTTTTAGGGGTCAATACGTCCTTTTAACTGTAAAATCCCTCACTTTTATGTTCCGGACATCTCATTTAGGGCACAAAGCCTTGTTTTGTGGTCCCAAAGCTTCCTCTTCAGAGTCCAAAGCTTTGATTCTGTGGTTGAATTCCTCGTTTTATAATCCAAACCCTCACGTTTATTGTACAAACCCTCATTTTTAGGGCCCAAACGCTCATTTTTATGCTGTAAATAATTTCACTGGAAAATGCCTCCTTTTTATGCTCCAAACGCCTCCTTTAGGGCACGATGTCTGAATGTTAGGTCCCAAAGATTTGGTTAAGAGCCCAAAGCTTGGAGTCTAGGGTTCAAAGCCTGCTTTTTACTCTACAAACCCTCCTGTTTAGGGCACAAACCCTCCTTTTTGGTGCACAAGCCCTCGCTGTTAGGGTGCAAACACTCCTGTTAAGATTCCCAAGCTTCGAGTCCAGGGTTGAAATCCACATCTTTATGCTCCAAACGACCGTCTTTAGGCTTCAAATCCTACTTTTAATTCTGAAATCCCACTTTTTTACGCTCCAAACGCTACATTAAGGGCACAAAGTCTCCATTTTAGGTCACAACGCTTCCTTTTTAGAGTCCGGAACGTTGGTTCCAGGGTTGAAAGCCTCCCTGTTCTGCTTCAAAGCGTCATTTAGAAGGTACAAGCCCTCATTTTTAGGGCGCAACGCCTCATTTTTTGGCCGCGAATCCTCCTTTTTAGGGGTCAATACGTCCTTTTTACTGTAAAATCCCTCACTTTTATGTTCCGGACATCTCATTTAGGGCACAAAGCCTTGTTTTGTGGTCCCAAAGCTTCCTCTTCAGAGTCCAAAGCTTTGATTCTGTGGTTGAATTCCTCGTTTTATAATCCAAACCCTCACGTTTATTGTACAAACCCTCATTTTTAGGGCCCAAACGCTCATTTTTATGCTGTAAATCATTTCACTGGAAAATGCCTCCTTTTTATGCTCCAAACGCCTCCTTTAGGGCACGATCCTCAATGTTAGGTCCCAAAGATTTGGTTAAGAGCCCAAAGCTTGGAGTCTAGGGTTGAAAGCCTGCTTTTTACTCTACAAACCCTCCTGTTTAGGGTACAAACCCTCCTTTTTGGTGCACAAGCCCTCGCTGTTAGGGTGCAAACACTCACGTTAAGATTCCCAAGCTTCGAGTCCAGGGTTGAAATCCACATCTTTATGCTCCAAACGACCGTCTTTGGGCTTCAAATCCGACTTTTAATTCTGAAATCCCACTTTTTTACGCTCCAAACGCTACATTAAGGGCACAAAGTCTCCATTTTAGGTCACAACGCTTCCTTTTTAGAGTCCGGAACGTTGGTTCCAGGGTTGAAAGCCTCCCTGTTCTGCTTCAAAGCGTCATTTAGAAGGTACAAGCCCTCATTTTTAGGGCGCAACGCCTCATTTTTTGGCCGCGAATCCTCCTTTTTAGGGGTCAATACGTCCTTTTTGCTGTAAAATTCCTCACTTCTATGTTCCGGACATCTCATTTAGGGCACAAAGCCTTGTTTTGTGGTCCCAAAGCTTCCTCTTCAGAGTCCAAAGCTTTGATTCTGTGGTTGAATTCCTCGTTTTATAATCCAAACCCTCACGTTTATTGTACAAACCCTCATTTTTAGGGCCCAAACGCTCATTTTTATGCTGTAAATAATTTCACTGGAAAATGCCTCCTTTTTATGCTCCAAACGCCTCCTATAGGGCACGATGTCTGAATGTTAGGTCCCAAAGATTTGGTTAAGAGCCCAAAGCTTGGAGTCTAGGGTTGAAAGCCTGCTTTTTACTCTACAAACCCTCCTGTTTAGGGCACAAACCCTCCTTTTTGGTGCACAAGCCCTCGCTGTTAGGGTGCAAACACGCCTGTTAAGATTCCCAAGCTTCGAGTCCAGGGTTGAAATCCACATCTTTATGCTCCAAACGACCGTCTTTAGGCTTCAAATCCTACTTTTAATTCTGAAATCCCACTTTTTTACGCTCCAAACACTACATTAAGGGCACAAAGTCTCCATTTTAGGTCACAACGCTTCCTTTTTAGAGTCCGGAACGTTGGTTCCAGGGTTGAAAGCCTCCCTGTTCTGCTTCAAAGCGTCATTTAGAAGGTACAAGCCCTCATTTTTAGGACGCAACGCCTCATTTTTTGGCCGCGAATCCTCCTTTTTAGGGGTCAATACGTCCTTTTTGCTGTAAAATCCCTCACTTCTATGTTCCGGACATCTCATTTAGGGCACAAAGCCTTGTTTTGTGGTCCCAAAGCTTCCTCTTCAGAGTCCAAAGCTTTGATTCTGTAGTTGAATTCCTCGTTTTATAATCCAAACCCTCACGTTTATTGTACAAACCCTCATTTTTAGGGCCCAAACGCTCATTTTTATGCTGTAAATAATTTCACTGGAAAATGCCTCCTTTTTATGCTCCAAACGCCTCCTTTAGGGCACGATGTCTGAATGTTAGGTCCCAAAGATTTGGTTAAGAGCCCAAAGCTTGGAGTCTAGGGTTGAAAGCCTGCTTTTTACTCTACAAACCCTCCTGTTTAGGGCACAAACCCTCCTTTTTGGTGCACAAGCCCTCGCTGTTAGGGTGCAAACACGCCTGTTAAGATTCCCAAGCTTCGAGTCCAGGGTTGAAATCCACATCTTTATGCTCCAAACGACCGTCTTTAGGCTTCAAATCCTACTTTTAATTCTGAAATCCCACTTTTTTACGCTCCAAACACTACATTAAGGGCACAAAGTCTCCATTTTAGGTCACAACGCTTCCTTTTTAGAGTCCGGAACGTTGGTTCCAGGGTTGAAAGCCTCCCTGTTCTGCTTCAAAGCGTCATTTAGAAGGTACAAGCCCTCATTTTTAGGACGCAACGCCTCATTTTTTGGCCGCGAATCCTCCTTTTTAGGGGTCAATACGTCCTTTTAACTGTAAAATCCCTCACTTTTATGTTCCGGACATCTCATTTAGGGCACAAAGCCTTGTTTTGTGGTCCCAAAGCTTCCTCTTCAGAGTCCAAAGCTTTGATTCTGTGGTTGAATTCCTCGTTTTATAATCCAAACCCTCACGTTTATTGTACAAACCCTCATTTTTAGGGCCCAAACGCTCATTTTTATGCTGTAAATAATTTCACTGGAAAATGCCTCCTTTTTATGCTCCAAACGCCTCCTTTAGGGCACGATGTCTGAATGTTAGGTCCCAAAGATTTGGTTAAGAGCCCAAAGCTTGGAGTCTAGGGTTCAAAGCCTGCTTTTTACTCTACAAACCCTCCTGTTTAGGGCACAAACCCTCCTTTTTGGTGCACAAGCCCTCGCTGTTAGGGTGCAAACACTCCTGTTAAGATTCCCAAGCTTCGAGTCCAGGGTTGAAATCCACATCTTTATGCTCCAAACGACCGTCTTTAGGCTTCAAATCCTACTTTTAATTCTGAAATCCCACTTTTTTACGCTCCAAACGCTACATTAAGGGCACAAAGTCTCCATTTTAGGTCACAACGCTTCCTTTTTAGAGTCCGGAACGTTGGTTCCAGGGTTGAAAGCCTCCCTGTTCTGCTTCAAAGCGTCATTTAGAAGGTACAAGCCCTCATTTTTAGGGCGCAACGCCTCATTTTTTGGCCGCGAATCCTCCTTTTTAGGGGTCAATACGTCCTTTTTACTGTAAAATCCCTCACTTTTATGTTCCGGACATCTCATTTAGGGCACAAAGCCTTGTTTTGTGGTCCCAAAGCTTCCTCTTCAGAGTCCAAAGCTTTGATTCTGTGGTTGAATTCCTCGTTTTATAATCCAAACCCTCACGTTTATTGTACAAACCCTCATTTTTAGGGCCCAAACGCTCATTTTTATGCTGTAAATCATTTCACTGGAAAATGCCTCCTTTTTATGCTCCAAACGCCTCCTTTAGGGCACGATCCTCAATGTTAGGTCCCAAAGATTTGGTTAAGAGCCCAAAGCTTGGAGTCTAGGGTTGAAAGCCTGCTTTTTACTCTACAAACCCTCCTGTTTAGGGTACAAACCCTCCTTTTTGGTGCACAAGCCCTCGCTGTTAGGGTGCAAACACTCACGTTAAGATTCCCAAGCTTCGAGTCCAGGGTTGAAATCCACATCTTTATGCTCCAAACGACCGTCTTTGGGCTTCAAATCCGACTTTTAATTCTGAAATCCCACTTTTTTACGCTCCAAACGCTACATTAAGGGCACAAAGTCTCCATTTTAGGTCACAACGCTTCCTTTTTAGAGTCCGGAACGTTGGTTCCAGGGTTGAAAGCCTCCCTGTTCTGCTTCAAAGCGTCATTTAGAAGGTACAAGCCCTCATTTTTAGGGCGCAACGCCTCATTTTTTGGCCGCGAATCCTCCTTTTTAGGGGTCAATACGTCCTTTTTACTGTAAAATCCCTCACTTTTATGTTCCGGACATCTCATTTAGGGCACAAAGCCTTGTTTTGTGGTCCCAAAGCTTCCTCTTCAGAGTCCAAAGCTTTGATTCTGTGGTTGAATTCCTCGTTTTATAATCCAAACCCTCACGTTTATTGTACAAACCCTCATTTTTAGGGCCCAAACGCTCATTTTTATGCTGCAAATCATTTCACTGGAAAATGCCTCCTTTTTATGCTCCAAACGCCTCCTATAGGGCACGATGTCTGAATGTTAGGTCCCAAAGATTTGGTTAAGAGCCCAAAGCTTGGAGTCTAGGGTTCAAAGCCTGCTTTTTACTCTACAAACCCTCCTGTTTAGGGCACAAACCCTCCTTTTTGGTGCACAAGCCCTCGCTGTTAGGGTGCAAACACTCACGTTAAGATTCCCAAGCTTCGAGTCCAGGGTTCAAATCCACATCTTTATGCTCCAAACGACCGTTTTTAGGCTTCAAATCCGACTTTTAATTCTGAAATCCCACTTTCCTATGCTCCAAACACTACATTAAGGGCACAAAGTCTCCATTTTAGCTCCCAAAGCTTCCTTTTTAGAGTCCGGAACGTTGGTTCCAGGGTTGAAAGCCTCCCTGTTCTGCTTCAAAGCGTCATTTAGAAGGTACAAGCCCTCATTTTTAGGGCACAACGCCTCATTTTTTGGCCGCGAATCCTCCTTTTTAGGGGTCAATACATCCTTTTTACTGTAAAATCCCTCACTTTTATGTTCCGGACATCTCTTTTAGGGCACAAAGCCTTGTTTTGTGGTCCCAAAGCTTCCTCTTCAGAGTCCAAAGCTTTGATTCTGTGGTTGAATTCCTCGTTTTATAATCCAAACCCTCACGTTTATTGCACAAACCCTCATTTTTAGGGCCCAAACGCTCACTTTTATGCTGCAAATCATTTCACTGGAAAATGCCTCCTTTTTATGCTCCAAATGCCTCCTTCAGGGCACGATGTCTGAATGTTAGGTCCCAAAGATTTGGTTAAGAGTCCAAAGCTTTGAGTCTAGGGTTGAAAGCCTGCTTTTTACTCTACAAACCCTCCTGTTTAGGGTACAAACCCTCCTTTTTGGGGCACAAACCCTCGCTGTTAGGGTGGAAACACTCCTGTTAAGATTCCCAAGCTTCGAGCCCAGGGTTCAAATCCACATCTTTATGCTCCAAACGACCGTTTTTAGGCTTCAAATCCTACTTTTAATTCTGAAATCCCACTTTTTTACGCTCCAAACGCTACATTAAGGGCACAAAGTCTCCATTTTAGGTCACAACGCTTCCTTTTTAGAGTCCGGAACGTTGGTTCCAGGGTTGAAAGCCTCCCTGTTCTGCTTCAAAGCGTCATTTAGAAGGTACAAGCCCTCATTTTTAGGGCGCAACGCCTCATTTTTTGGCCGCGAATCCTCCTTTTTAGGGGTCAATACGTCCTTTTTACTGTAAAATCCCTCACTTTTATGTTCCGGACATCTCATTTAGGGCACAAAGCCTTGTTTTGTGGTCCCAAAGCTTCCTCTTCAGAGTCCAAAGCTTTGATTCTGTGGTTGAATTCCTCGTTTTATAATCCAAACCCTCACGTTTATTGTACAAACCCTCATTTTTAGGGCCCAAACGCTCATTTTTATGCTGCAAATCATTTCACTGGAAAATGCCTCCTTTTTATGCTCCAAACGCCTCCTATAGGGCACGATGTCTGAATGTTAGGTCCCAAAGATTTGGTTAAGAGCCCAAAGCTTGGAGTCTAGGGTTGAAAGCCTGCTTTTTACTCTACAAACCCTCCTGTTTAGGGCACAAACCCTCCTTTTTGGTGCACAAGCCCTCGCTGTTAGGGTGCAAACACTCACGTTAAGATTCCCAAGCTTCGAGTCCAGGGTTCAAATCCACATCTTTATGCTCCAAACGACCGTTTTTAGGCTTCAAATCCGACTTTTAATTCTGAAATCCCACTTTCCTATGCTCCAAACACTACATTAAGGGCACAAAGTCTCCATTTTAGCTCCCAAAGCTTCCTTTTTAGAGTCCGGAACGTTGGTTCCAGGGTTGAAAGCCTCCCTGTTCTGCTTCAAAGCGTCATTTAGAAGGTACAAGCCCTCATTTTTAGGGCACAACGCCTCATTTTTTGGCCGCGAATCCTCCTTTTTAGGGGTCAATACATCCTTTTTACTGTAAAATCCCTCACTTTTATGTTCCGGACATCTCTTTTAGGGCACAAAGCCTTGTTTTGTGGTCCCAAAGCTTCCTCTTCAGAGTCCAAAGCTTTGATTCTGTGGTTGAATTCCTCGTTTTATAATCCAAACCCTCACGTTTATTGCACAAACCCTCATTTTTAGGGCCCAAACGCTCACTTTTATGCTGCAAATCATTTCACTGGAAAATGCCTCCTTTTTATGCTCCAAATGCCTCCTTCAGGGCACGATGTCTGAATGTTAGGTCCCAAAGATTTGGTTAAGAGTCCAAAGCTTTGAGTCTAGGGTTGAAAGCCTGCTTTTTACTCTACAAACCCTCCTGTTTAGGGTACAAACCCTCCTTTTTGGGGCACAAACCCTCGCTGTTAGGGTGGAAACACTCCTGTTAAGATTCCCAAGCTTCGAGCCCAGGGTTCAAATCCACATCTTTATGCTCCAAACGACCGTTTTTAGGCTTCAAATCCTACTTTTAATTCTGAAATCCCACTTTTTTACGCTCCAAACGCTACATTAAGGGCACAAAGTCTCCATTTTAGGTCACAACGCTTCCTTTTTAGAGTCCGGAACGTTGGTTCCAGGGTTGAAAGCCTCCCTGTTCTGCTTCAAAGCGTCATTTAGAAGGTACAAGCCCTCATTTTTAGGGCGCAACGCCTCATTTTTTGGCCGCGAATCCTCCTTTTTAGGGGTCAATACGTCCTTTTTACTGTAAAATCCCTCACTTTTATGTTCCGGACATCTCATTTAGGGCACAAAGCCTTGTTTTGTGGTCCCAAAGCTTCCTCTTCAGAGTCCAAAGCTTTGATTCTGTGGTTGAATTCCTCGTTTTATAATCCAAACCCTCACGTTTATTGTACAAACCCTCATTTTTAGGGCCCAAACGCTCATTTTTATGCTGTAAATCATTTCACTGGAAAATGCCTCCTTTTTATGCTCCAAACGCCTCCTTTAGGGCACGATGTCTGAATGTTAGGTCCCAAAGATTTGGTTAAGAGCCCAAAGCTTGGAGTCTAGGGTTGAAAGCCTGCTTTTTACTCTACAAACCCTCCTGTTTAGGGTACAAACCCTCCTTTTTGGTGCACAAGCCCTCGCTGTTAGGGTGCAAACACTCACGTTAAGATTCCCAAGCTTCGAGTCCAGGGTTGAAATCCACATCTTTATGCTCCAAACGACCGTCTTTAGGCTTCAAATCCTACTTTTAATTCTGAAATCCCACTTTTTTACGCTCCAAACACTACATTAAGGGCACAAAGTCTCCATTTTAGGTCACAACGCTTCCTTTTTAGAGTCCGGAACGTTGGTTCCAGGGTTGAAAGCCTCCCTGTTCTGCTTCAAAGCGTCATTTAGAAGGTACAAGCCCTCATTTTTAGGGCGCAACGCCTCATTTTTTGGCCGCGAATCCTCCTTTTTAGGGGTCAATACGTCCTTTTTGCTGTAAAATTCCTCACTTCTATGTTCCGGACATCTCATTTAGGGCACAAAGCCTTGTTTTGTGGTCCCAAAGCTTCCTCTTCAGAGTCCAAAGCTTTGATTCTGTAGTTGAATTCCTCGTTTTATAATCCAAACCCTCACGTTTATTGTACAAACCCTCATTTTTAGGGCCCAAACGCTCATTTTTATGCTGTAAATAATTTCACTGGAAAATGCCTCCTTTTTATGCTCCAAACGCCTCCTTTAGGGCACGATGTCTGAATGTTAGGTCCCAAAGATTTGGTTAAGAGCCCAAAGCTTGGAGTCTAGGGTTGAAAGCCTGCTTTTTACTCTACAAACCCTCCTGTTTAGGGCACAAACCCTCCTTTTTGGTGCACAAGCCCTCGCTGTTAGGGTGCAAACACGCCTGTTAAGATTCCCAAGCTTCGAGTCCAGGGTTGAAATCCACATCTTTATGCTCCAAACGACCGTCTTTAGGCTTCAAATCCTACTTTTAATTCTGAAATCCCACTTTTTTACGCTCCAAACACTACATTAAGGGCACAAAGTCTCCATTTTAGGTCACAACGCTTCCTTTTTAGAGTCCGGAACGTTGGTTCCAGGGTTGAAAGCCTCCCTGTTCTGCTTCAAAGCGTCATTTAGAAGGTACAAGCCCTCATTTTTAGGACGCAACGCCTCATTTTTTGGCCGCGAATCCTCCTTTTTAGGGGTCAATACGTCCTTTTTGCTGTAAAATTCCTCACTTCTATGTTCCGGACATCTCATTTAGGGCACAAAGCCTTGTTTTGTGGTCCCAAAGCTTCCTCTTCAGAGTCCAAAGCTTTGATTCTGTAGTTGAATTCCTCGTTTTATAATCCAAACCCTCACGTTTATTGTACAAACCCTCATTTTTAGGGCCCAAACGCTCATTTTTATGCTGTAAATAATTTCACTGGAAAATGCCTCCTTTTTATGCTCCAAACGCCTCCTTTAGGGCACGATGTCTGAATGTTAGGTCCCAAAGATTTGGTTAAGAGCCCAAAGCTTGGAGTCTAGGGTTGAAAGCCTGCTTTTTACTCTACAAACCCTCCTGTTTAGGGTACAAACCCTCCTTTTTGGTGCACAAGCCCTCGCTGTTAGGGTGCAAACACGCCTGTTAAGATTCCCAAGCTTCGAGTCCAGGGTTGAAATCCACATCTTTATGCTCCAAACGACCGTCTTTAGGCTTCAAATCCTACTTTTAATTCTGAAATCCCACTTTTTTACGCTCCAAACACTACATTAAGGGCACAAAGTCTCCATTTTAGGTCACAACGCTTCCTTTTTAGAGTCCGGAACGTTGGTTCCAGGGTTGAAAGCCTCCCTGTTCTGCTTCAAAGCGTCATTTAGAAGGTACAAGCCCTCATTTTTAGGACGCAACGCCTCATTTTTTGGCCGCGAATCCTCCTTTTTAGGGGTCAATACGTCCTTTTAACTGTAAAATCCCTCACTTTTATGTTCCGGACATCTCATTTAGGGCACAAAGCCTTGTTTTGTGGTCCCAAAGCTTCCTCTTCAGAGTCCAAAGCTTTGATTCTGTGGTTGAATTCCTCGTTTTATAATCCAAACCCTCACGTTTATTGTACAAACCCTCATTTTTAGGGCCCAAACGCTCATTTTTATGCTGTAAATAATTTCACTGGAAAATGCCTCCTTTTTATGCTCCAAACGCCTCCTTTAGGGCACGATGTCTGAATGTTAGGTCCCAAAGATTTGGTTAAGAGCCCAAAGCTTGGAGTCTAGGGTTCAAAGCCTGCTTTTTACTCTACAAACCCTCCTGTTTAGGGCACAAACCCTCCTTTTTGGTGCACAAGCCCTCGCTGTTAGGGTGCAAACACTCCTGTTAAGATTCCCAAGCTTCGAGTCCAGGGTTGAAATCCACATCTTTATGCTCCAAACGACCGTCTTTAGGCTTCAAATCCTACTTTTAATTCTGAAATCCCACTTTTTTACGCTCCAAACGCTACATTAAGGGCACAAAGTCTCCATTTTAGGTCACAACGCTTCCTTTTTAGAGTCCGGAACGTTGGTTCCAGGGTTGAAAGCCTCCCTGTTCTGCTTCAAAGCGTCATTTAGAAGGTACAAGCCCTCATTTTTAGGGCGCAACGCCTCATTTTTTGGCCGCGAATCCTCCTTTTTAGGGGTCAATACGTCCTTTTTACTGTAAAATCCCTCACTTTTATGTTCCGGACATCTCATTTAGGGCACAAAGCCTTGTTTTGTGGTCCCAAAGCTTCCTCTTCAGAGTCCAAAGCTTTGATTCTGTGGTTGAATTCCTCGTTTTATAATCCAAACCCTCACGTTTATTGTACAAACCCTCATTTTTAGGGCCCAAACGCTCATTTTTATGCTGTAAATCATTTCACTGGAAAATGCCTCCTTTTTATGCTCCAAACGCCTCCTTTAGGGCACGATCCTCAATGTTAGGTCCCAAAGATTTGGTTAAGAGCCCAAAGCTTGGAGTCTAGGGTTGAAAGCCTGCTTTTTACTCTACAAACCCTCCTGTTTAGGGTACAAACCCTCCTTTTTGGTGCACAAGCCCTCGCTGTTAGGGTGCAAACACTCACGTTAAGATTCCCAAGCTTCGAGTCCAGGGTTGAAATCCACATCTTTATGCTCCAAACGACCGTCTTTGGGCTTCAAATCCGACTTTTAATTCTGAAATCCCACTTTTTTACGCTCCAAACGCTACATTAAGGGCACAAAGTCTCCATTTTAGGTCACAACGCTTCCTTTTTAGAGTCCGGAACGTTGGTTCCAGGGTTGAAAGCCTCCCTGTTCTGCTTCAAAGCGTCATTTAGAAGGTACAAGCCCTCATTTTTAGGGCGCAACGCCTCATTTTTTGGCCGCGAATCCTCCTTTTTAGGGGTCAATACGTCCTTTTTACTGTAAAATCCCTCACTTTTATGTTCCGGACATCTCATTTAGGGCACAAAGCCTTGTTTTGTGGTCCCAAAGCTTCCTCTTCAGAGTCCAAAGCTTTGATTCTGTGGTTGAATTCCTCGTTTTATAATCCAAACCCTCACGTTTATTGTACAAACCCTCATTTTTAGGGCCCAAACGCTCATTTTTATGCTGCAAATCATTTCACTGGAAAATGCCTCCTTTTTATGCTCCAAACGCCTCCTATAGGGCACGATGTCTGAATGTTAGGTCCCAAAGATTTGGTTAAGAGCCCAAAGCTTGGAGTCTAGGGTTCAAAGCCTGCTTTTTACTCTACAAACCCTCCTGTTTAGGGCACAAACCCTCCTTTTTGGTGCACAAGCCCTCGCTGTTAGGGTGCAAACACTCACGTTAAGATTCCCAAGCTTCGAGTCCAGGGTTCAAATCCACATCTTTATGCTCCAAACGACCGTTTTTAGGCTTCAAATCCGACTTTTAATTCTGAAATCCCACTTTCCTATGCTCCAAACACTACATTAAGGGCACAAAGTCTCCATTTTAGCTCCCAAAGCTTCCTTTTTAGAGTCCGGAACGTTGGTTCCAGGGTTGAAAGCCTCCCTGTTCTGCTTCAAAGCGTCATTTAGAAGGTACAAGCCCTCATTTTTAGGGCACAACGCCTCATTTTTTGGCCGCGAATCCTCCTTTTTAGGGGTCAATACATCCTTTTTACTGTAAAATCCCTCACTTTTATGTTCCGGACATCTCTTTTAGGGCACAAAGCCTTGTTTTGTGGTCCCAAAGCTTCCTCTTCAGAGTCCAAAGCTTTGATTCTGTGGTTGAATTCCTCGTTTTATAATCCAAACCCTCACGTTTATTGCACAAACCCTCATTTTTAGGGCCCAAACGCTCACTTTTATGCTGCAAATCATTTCACTGGAAAATGCCTCCTTTTTATGCTCCAAATGCCTCCTTCAGGGCACGATGTCTGAATGTTAGGTCCCAAAGATTTGGTTAAGAGTCCAAAGCTTTGAGTCTAGGGTTGAAAGCCTGCTTTTTACTCTACAAACCCTCCTGTTTAGGGTACAAACCCTCCTTTTTGGGGCACAAACCCTCGCTGTTAGGGTGGAAACACTCCTGTTAAGATTCCCAAGCTTCGAGCCCAGGGTTCAAATCCACATCTTTATGCTCCAAACGACCGTTTTTAGGCTTCAAATCCTACTTTTAATTCTGAAATCCCACTTTTTTACGCTCCAAACGCTACATTAAGGGCACAAAGTCTCCATTTTAGGTCACAACGCTTCCTTTTTAGAGTCCGGAACGTTGGTTCCAGGGTTGAAAGCCTCCCTGTTCTGCTTCAAAGCGTCATTTAGAAGGTACAAGCCCTCATTTTTAGGGCGCAACGCCTCATTTTTTGGCCGCGAATCCTCCTTTTTAGGGGTCAATACGTCCTTTTTACTGTAAAATCCCTCACTTTTATGTTCCGGACATCTCATTTAGGGCACAAAGCCTTGTTTTGTGGTCCCAAAGCTTCCTCTTCAGAGTCCAAAGCTTTGATTCTGTGGTTGAATTCCTCGTTTTATAATCCAAACCCTCACGTTTATTGTACAAACCCTCATTTTTAGGGCCCAAACGCTCATTTTTATGCTGTAAATCATTTCACTGGAAAATGCCTCCTTTTTATGCTCCAAAGGCCTCCTTTAGGGCACGATCCTCAATGTTAGGTCCCAAAGATTTGGTTAAGAGCCCAAAGCTTGGAGTCTAGGGTTGAAAGCCTGCTTTTTACTCTACAAACCCTCCTGTTTAGGGTACAAACCCTCCTTTTTGGTGCACAAGCCCTCGCTGTTAGGGTGCAAACACTCACGTTAAGATTCCCAAGCTTCGAGTCCAGGGTTGAAATCCACATCTTTATGCTCCAAACGACCGTCTTTGGGCTTCAAATCCGACTTTTAATTCTGAAATCCCACTTTTTTACGCTCCAAACGCTACATTAAGGGCACAAAGTCTCCATTTTAGGTCACAACGCTTCCTTTTTAGAGTACGGAACGTTGGTTCCAGGGTTGAAAGCCTCCCTGTTCTGCTTCAAAGCGTCATTTAGAAGGTACAAGCCCTCATTTTTAGGGCGCAACGCCTCATTTTTTGGCCGCGAATCCTCCTTTTTAGGGGTCAATACGTCCTTTTTGCTGTAAAATTCCTCACTTCTATGTTCCGGACATCTCATTTAGGGCACAAAGCCTTGTTTTGTGGTCCCAAAGCTTCCTCTTCAGAGTCCAAAGCTTTGATTCTGTAGTTGAATTCCTCGTTTTATAATCCAAACCCTCACGTTTATTGTACAAACCCTCATTTTTAGGGCCCAAACGCTCATTTTTATGCTGTAAATAATTTCACTGGAAAATGCCTCCTTTTTATGCTCCAAACGCCTCCTTTAGGGCACGATGTCTGAATGTTAGGTCCCAAAGATTTGGTTAAGAGCCCAAAGCTTGGAGTCTAGGGTTGAAAGCCTGCTTTTTACTCTACAAACCCTCCTGTTTAGGGCACAAACCCTCCTTTTTGGTGCACAAGCCCTCGCTGTTAGGGTGCAAACACTCCTGTTAAGATTCCCAAGCTTCGAGTCCAGGGTTGAAATCCACATCTTTATGCTCCAAACGACCGTCTTTAGGCTTCAAATCCGACTTTTAATTCTGAAATCCCACTTTTTTACGCTCCAAACGCTACATTAAGGGCACAAAGTCTCCATTTTAGGTCACAACGCTTCCTTTTTAGAGTCCGGAACGTTGGTTCCAGGGTTGAAAGCCTCCCTGTTCTGCTTCAAAGCGTCATTTAGAAGGTACAAGCCCTCATTTTTAGGGCGCAACGCCTCATTTTTTGGCCGCGAATCTTCCTTTTTAGGGGTCAATACGTCCTTTTTGCTGTAAAATCCCTCACTTTTATGTTCCGGACATCTCTTTTAGGGAACAAAGCCTTGTTTTGTGGTCCCAAAGCTTCCTCTTCAGAGTCCAAAGCTTTGATTCTGTGGTTGAATTCCTCGTTTTATAATCCAAACCCTCACGTTTATTGCACAAACCCTCATTTTTAGGGCCCAAACGCTCATTTTTATGCTGCAAATCATTTCACTGGAAAATGCCTCCTTTTTATGCTCCAAACGCCTCCTTTAGGGCACGATGTCTGAATGTTAGGTCCCAAAGATTTGGTTAAGAGCCCAAAGCTTGGAGTCTAGGGTTGAAAGCCTGCTTTTTACTCTACAAACCCTCCTGTTTAGGGTACAAACCCTCCTTTTTGGTGCACAAGCCCTCGCTGTTAGGGTGCAAACACTCACGTTAAGATTCCCAAGCTTCGAGTCCAGGGTTGAAATCCACATCTTTATGCTCCAAGCGACCGTCTTTAGGCTTCAAATCCGACTTTTAATTCTGAAATCCCACTTTTTTACGCTCCAAACGCTACATTAAGGGCACAAAGTCTCCATTTTAGGTCACAACGCTTCCTTTTTAGAGTCCAGAACGTTGGTTCCAGGGTTGAAAGCCTCCCTGTTCTGCTTCAAAGCGTCATTTAGAAGGTACAAGCCCTCATTTTTAGGGCGCAACGCCTCATTTTTTGGCCGCGAATCTTCCTTTTTAGGGGTCAATACGTCCTTTTTGCTGTAAAATCCCTCACTTCTATGTTCCGGACATCTCATTTAGGGCACAAAGCCTTGTTTTGTGGTCCCAAAGCTTCCTCTTCAGAGTCCAAAGCTTTGATTCTGTAGTTGAATTCCTCGTTTTATAATCCAAACCCTCACGTTTATTGCACAAACCCTCATTTTTAGGGCCCAAACGCTCATTTTTATGCTGCAAATCATTTCACTGGAAAATGCCTCCTTTTTATGCTCCAAACGCCTCCTTTAGGGCACGATGTCTGAATGTTAGGTCCCAAAGATTTGGTTAAGAGCCCAAAGCTTGGAGTCTAGGGTTGAAAGCCTGCTTTTTACTCTACAAACCCTCCTGTTTAGGGTACAAACCCTCCTTTTTGGTGCACAAGCCCTCGCTGTTAGGGTGCAAACACTCACGTTAAGATTCCCAAGCTTCGAGTCCAGGGTTGAAATCCACATCTTTATGCTCCAAACGACCGTCTTTAGGCTTCAAATCCGACTTTTAATTCTGAAATCCCACTTTTTTACGCTCCAAACGCTACATTAAGGGCACAAAGTCTCCATTTTAGGTCACAACGCTTCCTTTTTAGAGTCCGGAACGTTGGTTCCAGGGTTGAAAGCCTCCCTGTTCTGCTTCAAAGCGTCATTTAGAAGGTACAAGCCCTCATTTTTAGGGCGCAACGCCTCATTTTTTGGCCGCGAATCTTCCTTTTTAGGGGTCAATACGTCCTTTTTGCTGTAAAATCCCTCACTTTTATGTTCCGGACATCTCTTTTAGGGAACAAAGCCTTGTTTTGTGGTCCCAAAGCTTCCTCTTCAGAGTCCAAAGCTTTGATTCTGTGGTTGAATTCCTCGTTTTATAATCCAAACCCTCACGTTTATTGCACAAACCCTCATTTTTAGGGCCCAAACGCTCATTTTTATGCTGCAAATCATTTCACTGGAAAATGCCTCCTTTTTATGCTCCAAACGCCTCCTTTAGGGCACGATGTCTGAATGTTAGGTCCCAAAGATTTGGTTAAGAGCCCAAAGCTTGGAGTCTAGGGTTGAAAGCCTGCTTTTTACTCTACAAACCCTCCTGTTTAGGGTACAAACCCTCCTTTTTGGTGCACAAGCCCTCGCTGTTAGGGTGCAAACACTCACGTTAAGATTCCCAAGCTTCGAGTCCAGGGTTGAAATCCACATCTTTATGCTCCAAACGACCGTCTTTAGGCTTCAAATCCGACTTTTAATTCTGAAATCCCACTTTTTTACGCTCCAAACGCTACATTAAGGGCACAAAGTCTCCATTTTAGGTCACAACGCTTCCTTTTTAGAGTCCGGAACGTTGGTTCCAGGGTTGAAAGCCTCCCTGTTCTGCTTCAAAGCGTCATTTAGAAGGTACAAGCCCTCATTTTTAGGGCGCAACGCCTCATTTTTTGGCCGCGAATCCTCCTTTTTAGGGGTCAATACGTCCTTTTTGCTGTAAAATCCCTCACTTCTATGTTCCGGACATCTCTTTTAGGGCACAAAGCCTTGTTTTGTGGTCCCAAAGCTTCCTCTTCAGAGTCCAAAGCTTTGATTCTGTGGTTGAATTCCTCGTTTTATAATCCAAACCCTCACGTTTATTGCACAAACCCTCATTTTTAGGGCCCAAACGCTCATTTTTATGCTGCAAATCATTTCACTGGAAAATGCCTCCTTTTTATGCTCCAAACGCCTCCTTTAGGGCACGATGTCTGAATGTTAGGTCCCAAAGATTTGGTTAAGAGCCCAAAGCTTGGAGTCTAGGGTTGAAAGCCTGCTTTTTACTCTACAAACCCTCCTGTTTAGGGTACAAACCCTCCTTTTTGGTGCACAAGCCCTCGCTGTTAGGGTGCAAACACTCACGTTAAGATTCCCAAGCTTCGAGTCCAGGGTTGAAATCCACATCTTTATGCTCCAAACGACCGTCTTTAGGCTTCAAATCCGACTTTTAATTCTGAAATCCCACTTTTTTACGCTCCAAACGCTACATTAAGGGCACAAAGTCTCCATTTTAGGTCACAACGCTTCCTTTTTAGAGTCCGGAACGTTGGTTCCAGGGTTGAAAGCCTCCCTGTTCTGCTTCAAAGCGTCATTTAGAAGGTACAAGCCCTCATTTTTAGGGCGCAACGCCTCATTTTTTGGCCGCGAATCCTCCTTTTTAGGGGTCAATACGTCCTTTTTGCTGTAAAATCCCTCACTTCTATGTTCCGGACATCTCTTTTAGGGCACAAAGCCTTGTTTTGTGGTCCCAAAGCTTCCTCTTCAGAGTCCAAAGCTTTGATTCTGTGGTTGAATTCCTCGTTTTATAATCCAAACCCTCACGTTTATTGCACAAACCCTCATTTTTAGGGCCCAAATGCTCATTTTTATGCTGCAAATCATTTCACTGGAAAATGCCTCCTTTTTATGCTCCAAACGCCTCCTTTAGGGCACGATGTCTGAATGTTAGGTCCCAAAGATTTGGTTAAGAGCCCAAAGCTTGGAGTCTAGGGTTGAAAGCCTGCTTTTTACTCTACAAACCCTCCTGTTTAGGGTACAAACCCTCCTTTTTGGTGCACAAGCCCTCGCTGTTAGGGTGCAAACACTCACGTTAAGATTCCCAAGCTTCGAGTCCAGGGTTGAAATCCACATATTTATGCTCCAAACGACCGTCTTTAGGCTTCAAATCCGACTTTTAATTCTGAAATCCCACTTTTTTACGCTCCAAACGCTACATTAAGGGCACAAAGTCTCCATTTTAGGTCACAACGCTTCCTTTTTAGAGTCCGGAACGTTGGTTCCAGGGTTGAAAGCCTCCCTGTTCTGCTTCAAAGCGTCATTTAGAAGGTACAAGCCCTCATTTTTAGGGCGCAACGCCTCATTTTTTGGCCGCGAATCCTCCTTTTTAGGGGTCAATACGTCCTTTTTGCTGTAAAATCCCTCACTTCTATGTTCCGGACATCTCTTTTAGGGCACAAAGCCTTGTTTTGTGGTCCCAAAGCTTCCTCTTCAGAGTCCAAAGCTTTGATTCTGTGGTTGAATTCCTCGTTTTATAATCCAAACCCTCACGTTTATTGCACAAACCCTCATTTTTAGGGCCCAAACGCTCATTTTTATGCTGCAAATCATTTCACTGGAAAATGCCTCCTTTTTATGCTCCAAACGCCTCCTTTAGGGCACGATGTCTGAATGTTAGGTCCCAAAGATTTGGTTAAGAGCCCAAAGCTTGGAGTCTAGGGTTGAAAGCCTGCTTTTTACTCTACAAACCCTCCTGTTTAGGGTACAAACCCTCCTTTTTGGTGCACAAGCCCTCGCTGTTAGGGTGCAAACACTCACGTTAAGATTCCCAAGCTTCGAGTCCAGGGTTGAAATCCACATCTTTATGCTCCAAACGACCGTCTTTAGGCTTCAAATCCGACTTTTAATTCTGAAATCCCACTTTTTTACGCTCCAAATGCTACATTAAGGGCACAAAGTCTCCATTTTAGGTCACAACGCTTCCTTTTTAGAGTCCGGAACGTTGGTTCCAGGGTTGAAAGCCTCCCTGTTCTGCTTCAAAGCGTCATTTAGAAGGTACAAGCCCTCATTTTTAGGGCGCAACGCCTCATTTTTTGGCCGCGAATCCTCCTTTTTAGGGGTCAATACGTCCTTTTTGCTGTAAAATCCCTCACTTCTATGTTCCGGACATCTCTTTTAGGGCACAAAGCCTTGTTTTGTGGTCCCAAAGCTTCCTCTTCAGAGTCCAAAGCTTTGATTCTGTAGTTGAATTCCTCGTTTTATAATCCAAACCCTCACGTTTATTGCACAAACCCTCATTTTTAGGGCCCAAACGCTCATTTTTATGCTGCAAATCATTTCACTGGAAAATGCCTCCTTTTTATGCTCCAAACGCCTCCTTTAGGGCACGATGTCTGAATGTTAGGTCCCAAAGATTTGGTTAAGAGCCCAAAGCTTGGAGTCTAGGGTTCAAAGCCTGCTTTTTACTCTTCAAACCCTCCTGTTTAGGGTACAAACCCTCCTTTTTGGTGCACAAGCCCTCGCTGTTAGGGTGCAAACACTCACGTTAAGATTCCCAAGCTTCGAGTCCAGGGTTGAAATCCACATCTTTATGCTCCAAACGACCGTCTTTGGGCTTCAAATCCGACTTTTAATTCTGAAATCCCACTTTTTTACGCTCCAAACGCTACATTAAGGGCACAAAGTCTCCATTTTAGGTCACAACGCTTCCTTTTTAGAGTCCGGAACGTTGGTTCCAGGGTTGAAAGCCTCCCTGTTCTGCTTCAAAGCGTCATTTAGAAGGTACAAGCCCTCATTTTTAGGGCGCAACACCTCATTTTTTGGCCGCGAATCCTCCTTTTTAGGGGTCAATACGTCCTTTTTGCTGTAAAATCCCTCACTTTTATGTTCCGGACATCTCTTTTAGGGCACAAAGCCTTGTTTTGTGGTCCCAAAGCTTCCTCTTCAGAGTCCAAAGCTTTGATTCTGTAGTTGAATTCCTCGTTTTATAATCCAAACCCTCACGTTTATTGCACAAACCCTCATTTTTAGGGCCCAAACGCTCATTTTTATGCTGCAAATCATTTCACTGGAAAATGCCTCCTTTTTATGCTCCAAACGCCTCCTTTAGGGCACGATGTCTGAATGTTAGGTCCCAAAGATTTGGTTAAGAGCCCAAAGCTTGGAGTCTAGGGTTGAAAGCCTGCTTTTTACTCTACAAACCCTCCTGTTTAGGGTACAAACCCTCCTTTTTGGTGCACAAGCCCTCGCTGTTAGGGTGCAAACACTCACGTTAAGATTCCCAAGCTTCGAGTCCAGGGTTGAAATCCACATCTTTATGCTCCAAACGACCGTCTTTAGGCTTCAAATCCGACTTTTAATTCTGAAATCCCACTTTTTTACGCTCCAAACGCTACATTAAGGGCACAAAGTCTCCATTTTAGGTCACAACGCTTCCTTTTTAGAGTCCGGAACGTTGGTTCCAGGGTTGAAAGCCTCCCTGTTCTGCTTCAAAGCGTCATTTAGAAGGTACAAGCCCTCATTTTTAGGGCGCAACGCCTCATTTTTTGGCCGCGAATCTTCCTTTTTAGGGGTCAATACGTCCTTTTTGCTGTAAAATCCCTCACTTCTATGTTCCGGACATCTCTTTTAGGGCACAAAGCCTTGTTTTGTGGTCCCAAAGCTTCCTCTTCAGAGTCCAAAGCTTTGATTCTGTAGTTGAATTCCTCGTTTTATAATCCAAACCCTCACGTTTATTGCACAAACCCTCATTTTTAGGGCCCAAACGCTCATTTTTATGCTGTAAATAATTTCACTGGAAAATGCCTCCTTTTTATGCTCCAAACGCCTCCTTTAGGGCACGATGTCTGAATGTTAGGTCCCAAAGATTTGGTTAAGAGCCCAAAGCTTGGAGTCTAGGGTTGAAAGCCTGCTTTTTACTCTACAAACCCTCCTGTTTAGGGCACAAACCCTCCTTTTTGGTGCACAAGCCCTCGCTGTTAGGGTGCAAACACTCACGTTAAGATTCCCAAGCTTCGAGTCCAGGGTTGAAATCCACATCTTTATGCTCCAAACGACCGTCTTTAGGCTTCAAATCCGACTTTTAATTCTGAAATCCCACTTTTTTACGCTCCAAACGCTACATTAAGGGCACAAAGTCTCCATTTTAGGTCACAACGCTTCCTTTTTAGAGTCCGGAACGTTGGTTCCAGGGTTGAAAGCCTCCCTGTTCTGCTTCAAAGCGTCATTTAGAAGGTACAAGCCCTCATTTTTAGGGCGCAACACCTCATTTTTTGGCCGCGAATCCTCCTTTTTAGGGGTCAGTACGTCCTTTTTGCTGTAAAATCCCTCACTTTTATGTTCCGGACATCTCTTTTAGGGAACAAAGCCTTGTTTTGTGGTCCCAAAGCTTCCTCTTCAGAGTCCAAAGCTTTGATTCTGTGGTTGAATTCCTCGTTTTATAATCCAAACCCTCACGTTTATTGCACAAACCCTCATTTTTAGGGCCCAAACGCTCATTTTTATGCTGCAAATCATTTCACTGGAAAATGCCTCCTTTTTATGCTCCAAACGCCTCCTTTAGGGCACGATGTCTGAATGTTAGGTCCCAAAGATTTGGTTAAGAGCCCAAAGCTTGGAGTCTAGGGTTGAAAGCCTGCTTTTTACTCTACAAACCCTCCTGTTTAGGGTACAAACCCTCCTTTTTGGTGCACAAGCCCTCGCTGTTAGGGTGCAAACACTCACGTTAAGATTCCCAAGCTTCGAGTCCAGGGTTGAAATCCACATCTTTATGCTCCAAGCGACCGTCTTTAGGCTTCAAATCCGACTTTTAATTCTGAAATCCCACTTTTTTACGCTCCAAACGCTACATTAAGGGCACAAAGTCTCCATTTTAGGTCACAACGCTTCCTTTTTAGAGTCCGGAACGTTGGTTCCAGGGTTGAAAGCCTCCCTGTTCTGCTTCAAAGCGTCATTTAGAAGGTACAAGCCCTCATTTTTAGGGCGCAACGCCTCATTTTTTGGCCGCGAATCTTCCTTTTTAGGGGTCAATACGTCCTTTTTGCTGTAAAATCCCTCACTTTTATGTTCCGGACATCTCTTTTAGGGAACAAAGCCTTGTTTTGTGGTCCCAAAGCTTCCTCTTCAGAGTCCAAAGCTTTGATTCTGTGGTTGAATTCCTCGTTTTATAATCCAAACCCTCACGTTTATTGCACAAACCCTCATTTTTAGGGCCCAAACGCTCATTTTTATGCTGCAAATCATTTCACTGGAAAATGCCTCCTTTTTATGCTCCAAACGCCTCCTTTAGGGCACGATGTCTGAATGTTAGGTCCCAAAGATTTGGTTAAGAGCCCAAAGCTTGGAGTCTAGGGTTGAAAGCCTGCTTTTTACTCTACAAACCCTCCTGTTTAGGGTACAAACCCTCCTTTTTGGTGCACAAGCCCTCGCTGTTAGGGTGCAAACACTCACGTTAAGATTCCCAAGCTTCGAGTCCAGGGTTGAAATCCACATCTTTATGCTCCAAACGACCGTCTTTAGGCTTCAAATCCGACTTTTAATTCTGAAATCCCACTTTTTTACGCTCCAAACGCTACATTAAGGGCACAAAGTCTCCATTTTAGGTCACAACGCTTCCTTTTTAGAGTCCGGAACGTTGGTTCCAGGGTTGAAAGCCTCCCTGTTCTGCTTCAAAGCGTCATTTAGAAGGTACAAGCCCTCATTTTTAGGGCGCAACGCCTCATTTTTTGGCCGCGAATCCTCCTTTTTAGGGGTCAATACGTCCTTTTTGCTGTAAAATCCCTCACTTCTATGTTCCGGACATCTCTTTTAGGGAACAAAGCCTTGTTTTGTGGTCCCAAAGCTTCCTCTTCAGAGTCCAAAGCTTTGATTCTGTGGTTGAATTCCTCGTTTTATAATCCAAACCCTCACGTTTATTGCACAAACCCTCATTTTTAGGGCCCAAACGCTCATTTTTATGCTGCAAATCATTTCACTGGAAAATGCCTCCTTTTTATGCTCCAAACGCCTCCTTTAGGGCACGATGTCTGAATGTTAGGTCCCAAAGATTTGGTTAAGAGCCCAAAGCTTGGAGTCTAGGGTTGAAAGCCTGCTTTTTACTCTACAAACCCTCCTGTTTAGGGTACAAACCCTCCTTTTTGGTGCACAAGCCCTCGCTGTTAGGGTGCAAACACTCACGTTAAGATTCCCAAGCTTCGAGTCCAGGGTTGAAATCCACATCTTTATGCTCCAAGCGACCGTCTTTAGGCTTCAAATCCGACTTTTAATTCTGAAATCCCACTTTTTTACGCTCCAAACGCTACATTAAGGGCACAAAGTCTCCATTTTAGGTCACAACGCTTCCTTTTTAGAGTCCAGAACGTTGGTTCCAGGGTTGAAAGCCTCCCTGTTCTGCTTCAAAGCGTCATTTAGAAGGTACAAGCCCTCATTTTTAGGGCGCAACGCCTCATTTTTTGGCCGCGAATCCTCCTTTTTAGGGGTCAATACGTCCTTTTTGCTGTAAAATCCCTCACTTTTATGTTCCGGACATCTCTTTTAGGGCACAAAGCCTTGTTTTGTGGTCCCAAAGCTTCCTCTTCAGAGTCCAAAGCTTTGATTCTGTAGTTGAATTCCTCGTTTTATAATCCAAACCCTCACGTTTATTGCACAAACCCTCATTTTTAGGGCCCAAACGCTCATTTTTATGCTGCAAATCATTTCACTGGAAAATGCCTCCTTTTTATGCTCCAAACGCCTCCTTTAGGGCACGATGTCTGAATGTTAGGTCCCAAAGATTTGGTTAAGAGCCCAAAGCTTGGAGTCTAGGGTTGAAAGCCTGCTTTTTACTCTACAAACCCTCCTGTTTAGGGTACAAACCCTCCTTTTTGGTGCACAAGCCCTCGCTGTTAGGGTGCAAACACTCACGTTAAGATTCCCAAGCTTCGAGTCCAGGGTTGAAATCCACATCTTTATGCTCCAAACGACCGTCTTTAGGCTTCAAATCCGACTTTTAATTCTGAAATCCCACTTTTTTACGCTCCAAACGCTACATTAAGGGCACAAAGTCTCCATTTTAGGTCACAACGCTTCCTTTTTAGAGTCCGGAACGTTGGTTCCAGGGTTGAAAGCCTCCCTGTTCTGCTTCAAAGCGTCATTTAGAAGGTACAAGCCCTCATTTTTAGGGCGCAACGCCTCATTTTTTGGCCGCGAATCCTCCTTTTTAGGGGTCAGTACGTCCTTTTTGCTGTAAAATCCCTCACTTTTATGTTCCGGACATCTCTTTTAGGGAACAAAGCCTTGTTTTGTGGTCCCAAAGCTTCCTCTTCAGAGTCCAAAGCTTTGATTCTGTGGTTGAATTCCTCGTTTTATAATCCAAACCCTCACGTTTATTGCACAAACCCTCATTTTTAGGGCCCAAACGCTCATTTTTATGCTGCAAATCATTTCACTGGAAAATGCCTCCTTTTTATGCTCCAAACGCCTCCTTTAGGGCACGATGTCTGAATGTTAGGTCCCAAAGATTTGGTTAAGAGCCCAAAGCTTGGAGTCTAGGGTTGAAAGCCTGCTTTTTACTCTACAAACCCTCCTGTTTAGGGTACAAACCCTCCTTTTTGGTGCACAAGCCCTCGCTGTTAGGGTGCAAACACTCACGTTAAGATTCCCAAGCTTCGAGTCCAGGGTTGAAATCCACATCTTTATGCTCCAAACGACCGTCTTTAGGCTTCAAATCCGACTTTTAATTCTGAAATCCCACTTTTTTACGCTCCAAACGCTACATTAAGGGCACAAAGTCTCCATTTTAGGTCACAACGCTTCCTTTTTAGAGTCCGGAACGTTGGTTCCAGGGTTGAAAGCCTCCCTGTTCTGCTTCAAAGCGTCATTTAGAAGGTACAAGCCCTCATTTTTAGGGCGCAACGCCTCATTTTTTGGCCGCGAATCTTCCTTTTTAGGGGTCAATACGTCCTTTTTGCTGTAAAATCCCTCACTTTTATGTTCCGGACATCTCTTTTAGGGAACAAAGCCTTGTTTTGTGGTCCCAAAGCTTCCTCTTCAGAGTCCAAAGCTTTGATTCTGTGGTTGAATTCCTCGTTTTATAATCCAAACCCTCACGTTTATTGCACAAACCCTCATTTTTAGGGCCCAAACGCTCATTTTTATGCTGCAAATCATTTCACTGGAAAATGCCTCCTTTTTATGCTCCAAACGCCTCCTTTAGGGCACGATGTCTGAATGTTAGGTCCCAAAGATTTGGTTAAGAGCCCAAAGCTTGGAGTCTAGGGTTGAAAGCCTGCTTTTTACTCTACAAACCCTCCTGTTTAGGGTACAAACCCTCCTTTTTGGTGCACAAGCCCTCGCTGTTAGGGTGCAAACACTCACGTTAAGATTCCCAAGCTTCGAGTCCAGGGTTGAAATCCACATCTTTATGCTCCAAGCGACCGTCTTTAGGCTTCAAATCCGACTTTTAATTCTGAAATCCCACTTTTTTACGCTCCAAACGCTACATTAAGGGCACAAAGTCTCCATTTTAGGTCACAACGCTTCCTTTTTAGAGTCCAGAACGTTGGTTCCAGGGTTGAAAGCCTCCCTGTTCTGCTTCAAAGCGTCATTTAGAAGGTACAAGCCCTCATTTTTAGGGCGCAACGCCTCATTTTTTGGCCGCGAATCCTCCTTTTTAGGGGTCAATACGTCCTTTTTGCTGTAAAATCCCTCACTTTTATGTTCCGGACATCTCTTTTAGGGCACAAAGCCTTGTTTTGTGGTCCCAAAGCTTCCTCTTCAGAGTCCAAAGCTTTGATTCTGTAGTTGAATTCCTCGTTTTATAATCCAAACCCTCACGTTTATTGCACAAACCCTCATTTTTAGGGCCCAAACGCTCATTTTTATGCTGCAAATCATTTCACTGGAAAATGCCTCCTTTTTATGCTCCAAACGCCTCCTTTAGGGCACGATGTCTGAATGTTAGGTCCCAAAGATTTGGTTAAGAGCCCAAAGCTTGGAGTCTAGGGTTGAAAGCCTGCTTTTTACTCTACAAACCCTCCTGTTTAGGGTACAAACCCTCCTTTTTGGTGCACAAGCCCTCGCTGTTAGGGTGCAAACACTCACGTTAAGATTCCCAAGCTTCGAGTCCAGGGTTGAAATCCACATCTTTATGCTCCAAACGACCGTCTTTAGGCTTCAAATCCGACTTTTAATTCTGAAATCCCACTTTTTTACGCTCCAAACGCTACATTAAGGGCACAAAGTCTCCATTTTAGGTCACAACGCTTCCTTTTTAGAGTCCGGAACGTTGGTTCCAGGGTTGAAAGCCTCCCTGTTCTGCTTCAAAGCGTCATTTAGAAGGTACAAGCCCTCATTTTTAGGGCGCAACGCCTCATTTTTTGGCCGCGAATCTTCCTTTTTAGGGGTCAATACGTCCTTTTTGCTGTAAAATCCCTCACTTCTATGTTCCGGACATCTCTTTTAGGGCACAAAGCCTTGTTTTGTGGTCCCAAAGCTTCCTCTTCAGAGTCCAAAGCTTTGATTCTGTAGTTGAATTCCTCGTTTTATAATCCAAACCCTCACGTTTATTGCACAAACCCTCATTTTTAGGGCCCAAACGCTCATTTTTATGCTGCAAATCATTTCACTGGAAAATGCCTCCTTTTTATGCTCCAAACGCCTCCTTTAGGGCACGATGTCTGAATGTTAGGTCCCAAAGATTTGGTTAAGAGCCCAAAGCTTGGAGTCTAGGGTTGAAAGCCTGCTTTTTACTCTACAAACCCTCCTGTTTAGGGTACAAACCCTCCTTTTTGGTGCACAAGCCCTCGCTGTTAGGGTGCAAACACTCACGTTAAGATTCCCAAGCTTCGAGTCCAGGGTTGAAATCCACATCTTTATGCTCCAAACGACCGTCTTTAGGCTTCAAATCCGACTTTTAATTCTGAAATCCCACTTTTTTACGCTCCAAACGCTACATTAAGGGCACAAAGTCTCCATTTTAGGTCACAACGCTTCCTTTTTAGAGTCCGGAACGTTGGTTCCAGGGTTGAAAGCCTCCCTGTTCTGCTTCAAAGCGTCATTTAGAAGGTACAAGCCCTCATTTTTAGGGCGCAACACCTCATTTTTTGGCCGCGAATCCTCCTTTTTAGGGGTCAGTACGTCCTTTTTGCTGTAAAATCCCTCACTTTTATGTTCCGGACATCTCTTTTAGGGCACAAAGCCTTGTTTTGTGGTCCCAAAGCTTCCTCTTCAGAGTCCAAAGCTTTGATTCTGTGGTTGAATTCCTCGTTTTATAATCCAAACCCTCACGTTTATTGCACAAACCCTCATTTTTAGGGCCCAAACGCTCATTTTTATGCTGCAAATCATTTCACTGGAAAATGCCTCCTTTTTATGCTCCAAACGCCTCCTTTAGGGCACGATGTCTGAATGTTAGGTCCCAAAGATTTGGTTAAGAGCCCAAAGCTTGGAGTCTAGGGTTGAAAGCCTGCTTTTTACTCTACAAACCCTCCTGTTTAGGGTACAAACCCTCCTTTTTGGTGCACAAGCCCTCGCTGTTAGGGTGCAAACACTCACGTTAAGATTCCCAAGCTTCGAGTCCAGGGTTGAAATCCACATCTTTATGCTCCAAGCGACCGTCTTTAGGCTTCAAATCCGACTTTTAATTCTGAAATCCCACTTTTTTACGCTCCAAACGCTACATTAAGGGCACAAAGTCTCCATTTTAGGTCACAACGCTTCCTTTTTAGAGTCCAGAACGTTGGTTCCAGGGTTGAAAGCCTCCCTGTTCTGCTTCAAAGCGTCATTTAGAAGGTACAAGCCCTCATTTTTAGGGCGCAACGCCTCATTTTTTGGCCGCGAATCTTCCTTTTTAGGGGTCAATACGTCCTTTTTGCTGTAAAATCCCTCACTTTTATGTTCCGGACATCTCTTTTAGGGAACAAAGCCTTGTTTTGTGGTCCCAAAGCTTCCTCTTCAGAGTCCAAAGCTTTGATTCTGTGGTTGAATTCCTCGTTTTATAATCCAAACCCTCACGTTTATTGCACAAACCCTCATTTTTAGGGCCCAAACGCTCATTTTTATGCTGCAAATCATTTCACTGGAAAATGCCTCCTTTTTATGCTCCAAACGCCTCCTTTAGGGCACGATGTCTGAATGTTAGGTCCCAAAGATTTGGTTAAGAGCCCAAAGCTTGGAGTCTAGGGTTGAAAGCCTGCTTTTTACTCTACAAACCCTCCTGTTTAGGGTACAAACCCTCCTTTTTGGTGCACAAGCCCTCGCTGTTAGGGTGCAAACACTCACGTTAAGATTCCCAAGCTTCGAGTCCAGGGTTGAAATCCACATATTTATGCTCCAAACGACCGTCTTTAGGCTTCAAATCCGACTTTTAATTCTGAAATCCCACTTTTTTACGCTCCAAACGCTACATTAAGGGCACAAAGTCTCCATTTTAGGTCACAACGCTTCCTTTTTAGAGTCCGGAACGTTGGTTCCAGGGTTGAAAGCCTCCCTGTTCTGCTTCAAAGCGTCATTTAGAAGGTACAAGCCCTCATTTTTAGGGCGCAACGCCTCATTTTTTGGCCGCGAATCCTCCTTTTTAGGGGTCAATACGTCCTTTTTGCTGTAAAATCCCTCACTTCTATGTTCCGGACATCTCTTTTAGGGCACAAAGCCTTGTTTTGTGGTCCCAAAGCTTCCTCTTCAGAGTCCAAAGCTTTGATTCTGTGGTTGAATTCCTCGTTTTATAATCCAAACCCTCACGTTTATTGCACAAACCCTCATTTTTAGGGCCCAAACGCTCATTTTTATGCTGCAAATCATTTCACTGGAAAATGCCTCCTTTTTATTCTCCAAACGCCTCCTTTAGGGCACGATGTCTGAATGTTAGGTCCCAAAGATTTGGTTAAGAGCCCAAAGCTTGGAGTCTAGGGTTGAAAGCCTGCTTTTTACTCTACAAACCCTCCTGTTTAGGGTACAAACCCTCCTTTTTGGTGCACAAGCCCTCGCTGTTAGGGTGCAAACACTCACGTTAAGATTCCCAAGCTTCGAGTCCAGGGTTGAAATCCACATCTTTATGCTCCAAACGACCGTCTTTAGGCTTCAAATCCGACTTTTAATTCTGAAATCCCACTTTTTTACGCTCCAAACGCTACATTAAGGGCACAAAGTCTCCATTTTAGGTCACAACGCTTCCTTTTTAGAGTCCGGAACGTTGGTTCCAGGGTTGAAAGCCTCCCTGTTCTGCTTCAAAGCGTCATTTAGAAGGTACAAGCCCTCATTTTTAGGGCGCAACGCCTCATTTTTTGGCCGCGAATCCTCCTTTTTAGGGGTCAGTACGTCCTTTTTGCTGTAAAATCCCTCACTTTTATGTTCCGGACATCTCTTTTAGGGCACAAAGCCTTGTTTTGTGGTCCCAAAGCTTCCTCTTCAGAGTCCAAAGCTTTGATTCTGTGGTTGAATTCCTCGTTTTATAATCCAAACCCTCACGTTTATTGCACAAACCCTCATTTTTAGGGCCCAAACGCTCATTTTTATGCTGCAAATCATTTCACTGGAAAATGCCTCCTTTTTATGCTCTAAACGCCTCCTTTAGGGCACGATGTCTGAATGTTAGGTCCCAAAGATTTGGTTAAGAGCCCAAAGCTTGGAGTCTAGGGTTGAAAGCCTGCTTTTTACTCTACAAACCCTCCTGTTTAGGGTACAAACCCTCCTTTTTGGTGCACAAGCCCTCGCTGTTAGGGTGCAAACACTCACGTTAAGATTCCCAAGCTTCAAGTCCAGGGTTGAAATCCACATCTTTATGCTCCAAACGACCGTCTTTAGGCTTCAAATCCGACTTTTAATTCTGAAATCCCACTTTTTTACGCTCCAAACGCTACATTAAGGGCACAAAGTCTCCATTTTAGGTCACAACGCTTCCTTTTTAGAGTCCGGAACGTTGGTTCCAGGGTTGAAAGCCTCCCTGTTCTGCTTCAAAGCGTCATTTAGAAGGTACAAGCCCTCATTTTTAGGGCGCAACGCCTCATTTTTTGGCCGCGAATCCTCCTTTTTAGGGGTCAATACGTCCTTTTTGCTGTAAAATCCCTCACTTCTGTGTTCCGGACATCTCTTTTAGGGCACAAAGCCTTGTTTTGTGGTCCCAAAGCTTCCTCTTCAGAGTCCAAAGCTTTGATTCTGTAGTTGAATTCCTCGTTTTATAATCCAAACCCTCACGTTTATTGCACAAACCCTCATTTTTAGGGCCCAAACGCTCATTTTTATGCTGCAAATCATTTCACTGGAAAATGCCTCCTTTTTATGCTCCAAACGCCTCCTTTAGGGCACGATGTCTGAATGTTAGGTCCCAAAGATTTGGTTAAGAGCCCAAAGCTTGGAGTCTAGGGTTGAAAGCCTGCTTTTTACTCTACAAACCCTCCTGTTTAGGGTACAAACCCTCCTTTTTGGTGCACAAGCCCTCGCTGTTAGGGTGCAAACACTCACGTTAAGATTCCCAAGCTTCGAGTCCAGGGTTGAAATCCACATCTTTATGCTCCAAACGACCGTCTTTAGGCTTCAAATCCGACTTTTAATTCTGAAATCCCACTTTTTTACGCTCCAAACGCTACATTAAGGGCACAAAGTCTCCATTTTAGGTCACAACGCTTCCTTTTTAGAGTCCGGAACGTTGATTCCAGGGTTGAAAGCCTCCCTGTTCTGCTTCAAAGCGTCATTTAGAAGGTACAAGCCCTCATTTTTAGGGCGCAACACCTCATTTTTTGGCCGCGAATCCTCCTTTTTAGGGGTCAGTACGTCCTTTTTGCTGTAAAATCCCTCACTTTTATGTTCCGGACATCTCTTTTAGGGAACAAAGCCTTGTTTTGTGGTCCCAAAGCTTCCTCTTCAGAGTCCAAAGCTTTGATTCTGTGGTTGAATTCCTCGTTTTATAATCCAAACCCTCACGTTTATTGCACAAACCCTCATTTTTAGGGCCCAAACGCTCATTTTTATGCTGCAAATCATTTCACTGGAAAATGCCTCCTTTTTATGCTCCAAACGCCTCCTTTAGGGCACGATGTCTGAATGTTAGGTCCCAAAGATTTGGTTAAGAGCCCAAAGCTTGGAGTCTAGGGTTCAAAGCCTGCTTTTTACTCTACAAACCCTCCTGTTTAGGGTACAAACCCTCCTTTTTGGTGCACAAGCCCTCGCTGTTAGGGTGCAAACACTCACGTTAAGATTCCCAAGCTTCGAGTCCAGGGTTGAAATCCACATCTTTATGCTCCAAACGACCGTCTTTAGGCTTCAAATCCGACTTTTAATTCTGAAATCCCACTTTTTTACGCTCCAAACGCTACATTAAGGGCACAAAGTCTCCATTTTAGGTCACAACGCTTCCTTTTTAGAGTCCGGAACGTTGGTTCCAGGGTTGAAAGCCTCCCTGTTCTGCTTCAAAGCGTCATTTAGAAGGTACAAGCCCTCATTTTTAGGGCGCAACGCCTCATTTTTTGGCCGCGAATCTTCCTTTTTAGGGGTCAATACGTCCTTTTTGCTGTAAAATCCCTCACTTTTATGTTCCGGACATCTCTTTCAGGGAACAAAGCCTTGTTTTGTGGTCCCAAAGCTTCCTCTTCAGAGTCCAAAGCTTTGATTCTGTGGTTGAATTCCTCGTTTTATAATCCAAACCCTCACGTTTATTGCACAAACCCTCATTTTTAGGGCCCAAACGCTCATTTTTATGCTGCAAATCATTTCACTGGAAAATGCCTCCTTTTTATGCTCCAAACGCCTCCTTTAGGGCACGATGTCTGAATGTTAGGTCCCAAAGATTTGGTTAAGAGCCCAAAGCTTGGAGTCTAGGGTTGAAAGCCTGCTTTTTACTCTACAAACCCTCCTGTTTAGGGTACAAACCCTCCTTTTTGGTGCACAAGCCCTCGCTGTTAGGGTGCAAACACTCACGTTAAGATTCCCAAGCTTCGAGTCCAGGGTTGAAATCCACATCTTTATGCTCCAAACGACCGTCTTTGGGCTTCAAATCCGACTTTTAATTCTGAAATCCCACTTTTTTACGCTCCAAACGCTACATTAAGGGCACAAAGTCTCCATTTTAGGTCACAACGCTTCCTTTTTAGAGTCCGGAACGTTGGTTCCAGGGTTGAAAGCCTCCCTGTTCTGCTTCAAAGCGTCATTTAGAAGGTACAAGCCCTCATTTTTAGGGCGCAACGCCTCATTTTTTGGCCGCGAATCCTCCTTTTTAGGGGTCAATACGTCCTTTTTGCTGTAAAATCCCTCACTTCTATGTTCCGGACATCTCTTTTAGGGCACAAAGCCTTGTTTTGTGGTCCCAAAGCTTCCTCTTCAGAGTCCAAAGCTTTGATTCTGTGGTTGAATTCCTCGTTTTATAATCCAAACCCTCACGTTTATTGCACAAACCCTCATTTTTAGGGCCCAAACGCTCATTTTTATGCTGCAAATCATTTCACTGGAAAATGCCTCCTTTTTATGCTCCAAACGCCTCCTTTAGGGCACGATGTCTGAATGTTAGGTCCCAAAGATTTGGTTAAGAGCCCAAAGCTTGGAGTCTAGGGTTGAAAGCCTGCTTTTTACTCTACAAACCCTCCTGTTTAGGGTACAAACCCTCCTTTTTGGTGCACAAGCCCTCGCTGTTAGGGTGCAAACACTCACGTTAAGATTCCCAAGCTTCGAGTCCAGGGTTGAAATCCACATCTTTATGCTCCAAACGACCGTCTTTAGGCTTCAAATCCGACTTTTAATTCTGAAATCCCACTTTTTTACGCTCCAAACGCTACATTAAGGGCACAAAGTCTCCATTTTAGGTCACAACGCTTCCTTTTTAGAGTCCAGAACGTTGGTTCCAGGGTTGAAAGCCTCCCTGTTCTGCTTCAAAGCGTCATTTAGAAGGTACAAGCCCTCATTTTTAGGGCGCAACGCCTCATTTTTTGGCCGCGAATCCTCCTTTTTAGGGGTCAGTACGTCCTTTTTGCTGTAAAATCCCTCACTTTTATGTTCCGGACATCTCTTTTAGGGAACAAAGCCTTGTTTTGTGGTCCCAAAGCTTCCTCTTCAGAGTCCAAAGCTTTGATTCTGTGGTTGAATTCCTCGTTTTATAATCCAAACCCTCACGTTTATTGCACAAACCCTCATTTTTAGGGCCCAAATGCTCATTTTTATGCTGCAAATCATTTCACTGGAAAATGCCTCCTTTTTATGCTCCAAACGCCTCCTTTAGGGCACGATGTCTGAATGTTAGGTCCCAAAGATTTGGTTAAGAGCCCAAAGCTTGGAGTCTAGGGTTGAAAGCCTGCTTTTTACTCTACAAACCCTCCTGTTTAGGGTACAAACCCTCCTTTTTGGTGCACAAGCCCTCGCTGTTAGGGTGCAAACACTCACGTTAAGATTCCCAAGCTTCGAGTCCAGGGTTGAAATCCACATATTTATGCTCCAAACGACCGTCTTTGGGCTTCAAATCCGACTTTTAATTCTGAAATCCCACTTTTTTACGCTCCAAACGCTACATTAAGGGCACAAAGTCTCCATTTTAGGTCACAACGCTTCCTTTTTAGAGTCCGGAACGTTGGTTCCAGGGTTGAAAGCCTCCCTGTTCTGCTTCAAAGCGTCATTTAGAAGGTACAAGCCCTCATTTTTAGGGCGCAACGCCTCATTTTTTGGCCGCGAATCCTCCTTTTTAGGGGTCAGTACGTCCTTTTTGCTGTAAAATCCCTCACTTTTATGTTCCGGACATCTCTTTTAGGGAACAAAGCCTTGTTTTGTGGTCCCAAAGCTTCCTCTTCAGAGTCCAAAGCTTTGATTCTGTGGTTGAATTCCTCGTTTTATAATCCAAACCCTCACGTTTATTGTACAAACCCTCATTTTTAGGGCCCAAACGCTCATTTTTATGCTGTAAATCATTTCACTGGAAAATGCCTCCTTTTCATGCTCCAAACGCCTCCTTTAGGGCACGATGTCTGAATGTTAGGTCCCAAAGATTTGGTTAAGAGCCCAAAGCTTTGAGTCTAGGGTTGAAAGCCTGCTTTTTACTCTACAAACCCTCCTGTTTAGGGCACAAACCCTCCTTTTCGGTGCACAAGCCCTCGCTGTTAGGGTGCAAACACTCACGTTAAGATTCCCAAGCTTCGAGTCCAGGGTTGAAATCCACATCTTTATGCTCCAAACGACCGTCTTTAGGCTTCAAATCCTACTTTTAATTCTGAAATCCCACTTTTTTACGCTCCAAACGCTACATTAAGGGCACAAAGTCTCCATTTTAGGTCACAACGCTTCCTTTTTAGAGTCCGGAACGTTGGTTCCAGGGTTGAAAGCCTCCCTGTTCTGCTTCAAAGCGTCATTTAGAAGGTACAAGCCCTCATTTTTAGGGCGCAACGCCTCATTTTTTGGCCGCGAATCCTCCTTTTTAGGGGTCAATACGTCCTTTTTGCTGTAAAATCCCTCACTTCTATGTTCCGGACATCTCTTTTAGGGCACAAAGCCTTGTTTTGTGGTCCCAAAGCTTCCTCTTCAGAGTCCAAAGCTTTGATTCTGTGGTTGAATTCCTCGTTTTATAATCCAAACCCTCACGTTTATTGCACAAACCCTCATTTTTAGGGCCCAAACGCTCATTTTTATGCTGCAAATCATTTCACTGGAAAATGCCTCCTTTTTATGCTCCAAACGCCTCCTTTAGGGCACGATGTCTGAATGTTAGGTCCCAAAGATTCGGTTAAGAGCGCAAAGCTTGGAGTCTAGGGTTGAAAGCCTGCTTTTTACTCTACAAACCCTCCTGTTTAGGGTACAAACCCTCCTTTTTGGTGCACAAGCCCTCGCTGTTAGGGTGCAAACACTCACGTTAAGATTCCCAAGCTTCGAGTCCAGGGTTGAAATCCACATCTTTATGCTCCAAACGACCGTCTTTAGGCTTCAAATCCGACTTTTAATTCTGAAATCCCACTTTTTTACGCTCCAAACACTACATTAAGGGCACAAAGTCTCCATTTTAGGTCACAACGCTTCCTTTTTAGAGTCCGGAACGTTGGTTCCAGGGTTGAAAGCCTCCCTGTTCTGCTTCAAAGCGTCATTTAGAAGGTACAAGCCCTCATTTTTAGGGCGCAACGCCTCATTTTTTGGCCGCGAATCCTCCTTTTTAGGGGTCAATACGTCCTTTTTGCTGTAAAATCCCTCACTTCTATGTTCCGGACATCTCTTTTAGGGCACAAAGCCTTGTTTTGTGGTCCCAAAGCTTCCTCTTCAGAGTCCAAAGCTTTGATTCTGTAGTTGAATTCCTCGTTTTATAATCCAAACCCTCACGTTTATTGCACAAACCCTCATTTTTAGGGCCCAAACGCTCATTTTTATGCTGCAAATCATTTCACTGGAAAATGCCTCCTTTTTATGCTCCAAACGCCTCCTTTAGGGCACGATGTCTGAATGTTAGGTCCCAAAGATTTGGTTAAGAGCCCAAAGCTTGGAGTCTAGGGTTGAAAGCCTGCTTTTTACTCTACAAACCCTCCTGTTTAGGGTACAAACCCTCCTTTTTGGTGCACAAGCCCTTGCTGTTAGGGTGCAAACACTCACGTTAAGATTCCCAAGCTTCGAGTCCAGGGTTGAAATCCACATCTTTATGCTCCAAACGACCGTCTTTGGGCTTCAAATCCGACTTTTAATTCTGAAATCCCACTTTTTTACGCTCCAAACGCTACATTAAGGGCACAAAGTCTCCATTTTAGGTCACAACGCTTCCTTTTTAGAGTCCGGAACGTTGGTTCCAGGGTTGAAAGCCTCCCTGTTCTGCTTCAAAGCGTCATTTAGAAGGTACAAGCCCTCATTTTTAGGGCGCAACGCCTCATTTTTTGGCCGCGAATCCTCCTTTTTAGGGGTCAGTACGTCCTTTTTGCTGTAAAATCCCTCACTTTTATGTTCCGGACATCTCTTTTAGGGAACAAAGCCTTGTTTTGTGGTCCCAAAGCTTCCTCTTCAGAGTCCAAAGCTTTGATTCTGTGGTTGAATTCCTCGTTTTATAATCCAAACCCTCACGTTTATTGCACAAACCCTCATTTTTAGGGCCCAAACGCTCATTTTTATGCTGCAAATCATTTCACTGGAAAATGCCTCCTTTTTATGCTCCAAACGCCTCCTTTAGGGCACGATGTCTGAATGTTAGGTCCCAAAGATTTGGTTAAGAGCCCAAAGCTTGGAGTCTAGGGTTGAAAGCCTGCTTTTTACTCTACAAACCCTCCTGTTTAGGGTACAAACCCTCCTTTTTGGTGCACAAGCCCTCGCTGTTAGGGTGCAAACACTCACGTTAAGATTCCCAAGCTTCGAGTCCAGGGTTGAAATCCACATCTTTATGCTCCAAACGACCGTCTTTGGGCTTCAAATCCGACTTTTAATTCTGAAATCCCACTTTTTTACGCTCCAAACGCTACATTAAGGGCACAAAGTCTCCATTTTAGGTCACAACGCTTCCTTTTTAGAGTCCGGAACGTTGGTTCCAGGGTTGAAAGCCTCCCTGTTCTGCTTCAAAGCGTCATTTAGAAGGTACAAGCCCTCATTTTTAGGGCGCAACGCCTCATTTTTTGGCCGCGAATCCTCCTTTTTAGGGGTCAATACGTCCTTTTTGCTGTAAAATCCCTCACTTCTATGTTCCGGACATCTCTTTTAGGGCACAAAGCCTTGTTTTGTGGTCCCAAAGCTTCCTCTTCAGAGTCCAAAGCTTTGATTCTGTGGTTGAATTCCTCGTTTTATAATCCAAACCCTCACGTTTATTGCACAAACCCTCATTTTTAGGGCCCAAACGCTCATTTTTATGCTGCAAATCATTTCACTGGAAAATGCCTCCTTTTTATGCTCCAAACGCCTCCTTTAGGGCACGATGTCTGAATGTTAGGTCCCAAAGATTTGGTTAAGAGCCCAAAGCTTGGAGTCTAGGGTTGAAAGCCTGCTTTTTACTCTACAAACCCTCCTGTTTAGGGTACAAACCCTCCTTTTTGGTGCACAAGCCCTCGCTGTTAGGGTGCAAACACTCACGTTAAGATTCCCAAGCTTCGAGTCCAGGGTTGAAATCCACATCTTTATGCTCCAAACGACCGTCTTTAGGCTTCAAATCCGACTTTTAATTCTGAAATCCCACTTTTTTACGCTCCAAACGCTACATTAAGGGCACAAAGTCTCCATTTTAGGTCACAACGCTTCCTTTTTAGAGTCCGGAACGTTGGTTCCAGGGTTGAAAGCCTCCCTGTTCTGCTTCAAAGCGTCATTTAGAAGGTACAAGCCCTCATTTTTAGGGCGCAACGCCTCATTTTTTGGCCGCGAATCTTCCTTTTTAGGGGTCAATACGTCCTTTTTGCTGTAAAATCCCTCACTTCTATGTTCCGGACATCTCTTTTAGGGCACAAAGCCTTGTTTTGTGGTCCCAAAGCTTCCTCTTCAGAGTCCAAAGCTTTGATTCTGTAGTTGAATTCCTCGTTTTATAATCCAAACCCTCACGTTTATTGCACAAACCCTCATTTTTAGGGCCCAAACGCTCATTTTTATGCTGCAAATCATTTCACTGGAAAATGCCTCCTTTTTATGCTCCAAACGCCTCCTTTAGGGCACGATGTCTGAATGTTAGGTCCCAAAGATTTGGTTAAGAGCCCAAAGCTTGGAGTCTAGGGTTGAAAGCCTGCTTTTTACTCTACAAACCCTCCTGTTTAGGGCACAAACCCTCCTTTTTGGTGCACAAGCCCTCGCTGTTAGGGTGCAAACACTCACGTTAAGATTCCCAAGCTTCGAGTCCAGGGTTGAAATCCACATCTTTATGCTCCAAACGACCGTCTTTGGGCTTCAAATCCGACTTTTAATTCTGAAATCCCACTTTTTTACGCTCCAAACGCTACATTAAGGGCACAAAGTCTCCATTTTAGGTCACAACGCTTCCTTTTTAGAGTCCGGAACGTTGGTTCCAGGGTTGAAAGCCTCCCTGTTCTGCTTCAAAGCGTCATTTAGAAGGTACAAGCCCTCATTTTTAGGGCACAACGCCTCATTTTTTGGCCGCGAATCCTCCTTTTTAGGGGTCAGTACGTCCTTTTTGCTGTAAAATCCCTCACTTTTATGTTCCGGACATCTCATTTAGGGCACAAAGCCTTGTTTTGTGGTCCCAAAGCTTCCTCTTCAGAGTCCAAAGCTTTGATTCTGTGGTTGAATTCCTCGTTTTATAATCCAAACCCTCACGTTTATTGCACAAACCCTCATTTTTAGGGCCCAAACGCTCATTTTTATGCTGCAAATCATTTCACTGGAAAATGCCTCCTTTTTATGCTCCAAACGCCTCCTTTAGGGCACGATGTCTGAATGTTAGGTCCCAAAGATTTGGTTAAGAGCCCAAAGCTTGGAGTCTAGGGTTGAAAGCCTGCTTTTTACTCTACAAACCCTCCTGTTTAGGGTACAAACCCTCCTTTTTGGTGCACAAGCCCTCACTGTTAGGGTGCAAACACTCACGTTAAGATTCCCAAGCTTCGAGTCCAGGGTTGAAATCCACATCTTTATG
This sequence comes from Strix aluco, assembly GCF_031877795.1. Lineage (NCBI taxonomy): Eukaryota > Metazoa > Chordata > Aves > Strigiformes > Strigidae > Strix > Strix aluco. Next base: position 6,948,918 of record NC_133970.1, read on the forward strand.
CTCCAAACGACCGTCTTTGGGCTTCAAATCCGACTTTTAATTCTGAAATCCCACTTTTTTACGCTCCAAACGCTACATTAAGGGCACAGAGTCTCCATTTTAGGTCACAACGCTTCCTTTTTAGAGTCCGGAACGTTGGTTCCAGGGTTGAAAGCCTCCCTGTTCTGCTTCAAAGCGTCATTTAGAAGGTACAAGCCCTCATTTTTAGGGCGCAACGCCTCATTTTTTGGCCGCGAATCCTCCTTTTTAGGGGTCAATACGTCCTTTTTGCTGTAAAATCCCTCACTTCTATGTTCCGGACATCTCTTTTAGGGCACAAAGCCTTGTTTTGTGGTCCCAAAGCTTCCTCTTCAGAGTCCAAAGCTTTGATTCTGTGGTTGAATTCCTCGTTTTATAATCCAAACCCTCACGTTTATTGCACAAACCCTCATTTTTAGGGCCCAAACGCTCATTTTTATGCTGCAAATCATTTCACTGGAAAATGCCTCCTTTTTATGCTCCAAACGCCTCCTTTAGGGCACGATGTCTGAATGTTAGGTCCCAAAGATTTGGTTAAGAGCCCAAAGCTTGGAGTCTAGGGTTGAAAGCCTGCTTTTTACTCTACAAACCCTCCTGTTTAGGGTACAAACCCTCCTTTTTGGTGCACAAGCCCTCGCTGTTAGGGTGCAAACACTCACGTTAAGATTCCCAAGCTTCGAGTCCAGGGTTGAAATCCACATCTTTATGCTCCAAACGACCGTCTTTAGGCTTCAAATCCGACTTTTAATTCTGAAATCCCACTTTTTTACGCTCCAAACGCTACATTAAGGGCACAAAGTCTCCATTTTAGGTCACAACGCTTCCTTTTTAGAGTCCGGAACGTTGGTTCCAGGGTTGAAAGCCTCCCTGTTCTGCTTCAAAGCGTCATTTAGAAGGTACAAGCCCTCATTTTTAGGGCGCAACGCCTCATTTTTTGGCCGCGAATCTTCCTTTTTAGGGGTCAATACGTCCTTTTTGCTGTAAAATCCCTCACTTCTATGTTCCGGACATCTCTTTTAGGGCACAAAGCCTTGTTTTGTGGTCCCAAAGCTTCCTCTTCAGAGTCCAAAGCTTTGATTCTGTAGTTGAATTCCTCGTTTTATAATCCAAACCCTCACGTTTATTGCACAAACCCTCATTTTTAGGGCCCAAACGCTCATTTTTATGCTGCAAATCATTTCACTGGAAAATGCCTCCTTTTTATGCTCCAAACGCCTCCTTTAGGGCACGATGTCTGAATGTTAGGTCCCAAAGATTTGGTTAAGAGCCCAAAGCTTGGAGTCTAGGGTTGAAAGCCTGCTTTTTACTCTACAAACCCTCCTGTTTAGGGTACAAACCCTCCTTTTTGGTGCACAAGCCCTCGCTGTTAGGGTGCAAACACTCACGTTAAGATTCCCAAGCTTCGAGTCCAGGGTTGAAATCCACATCTTTATGCTCCAAACGACCGTCTTTAGGCTTCAAATCCGACTTTTAATTCTGAAATCCCACTTTTTTACGCTCCAAACGCTACATTAAGGGCACAAAGTCTCCATTTTAGGTCACAACGCTTCCTTTTTAGAGTCCGGAACGTTGGTTCCAGGGTTGAAAGCCTCCCTGTTCTGCTTCAAAGCGTCATTTAGAAGGTACAAGCCCTCATTTTTAGGGCGCAACGCCTCATTTTTTGGCCGCGAATCCTCCTTTTTAGGGGTCAATACGTCCTTTTTGCTGTAAAATCCCTCACTTTTATGTTCCGGACATCTCATTTAGGGCACAAAGCCTTGTTTTGTGGTCCCAAAGCTTCCTCTTCAGAGTCCAAAGCTTTGATTCTGTGGTTGAATTCCTCGTTTTATAATCCAAACCCTCACGTTTATTGCACAAACCCTCATTTTTAGGGCCCAAACGCTCATTTTTATGCTGCAAATCATTTCACTGGAAAATGCCTCCTTTTTATGCTCCAAACGCCTCCTTTAGGGCACGATGTCTGAATGTTAGGTCCCAAAGATTTGGTTAAGAGCCCAAAGCTTGGAGTCTAGGGTTGAAAGCCTGCTTTTTACTCTACAAACCCTCCTGTTTAGGGCACAAACCCTCCTTTTTGGTGCACAAGCCCTCGCTGTTAGGGTGCAAACACTCACGTTAAGATTCCCAAGCTTCGAGTCCAGGGTTGAAATCCACATCTTTATGCTCCAAACGACCGTCTTTGGGCTTCAAATCCGACTTTTAATTCTGAAATCCCACTTTTTTACGCTCCAAACGCTACATTAAGGGCACAAAGTCTCCATTTTAGGTCACAACGCTTCCTTTTTAGAGTCCGGAACGTTGGTTCCAGGGTTGAAAGCCTCCCTGTTCTGCTTCAAAGCGTCATTTAGAAGGTACAAGCCCTCATTTTTAGGGCACAACGCCTCATTTTTTGGCCGCGAATCCTCCTTTTTAGGGGTCAGTACGTCCTTTTTGCTGTAAAATCCCTCACTTTTATGTTCCGGACATCTCATTTAGGGCACAAAGCCTTGTTTTGTGGTCCCAAAGCTTCCTCTTCAGAGTCCAAAGCTTTGATTCTGTGGTTGAATTCCTCGTTTTATAATCCAAACCCTCACGTTTATTGCACAAACCCTCATTTTTAGGGCCCAAACGCTCATTTTTATGCTGCAAATCATTTCACTGGAAAATGCCTCCTTTTTATGCTCCAAACGCCTCCTTTAGGGCACGATGTCTGAATGTTAGGTCCCAAAGATTTGGTTAAGAGCCCAAAGCTTGGAGTCTAGGGTTGAAAGCCTGCTTTTTACTCTACAAACCCTCCTGTTTAGGGTACAAACCCTCCTTTTTGGTGCACAAGCCCTCACTGTTAGGGTGCAAACACTCACGTTAAGATTCCCAAGCTTCGAGTCCAGGGTTGAAATCCACATCTTTATGCTCCAAACGACCGTCTTTGGGCTTCAAATCCGACTTTTAATTCTGAAATCCCACTTTTTTACGCTCCAAACGCTACATTAAGGGCACAGAGTCTCCATTTTAGGTCACAATGCTTCCTTTTTAGAGTCCGGAACGTTGGTTCCAGGGTTGAAAGCCTCCCTGTTCTGCTTCAAAGCGTCATTTAGAAGGTACAAGCCCTCATTTTTAGGGCGCAACGCCTCATTTTTTGGCCGCGAATCCTCCTTTTTAGGGGTCAATACGTCCTTTTTGCTGTAAAATCCCTCACTTCTATGTTCCGGACATCTCTTTTAGGGCACAAAGCCTTGTTTTGTGGTCCCAAAGCTTCCTCTTCAGAGTCCAAAGCTTTGATTCTGTGGTTGAATTCCTCGTTTTATAATCCAAACCCTCACGTTTATTGCACAAACCCTCATTTTTAGGGCCCAAACGCTCATTTTTATGCTGCAAATCATTTCACTGGAAAATGCCTCCTTTTTATGCTCCAAACGCCTCCTTTAGGGCACGATGTCTGAATGTTAGGTCCCAAAGATTTGGTTAAGAGCCCAAAGCTTGGAGTCTAGGGTTGAAAGCCTGCTTTTTACTCTACAAACCCTCCTGTTTAGGGTACAAACCCTCCTTTTTGGTGCACAAGCCCTCGCTGTTAGGGTGCAAACACTCACGTTAAGATTCCCAAGCTTCGAGTCCAGGGTTGAAATCCACATCTTTATGCTCCAAACGACCGTCTTTGGGCTTCAAATCTGACTTTTAATTCTGAAATCCCACTTTTTTACGCTCCAAACACTACATTAAGGGCACAAAGTCTCCATTTTAGGTCACAACGCTTCCTTTTTAGAGTCCGGAACGTTGGTTCCAGGGTTGAAAGCCTCCCTGTTCTGCTTCAAAGCGTCATTTAGAAGGTACAAGCCCTCATTTTTAGGGCGCAACGCCTCATTTTTTGGCCGCGAATCCTCCTTTTTAGGGGTCAGTACGTCCTTTTTGCTGTAAAATCCCTCACTTTTATGTTCCGGACATCTCTTTTAGGGCACAAAGCCTTGTTTTGTGGTCCCAAAGCTTCCTCTTCAGAGTCCAAAGCTTTGATTCTGTGGTTGAATTCCTCGTTTTATAATCCAAACCCTCACGTTTATTGCACAAACCCTCATTTTTAGGGCCCAAACGCTCATTTTTATGCTGCAAATCATTTCACTGGAAAATGCCTCCTTTTTATGCTCCAAACGCCTCCTTTAGGGCACGATGTCTGAATGTTAGGTCCCAAAGATTTGGTTAAGAGCCCAAAGCTTGGAGTCTAGGGTTGAAAGCCTGCTTTTTACTCTACAAACCCTCCTGTTTAGGGTACAAACCCTCCTTTTTGGTGCACAAGCCCTCGCTGTTAGGGTGCAAACACTCACGTTAAGATTCCCAAGCTTCGAGTCCAGGGTTGAAATCCACATCTTTATGCTCCAAACGACCGTCTTTAGGCTTCAAATCCGACTTTTAATTCTGAAATCCCACTTTTTTACGCTCCAAACGCTACATTAAGGGCACAAAGTCTCCATTTTAGGTCACAACGCTTCCTTTTTAGAGTCCGGAACGTTGGTTCCAGGGTTGAAAGCCTCCCTGTTCTGCTTCAAAGCGTCATTTAGAAGGTACAAGCCCTCATTTTTAGGGCGCAACGCCTCATTTTTTGGCCGCGAATCCTCCTTTTTAGGGGTCAATACGTCCTTTTTGCTGTAAAATCCCTCACTTTTATGTTCCGGACATCTCATTTAGGGCACAAAGCCTTGTTTTGTGGTCCCAAAGCTTCCTCTTCAGAGTCCAAAGCTTTGATTCTGTGGTTGAATTCCTCGTTTTATAATCCAAACCCTCACGTTTATTGCACAAACCCTCATTTTTAGGGCCCAAACGCTCATTTTTATGCTGCAAATCATTTCACTGGAAAATGCCTCCTTTTTATGCTCCAAACGCCTCTTTAGGGCACGATGTCTGAATGTTAGGTCCCAAAGATTTGGTTAAGAGCCCAAAGCTTGGAGTCTAGGGTTGAAAGCCTGCTTTTTACTCTACAAACCCTCCTGTTTAGGGTACAAACCCTCCTTTTTGGTGCACAAGCCCTCGCTGTTAGGGTGCAAACACTCACGTTAAGATTCCCAAGCTTCGAGTCCAGGGTTGAAATCCACATCTTTATGCTCCAAACGACCGTCTTTGGGCTTCAAATCCGACTTTTAATTCTGAAATCCCACTTTTTTACGCTCCAAACGCTACATTAAGGGCACAGAGTCTCCATTTTAGGTCACAACGCTTCCTTTTTAGAGTCCGGAACGTTGGTTCCAGGGTTGAAAGCCTCCCTGTTCTGCTTCAAAGCGTCATTTAGAAGGTACAAGCCCTCATTTTTAGGGCGCAACGCCTCATTTTTTGGCCGCGAATCCTCCTTTTTAGGGGTCAATACGTCCTTTTTGCTGTAAAATCCCTCACTTTTATGTTCCGGACATCTCATTTAGGGCACAAAGCCTTGTTTTGTGGTCCCAAAGCTTCCTCTTCAGAGTCCAAAGCTTTGATTCTGTGGTTGAATTCCTCGTTTTATAATCCAAACCCTCACGTTTATTGCACAAACCCTCATTTTTAGGGCCCAAACGCTCATTTTTATGCTGCAAATCATTTCACTGGAAAATGCCTCCTTTTTATGCTCCAAACGCCTCCTTTAGGGCACGATGTCTGAATGTTAGGTCCCAAAGATTTGGTTAAGAGCCCAAAGCTTGGAGTCTAGGGTTGAAAGCCTGCTTTTTACTCTACAAACCCTCCTGTTTAGGGTACAAACCCTCCTTTTTGGTGCACAAGCCCTCGCTGTTAGGGTGCAAACACTCACGTTAAGATTCCCAAGCTTCGAGTCCAGGGTTGAAATCCACATCTTTATGCTCCAAACGACCGTCTTTGGGCTTCAAATCCGACTTTTAATTCTGAAATCCCACTTTTTTACGCTCCAAACGCTACATTAAGGGCACAGAGTCTCCATTTTAGGTCACAACGCTTCCTTTTTAGAGTCCGGAACGTTGGTTCCAGGGTTGAAAGCCTCCCTGTTCTGCTTCAAAGCGTCATTTAGAAGGTACAAGCCCTCATTTTTAGGGCGCAACGCCTCATTTTTTGGCCGCGAATCCTCCTTTTTAGGGGTCAGTACGTCCTTTTTGCTGTAAAATCCCTCACTTTTATGTTCCGGACATCTCTTTTAGGGCACAAAGCCTTGTTTTGTGGTCCCAAAGCTTCCTCTTCAGAGTCCAAAGCTTTGATTCTGTGGTTGAATTCCTCGTTTTATAATCCAAACCCTCACGTTTATTGCACAAACCCTCATTTTTAGGGCCCAAACGCTCATTTTTATGCTGCAAATCATTTCACTGGAAAATGCCTCCTTTTTATGCTCCAAACGCCTCCTTTAGGGCACGATGTCTGAATGTTAGGTCCCAAAGATTTGGTTAAGAGCCCAAAGCTTGGAGTCTAGGGTTGAAAGCCTGCTTTTTACTCTACAAACCCTCCTGTTTAGGGTACAAACCCTCCTTTTTGGTGCACAAGCCCTCGCTGTTAGGGTGCAAACACTCACGTTAAGATTCCCAAGCTTCGAGTCCAGGGTTGAAATCCACATCTTTATGCTCCAAACGACCGTCTTTAGGCTTCAAATCCGACTTTTAATTCTGAAATCCCACTTTTTTACGCTCCAAACGCTACATTAAGGGCACAAAGTCTCCATTTTAGGTCACAACGCTTCCTTTTTAGAGTCCGGAACGTTGGTTCCAGGGTTGAAAGCCTCCCTGTTCTGCTTCAAAGCGTCATTTAGAAGGTACAAGCCCTCATTTTTAGGGCGCAACGCCTCATTTTTTGGCCGCGAATCCTCCTTTTTAGGGGTCAATACGTCCTTTTTGCTGTAAAATCCCTCACTTTTATGTTCCGGACATCTCTTTTAGGGCACAAAGCCTTGTTTTGTGGTCCCAAAGCTTCCTCTTCAGAGTCCAAAGCTTTGATTCTGTGGTTGAATTCCTCGTTTTATAATCCAAACCCTCACGTTTATTGCACAAACCCTCATTTTTAGGGCCCAAACGCTCATTTTTATGCTGCAAATCATTTCACTGGAAAATGCCTCCTTTTTATGCTCCAAACGCCTCCTTTAGGGCACGATGTCTGAATGTTAGGTCCCAAAGATTTGGTTAAGAGCCCAAAGCTTGGAGTCTAGGGTTGAAAGCCTGCTTTTTACTCTACAAACCCTCCTGTTTAGGGTACAAACCCTCCTTTTTGGTGCACAAGCCCTCACTGTTAGGGTGCAAACACTCACGTTAAGATTCCCAAGCTTCGAGTCCAGGGTTGAAATCCACATCTTTATGCTCCAAACGACCGTCTTTGGGCTTCAAATCCGACTTTTAATTCTGAAATCCCACTTTTTTACGCTCCAAACGCTACATTAAGGGCACAGAGTCTCCATTTTAGGTCACAACGCTTCCTTTTTAGAGTCCGGAACGTTGGTTCCAGGGTTGAAAGCCTCCCTGTTCTGCTTCAAAGCGTCATTTAGAAGGTACAAGCCCTCATTTTTAGGGCGCAACGCCTCATTTTTTGGCCGCGAATCCTCCTTTTTAGGGGTCAGTACGTCCTTTTTGCTGTAAAATCCCTCACTTCTATGTTCCGGACATCTCTTTTAGGGCACAAAGCCTTGTTTTGTGGTCCCAAAGCTTCCTCTTCAGAGTCCAAAGCTTTGATTCTGTGGTTGAATTCCTCGTTTTATAATCCAAACCCTCACGTTTATTGCACAAACCCTCATTTTTAGGGCCCAAACGCTCATTTTTATGCTGCAAATCATTTCACTGGAAAATGCCTCCTTTTTATGCTCCAAACGCCTCCTTTAGGGCACGATGTCTGAATGTTAGGTCCCAAAGATTTGGTTAAGAGCCCAAAGCTTGGAGTCTAGGGTTGAAAGCCTGCTTTTTACTCTACAAACCCTCCTGTTTAGGGTACAAACCCTCCTTTTTGGTGCACAAGCCCTCGCTGTTAGGGTGCAAACACTCACGTTAAGATTCCCAAGCTTCGAGTCCAGGGTTGAAATCCACATCTTTATGCTCCAAACGACCGTCTTTGGGCTTCAAATCCGACTTTTAATTCTGAAATCCCACTTTTTTACGCTCCAAACACTACATTAAGGGCACAAAGTCTCCATTTTAGGTCACAACGCTTCCTTTTTAGAGTCCGGAACGTTGGTTCCAGGGTTGAAAGCCTCCCTGTTCTGCTTCAAAGCGTCATTTAGAAGGTACAAGCCCTCATTTTTAGGGCGCAACGCCTCATTTTTTGGCCGCGAATCCTCCTTTTTAGGGGTCAATACGTCCTTTTTGCTGTAAAATCCCTCACTTTTATGTTCCGGACATCTCATTTAGGGCACAAAGCCTTGTTTTGTGGTCCCAAAGCTTCCTCTTCAGAGTCCAAAGCTTTGATTCTGTGGTTGAATTCCTCGTTTTATAATCCAAACCCTCACGTTTATTGCACAAACCCTCATTTTTAGGGCCCAAACGCTCATTTTTATGCTGCAAATCATTTCACTGGAAAATGCCTCCTTTTTATGCTCCAAACGCCTCCTTTAGGGCACGATGTCTGAATGTTAGGTCCCAAAGATTTGGTTAAGAGCCCAAAGCTTGGAGTCTAGGGTTGAAAGCCTGCTTTTTACTCTACAAACCCTCCTGTTTAGGGTACAAACCCTCCTTTTTGGTGCACAAGCCCTCACTGTTAGGGTGCAAACACTCACGTTAAGATTCCCAAGCTTCGAGTCCAGGGTTGAAATCCACATCTTTATGCTCCAAACGACCGTCTTTGGGCTTCAAATCCGACTTTTAATTCTGAAATCCCACTTTTTTACGCTCCAAACGCTACATTAAGGGCACAGAGTCTCCATTTTAGGTCACAACGCTTCCTTTTTAGAGTCCGGAACGTTGGTTCCAGGGTTGAAAGCCTCCCTGTTCTGCTTCAAAGCGTCATTTAGAAGGTACAAGCCCTCATTTTTAGGGCACAACGCCTCATTTTTTGGCCGCGAATCCTCCTTTTTAGGGGTCAGTACGTCCTTTTTGCTGTAAAATCCCTCACTTTTATGTTCCGGACATCTCTTTTAGGGCACAAAGCCTTGTTTTGTGGTCCCAAAGCTTCCTCTTCAGAGTCCAAAGCTTTGATTCTGTGGTTGAATTCCTCGTTTTATAATCCAAACCCTCACGTTTATTGCACAAACCCTCATTTTTAGGGCCCAAACGCTCATTTTTATGCTGCAAATCATTTCACTGGAAAATGCCTCCTTTTTATGCTCCAAACGCCTCCTTTAGGGCACGATGTCTGAATGTTAGGTCCCAAAGATTTGGTTAAGAGCCCAAAGCTTGGAGTCTAGGGTTGAAAGCCTGCTTTTTACTCTACAAACCCTCCTGTTTAGGGTACAAACCCTCCTTTTTGGTGCACAAGCCCTCGCTGTTAGGGTGCAAACACTCACGTTAAGATTCCCAAGCTTCGAGTCCAGGGTTGAAATCCACATCTTTATGCTCCAAACGACCGTCTTTAGGCTTCAAATCCGACTTTTAATTCTGAAATCCCACTTTTTTACGCTCCAAACGCTACATTAAGGGCACAAAGTCTCCATTTTAGGTCACAACGCTTCCTTTTTAGAGTCCGGAACGTTGGTTCCAGGGTTGAAAGCCTCCCTGTTCTGCTTCAAAGCGTCATTTAGAAGGTACAAGCCCTCATTTTTAGGGCGCAACGCCTCATTTTTTGGCCGCGAATCCTCCTTTTTAGGGGTCAATACGTCCTTTTTGCTGTAAAATCCCTCACTTTTATGTTCCGGACATCTCTTTTAGGGCACAAAGCCTTGTTTTGTGGTCCCAAAGCTTCCTCTTCAGAGTCCAAAGCTTTGATTCTGTGGTTGAATTCCTCGTTTTATAATCCAAACCCTCACGTTTATTGCACAAACCCTCATTTTTAGGGCCCAAACGCTCATTTTTATGCTGCAAATCATTTCACTGGAAAATGCCTCCTTTTTATGCTCCAAACGCCTCCTTTAGGGCACGATGTCTGAATGTTAGGTCCCAAAGATTTGGTTAAGAGCCCAAAGCTTGGAGTCTAGGGTTGAAAGCCTGCTTTTTACTCTACAAACCCTCCTGTTTAGGGTACAAACCCTCCTTTTTGGTGCACAAGCCCTCACTGTTAGGGTGCAAACACTCACGTTAAGATTCCCAAGCTTCGAGTCCAGGGTTGAAATCCACATCTTTATGCTCCAAACGACCGTCTTTGGGCTTCAAATCCGACTTTTAATTCTGAAATCCCACTTTTTTACGCTCCAAACGCTACATTAAGGGCACAGAGTCTCCATTTTAGGTCACAACGCTTCCTTTTTAGAGTCCGGAACGTTGGTTCCAGGGTTGAAAGCCTCCCTGTTCTGCTTCAAAGCGTCATTTAGAAGGTACAAGCCCTCATTTTTAGGGCGCAACGCCTCATTTTTTGGCCGCGAATCCTCCTTTTTAGGGGTCAATACGTCCTTTTTGCTGTAAAATCCCTCACTTCTATGTTCCGGACATCTCATTTAGGGCACAAAGCCTTGTTTTGTGGTCCCAAAGCTTCCTCTTCAGAGTCCAAAGCTTTGATTCTGTGGTTGAATTCCTCGTTTTATAATCCAAACCCTCACGTTTATTGCACAAACCCTCATTTTTAGGGCCCAAACGCTCATTTTTATGCTGCAAATCATTTCACTGGAAAATGCCTCCTTTTTATGCTCCAAACGCCTCCTTTAGGGCACGATGTCTGAATGTTAGGTCCCAAAGATTTGGTTAAGAGCCCAAAGCTTGGAGTCTAGGGTTGAAAGCCTGCTTTTTACTCTACAAACCCTCCTGTTTAGGGTACAAACCCTCCTTTTTGGTGCACAAGCCCTCGCTGTTAGGGTGCAAACACTCACGTTAAGATTCCCAAGCTTCGAGTCCAGGGTTGAAATCCACATCTTTATGCTCCAAACGACCGTCTTTGGGCTTCAAATCTGACTTTTAATTCTGAAATCCCACTTTTTTACGCTCCAAACACTACATTAAGGGCACAAAGTCTCCATTTTAGGTCACAACGCTTCCTTTTTAGAGTCCGGAACGTTGGTTCCAGGGTTGAAAGCCTCCCTGTTCTGCTTCAAAGCGTTATTTAGAAGGTACAAGCCCTCATTTTTAGGGCACAACGCCTCATTTTTTGGCCGCGAATCCTCCTTTTTAGGGGTCAGTACGTCCTTTTTGCTGTAAAATCCCTCACTTTTATGTTCCGGACATCTCTTTTAGGGCACAAAGCCTTGTTTTGTGGTCCCAAAGCTTCCTCTTCAGAGTCCAAAGCTTTGATTCTGTGGTTGAATTCCTCGTTTTATAATCCAAACCCTCACGTTTATTGCACAAACCCTCATTTTTAGGGCCCAAACGCTCATTTTTATGCTGCAAATCATTTCACTGGAAAATGCCTCCTTTTTATGCTCCAAACGCCTCCTTTAGGGCACGATGTCTGAATGTTAGGTCCCAAAGATTTGGTTAAGAGCCCAAAGCTTGGAGTCTAGGGTTGAAAGCCTGCTTTTTACTCTACAAACCCTCCTGTTTAGGGTACAAACCCTCCTTTTTGGTGCACAAGCCCTCACTGTTAGGGTGCAAACACTCACGTTAAGATTCCCAAGCTTCGAGTCCAGGGTTGAAATCCACATCTTTATGCTCCAAACGACCGTCTTTGGGCTTCAAATCCGACTTTTAATTCTGAAATCCCACTTTTTTACGCTCCAAACGCTACATTAAGGGCACAGAGTCTCCATTTTAGGTCACAACGCTTCCTTTTTAGAGTCCGGAACGTTGGTTCCAGGGTTGAAAGCCTCCCTGTTCTGCTTCAAAGCGTCATTTAGAAGGTACAAGCCCTCATTTTTAGGGCACAACGCCTCATTTTTTGGCCGCGAATCCTCCTTTTTAGGGGTCAGTACGTCCTTTTTGCTGTAAAATCCCTCACTTTTATGTTCCGGACATCTCTTTTAGGGCACAAAGCCTTGTTTTGTGGTCCCAAAGCTTCCTCTTCAGAGTCCAAAGCTTTGATTCTGTGGTTGAATTCCTCGTTTTATAATCCAAACCCTCACGTTTATTGCACAAACCCTCATTTTTAGGGCCCAAACGCTCATTTTTATGCTGCAAATCATTTCACTGGAAAATGCCTCCTTTTTATGCTCCAAACGCCTCCTTTAGGGCACGATGTCTGAATGTTAGGTCCCAAAGATTTGGTTAAGAGCCCAAAGCTTGGAGTCTAGGGTTGAAAGCCTGCTTTTTACTCTACAAACCCTCCTGTTTAGGGTACAAACCCTCCTTTTTGGTGCACAAGCCCTCGCTGTTAGGGTGCAAACACTCACATTAAGATTCCCAAGCTTCGAGTCCAGGGTTGAAATCCACATCTTTATGCTCCAAACGACCGTCTTTAGGCTTCAAATCCGACTTTTAATTCTGAAATCCCACTTTTTTACGCTCCAAACGCTTCATTAAGGGCACAAAGTCTCCATTTTAGGTCACAACGCTTCCTTTTTAGAGTCCGGAACGTTGGTTCCAGGGTTGAAAGCCTCCCTGTTCTGCTTCAAAGCGTCATTTAGAAGGTACAAGCCCTCATTTTTAGGGCGCAACGCCTCATTTTTTGGCCGCGAATCCTCCTTTTTAGGGGTCAATATGTCCTTTTTGCTGTAAAATCCCTCACTTTTATGTTCCGGACATCTCTTTTAGGGCACAAAGCCTTGTTTTGTGGTCCCAAAGCTTCCTCTTCAGAGTCCAAAGCTTTGATTCTGTGGTTGAATTCCTCGTTTTATAATCCAAACCCTCACGTTTATTGCACAAACCCTCATTTTTAGGGCCCAAACGCTCATTTTTATGCTGCAAATCATTTCACTGGAAAATGCCTCCTTTTTATGCTCCAAACGCCTCCTTTAGGGCACGATGTCTGAATGTTAGGTCCCAAAGATTTGGTTAAGAGCCCAAAGCTTGGAGTCTAGGGTTGAAAGCCTGCTTTTTACTCTACAAACCCTCCTGTTTAGGGTACAAACCCTCCTTTTTGGTGCACAAGCCCTCACTGTTAGGGTGCAAACACTCACGTTAAGATTCCCAAGCTTCGAGTCCAGGGTTGAAATCCACATCTTTATGCTCCAAACGACCGTCTTTGGGCTTCAAATCCGACTTTTAATTCTGAAATCCCACTTTTTTACGCTCCAAACGCTACATTAAGGGCACAGAGTCTCCATTTTAGGTCACAACGCTTCCTTTTTAGAGTCCGGAACGTTGGTTCCAGGGTTGAAAGCCTCCCTGTTCTGCTTCAAAGCGTCATTTAGAAGGTACAAGCCCTCATTTTTAGGGCGCAACGCCTCATTTTTTGGCCGCGAATCCTCCTTTTTAGGGGTCAATACGTCCTTTTTGCTGTAAAATCCCTCACTTCTATGTTCCGGACATCTCTTTTAGGGCACAAAGCCTTGTTTTGTGGTCCCAAAGCTTCCTCTTCAGAGTCCAAAGCTTTGATTCTGTGGTTGAATTCCTCGTTTTATAATCCAAACCCTCACGTTTATTGCACAAACCCTCATTTTTAGGGCCCAAACGCTCATTTTTATGCTGCAAATCATTTCACTGGAAAATGCCTCCTTTTTATGCTCCAAACGCCTCCTTTAGGGCACGATGTCTGAATGTTAGGTCCCAAAGATTTGGTTAAGAGCCCAAAGCTTGGAGTCTAGGGTTGAAAGCCTGCTTTTTACTCTACAAACCCTCCTGTTTAGGGTACAAACCCTCCTTTTTGGTGCACAAGCCCTCGCTGTTAGGGTGCAAACACTCACGTTAAGATTCCCAAGCTTCGAGTCCAGGGTTGAAATCCACATCTTTATGCTCCAAACGACCGTCTTTGGGCTTCAAATCTGACTTTTAATTCTGAAATCCCACTTTTTTACGCTCCAAACACTACATTAAGGGCACAAAGTCTCCATTTTAGGTCACAACGCTTCCTTTTTAGAGTCCGGAACGTTGGTTCCAGGGTTGAAAGCCTCCCTGTTCTGTTTCAAAGCGTCATTTAGAAGGTACAAGCCCTCATTTTTAGGGCACAACGCCTCATTTTTTGGCCGCGAATCCTCCTTTTTAGGGGTCAGTACGTCCTTTTTGCTGTAAAATCCCTCACTTTTATGTTCCGGACATCTCTTTTAGGGCACAAAGCCTTGTTTTGTGGTCCCAAAGCTTCCTCTTCAGAGTCCAAAGCTTTGATTCTGTGGTTGAATTCCTCGTTTTATAATCCAAACCCTCACGTTTATTGCACAAACCCTCATTTTTAGGGCCCAAACGCTCATTTTTATGCTGCAAATCATTTCACTGGAAAATGCCTCCTTTTTATGCTCCAAACGCCTCCTTTAGGGCACGATGTCTGAATGTTAGGTCCCAAAGATTTGGTTAAGAGCCCAAAGCTTGGAGTCTAGGGTTGAAAGCCTGCTTTTTACTCTACAAACCCTCCTGTTTAGGGTACAAACCCTCCTTTTTGGTGCACAAGCCCTCGCTGTTAGGGTGCAAACACTCACGTTAAGATTCCCAAGCTTCGAGTCCAGGGTTGAAATCCACATCTTTATGCTCCAAACGACCGTCTTTAGGCTTCAAATCCGACTTTTAATTCTGAAATCCCACTTTTTTACGCTCCAAACGCTACATTAAGGGCACAAAGTCTCCATTTTAGGTCACAACGCTTCCTTTTTAGAGTCCGGAACGTTGGTTCCAGGGTTGAAAGCCTCCCTGTTCTGCTTCAAAGCGTCATTTAGAAGGTACAAGCCCTCATTTTTAGGGCGCAACGCCTCATTTTTTGGCCGCGAATCCTCCTTTTTAGGGGTCAATACGTCCTTTTTGCTGTAAAATCCCTCACTTTTATGTTCCGGACATCTCTTTTAGGGCACAAAGCCTTGTTTTGTGGTCCCAAAGCTTCCTCTTCAGAGTCCAAAGCTTTGATTCTGTGGTTGAATTCCTCGTTTTATAATCCAAACCCTCACGTTTATTGCACAAACCCTCATTTTTAGGGCCCAAACGCTCATTTTTATGCTGCAAATCATTTCACTGGAAAATGCCTCCTTTTTATGCTCCAAACGCCTCCTTTAGGGCACGATGTCTGAATGTTAGGTCCCAAAGATTTGGTTAAGAGCCCAAAGCTTGGAGTCTAGGGTTGAAAGCCTGCTTTTTACTCTACAAACCCTCCTGTTTAGGGTACAAACCCTCCTTTTTGGTGCACAAGCCCTCACTGTTAGGGTGCAAACACTCACGTTAAGATTCCCAAGCTTCGAGTCCAGGGTTGAAATCCACATCTTTATGCTCCAAACGACCGTCTTTGGGCTTCAAATCCGACTTTTAATTCTGAAATCCCACTTTTTTACGCTCCAAACGCTACATTAAGGGCACAGAGTCTCCATTTTAGGTCACAACGCTTCCTTTTTAGAGTCCGGAACGTTGGTTCCAGGGTTGAAAGCCTCCCTGTTCTGCTTCAAAGCGTCATTTAGAAGGTACAAGCCCTCATTTTTAGGGCGCAACGCCTCATTTTTTGGCCGCGAATCCTCCTTTTTAGGGGTCAATACGTCCTTTTTGCTGTAAAATCCCTCACTTCTATGTTCCGGACATCTCTTTTAGGGCACAAAGCCTTGTTTTGTGGTCCCAAAGCTTCCTCTTCAGAGTCCAAAGCTTTGATTCTGTGGTTGAATTCCTCGTTTTATAATCCAAACCCTCACGTTTATTGCACAAACCCTCATTTTTAGGGCCCAAACGCTCATTTTTATGCTGCAAATCATTTCACTGGAAAATGCCTCCTTTTTATGCTCCAAACGCCTCCTTTAGGGCACGATGTCTGAATGTTAGGTCCCAAAGATTTGGTTAAGAGCCCAAAGCTTGGAGTCTAGGGTTGAAAGCCTGCTTTTTACTCTACAAACCCTCCTGTTTAGGGTACAAACCCTCCTTTTTGGTGCACAAGCCCTCACTGTTAGGGTGCAAACACTCACGTTAAGATTCCCAAGCTTCGAGTCCAGGGTTGAAATCCACATCTTTATGCTCCAAACGACCGTCTTTGGGCTTCAAATCCGACTTTTAATTCTGAAATCCCACTTTTTTACGCTCCAAACGCTACATTAAGGGCACAGAGTCTCCATTTTAGGTCACAACGCTTCCTTTTTAGAGTCCGGAACGTTGGTTCCAGGGTTGAAAGCCTCCCTGTTCTGCTTCAAAGCGTCATTTAGAAGGTACAAGCCCTCATTTTTAGGGCGCAACGCCTCATTTTTTGGCCGCGAATCCTCCTTTTTAGGGGTCAATACGTCCTTTTTGCTGTAAAATCCCTCACTTCTATGTTCCGGACATCTCTTTTAGGGCACAAAGCCTTGTTTTGTGGTCCCAAAGCTTCCTCTTCAGAGTCCAAAGCTTTGATTCTGTGGTTGAATTCCTCGTTTTATAATCCAAACCCTCACGTTTATTGCACAAACCCTCATTTTTAGGGCCCAAACGCTCATTTTTATGCTGCAAATCATTTCACTGGAAAATGCCTCCTTTTTATGCTCCAAACGCCTCCTTTAGGGCACGATGTCTGAATGTTAGGTCCCAAAGATTTGGTTAAGAGCCCAAAGCTTGGAGTCTAGGGTTGAAAGCCTGCTTTTTACTCTACAAACCCTCCTGTTTAGGGCACAAACCCTCCTTTTTGGTGCACAAGCCCTCACTGTTAGGGTGCAAACACTCACGTTAAGATTCCCAAGCTTCGAGTCCAGGGTTGAAATCCACATCTTTATGCTCCAAACGACCGTCTTTGGGCTTCAAATCCGACTTTTAATTCTGAAATCCCACTTTTTTACGCTCCAAACGCTACATTAAGGGCACAGAGTCTCCATTTTAGGTCACAACGCTTCCTTTTTAGAGTCCGGAACGTTGGTTCCAGGGTTGAAAGCCTCCCTGTTCTGCTTCAAAGCGTCATTTAGAAGGTACAAGCCCTCATTTTTAGGGCGCAACGCCTCATTTTTTGGCCGCGAATCCTCCTTTTTAGGGGTCAATACGTCCTTTTTGCTGTAAAATCCCTCACTTCTATGTTCCGGACATCTCTTTTAGGGCACAAAGCCTTGTTTTGTGGTCCCAAAGCTTCCTCTTCAGAGTCCAAAGCTTTGATTCTGTGGTTGAATTCCTCGTTTTATAATCCAAACCCTCACGTTTATTGCACAAACCCTCATTTTTAGGGCCCAAACGCTCATTTTTATGCTGCAAATCATTTCACTGGAAAATGCCTCCTTTTTATGCTCCAAACGCCTCCTTTAGGGCACGATGTCTGAATGTTAGGTCCCAAAGATTTGGTTAAGAGCCCAAAGCTTGGAGTCTAGGGTTGAAAGCCTGCTTTTTACTCTACAAACCCTCCTGTTTAGGGCACAAACCCTCCTTTTTGGTGCACAAGCCCTCGCTGTTAGGGTGCAAACACTCACGTTAAGATTCCCAAGCTTCGAGTCCAGGGTTGAAATCCACATCTTTATGCTCCAAACGACCGTCTTTGGGCTTCAAATCTGACTTTTAATTCTGAAATCCCACTTTTTTACGCTCCAAACGCTACATTAAGGGCACAAAGTCTCCATTTTAGGTCACAACGCTTCCTTTTTAGAGTCCGGAACGTTGGTTCCAGGGTTGAAAGCCTCCCTGTTCTGCTTCAAAGCGTCATTTAGAAGGTACAAGCCCTCATTTTTAGGGCACAACGCCTCATTTTTTGGCCGCGAATCCTCCTTTTTAGGGGTCAGTACGTCCTTTTTGCTGTAAAATCCCTCACTTTTATGTTCCGGACATCTCTTTTAGGGCACAAAGCCTTGTTTTGTGGTCCCAAAGCTTCCTCTTCAGAGTCCAAAGCTTTGATTCTGTGGTTGAATTCCTCGTTTTATAATCCAAACCCTCACGTTTATTGCACAAACCCTCATTTTTAGGGCCCAAACGCTCATTTTTATGCTGCAAATCATTTCACTGGAAAATGCCTCCTTTTTATGATCCAAACGCCTCCTTTAGGGCACGATGTCTGAATGTTAGGTCCCAAAGATTTGGTTAAGAGCCCAAAGCTTGGAGTCTAGGGTTGAAAGCCTGCTTTTTACTCTACAAACCCTCCTGTTTAGGGTACAAACCCTCCTTTTTGGTGCACAAGCCCTCGCTGTTAGGGTGCAAACACTCACGTTAAGATTCCCAAGCTTCGAGTCCAGGGTTGAAATCCACATCTTTATGCTCCAAACGACCGTCTTTAGGCTTCAAATCCGACTTTTAATTCTGAAATCCCACTTTTTTACGCTCCAAACGCTACATTAAGGGCACAGAGTCTCCATTTTAGGTCACAACGCTTCCTTTTTAGAGTCCGGAACGTTGGTTCCAGGGTTGAAAGCCTCCCTGTTCTGCTTCAAAGCGTCATTTAGAAGGTACAAGCCCTCATTTTTAGGGCGCAACGCCTCATTTTTTGGCCGCGAATCCTCCTTTTTAGGGGTCAATACGTCCTTTTTGCTGTAAAATCCCTCACTTTTATGTTCCGGACATCTCTTTTAGGGCACAAAGCCTTGTTTTGTGGTCCCAAAGCTTCCTCTTCAGAGTCCAAAGCTTTGATTCTGTGGTTGAATTCCTCGTTTTATAATCCAAACCCTCACGTTTATTGCACAAACCCTCATTTTTAGGGCCCAAACGCTCATTTTTATGCTGCAAATCATTTCACTGGAAAATGCCTCCTTTTTATGCTCCAAACGCCTCCTTTAGGGCACGATGTCTGAATGTTAGGTCCCAAAGATTTGGTTAAGAGCCCAAAGCTTGGAGTCTAGGGTTGAAAGCCTGCTTTTTACTCTACAAACCCTCCTGTTTAGGGTACAAACCCTCCTTTTTGGTGCACAAGCCCTCGCTGTTAGGGTGCAAACACTCACGTTAAGATTCCCAAGCTTCGAGTCCAGGGTTGAAATCCACATCTTTATGCTCCAAACGACCGTCTTTAGGCTTCAAATCCGACTTTTAATTCTGAAATCCCACTTTTTTACGCTCCAAACGCTACATTAAGGGCACAAAGTCTCCATTTTAGGTCACAACGCTTCCTTTTTAGAGTCCGGAACGTTGGTTCCAGGGTTGAAAGCCTCCCTGTTCTGCTTCAAAGCGTCATTTAGAAGGTACAAGCCCTCATTTTTAGGGCACAACGCCTCATTTTTTGGCCGCGAATCCTCCTTTTTAGGGGTCAATACGTCCTTTTTGCTGTAAAATCCCTCACTTCTATGTTCCGGACATCTCATTTAGGGCACAAAGCCTTGTTTTGTGGTCCCAAAGCTTCCTCTTCAGAGTCCAAAGCTTTGATTCTGTGGTTGAATTCCTCGTTTTATAATCCAAACCCTCACGTTTATTGCACAAACCCTCATTTTTAGGGCCCAAACGCTCATTTTTATGCTGCAAATCATTTCACTGGAAAATGCCTCCTTTTTATGCTCCAAACGCCTCCTTTAGGGCACGATGTCTGAATGTTAGGTCCCAAAGATTTGGTTAAGAGCCCAAAGCTTGGAGTCTAGGGTTGAAAGCCTGCTTTTTACTCTACAAACCCTCCTGTTTAGGGTACAAACCCTCCTTTTTGGTGCACAAGCCCTCGCTGTTAGGGTGCAAACACTCACGTTAAGATTCCCAAGCTTCGAGTCCAGGGTTGAAATCCACATCTTTATGCTCCAAACGACCGTCTTTAGGCTTCAAATCCGACTTTTAATTCTGAAATCCCACTTTTTTACGCTCCAAACGCTACATTAAGGGCACAAAGTCTCCATTTTAGGTCACAACGCTTCCTTTTTAGAGTCCGGAACGTTGGTTCCAGGGTTGAAAGCCTCCCTGTTCTGCTTCAAAGCGTCATTTAGAAGGTACAAGCCCTCATTTTTAGGGCGCAACGCCTCATTTTTTGGCCGCGAATCCTCCTTTTTAGGGGTCAATACGTCCTTTTTGCTGTAAAATCCCTCACTTCTATGTTCCGGACATCTCTTTTAGGGCACAAAGCCTTGTTTTGTGGTCCCAAAGCTTCCTCTTCAGAGTCCAAAGCTTTGATTCTGTGGTTGAATTCCTCGTTTTATAATCCAAACCCTCACGTTTATTGCACAAACCCTCATTTTTAGGGCCCAAACGCTCATTTTTATGCTGCAAATCATTTCACTGGAAAATGCCTCCTTTTTATGCTCCAAACGCCTCCTTTAGGGCACGATGTCTGAATGTTAGGTCCCAAAGATTTGGTTAAGAGCCCAAAGCTTGGAGTCTAGGGTTGAAAGCCTGCTTTTTACTCTACAAACCCTCCTGTTTAGGGCACAAACCCTCCTTTTTGGTGCACAAGCCCTCGCTGTTAGGGTGCAAACACTCACGTTAAGATTCCCAAGCTTCGAGTCCAGGGTTGAAATCCACATCTTTATGCTCCAAACGACCGTCTTTAGGCTTCAAATCCGACTTTTAATTCTGAAATCCCACTTTTTTACGCTCCAAACGCTACATTAAGGGCACAAAGTCTCCATTTTAGGTCACAACGCTTCCTTTTTAGAGTCCGGAACGTTGGTTCCAGGGTTGAAAGCCTCCCTGTTCTGCTTCAAAGCGTCATTTAGAAGGTACAAGCCCTCATTTTTAGGGCGCAACGCCTCATTTTTTGGCCGCGAATCTTCCTTTTTAGGGGTCAATACGTCCTTTTTGCTGTAAAATCCCTCACTTCTATGTTCCGGACATCTCTTTTAGGGCACAAAGCCTTGTTTTGTGGTCCCAAAGCTTCCTCTTCAGAGTCCAAAGCTTTGATTCTGTGGTTGAATTCCTCGTTTTATAATCCAAACCCTCACGTTTATTGCACAAACCCTCATTTTTAGGGCCCAAACGCTCATTTTTATGCTGCAAATCATTTCACTGGAAAATGCCTCCTTTTTATGATCCAAACGCCTCCTTTAGGGCACGATGTCTGAATGTTAGGTCCCAAAGATTTGGTTAAGAGCCCAAAGCTTGGAGTCTAGGGTTGAAAGCCTGCTTTTTACTCTACAAACCCTCCTGTTTAGGGTACAAACCCTCCTTTTTGGTGCACAAGCCCTCGCTGTTAGGGTGCAAACACTCACGTTAAGATTCCCAAGCTTCGAGTCCAGGGTTGAAATCCACATCTTTATGCTCCAAGCGACCGTCTTTAGGCTTCAAATCCGACTTTTAATTCTGAAATCCCACTTTTTTACGCTCCAAACACTACATTAAGGGCACAAAGTCTCCATTTTAGGTCACAACGCTTCCTTTTTAGAGTCCGGAACGTTGGTTCCAGGGTTGAAAGCCTCCCTGTTCTGCTTCAAAGCGTCATTTAGAAGGTACAAGCCCTCATTTTTAGGGCGCAACGCCTCATTTTTTGGCCGCGAATCCTCCTTTTTAGGGGTCAATACGTCCTTTTTGCTGTAAAATCCCTCACTTCTATGTTCCGGACATCTCTTTTAGGGCACAAAGCCTTGTTTTGTGGTCCCAAAGCTTCCTCTTCAGAGTCCAAAGCTTTGATTCTGTGGTTGAATTCCTCGTTTTATAATCCAAACCCTCACGTTTATTGCACAAACCCTCATTTTTAGGGCCCAAACGCTCATTTTTATGCTGCAAATCATTTCACTGGAAAATGCCTCCTTTTTATGCTCCAAACGCCTCCTTTAGGGCACGATGTCTGAATGTTAGGTCCCAAAGATTTGGTTAAGAGCCCAAAGCTTGGAGTCTAGGGTTGAAAGCCTGCTTTTTACTCTACAAACCCTCCTGTTTAGGGTACAAACCCTCCTTTTTGGTGCACAAGCCCTCGCTGTTAGGGTGCAAACACTCACGTTAAGATTCCCAAGCTTCGAGTCCAGGGTTGAAATCCACATCTTTATGCTCCAAACGACCGTCTTTAGGCTTCAAATCCGACTTTTAATTCTGAAATCCCACTTTTTTACGCTCCAAACGCTACATTAAGGGCACAAAGTCTCCATTTTAGGTCACAACGCTTCCTTTTTAGAGTCCGGAACGTTGGTTCCAGGGTTGAAAGCCTCCCTGTTCTGCTTCAAAGCGTCATTTAGAAGGTACAAGCCCTCATTTTTAGGGCGCAACGCCTCATTTTTTGGCCGCGAATCCTCCTTTTTAGGGGTCAATACGTCCTTTTTGCTGTAAAATCCCTCACTTCTATGTTCCGGACATCTCTTTTAGGGCACAAAGCCTTGTTTTGTGGTCCCAAAGCTTCCTCTTCAGAGTCCAAAGCTTTGATTCTGTAGTTGAATTCCTCGTTTTATAATCCAAACCCTCACGTTTATTGCACAAACCCTCATTTTTAGGGCCCAAACGCTCATTTTTATGCTGCAAATCATTTCACTGGAAAATGCCTCCTTTTTATGATCCAAACGCCTCCTTTAGGGCACGATGTCTGAATGTTAGGTCCCAAAGATTTGGTTAAGAGCCCAAAGCTTGGAGTCTAGGGTTGAAAGCCTGCTTTTTACTCTACAAACCCTCCTGTTTAGGGTACAAACCCTCCTTTTTGGTGCACAAGCCCTCGCTGTTAGGGTGCAAACACTCACGTTAAGATTCCCAAGCTTCGAGTCCAGGGTTGAAATCCACATCTTTATGCTCCAAACGACCGTCTTTGGGCTTCAAATCCGACTTTTAATTCTGAAATCCCACTTTTTTACGCTCCAAACGCTACATTAAGGGCACAAAGTCTCCATTTTAGGTCACAACGCTTCCTTTTTAGAGTCCGGAACGTTGGTTCCAGGGTTGAAAGCCTCCCTGTTCTGCTTCAAAGCGTCATTTAGAAGGTACAAGCCCTCATTTTTAGGGCGCAACGCCTCATTTTTTGGCCGCGAATCTTCCTTTTTAGGGGTCAATACGTCCTTTTTGCTGTAAAATCCCTCACTTCTATGTTCCGGACATCTCTTTTAGGGCACAAAGCCTTGTTTTGTGGTCCCAAAGCTTCCTCTTCAGAGTCCAAAGCTTTGATTCTGTGGTTGAATTCCTCGTTTTATAATCCAAACCCTCACGTTTATTGCACAAACCCTCATTTTTAGGGCCCAAATGCTCATTTTTATGCTGCAAATCATTTCACTGGAAAATGCCTCCTTTTTATGCTCCAAACGCCTCCTTTAGGGCACGATGTCTGAATGTTAGGTCCCAAAGATTTGGTTAAGAGCCCAAAGCTTTGAGTCTAGGGTTAATCCTGCTTTTTACTCTACAAACCCTCCTGTTTAGGGCACAAACCCTCCTTTTTGGTGCACAAGCCCTCGCTGTTAGGGTGCAAACACTCACGTTAAGATTCCCAAGCTTCGAGTCCAGGGTTGAAATCCACATCTTTATGCTCCAAACGACCGTCTTTAGGCTTCAAATCCGACTTTTAATTCTGAAATCCCACTTTTTTACGCTCCAAACGCTACATTAAGGGCACAAAGTCTCCATTTTAGGTCACAACGCTTCCTTTTTAGAGTCCGGAACGTTGGTTCCAGGGTTGAAAGCCTCCCTGTTCTGCTTCAAAGCGTCATTTAGAAGGTACAAGCCCTCATTTTTAGGGCGCAACGCCTCATTTTTTGGCCGCGAATCTTCCTTTTTAGGGGTCAATACGTCCTTTTTGCTGTAAAATCCCTCACTTCTATGTTCCGGACATCTCATTTAGGGCACAAAGCCTTGTTTTGTGGTCCCAAAGCTTCCTCTTCAGAGTCCAAAGCTTTGATTCTGTGGTTGAATTCCTCGTTTTATAATCCAAACCCTCACGTTTATTGCACAAACCCTCATTTTTAGGGCCCAAACGCTCATTTTTATGCTGCAAATCATTTCACTGGAAAATGCCTCCTTTTTATGCTCCAAACGCCTCCTTTAGGGCACGAGCCTCAATGTTAGGTCCCAAAGATTTGGTTAAGAGCCCAAAGCTTGGAGTCTAGGGTTGAAAGCCTGCTTTTTACTCTACAAACCCTCCTGTTTAGGGTACAAACCCTCCTTTTTGGTGCACAAGCCCTCGCTGTTAGGGTGCAAACACTCACGTTAAGATTCCCAAGCTTCGAGTCCAGGGTTGAAATCCACATCTTTATGCTCCAAGCGACCGTCTTTAGGCTTCAAATCCGACTTTTAATTCTGAAATCCCACTTTTTTACGCTCCAAACACTACATTAAGGGCACAAAGTCTCCATTTTAGGTCACAACGCTTCCTTTTTAGAGTCCGGAACGTTGGTTCCAGGGTTGAAAGCCTCCCTGTTCTGCTTCAAAGCGTCATTTAGAAGGTACAAGCCCTCATTTTTAGGGCGCAACGCCTCATTTTTTGGCCGCGAATCCTCCTTTTTAGGGGTCAATACGTCCTTTTTGCTGTAAAATCCCTCACTTTTATGTTCCGGACATCTCTTTTAGGGCACAAAGCCTTGTTTTGTGGTCCCAAAGCTTCCTCTTCAGAGTCCAAAGCTTTGATTCTGTGGTTGAATTCCTCGTTTTATAATCCAAACCCTCACGTTTATTGCACAAACCCTCATTTTTAGGGCCCAAACGCTCATTTTTATGCTGCAAATCATTTCACTGGAAAATGCCTCCTTTTTATGCTCCAAACGCCTCCTTTAGGGCACGATGTCTGAATGTTAGGTCCCAAAGATTTGGTTAAGAGCCCAAAGCTTGGAGTCTAGGGTTCAAAGCCTGCTTTTTACTCTACAAACCCTCCTGTTTAGGGCACAAACCCTCCTTTTTGGTGCACAAGCCCTCGCTGTTAGGGTGCAAACACTCACGTTAAGATTCCCAAGCTTCGAGTCCAGGGTTGAAATCCACATCTTTATGCTCCAAACGACCGTCTTTAGGCTTCAAATCCGACTTTTAATTCTGAAATCCCACTTTTTTACGCTCCAAACGCTACATTAAGGGCACAAAGTCTCCATTTTAGGTCACAACGCTTCCTTTTTAGAGTCCGGAACGTTGGTTCCAGGGTTGAAAGCCTCCCTGTTCTGCTTCAAAGCGTCATTTAGAAGGTACAAGCCCTCATTTTTAGGGCGCAACGCCTCATTTTTTGGCCGCGAATCCTCCTTTTTAGGGGTCAATACGTCCTTTTTGCTGTAAAATCCCTCACTTCTATGTTCCGGACATCTCTTTTAGGGCACAAAGCCTTGTTTTGTGGTCCCAAAGCTTCCTCTTCAGAGTCCAAAGCTTTGATTCTGTGGTTGAATTCCTCGTTTTATAATCCAAACCCTCACGTTTATTGCACAAACCCTCATTTTTAGGGCCCAAACGCTCATTTTTATGCTGCAAATCATTTCACTGGAAAATGCCTCCTTTTTATGCTCCAAACGCCTCCTTTAGGGCACGATGTCTGAATGTTAGGTCCCAAAGATTTGGTTAAGAGCCCAAAGCTTGGAGTCTAGGGTTGAAAGCCTGCTTTTTACTCTACAAACCCTCCTGTTTAGGGTACAAACCCTCCTTTTTGGTGCACAAGCCCTCGCTGTTAGGGTGCAAACACTCACGTTAAGATTCCCAAGCTTCGAGTCCAGGGTTGAAATCCACATCTTTATGCTCCAAACGACCGTCTTTAGGCTTCAAATCCGACTTTTAATTCTGAAATCCCACTTTTTTACGCTCCAAACGCTACATTAAGGGCACAAAGTCTCCATTTTAGGTCACAACGCTTCCTTTTTAGAGTCCGGAACGTTGGTTCCAGGGTTGAAAGCCTCCCTGTTCTGCTTCAAAGCGTCATTTAGAAGGTACAAGCCCTCATTTTTAGGGCGCAACGCCTCATTTTTTGGCCGCGAATCCTCCTTTTTAGGGGTCAATACGTCCTTTTTGCTGTAAAGTCCCTCACTTTTATGTTCCGGACATCTCTTTTAGGGCACAAAGCCTTGTTTTGTGGTCCCAAAGCTTCCTCTTCAGAGTCCAAAGCTTTGATTCTGTGGTTGAATTCCTCGTTTTATAATCCAAACCCTCACGTTTATTGCACAAACCCTTATTTTTAGGGCCCAAACGCTCATTTTTATGCTGCAAATCATTTCACTGGAAAATGCCTCCTTTTTATGCTCCAAACGCCTCCTTTAGGGCACGATGTCTGAATGTTAGGTCCCAAAGATTTGGTTAAGAGCCCAAAGCTTGGAGTCTAGGGTTGAAAGCCTGCTTTTTACTCTACAAACCCTCCTGTTTAGGGTACAAACCCTCCTTTTTGGTGCACAAGCCCTCGCTGTTAGGGTGCAAACACTCACGTTAAGATTCCCAAGCTTCGAGTCCAGGGTTGAAATCCACATCTTTATGCTCCAAACGACCGTCTTTGGGCTTCAAATCCGACTTTTAATTCTGAAATCCCACTTTTTTACGCTCCAAACGCTACATTAAGGGCACAAAGTCTCCATTTTAGGTCACAACGCTTCCTTTTTAGAGTCCGGAACGTTGGTTCCAGGGTTGAAAGCCTCCCTGTTCTGCTTCAAAGCGTCATTTAGAAGGTACAAGCCCTCATTTTTAGGGCGCAACGCCTCATTTTTTGGCCGCGAATCCTCCTTTTTAGGGGTCAGTACGTCCTTTTTGCTGTAAAATCCCTCACTTCTATGTTCCGGACATCTCTTTTAGGGCACAAAGCCTTGTTTTGTGGTCCCAAAGCTTCCTCTTCAGAGTCCAAAGCTTTGATTCTGTGGTTGAATTCCTCGTTTTATAATCCAAACCCTCACGTTTATTGCACAAACCCTCATTTTTAGGGCCCAAACGCTCATTTTTATGCTGCAAATCATTTCACTGGAAAATGCCTCCTTTTTATGCTCCAAACGCCTCCTTTAGGGCACGATGTCTGAATGTTAGGTCCCAAAGATTTGGTTAAGAGCCCAAAGCTTGGAGTCTAGGGTTGAAAGCCTGCTTTTTACTCTACAAACCCTCCTGTTTAGGGTACAAACCCTCCTTTTTGGTGCACAAGCCCTCGCTGTTAGGGTGCAAACACTCACGTTAAGATTCCCAAGCTTCGAGTCCAGGGTTGAAATCCACATCTTTATGCTCCAAACGACCGTCTTTGGGCTTCAAATCCGACTTTTAATTCTGAAATCCCACTTTTTTACGCTCCAAACGCTACATTAAGGGCACAAAGTCTCCATTTTAGGTCACAACGCTTCCTTTTTAGAGTCCGGAACGTTGGTTCCAGGGTTGAAAGCCTCCCTGTTCTGCTTCAAAGCGTCATTTAGAAGGTACAAGCCCTCATTTTTAGGGCGCAACGCCTCATTTTTTGGCCGCGAATCCTCCTTTTTAGGGGTCAATACGTCCTTTTTGCTGTAAAATCCCTCACTTCTATGTTCCGGACATCTCTTTTAGGGCACAAAGCCTTGTTTTGTGGTCCCAAAGCTTCCTCTTCAGAGTCCAAAGCTTTGATTCTGTGGTTGAATTCCTCGTTTTATAATCCAAACCCTCACGTTTATTGCACAAACCCTCATTTTTAGGGCCCAAACGCTCATTTTTATGCTGCAAATCATTTCACTGGAAAATGCCTCCTTTTTATGCTCCAAACGCCTCCTTTAGGGCACGATGTCTGAATGTTAGGACCCAAAGATTTGGTTAAGAGCCCAAAGCTTGGAGTCTAGGGTTGAAAGCCTGCTTTTTACTCTACAAACCCTCCTGTTTAGGGCACAAACCCTCCTTTTTGGTGCACAAGCCCTCGCTGTTAGGGTGCAAACACTCACGTTAAGATTCCCAAGCTTCGAGTCCAGGGTTGAAATCCACATCTTTATGCTCCAAACGACCGTCTTTAGGCTTCAAATCCGACTTTTAATTCTGAAATCCCACTTTTTTACGCTCCAAACGCTACATTAAGGGCACAAAGTCTCCATTTTAGGTCACAACGCTTCCTTTTTAGAGTCCGGAACGTTGGTTCCAGGGTTGAAAGCCTCCCTGTTCTGCTTCAAAGCGTCATTTAGAAGGTACAAGCCCTCATTTTTAGGGCGCAACGCCTCATTTTTTGGCCGCGAATCCTCCTTTTTAGGGGTCAATACGTCCTTTTTGCTGTAAAATCCCTCACTTCTATGTTCCGGACATCTCTTTTAGGGCACAAAGCCTTGTTTTGTGGTCCCAAAGCTTCCTCTTCAGAGTCCAAAGCTTTGATTCTGTGGTTGAATTCCTCGTTTTATAATCCAAACCCTCACGTTTATTGCACAAACCCTCATTTTTAGGGCCCAAACGCTCATTTTTATGCTGCAAATCATTTCACTGGAAAATGCCTCCTTTTTATGCTCCAAACGCCTCCTTTAGGGCACGATGTCTGAATGTTAGGTCCCAAAGATTTGGTTAAGAGCCCAAAGCTTGGAGTCTAGGGTTGAAAGCCTGCTTTTTACTCTACAAACCCTCCTGTTTAGGGTACAAACCCTCCTTTTTGGTGCACAAGCCCTCGCTGTTAGGGTGCAAACACTCACGTTAAGATTCCCAAGCTTCGAGTCCAGGGTTGAAATCCACATCTTTATGCTCCAAACGACCATCTTTAGGCTTCAAATCCGACTTTTAATTCTGAAATCCCACTTTTTTACGCTCCAAACACTACATTAAGGGCACAAAGTCTCCATTTTAGGTCACAACGCTTCCTTTTTAGAGTCCGGAACGTTGGTTCCAGGGTTGAAAGCCTCCCTGTTCTGCTTCAAAGCGTCATTTAGAAGGTACAAGCCCTCATTTTTAGGGCGCAACGCCTCATTTTTTGGCCGCGAATCCTCCTTTTTAGGGGTCAATACGTCCTTTTTGCTGTAAAATCCCTCACTTCTATGTTCCGGACATCTCTTTTAGGGCACAAAGCCTTGTTTTGTGGTCCCAAAGCTTCCTCTTCAGAGTCCAAAGCTTTGATTCTGTGGTTGAATTCCTCGTTTTATAATCCAAACCCTCACGTTTATTGCACAAACCCTCATTTTTAGGGCCCAAACGCTCATTTTTATGCTGCAAATCATTTCACTGGAAAATGCCTCCTTTTTATGCTCCAAACGCCTCCTTTAGGGCACGATGTCTGAATGTTAGGACCCAAAGATTTGGTTAAGAGCCCAAAGCTTGGAGTCTAGGGTTGAAAGCCTGCTTTTTACTCTACAAACCCTCCTGTTTAGGGCACAAACCCTCCTTTTTGGTGCACAAGCCCTCGCTGTTAGGGTGCAAACACTCACGTTAAGATTCCCAAGCTTCGAGTCCAGGGTTGAAATCCACATCTTTATGCTCCAAACGACCGTCTTTAGGCTTCAAATCCGACTTTTAATTCTGAAATCCCACTTTTTTACGCTCCAAACGCTACATTAAGGGCACAAAGTCTCCATTTTAGGTCACAACGCTTCCTTTTTAGAGTCCGGAACGTTGGTTCCAGGGTTGAAAGCCTCCCTGTTCTGCTTCAAAGCGTCATTTAGAAGGTACAAGCCCTCATTTTTAGGGCGCAACGCCTCATTTTTTGGCCGCGAATCCTCCTTTTTAGGGGTCAATACGTCCTTTTTGCTGTAAAATCCCTCACTTCTATGTTCCGGACATCTCTTTTAGGGCACAAAGCCTTGTTTTGTGGTCCCAAAGCTTCCTCTTCAGAGTCCAAAGCTTTGATTCTGTGGTTGAATTCCTCGTTTTATAATCCAAACCCTCACGTTTATTGCACAAACCCTCATTTTTAGGGCCCAAACGCTCATTTTTATGCTGCAAATCATTTCACTGGAAAATGCCTCCTTTTTATGCTCCAAACGCCTCCTTTAGGGCACGATGTCTGAATGTTAGGTCCCAAAGATTTGGTTAAGAGCCCAAAGCTTGGAGTCTAGGGTTGAAAGCCTGCTTTTTACTCTACAAACCCTCCTGTTTAGGGTACAAACCCTCCTTTTTGGTGCACAAGCCCTCGCTGTTAGGGTGCAAACACTCACGTTAAGATTCCCAAGCTTCGAGTCCAGGGTTGAAATCCACATCTTTATGCTCCAAACGACCGTCTTTGGGCTTCAAATCCGACTTTTAATTCTGAAATCCCACTTTTTTACGCTCCAAACGCTACATTAAGGGCACAAAGTCTCCATTTTAGGTCACAACGCTTCCTTTTTAGAGTCCGGAACGTTGGTTCCAGGGTTGAAAGCCTCCCTGTTCTGCTTCAAAGCGTCATTTAGAAGGTACAAGCCCTCATTTTTAGGGCACAACGCCTCATTTTTTGGCCGCGAATCCTCCTTTTTAGAGGTCAATACGTCCTTTTTGCTGTAAAATCCCTCACTTTTATGTTCCGGACATCTCTTTTAGGGCACAAAGCCTTGTTTTGTGGTCCCAAAGCTTCCTCTTCAGAGTCCAAAGCTTTGATTCTGTGGTTGAATTCCTCGTTTTATAATCCAAACCCTCACGTTTATTGCACAAACCCTCATTTTTAGGGCCCAAATGCTCATTTTTATGCTGCAAATCATTTCACTGGAAAATGCCTCCTTTTTATGCTCCAAACGCCTCCTTTAGGGCACGATGTCTGAATGTTAGGTCCCAAAGATTTGGTTAAGAGCCCAAAGCTTTGAGTCTAGGGTTGAAAGCCTGCTTTTTACTCTACAAACCCTCCTGTTTAGGGCACAAACCCTCCTTTTTGGTGCACAAGCCCTCGCTGTTAGGGTGCAAACACTCACGTTAAGATTCCCAAGCTTCGAGTCCAGGGTTGAAATCCACATCTTTATGCTCCAAACGACCATCTTTAGGCTTCAAATCCGACTTTTAATTCTGAAATCCCACTTTTTTACGCTCCAAACGCTACATTAAGAGCACAAAGTCTCCATTTTAGGTCACAACGCTTCCTTTTTAGAGTCCGGAACGTTGGTTCCAGGGTTGAAAGCCTCCCTGTTCTGCTTCAAAGCGTCATTTAGAAGGTACAAGCCCTCATTTTTAGGGCGCAACGCCTCATTTTTTGGCCGCGAATCCTCCTTTTTAGGGGTCAATACGTCCTTTTTGCTGTAAAATCCCTCACTTCTATGTTCCGGACATCTCTTTTAGGGCACAAAGCCTTGTTTTGTGGTCCCAAAGCTTCCTCTTCAGAGTCCAAAGCTTTGATTCTGTGGTTGAATTCCTCGTTTTATAATCCAAACCCTCACGTTTATTGCACAAACCCTCATTTTTAGGGCCCAAACGCTCATTTTTATGCTGCAAATCATTTCACTGGAAAATGCCTCCTTTTTATGCTCCAAACGCCTCCTTTAGGGCACGATGTCTGAATGTTAGGACCCAAAGATTTGGTTAAGAGCCCAAAGCTTGGAGTCTAGGGTTGAAAGCCTGCTTTTTACTCTACAAACCCTCCTGTTTAGGGCACAAACCCTCCTTTTTGGTGCACAAGCCCTCGCTGTTAGGGTGCAAACACTCACGTTAAGATTCCCAAGCTTCGAGTCCAGGGTTGAAATCCACATCTTTATGCTCCAAACGACCGTCTTTAGGCTTCAAATCCGACTTTTAATTCTGAAATCCCACTTTTTTACGCTCCAAACGCTACATTAAGGGCACAAAGTCTCCATTTTAGGTCACAACGCTTCCTTTTTAGAGTCCGGAACGTTGGTTCCAGGGTTGAAAGCCTCCCTGTTCTGCTTCAAAGCGTCATTTAGAAGGTACAAGCCCTCATTTTTAGGGCGCAACGCCTCATTTTTTGGCCGCGAATCTTCCTTTTTAGGGGTCAATACGTCCTTTTTGCTGTAAAATCCCTCACTTCTATGTTCCGGACATCTCTTTTAGGGCACAAAGCCTTGTTTTGTGGTCCCAAAGCTTCCTCTTCAGAGTCCAAAGCTTTGATTCTGTGGTTGAATTCCTCGTTTTATAATCCAAACCCTCACGTTTATTGCACAAACCCTCATTTTTAGGGCCCAAACGCTCATTTTTATGCTGCAAATCATTTCACTGGAAAATGCCTCCTTTTTATGATCCAAACGCCTCCTTTAGGGCACGATGTCTGAATGTTAGGTCCCAAAGATTTGGTTAAGAGCCCAAAGCTTGGAGTCTAGGGTTGAAAGCCTGCTTTTTACTCTACAAACCCTCCTGTTTAGGGTACAAACCCTCCTTTTTGGTGCACAAGCCCTCGCTGTTAGGGTGCAAACACTCACGTTAAGATTCCCAAGCTTCGAGTCCAGGGTTGAAATCCACATCTTTATGCTCCAAGCGACCGTCTTTAGGCTTCAAATCCGACTTTTAATTCTGAAATCCCACTTTTTTACGCTCCAAACGCTACATTAAGGGCACAAAGTCTCCATTTTAGGTCACAACGCTTCCTTTTTAGAGTCCGGAACGTTGGTTCCAGGGTTGAAAGCCTCCCTGTTCTGCTTCAAAGCGTCATTTAGAAGGTACAAGCCCTCATTTTTAGGGCGCAACGCCTCATTTTTTGGCCGCGAATCCTCCTTTTTAGGGGTCAATACGTCCTTTTTGCTGTAAAATCCCTCACTTCTATGTTCCGGACATCTCTTTTAGGGCACAAAGCCTTGTTTTGTGGTCCCAAAGCTTCCTCTTCAGAGTCCAAAGCTTTGATTCTGTGGTTGAATTCCTCGTTTTATAATCCAAACCCTCACGTTTATTGCACAAACCCTCATTTTTAGGGCCCAAACGCTCATTTTTATGCTGCAAATCATTTCACTGGAAAATGCCTCCTTTTTATGCTCCAAACGCCTCCTTTAGGGCACGATGTCTGAATGTTAGGACCCAAAGATTTGGTTAAGAGCCCAAAGCTTGGAGTCTAGGGTTGAAAGCCTGCTTTTTACTCTACAAACCCTCCTGTTTAGGGCACAAACCCTCCTTTTTGGTGCACAAGCCCTCGCTGTTAGGGTGCAAACACTCACGTTAAGATTCCCAAGCTTCGAGTCCAGGGTTGAAATCCACATCTTTATGCTCCAAACGACCGTCTTTAGGCTTCAAATCCGACTTTTAATTCTGAAATCCCACTTTTTTACGCTCCAAACGCTACATTAAGGGCACAAAGTCTCCATTTTAGGTCACAACGCTTCCTTTTTAGAGTCCGGAACGTTGGTTCCAGGGTTGAAAGCCTCCCTGTTCTGCTTCAAAGCGTCATTTAGAAGGTACAAGCCCTCATTTTTAGGGCGCAACGCCTCATTTTTTGGCCGCGAATCCTCCTTTTTAGGGGTCAATACGTCCTTTTTGCTGTAAAATCCCTCACTTCTATGTTCCGGACATCTCTTTTAGGGCACAAAGCCTTGTTTTGTGGTCCCAAAGCTTCCTCTTCAGAGTCCAAAGCTTTGATTCTGTGGTTGAATTCCTCGTTTTATAATCCAAACCCTCACGTTTATTGCACAAACCCTCATTTTTAGGGCCCAAACGCTCATTTTTATGCTGCAAATCATTTCACTGGAAAATGCCTCCTTTTTATGCTCCAAACGCCTCCTTTAGGGCATGATGTCTGAATGTTAGGACCCAAAGATTTGGTTAAGAGCCCAAAGCTTGGAGTCTAGGGTTGAAAGCCTGCTTTTTACTCTACAAACCCTCCTGTTTAGGGCACAAACCCTCCTTTTTGGTGCACAAGCCCTCGCTGTTAGGGTGCAAACACTCACGTTAAGATTCCCAAGCTTCGAGTCCAGGGTTGAAATCCACATCTTTATGCTCCAAACGACCGTCTTTAGGCTTCAAATCCGACTTTTAATTCTGAAATCCCACTTTTTTACGCTCCAAACGCTACATTAAGGGCACAAAGTCTCCATTTTAGGTCACAACGCTTCCTTTTTAGAGTCCGGAACGTTGGTTCCAGGGTTGAAAGCCTCCCTGTTCTGCTTCAAAGCGTCATTTAGAAGGTACAAGCCCTCATTTTTAGGGCGCAACGCCTCATTTTTTGGCCGCGAATCCTCCTTTTTAGGGGTCAATACGTCCTTTTTGCTGTAAAATCCCTCACTTTTATGTTCCGGACATCTCATTTAGGGCACAAAGCCTTGTTTTGTGGTCCCAAAGCTTCCTCTTCAGAGTCCAAAGCTTTGATTCTGTGGTTGAATTCCTCGTTTTATAATCCAAACCCTCACGTTTATTGCACAAACCCTCATTTTTAGGGCCCAAACGCTCATTTTTATGCTGCAAATCATTTCACTGGAAAATGCCTCCTTTTTATGCTCCAAACGCCTCCTTTAGGGCACGATGTCTGAATGTTAGGACCCAAAGATTTGGTTAAGAGCCCAAAGCTTGGAGTCTAGGGTTGAAAGCCTGCTTTTTACTCTACAAACCCTCCTGTTTAGGGCACAAACCCTCCTTTTTGGTGCACAAGCCCTCGCTGTTAGGGTGCAAACACTCACGTTAAGATTCCCAAGCTTCGAGTCCAGGGTTGAAATCCACATCTTTATGCTCCAAACGACCATCTTTAGGCTTCAAATCCGACTTTTAATTCTGAAATCCCACTTTTTTACGCTCCAAACGCTACATTAAGGGCACAAAGTCTCCATTTTAGGTCACAACGCTTCCTTTTTAGAGTCCGGAACGTTGGTTCCAGGGTTGAAAGCCTCCCTGTTCTGCTTCAAAGCGTCATTTAGAAGGTACAAGCCCTCATTTTTAGGGCGCAACGCCTCATTTTTTGGCCGCGAATCCTCCTTTTTAGGGGTCAATACGTCCTTTTTGCTGTAAAATCCCTCACTTTTATGTTCCGGACATCTCATTTAGGGCACAAAGCCTTGTTTTGTGGTCCCAAAGCTTCCTCTTCAGAGTCCAAAGCTTTGATTCTGTGGTTGAATTCCTCGTTTTATAATCCAAACCCTCACGTTTATTGCACAAACCCTCATTTTTAGGGCCCAAACGCTCATTTTTATGCTGCAAATCATTTCACTGGAAAATGCCTCCTTTTTATGCTCCAAACGCCTCCTTTAGGGCACGATGTCTGAATGTTAGGTCCCAAAGATTTGGTTAAGAGCCCAAAGCTTGGAGTCTAGGGTTGAAAGCCTGCTTTTTACTCTACAAACCCTCCTGTTTAGGGTACAAACCCTCCTTTTTGGTGCACAAGCCCTCGCTGTTAGGGTGCAAACACTCACGTTAAGATTCCCAAGCTTCGAGTCCAGGGTTGAAATCCACATCTTTATGCTCCAAACGACCGTCTTTAGGCTTCAAATCCGACTTTTAATTCTGAAATCCCACTTTTTTACGCTCCAAACACTACATTAAGGGCACAAAGTCTCCATTTTAGGTCACAACGCTTCCTTTTTAGAGTCCGGAACGTTGGTTCCAGGGTTGAAAGCCTCCCTGTTCTGCTTCAAAGCGTCATTTAGAAGGTACAAGCCCTCATTTTTAGGGCGCAACGCCTCATTTTTTGGCCGCGAATCCTCCTTTTTAGGGGTCAATACGTCCTTTTTGCTGTAAAATCCCTCACTTCTATGTTCCGGACATCTCTTTTAGGGCACAAAGCCTTGTTTTGTGGTCCCAAAGCTTCCTCTTCAGAGTCCAAAGCTTTGATTCTGTGGTTGAATTCCTCGTTTTATAATCCAAACCCTCACGTTTATTGCACAAACCCTCATTTTTAGGGCCCAAACGCTCATTTTTATGCTGCAAATCATTTCACTGGAAAATGCCTCCTTTTTATGCTCCAAACGCCTCCTTTAGGGCACGATGTCTGAATGTTAGGTCCCAAAGATTTGGTTAAGAGCCCAAAGCTTGGAGTCTAGGGTTGAAAGCCTGCTTTTTACTCTACAAACCCTCCTGTTTAGGGTACAAACCCTCCTTTTTGGTGCACAAGCCCTCGCTGTTAGGGTGCAAACACTCCTGTTAAGATTCCCAAGCTTCGAGTCCAGGGTTGAAATCCACATCTTTATGCTCCAAACGACCGTCTTTAGGCTTCAAATCCGACTTTTAATTCTGAAATCCCACTTTTTTACGCTCCAAACGCTACATTAAGGGCACAAAGTCTCCATTTTAGGTCACAACGCTTCCTTTTTAGAGTCCGGAACGTTGGTTCCAGGGTTGAAAGCCTCCCTGTTCTGCTTCAAAGCGTCATTTAGAAGGTACAAGCCCTCATTTTTAGGGCGCAACGCCTCATTTTTTGGCCGCGAATCCTCCTTTTTAGGGGTCAGTACGTCCTTTTTGCTGTAAAATCCCTCACTTTTATGTTCCGGACATGTCATTTAGGGCACAAAGCCTTGTTTTGTGGTCCCAAAGCTTCCTCTTCAGAGTCCAAAGCTTTGATTCTGTGGTTGAATTCCTCGTTTTATAATCCAAACCCTCACGTTTATTGCACAAACCCTCATTTTTAGGGCCCAAACGCTCATTTTTATGCTGCAAATCATTTCACTGGAAAATGCCTCCTTTTTATGCTCCAAACGCCTCCTTTAGGGCACGATGTCTGAATGTTAGGTCCCAAAGATTTGGTTAAGAGCCCAAAGCTTGGAGTCTAGGGTTGAAAGCCTGCTTTTTACTCTACAAACCCTCCTGTTTAGGGTACAAACCCTCCTTTTTGGTGCACAAGCCCTCGCTGTTAGGGTGCAAACACTCACGTTAAGATTCCCAAGCTTCGAGTCCAGGGTTGAAATCCACATCTTTATGCTCCAAACGACCGTCTTTAGGCTTCAAATCCGACTTTTAATTCTCAAATCCCACTTTTTTACGCTCCAAACGCTACATTAAGGGCACAAAGTCTCCATTTTAGGTCACAACGCTTCCTTTTTAGAGTCCGGAACGTTGGTTCCAGGGTTGAAAGCCTCCCTGTTCTGCTTCAAAGCGTCATTTAGAAGGTACAAGCCCTCATTTTTAGGGCGCAACGCCTCATTTTTTGGCCGCGAATCCTCCTTTTTAGGGGTCAATACGTCCTTTTTGCTGTAAAATCCCTCACTTTTATGTTCCGGACATCTCTTTTAGGGCACAAAGCCTTGTTTTGTGGTCCCAAAGCTTCCTCTTCAGAGTCCAAAGCTTTGATTCTGTGGTTGAATTCCTCGTTTTATAATCCAAACCCTCACGTTTATTGCACAAACCCTCATTTTTAGGGCCCAAACGCTCATTTTTATGCTGCAAATCATTTCACTGGAAAATGCCTCCTTTTTATGCTCCAAACGCCTCCTTTAGGGCACGATGTCTGAATGTTAGGTCCCAAAGATTTGGTTAAGAGCCCAAAGCTTGGAGTCTAGGGTTGAAAGCCTGCTTTTTACTCTACAAACCCTCCTGTTTAGGGCACAAACCCTCCTTTTTGGTGCACAAGCCCTCGCTGTTAGGGTGCAAACACTCACGTTAAGATTCCCAAGCTTCGAGTCCAGGGTTGAAATCCACATCTTTATGCTCCAAACGACCGTCTTTGGGCTTCAAATCTGACTTTTAATTCTGAAATCCCACTTTTTTACGCTCCAAACACTACATTAAGGGCACAAAGTCTCCATTTTAGGTCACAACGCTTCCTTTTTAGAGTCCGGAACGTTGGTTCCAGGGTTGAAAGCCTCCCTGTTCTGCTTCAAAGCGTCATTTAGAAGGTACAAGCCCTCATTTTTAGGGCACAACGCCTCATTTTTTGGCCGCGAATCCTCCTTTTTAGGGGTCAATACGTCCTTTTTGCTGTAAAATCCCTCACTTCTATGTTCCGGACATCTCTTTTAGGGCACAAAGCCTTGTTTTGTGGTCCCAAAGCTTCCTCTTCAGAGTCCAAAGCTTTGATTCTGTGGTTGAATTCCTCGTTTTATAATCCAAACCCTCACGTTTATTGCACAAACCCTCATTTTTAGGGCCCAAACGCTCATTTTTATGCTGCAAATCATTTCACTGGAAAATGCCTCCTTTTTATGCTCCAAACGCCTCCTTTAGGGCACGATGTCTGAATGTTAGGTCCCAAAGATTTGGTTAAGAGCCCAAAGCTTGGAGTCTAGGGTTCAAAGCCTGCTTTTTACTCTACAAACCCTCCTGTTTAGGGTACAAACCCTCCTTTTTGGTGCACAAGCCCTCGCTGTTAGGGTGCAAACACTCACGTTAAGATTCCCAAGCTTCGAGTCCAGGGTTGAAATCCACATCTTTATGCTCCAAACGACCGTCTTTGGGCTTCAAATCCGACTTTTAATTCTGAAATCCCACTTTTTTACGCTCCAAACGCTACATTAAGGGCACAAAGTCTCCATTTTAGGTCACAACGCTTCCTTTTTAGAGTCCGGAACGTTGGTTCCAGGGTTGAAAGCCTCCCTGTTCTGCTTCAAAGCGTCATTTAGAAGGTACAAGCCCTCATTTTTAGGGCGCAACGCCTCATTTTTTGGCCGCGAATCCTCCTTTTTAGGGGTCAATACGTCCTTTTTGCTGTAAAATCCCTCACTTCTATGTTCCGGACATCTCTTTTAGGGCACAAAGCCTTGTTTTGTGGTCCCAAAGCTTCCTCTTCAGAGTCCAAAGCTTTGATTCTGTGGTTGAATTCCTCGTTTTATAATCCAAACCCTCACGTTTATTGCACAAACCCTCATTTTTAGGGCCCAAACGCTCATTTTTATGCTGCAAATCATTTCACTGGAAAATGCCTCCTTTTTATGCTCCAAACGCCTCCTTTAGGGCACGATGTCTGAATGTTAGGTCCCAAAGATTTGGTTAAGAGCCCAAAGCTTGGAGTCTAGGGTTCAAAGCCTGCTTTTTACTCTACAAACCCTCCTGTTTAGGGTACAAACCCTCCTTTTTGGTGCACAAGCCCTCGCTGTTAGGGTGCAAACACTCACGTTAAGATTCCCAAGCTTCGAGTCCAGGGTTGAAATCCACATCTTTATGCTCCAAACGACCGTCTTTAGGCTTCAAATCCGACTTTTAATTCTGAAATCCCACTTTTTTATGCTCCAAACGCTACATTAAGGGCACAAAGTCTCCATTTTAGGTCACAACGCTTCCTTTTTAGAGTCCGGAACGTTGGTTCCAGGGTTGAAAGCCTCCCTGTTCTGCTTCAAAGCGTCATTTAGAAGGTACAAGCCCTCATTTTTAGGGCGCAACGCCTCATTTTTTGGCCGCGAATCCTCCTTTTTAGAGGTCAATACGTCCTTTTTGCTGTAAAATCCCTCACTTTTATGTTCCGGACATCTCTTTTAGGGCACAAAGCCTTGTTTTGTGGTCCCAAAGCTTCCTCTTCAGAGTCCAAAGCTTTGATTCTGTGGTTGAATTCCTCGTTTTATAATCCAAACCCTCACGTTTATTGCACAAACCCTCATTTTTAGGGCCCAAATGCTCATTTTTATGCTGCAAATCATTTCACTGGAAAATGCCTCCTTTTTATGCTCCAAACGCCTCCTTTAGGGCACGATGTCTGAATGTTAGGTCCCAAAGATTTGGTTAAGAGCCCAAAGCTTGGAGTCTAGGGTTCAAAGCCTGCTTTTTACTCTACAAACCCTCCTGTTTAGGGCACAAACCCTCCTTTTTGGTGCACAAGCCCTCGCTGTTAGGGTGCAAACACTCACGTTAAGATTCCCAAGCTTCGAGTCCAGGGTTGAAATCCACATCTTTATGCTCCAAACGACCGTCTTTAGGCTTCAAATCCGACTTTTAATTCTGAAATCCCACTTTTTTACGCTCCAAACGCTACATTAAGGGCACAAAGTCTCCATTTTAGGTCACAACGCTTCCTTTTTAGAGTCCGGAACGTTGGTTCCAGGGTTGAAAGCCTCCCTGTTCTGCTTCAAAGCGTCATTTAGAAGGTACAAGCCCTCATTTTTAGGGCGCAACGCCTCATTTTTTGGCCGCGAATCTTCCTTTTTAGGGGTCAATACGTCCTTTTTGCTGTAAAATCCCTCACTTCTATGTTCCGGACATCTCTTTTAGGGCACAAAGCCTTGTTTTGTGGTCCCAAAGCTTCCTCTTCAGAGTCCAAAGCTTTGATTCTGTAGTTGAATTCCTCGTTTTATAATCCAAACCCTCACGTTTATTGCACAAACCCTCATTTTTAGGGCCCAAACGCTCATTTTTATGCTGCAAATCATTTCACTGGAAAATGCCTCCTTTTTATGATCCAAACGCCTCCTTTAGGGCACGAGCCTCAATGTTAGGTCCCAAAGATTTGGTTAAGAGCCCAAAGCTTGGAGTCTAGGGTTGAAAGCCTGCTTTTTACTCTACAACCCCTCCTGTTTAGGGTACAAACCCTCCTTTTTGGTGCACAAGCCCTCGCTGTTAGGGTGCAAACACTCACGTTAAGATTCCCAAGCTTCGAGTCCAGGGTTGAAATCCACATCTTTATGCTCCAAACGACCATCTTTAGGCTTCAAATCCGACTTTTAATTCTGAAATCCCACTTTTTTACGCTCCAAACACTACATTAAGGGCACAAAGTCTCCATTTTAGGTCACAACGCTTCCTTTTTAGAGTCCGGAACGTTGGTTCCAGGGTTGAAAGCCTCCCTGTTCTGCTTCAAAGCGTCATTTAGAAGGTACAAGCCCTCATTTTTAGGGCGCAACGCCTCATTTTTTGGCCGCGAATCCTCCTTTTTAGGGGTCAGTACGTCCTTTTTGCTGTAAAATCCCTCACTTTTATGTTCCGGACATGTCATTTAGGGCACAAAGCCTTGTTTTGTGGTCCCAAAGCTTCCTCTTCAGAGTCCAAAGCTTTGATTCTGTGGTTGAATTCCTCGTTTTATAATCCAAACCCTCACGTTTATTGCACAAACCCTCATTTTTAGGGCCCAAACGCTCATTTTTATGCTGCAAATCATTTCACTGGAAAATGCCTCCTTTTTATGCTCCAAACGCCTCCTTTAGGGCACGATGTCTGAATGTTAGGTCCCAAAGATTTGGTTAAGAGCCCAAAGCTTGGAGTCTAGGGTTGAAAGCCTGCTTTTTACTCTACAAACCCTCCTGTTTAGGGTACAAACCCTCCTTTTTGGTGCACAAGCCCTCGCTGTTAGGGTGCAAACACTCACGTTAAGATTCCCAAGCTTCGAGTCCAGGGTTGAAATCCACATCTTTATGCTCCAAACGACCGTCTTTGGGCTTCAAATCCGACTTTTAATTCTGAAATCCCACTTTTTTACGCTCCAAACGCTACATTAAGGGCACAAAGTCTCCATTTTAGGTCACAACGCTTCCTTTTTAGAGTCCGGAACGTTGGTTCCAGGGTTGAAAGCCTCCCTGTTCTGCTTCAAAGCGTCATTTAGAAGGTACAAGCCCTCATTTTTAGGGCGCAACGCCTCATTTTTTGGCCGCGAATCCTCCTTTTTAGGGGTCAATACGTCCTTTTTGCTGTAAAATCCCTCACTTCTATGTTCCGGACATCTCTTTTAGGGCACAAAGCCTTGTTTTGTGGTCCCAAAGCTTCCTCTTCAGAGTCCAAAGCTTTGATTCTGTGGTTGAATTCCTCGTTTTATAATCCAAACCCTCACGTTTATTGCACAAACCCTCATTTTTAGGGCCCAAACGCTCATTTTTATGCTGCAAATCATTTCACTGGAAAATGCCTCCTTTTTATGCTCCAAACGCCTCCTTTAGGGCACGATGTCTGAATGTTAGGTCCCAAAGATTTGGTTAAGAGCCCAAAGCTTGGAGTCTAGGGTTCAAAGCCTGCTTTTTACTCTACAAACCCTCCTGTTTAGGGTACAAACCCTCCTTTTTGGTGCACAAGCCCTCGCTGTTAGGGTGCAAACACTCACGTTAAGATTCCCAAGCTTCGAGTCCAGGGTTGAAATCCACATCTTTATGCTCCAAACGACCGTCTTTAGGCTTCAAATCCGACTTTTAATTCTGAAATCCCACTTTTTTACGCTCCAAACGCTACATTAAGGGCACAAAGTCTCCATTTTAGGTCACAACGCTTCCTTTTTAGAGTCCGGAACGTTGGTTCCAGGGTTGAAAGCCTCCCTGTTCTGCTTCAAAGCGTCATTTAGAAGGTACAAGCCCTCATTTTTAGGGCGCAACGCCTCATTTTTTGGCCGCGAATCCTCCTTTTTAGAGGTCAGTACGTCCTTTTTGCTGTAAAATCCCTCACTTTTATGTTCCGGACATCTCTTTTAGGGCACAAAGCCTTGTTTTGTGGTCCCAAAGCTTCCTCTTCAGAGTCCAAAGCTTTGATTCTGTGGTTGAATTCCTCGTTTTATAATCCAAACCCTCACGTTTATTGCACAAACCCTCATTTTTAGGGCCCAAACGCTCATTTTTATGCTGCAAATCATTTCACTGGAAAATGCCTCCTTTTTATGCTCCAAACGCCTCCTTTAGGGCACGATGTCTGAATGTTAGGTCCCAAAGATTTGGTTAAGAGCCCAAAGCTTGGAGTCTAGGGTTCAAAGCCTGCTTTTTACTCTACAAACCCTCCTGTTTAGGGCACAAACCCTCCTTTTTGGTGCACAAGCCCTCGCTGTTAGGGTGCAAACACTCACGTTAAGATTCCCAAGCTTCGAGTCCAGGGTTGAAATCCACATCTTTATGCTCCAAACGACCGTCTTTAGGCTTCAAATCCGACTTTTAATTCTGAAATCCCACTTTTTTACGCTCCAAACGCTACATTAAGGGCACAAAGTCTCCATTTTAGGTCACAACGCTTCCTTTTTAGAGTCCGGAACGTTGGTTCCAGGGTTGAAAGCCTCCCTGTTCTGCTTCAAAGCGTCATTTAGAAGGTACAAGCCCTCATTTTTAGGGCGCAACGCCTCATTTTTTGGCCGCGAATCCTCCTTTTTAGGGGTCAATACGTCCTTTTTGCTGTAAAATCCCTCACTTCTATGTTCCGGACATCTCTTTTAGGGCACAAAGCCTTGTTTTGTGGTCCCAAAGCTTCCTCTTCAGAGTCCAAAGCTTTGATTCTGTGGTTGAATTCCTCGTTTTATAATCCAAACCCTCACGTTTATTGCACAAACCCTCATTTTTAGGGCCCAAACGCTCATTTTTATGCTGCAAATCATTTCACTGGAAAATGCCTCCTTTTTATGCTCCAAACGCCTCCTTTAGGGCACGATGTCTGAATGTTAGGTCCCAAAGATTTGGTTAAGAGCCCAAAGCTTGGAGTCTAGGGTTGAAAGCCTGCTTTTTACTCTACAAACCCTCCTGTTTAGGGTACAAACCCTCCTTTTTGGTGCACAAGCCCTCGCTGTTAGGGTGCAAACACTCACGTTAAGATTCCCAAGCTTCGAGTCCAGGGTTGAAATCCACATCTTTATGCTCCAAACGACCGTCTTTGGGCTTCAAATCCGACTTTTAATTCTGAAATCCCACTTTTTTACGCTCCAAACGCTACATTAAGGGCACAAAGTCTCCATTTTAGGTCACAACGCTTCCTTTTTAGAGTCCGGAACGTTGGTTCCAGGGTTGAAAGCCTCCCTGTTCTGCTTCAAAGCGTCATTTAGAAGGTACAAGCCCTCATTTTTAGGGCGCAACGCCTCATTTTTTGGCCGCGAATCCTCCTTTTTAGGGGTCAATACGTCCTTTTTGCTGTAAAATCCCTCACTTCTATGTTCCGGACATCTCTTTTAGGGCACAAAGCCTTGTTTTGTGGTCCCAAAGCTTCCTCTTCAGAGTCCAAAGCTTTGATTCTGTGGTTGAATTCCTCGTTTTATAATCCAAACCCTCACGTTTATTGCACAAACCCTCATTTTTAGGGCCCAAACGCTCATTTTTATGCTGCAAATCATTTCACTGGAAAATGCCTCCTTTTTATGCTCCAAACGCCTCCTTTAGGGCACGATGTCTGAATGTTAGGTCCCAAAGATTTGGTTAAGAGCCCAAAGCTTGGAGTCTAGGGTTCAAAGCCTGCTTTTTACTCTACAAACCCTCCTGTTTAGGGCACAAACCCTCCTTTTTGGTGCACAAGCCCTCGCTGTTAGGGTGCAAACACTCACGTTAAGATTCCCAAGCTTCGAGTCCAGGGTTGAAATCCACATCTTTATGCTCCAAACGACCGTCTTTGGGCTTCAAATCCGACATTTAATTCTGAAATCCCACTTTTTTACGCTCCAAACGCTACATTAAGGGCACAAAGTCTCCATTTTAGGTCACAACGCTTCCTTTTTAGAGTCCGGAACGTTGGTTCCAGGGTTGAAAGCCTCCCTGTTCTGCTTCAAAGCGTCATTTAGAAGGTACAAGCCCTCATTTTTAGGGCGTAACGCCTCATTTTTTGGCCGCGAATCCTCCTTTTTAGGGGTCAATACGTCCTTTTTGCTGTAAAATCCCTCACTTTTATGTTCCGGACATCTCTTTTAGGGCACAAAGCCTTGTTTTGTGGTCCCAAAGCTTCCTCTTCAGAGTCCAAAGCTTTGATTCTGTGGTTGAATTCCTCGTTTTATAATCCAAACCCTCACGTTTATTGCACAAACCCTCATTTTTAGGGCCCAAACGCTCATTTTTATGCTGCAAATCATTTCACTGGAAAATGCCTCCTTTTTATGCTCCAAACGCCTCCTTTAGGGCACGATGTCTGAATGTTAGGTCCCAAAGATTTGGTTAAGAGCCCAAAGCTTTGAGTCTAGGGTTGAAAGCCTGCTTTTTACTCTACAAACCCTCCTGTTTAGGGCACAAACCCTCCTTTTTGGTGCACAAGCCCTCGCTGTTAGGGTGCAAACACTCACGTTAAGATTCCCAAGCTTCGAGTCCAGGGTTGAAATCCACATCTTTATGCTCCAAACGACCGTCTTTAGGCTTCAAATCCGACTTTTAATTCTGAAATCCCACTTTTTTACGCTCCAAACACTACATTAAGGGCACAAAGTCTCCATTTTAGGTCACAACGCTTCCTTTTTAGAGTCCGGAACGTTGGTTCCAGGGTTGAAAGCCTCCCTGTTCTGCTTCAAAGCGTCATTTAGAAGGTACAAGCCCTCATTTTTAGGGCGCAACGCCTCATTTTTTGGCCGCGAATCCTCCTTTTTAGGGGTCAATACGTCCTTTTTGCTGTAAAATCCCTCACTTCTATGTTCCGGACATCTCTTTTAGGGCACAAAGCCTTGTTTTGTGGTCCCAAAGCTTCCT
Organism: Strix aluco; assembly: GCF_031877795.1. NCBI lineage: Eukaryota > Metazoa > Chordata > Aves > Strigiformes > Strigidae > Strix > Strix aluco. The sequence goes on from NC_133970.1 coordinate 6,993,547, forward strand.
CTTCAGAGTCCAAAGCTTTGATTCTGTGGTTGAATTCCTCGTTTTATAATCCAAACCCTCACGTTTATTGCACAAACCCTCATTTTTAGGGCCCAAACGCTCATTTTTATGCTGCAAATCATTTCACTGGAAAATGCCTCCTTTTTATGCTCCAAACGCCTCCTTTAGGGCACGATGTCTGAATGTTAGGTCCCAAAGATTTGGTTAAGAGCCCAAAGCTTGGAGTCTAGGGTTGAAAGCCTGCTTTTTACTCTACAAACCCTCCTGTTTAGGGTACAAACCCTCCTTTTTGGTGCACAAGCCCTCGCTGTTAGGGTGCAAACACTCACGTTAAGATTCCCAAGCTTCGAGTCCAGGGTTGAAATCCACATCTTTATGCTCCAAACGACCGTCTTTGGGCTTCAAATCCGACTTTTAATTCTGAAATCCCACTTTTTTACGCTCCAAACGCTACATTAAGGGCACAAAGTCTCCATTTTAGGTCACAACGCTTCCTTTTTAGAGTCCGGAACGTTGGTTCCAGGGTTGAAAGCCTCCCTGTTCTGCTTCAAAGCGTCATTTAGAAGGTACAAGCCCTCATTTTTAGGGCGCAACGCCTCATTTTTTGGCCGCGAATCCTCCTTTTTAGGGGTCAATACGTCCTTTTTGCTGTAAAATCCCTCACTTCTATGTTCCGGACATCTCTTTTAGGGCACAAAGCCTTGTTTTGTGGTCCCAAAGCTTCCTCTTCAGAGTCCAAAGCTTTGATTCTGTGGTTGAATTCCTCGTTTTATAATCCAAACCCTCACGTTTATTGCACAAACCCTCATTTTTAGGGCCCAAACGCTCATTTTTATGCTGCAAATCATTTCACTGGAAAATGCCTCCTTTTTATGCTCCAAACGCCTCCTTTAGGGCACGATGTCTGAATGTTAGGTCCCAAAGATTTGGTTAAGAGCCCAAAGCTTGGAGTCTAGGGTTGAAAGCCTGCTTTTTACTCTACAAACCCTCCTGTTTAGGGTACAAACCCTCCTTTTTGGTGCACAAGCCCTCGCTGTTAGGGTGCAAACACTCACGTTAAGATTCCCAAGCTTCGAGTCCAGGGTTGAAATCCACATCTTTATGCTCCAAACGACCGTCTTTGGGCTTCAAATCCGACTTTTAATTCTGAAATCCCACTTTTTTACGCTCCAAACGCTACATTAAGGGCACAAAGTCTCCATTTTAGGTCACAACGCTTCCTTTTTAGAGTCCGGAACGTTGGTTCCAGGGTTGAAAGCCTCCCTGTTCTGCTTCAAAGCGTCATTTAGAAGGTACAAGCCCTCATTTTTAGGGCGCAACGCCTCATTTTTTGGCCGCGAATCCTCCTTTTTAGGGGTCAATACGTCCTTTTTGCTGTAAAATCCCTCACTTCTATGTTCCGGACATCTCATTTAGGGCACAAAGCCTTGTTTTGTGGTCCCAAAGCTTCCTCTTCAGAGTCCAAAGCTTTGATTCTGTGGTTGAATTCCTCGTTTTATAATCCAAACCCTCACGTTTATTGCACAAACCCTCATTTTTAGGGCCCAAACGCTCATTTTTATGCTGCAAATCATTTCACTGGAAAATGCCTCCTTTTTATGCTCCAAACGCCTCCTTTAGGGCACAATGTCTGAATGTTAGGTCCCAAAGATTTGGTTAAGAGCCCAAAGCTTGGAGTCTAGGGTTGAAAGCCTGCTTTTTACTCTACAAACCCTCCTGTTTAGGGTACAAACCCTCCTTTTTGGTGCACAAGCCCTCGCTGTTAGGGTGCAAACACTCACGTTAAGATTCCCAAGCTTCGAGTCCAGGGTTGAAATCCACATCTTTATGCTCCAAACGACCGTCTTTGGGCTTCAAATCCGACTTTTAATTCTGAAATCCCACTTTTTTACGCTCCAAACGCTACATTAAGGGCACAAAGTCTCCATTTTAGGTCACAACGCTTCCTTTTTAGAGTCCGGAACGTTGGTTCCAGGGTTGAAAGCCTCCCTGTTCTGCTTCAAAGCGTCATTTAGAAGGTACAAGCCCTCATTTTTAGGGCGCAACGCCTCATTTTTTGGCCGCGAATCCTCCTTTTTAGGGGTCAATACGTCCTTTTTGCTGTAAAATCCCTCACTTTTATGTTCCGGACATCTCTTTTAGGGCACAAAGCCTTGTTTTGTGGTCCCAAAGCTTCCTCTTCAGAGTCCAAAGCTTTGATTCTGTGGTTGAATTCCTCGTTTTATAATCCAAACCCTCACGTTTATTGCACAAACCCTCATTTTTAGGGCCCAAACGCTCATTTTTATGCTGCAAATCATTTCACTGGAAAATGCCTCCTTTTTATGCTCCAAACGCCTCCTTTAGGGCACGATGTCTGAATGTTAGGTCCCAAAGATTTGGTTAAGAGCCCAAAGCTTGGAGTCTAGGGTTCAAAGCCTGCTTTTTACTCTACAAACCCTCCTGTTTAGGGCACAAACCCTCCTTTTTGGTGCACAAGCCCTCGCTGTTAGGGTGCAAACACTCACGTTAAGATTCCCAAGCTTCGAGTCCAGGGTTGAAATCCACATCTTTATGCTCCAAACGACCGTCTTTAGGCTTCAAATCCGACTTTTAATTCTGAAATCCCACTTTTTTACGCTCCAAACGCTACATTAAGGGCACAAAGTCTCCATTTTAGGTCACAACGCTTCCTTTTTAGAGTCCGGAACGTTGGTTCCAGGGTTGAAAGCCTCCCTGTTCTGCTTCAAAGCGTCATTTAGAAGGTACAAGCCCTCATTTTTAGGGCGCAACGCCTCATTTTTTGGCCGCGAATCCTCCTTTTTAGGGGTCAATACGTCCTTTTTGCTGTAAAATCCCTCACTTCTATGTTCCGGACATCTCTTTTAGGGCACAAAGCCTTGTTTTGTGGTCCCAAAGCTTCCTCTTCAGAGTCCAAAGCTTTGATTCTGTGGTTGAATTCCTCGTTTTATAATCCAAACCCTCACGTTTATTGCACAAACCCTCATTTTTAGGGCCCAAACGCTCATTTTTATGCTGCAAATCATTTCACTGGAAAATGCCTCCTTTTTATGCTCCAAACGCCTCCTTTAGGGCACGATGTCTGAATGTTAGGTCCCAAAGATTTGGTTAAGAGCCCAAAGCTTGGAGTCTAGGGTTGAAAGCCTGCTTTTTACTCTACAAACCCTCCTGTTTAGGGTACAAACCCTCCTTTTTGGTGCACAAGCCCTCGCTGTTAGGGTGCAAACACTCACGTTAAGATTCCCAAGCTTCGAGTCCAGGGTTGAAATCCACATCTTTATGCTCCAAACGACCGTCTTTAGGCTTCAAATCCGACTTTTAATTCTGAAATCCCACTTTTTTACGCTCCAAACGCTACATTAAGGGCACAAAGTCTCCATTTTAGGTCACAACGCTTCCTTTTTAGAGTCCGGAACGTTGGTTCCAGGGTTGAAAGCCTCCCTGTTCTGCTTCAAAGCGTCATTTAGAAGGTACAAGCCCTCATTTTTAGGGCGCAACGCCTCATTTTTTGGCCGCGAATCCTCCTTTTTAGGGGTCAATACGTCCTTTTTGCTGTAAAGTCCCTCACTTTTATGTTCCGGACATCTCTTTTAGGGCACAAAGCCTTGTTTTGTGGTCCCAAAGCTTCCTCTTCAGAGTCCAAAGCTTTGATTCTGTGGTTGAATTCCTCGTTTTATAATCCAAACCCTCACGTTTATTGCACAAACCCTTATTTTTAGGGCCCAAACGCTCATTTTTATGCTGCAAATCATTTCACTGGAAAATGCCTCCTTTTTATGCTCCAAACGCCTCCTTTAGGGCACGATGTCTGAATGTTAGGTCCCAAAGATTTGGTTAAGAGCCCAAAGCTTGGAGTCTAGGGTTGAAAGCCTGCTTTTTACTCTACAAACCCTCCTGTTTAGGGTACAAACCCTCCTTTTTGGTGCACAAGCCCTCGCTGTTAGGGTGCAAACACTCACGTTAAGATTCCCAAGCTTCGAGTCCAGGGTTGAAATCCACATCTTTATGCTCCAAACGACCGTCTTTGGGCTTCAAATCCGACTTTTAATTCTGAAATCCCACTTTTTTACGCTCCAAACGCTACATTAAGGGCACAAAGTCTCCATTTTAGGTCACAACGCTTCCTTTTTAGAGTCCGGAACGTTGGTTCCAGGGTTGAAAGCCTCCCTGTTCTGCTTCAAAGCGTCATTTAGAAGGTACAAGCCCTCATTTTTAGGGCGCAACGCCTCATTTTTTGGCCGCGAATCCTCCTTTTTAGGGGTCAGTACGTCCTTTTTGCTGTAAAATCCCTCACTTCTATGTTCCGGACATCTCTTTTAGGGCACAAAGCCTTGTTTTGTGGTCCCAAAGCTTCCTCTTCAGAGTCCAAAGCTTTGATTCTGTGGTTGAATTCCTCGTTTTATAATCCAAACCCTCACGTTTATTGCACAAACCCTCATTTTTAGGGCCCAAACGCTCATTTTTATGCTGCAAATCATTTCACTGGAAAATGCCTCCTTTTTATGCTCCAAACGCCTCCTTTAGGGCACGATGTCTGAATGTTAGGTCCCAAAGATTTGGTTAAGAGCCCAAAGCTTGGAGTCTAGGGTTGAAAGCCTGCTTTTTACTCTACAAACCCTCCTGTTTAGGGTACAAACCCTCCTTTTTGGTGCACAAGCCCTCGCTGTTAGGGTGCAAACACTCACGTTAAGATTCCCAAGCTTCGAGTCCAGGGTTGAAATCCACATCTTTATGCTCCAAACGACCGTCTTTGGGCTTCAAATCCGACTTTTAATTCTGAAATCCCACTTTTTTACGCTCCAAACGCTACATTAAGGGCACAAAGTCTCCATTTTAGGTCACAACGCTTCCTTTTTAGAGTCCGGAACGTTGGTTCCAGGGTTGAAAGCCTCCCTGTTCTGCTTCAAAGCGTCATTTAGAAGGTACAAGCCCTCATTTTTAGGGCGCAACGCCTCATTTTTTGGCCGCGAATCCTCCTTTTTAGGGGTCAATACGTCCTTTTTGCTGTAAAATCCCTCACTTCTATGTTCCGGACATCTCTTTTAGGGCACAAAGCCTTGTTTTGTGGTCCCAAAGCTTCCTCTTCAGAGTCCAAAGCTTTGATTCTGTAGTTGAATTCCTCGTTTTATAATCCAAACCCTCACGTTTATTGCACAAACCCTCATTTTTAGGGCCCAAACGCTCATTTTTATGCTGCAAATCATTTCACTGGAAAATGCCTCCTTTTTATGCTCCAAACGCCTCCTTTAGGGCACGATGTCTGAATGTTAGGTCCCAAAGATTTGGTTAAGAGCCCAAAGCTTGGAGTCTAGGGTTGAAAGCCTGCTTTTTACTCTACAAACCCTCCTGTTTAGGGTACAAACCCTCCTTTTTGGTGCACAAGCCCTCGCTGTTAGGGTGCAAACACTCACGTTAAGATTCCCAAGCTTCGAGTCCAGGGTTGAAATCCACATCTTTATGCTCCAAACGACCGTCTTTGGGCTTCAAATCCGACTTTTAATTCTGAAATCCCACTTTTTTACGCTCCAAACGCTACATTAAGGGCACAAAGTCTCCATTTTAGGTCACAACGCTTCCTTTTTAGAGTCCGGAACGTTGGTTCCAGGGTTGAAAGCCTCCCTGTTCTGCTTCAAAGCGTCATTTAGAAGGTACAAGCCCTCATTTTTAGGGCGCAACGCCTCATTTTTTGGCCGCGAATCCTCCTTTTTAGGGGTCAATACGTCCTTTTTGCTGTAAAATCCCTCACTTTTATGTTCCGGACATCTCTTTTAGGGCACAAAGCCTTGTTTTGTGGTCCCAAAGCTTCCTCTTCAGAGTCCAAAGCTTTGATTCTGTGGTTGAATTCCTCGTTTTATAATCCAAACCCTCACGTTTATTGCACAAACCCTCATTTTTAGGGCCCAAACGCTCATTTTTATGCTGCAAATCATTTCACTGGAAAATGCCTCCTTTTTATGCTCCAAACGCCTCCTTTAGGGCGCGATGTCTGAATGTTAGGTCCCAAAGATTTGGTTAAGAGCCCAAAGCTTGGAGTCTAGGGTTGAAAGCCTGATTTTTACTCTACAAACCCTCCTGTTTAGGGTACAAACCCTCCTTTTTGGTGCACAAGCCCTCGCTGTTAGGGTGCAAACACTCACGTTAAGATTCCCAAGCTTCGAGTCCAGGGTTGAAATCCACATCTTTATGCTCCAAACGACCGTCTTTGGGCTTCAAATCCGACTTTTAATTCTGAAATCCCACTTTTTTACACTCCAAACGCTACATTAAGGGCACAAAGTCTCCATTTTAGGTCACAACGCTTCCTTTTTAGAGTCCGGAACGTTGGTTCCAGGGTTGAAAGCCTCCCTGTTCTGCTTCAAAGCGTCATTTAGAAGGTACAAGCCCTCATTTTTAGGGCGCAACGCCTCATTTTTTGGCTGCGAATCCTCCTTTTTAGGGGTCAATACGTCCTTTTTGCTGTAAAATCCCTCACTTCTATGTTCCGGACATCTCTTTTAGGGCACAAAGCCTTGTTTTGTGGTCCCAAAGCTTCCTCTTCAGAGTCCAAAGCTTTGATTCTGTGGTTGAATTCCTCGTTTTGTAATCCAAATCCTCACGTTTATTGTACAAACCCTCATTTTTAGGGCCCAAACGCTCATTTTTATGCTGCAAATCATTTCACTGGAAAATGCCTCCTTTTTATGCTCCAAACGCCTCCTTTAGGGCACGATGTCTGAATGTTAGGTCCCAAAGATTTGGTTAAGAGCCCAAAGCTTGGAGTCTAGGGTTGAAAGCCTGCTTTTTACTCTACAAACCCTCCTGTTTAGGGTACAAACCCTCCTTTTTGGTGCACAAGCCCTCGCTGTTAGGGTGCAAACACTCACGTTAAGATTCCCAAGCTTCGAGTCCAGGGTTGAAATCCACATCTTTATGCTCCAAACGACCGTCTTTGGGCTTCAAATCCGACTTTTAATTCTGAAATCCCACTTTTTTACGCTCCAAACGCTACATTAAGGGCACAAAGTCTCCATTTTAGGTCACAACGCTTCCTTTTTAGAGTCCGGAACGTTGGTTCCAGGGTTGAAAGCCTCCCTGTTCTGCTTCAAAGCGTCATTTAGAAGGTACAAGCCCTCATTTTTAGGGCGCAACGCCTCATTTTTTGGCCGCGAATCCTCCTTTTTAGGGGTCAGTACGTCCTTTTTGCTGTAAAATCCCTCACTTTTATGTTCCGGACATCTCATTTAGGGCACAAAGCCTTGTTTTGTGGTCCCAAAGCTTCCTCTTCAGAGTCCAAAGCTTTGATTCTGTGGTTGAATTCCTCGTTTTATAATCCAAACCCTCACGTTTATTGCACAAACCCTCATTTTTAGGGCCCAAACGCTCATTTTTATGCTGCAAATCATTTCACTGGAAAATGCCTCCTTTTTATGCTCCAAACGCCTCCTTTAGGGCACGATGTCTGAATGTTAGGTCCCAAAGATTTGGTTAAGAGCCCAAAGCTTGGAGTCTAGGGTTGAAAGCCTGCTTTTTACTCTACAAACCCTCCTGTTTAGGGTACAAACCCTCCTTTTTGGTGCACAAGCCCTCGCTGTTAGGGTGCAAACACTCACGTTAAGATTCCCAAGCTTCGAGTCCAGGGTTGAAATCCACATCTTTATGCTCCAAACGACCGTCTTTAGGCTTCAAATCCGACTTTTAATTCTGAAATCCCACTTTTTTACGCTCCAAACGCTACATTAAGGGCACAAAGTCTCCATTTTAGGTCACAACGCTTCCTTTTTAGAGTCCGGAACGTTGGTTCCAGGGTTGAAAGCCTCCCTGTTCTGCTTCAAAGCGTCATTTAGAAGGTACAAGCCCTCATTTTTAGGGCGCAACGCCTCATTTTTTGGCCGCGAATCCTCCTTTTTAGGGGTCAGTACGTCCTTTTTGCTGTAAAATCCCTCACTTCTATGTTCCGGACATCTCTTTTAGGGCACAAAGCCTTGTTTTGTGGTCCCAAAGCTTCCTCTTCAGAGTCCAAAGCTTTGATTCTGTGGTTGAATTCCTCGTTTTATAATCCAAACCCTCACGTTTATTGCACAAACCCTCATTTTTAGGGCCCAAACGCTCATTTTTATGCTGCAAATCATTTCACTGGAAAATGCCTCCTTTTTATGCTCCAAACGCCTCCTTTAGGGCACGATGTCTGAATGTTAGGTCCCAAAGATTTGGTTAAGAGCCCAAAGCTTGGAGTCTAGGGTTGAAAGCCTGCTTTTTACTCTACAAACCCTCCTGTTTAGGGTACAAACCCTCCTTTTTGGTGCACAAGCCCTCGCTGTTAGGGTGCAAACACTCACGTTAAGATTCCCAAGCTTCGAGTCCAGGGTTGAAATCCACATCTTTATGCTCCAAACGACCGTCTTTAGGCTTCAAATCCGACTTTTAATTCTGAAATCCCACTTTTTTACGCTCCAAACGCTACATTAAGGGCACAAAGTCTCCATTTTAGGTCACAACGCTTCCTTTTTAGAGTCCGGAACGTTGGTTCCAGGGTTGAAAGCCTCCCTGTTCTGCTTCAAAGCGTCATTTAGAAGGTACAAGCCCTCATTTTTAGGGCGCAACGCCTCATTTTTTGGCCGCGAATCCTCCTTTTTAGGGGTCAATACGTCCTTTTTGCTGTAAAATCCCTCACTTCTATGTTCCGGACATCTCTTTTAGGGCACAAAGCCTTGTTTTGTGGTCCCAAAGCTTCCTCTTCAGAGTCCAAAGCTTTGATTCTGTGGTTGAATTCCTCGTTTTATAATCCAAACCCTCACGTTTATTGCACAAACCCTCATTTTTAGGGCCCAAACGCTCATTTTTATGCTGCAAATCATTTCACTGGAAAATGCCTCCTTTTTATGCTCCAAACGCCTCCTTTAGGGCACGATGTCTGAATGTTAGGTCCCAAAGATTTGGTTAAGAGCCCAAAGCTTGGAGTCTAGGGTTGAAAGCCTGCTTTTTACTCTACAAACCCTCCTGTTTAGGGTACAAACCCTCCTTTTTGGTGCACAAGCCCTCACTGTTAGGGTGCAAACACTCACGTTAAGATTCCCAAGCTTCGAGTCCAGGGTTGAAATCCACATCTTTATGCTCCAAACGACCGTCTTTGGGCTTCAAATCCGACTTTTAATTCTGAAATCCCACTTTTTTACGCTCCAAACGCTACATTAAGGGCACAAAGTCTCCATTTTAGGTCACAACGCTTCCTTTTTAGAGTCCGGAACGTTGGTTCCAGGGTTGAAAGCCTCCCTGTTCTGCTTCAAAGCGTCATTTAGAAGGTACAAGCCCTCATTTTTAGGGCGCAACGCCTCATTTTTTGGCCGCGAATCCTCCTTTTTAGGGGTCAGTACGTCCTTTTTGCTGTAAAATCCCTCACTTCTATGTTCCGGACATCTCTTTTAGGGCACAAAGCCTTGTTTTGTGGTCCCAAAGCTTCCTCTTCAGAGTCCAAAGCTTTGATTCTGTGGTTGAATTCCTCGTTTTATAATCCAAACCCTCACGTTTATTGCACAAACCCTCATTTTTAGGGCCCAAACGCTCATTTTTATGCTGCAAATCATTTCACTGGAAAATGCCTCCTTTTTATGCTCCAAACGCCTCCTTTAGGGCACGATGTCTGAATGTTAGGTCCCAAAGATTTGGTTAAGAGCCCAAAGCTTGGAGTCTAGGGTTGAAAGCCTGCTTTTTACTCTACAAACCCTCCTGTTTAGGGTACAAACCCTCCTTTTTGGTGCACAAGCCCTCGCTGTTAGGGTGCAAACACTCACGTTAAGATTCCCAAGCTTCGAGTCCAGGGTTGAAATCCACATCTTTATGCTCCAAACGACCGTCTTTAGGCTTCAAATCCGACTTTTAATTCTGAAATCCCACTTTTTTACGCTCCAAACGCTACATTAAGGGCACAAAGTCTCCATTTTAGGTCACAACGCTTCCTTTTTAGAGTCCGGAACGTTGGTTCCAGGGTTGAAAGCCTCCCTGTTCTGCTTCAAAGCGTCATTTAGAAGGTACAAGCCCTCATTTTTAGGGCGCAACGCCTCATTTTTTGGCCGCGAATCTTCCTTTTTAGGGGTCAATACGTCCTTTTTGCTGTAAAATCCCTCACTTCTATGTTCCGGACATCTCATTTAGGGCACAAAGCCTTGTTTTGTGGTCCCAAAGCTTCCTCTTCAGAGTCCAAAGCTTTGATTCTGTGGTTGAATTCCTCGTTTTATAATCCAAACCCTCACGTTTATTGCACAAACCCTCATTTTTAGGGCCCAAACGCTCATTTTTATGCTGCAAATCATTTCACTGGAAAATGCCTCCTTTTTATGCTCCAAACGCCTCCTTTAGGGCACGATGTCTGAATGTTAGGTCCCAAAGATTTGGTTAAGAGCCCAAAGCTTGGAGTCTAGGGTTGAAAGCCTGCTTTTTACTCTACAAACCCTCCTGTTTAGGGTACAAACCCTCCTTTTTGGTGCACAAGCCCTCGCTGTTAGGGTGCAAACACTCACGTTAAGATTCCCAAGCTTCGAGTCCAGGGTTGAAATCCACATCTTTATGCTCCAAACGACCGTCTTTGGGCTTCAAATCCGACTTTTAATTCTGAAATCCCACTTTTTTACACTCCAAACGCTACATTAAGGGCACAAAGTCTCCATTTTAGGTCACAACGCTTCCTTTTTAGAGTCCGGAACGTTGGTTCCAGGGTTGAAAGCCTCCCTGTTCTGCTTCAAAGCGTCATTTAGAAGGTACAAGCCCTCATTTTTAGGGCGCAACGCCTCATTTTTTGGCTGCGAATCCTCCTTTTTAGGGGTCAATACGTCCTTTTTGCTGTAAAATCCCTCACTTCTATGTTCCGGACATCTCTTTTAGGGCACAAAGCCTTGTTTTGTGGTCCCAAAGCTTCCTCTTCAGAGTCCAAAGCTTTGATTCTGTGGTTGAATTCCTCGTTTTATAATCCAAACCCTCACGTTTATTGCACAAACCCTCATTTTTAGGGCCCAAACGCTCATTTTTATGCTGCAAATCATTTCACTGGAAAATGCCTCCTTTTTATGCTCCAAACGCCTCCTTTAGGGCACGATGTCTGAATGTTAGGTCCCAAAGATTTGGTTAAGAGCCCAAAGCTTGGAGTCTAGGGTTCAAAGCCTGCTTTTTACTCTACAAACCCTCCTGTTTAGGGCACAAACCCTCCTTTTTGGTGCACAAGCCCTCGCTGTTAGGGTGCAAACACTCACGTTAAGATTCCCAAGCTTCGAGTCCAGGGTTGAAATCCACATCTTTATGCTCCAAACGACCGTCTTTGGGCTTCAAATCTGACTTTTAATTCTGAAATCCCACTTTTTTACGCTCCAAACGCTACATTAAGGGCACAAAGTCTCCATTTTAGGTCACAACGCTTCCTTTTTAGAGTCCGGAACGTTGGTTCCAGGGTTGAAAGCCTCCCTGTTCTGCTTCAAAGCGTCATTTAGAAGGTACAAGCCCTCATTTTTAGGGCGCAACACCTCATTTTTTGGCCGCGAATCCTCCTTTTTAGGGGTCAATACGTCCTTTTTGCTGTAAAATCCCTCACTTCTATGTTCCGGACATCTCTTTTAGGGCACAAAGCCTTGTTTTGTGGTCCCAAAGCTTCCTCTTCAGAGTCCAAAGCTTTGATTCTGTGGTTGAATTCCTCGTTTTATAATCCAAACCCTCACGTTTATTGCACAAACCCTCATTTTTAGGGCCCAAACGCTCATTTTTATGCTGCAAATCATTTCACTGGAAAATGCCTCCTTTTTATGCTCCAAACGCCTCCTTTAGGGCACGATGTCTGAATGTTAGGTCCCAAAGATTTGGTTAAGAGCCCAAAGCTTGGAGTCTAGGGTTGAAAGCCTGCTTTTTACTCTACAAACCCTCCTGTTTAGGGTACAAACCCTCCTTTTTGGTGCACAAGCCCTCGCTGTTAGGGTGCAAACACTCACGTTAAGATTCCCAAGCTTCGAGTCCAGGGTTGAAATCCACATCTTTATGCTCCAAACGACCGTCTTTAGGCTTCAAATCCGACTTTTAATTCTGAAATCCCACTTTTTTACGCTCCAAACGCTACATTAAGGGCACAAAGTCTCCATTTTAGGTCACAACGCTTCCTTTTTAGAGTCCGGAACGTTGGTTCCAGGGTTGAAAGCCTCCCTGTTCTGCTTCAAAGCGTCATTTAGAAGGTACAAGCCCTCATTTTTAGGGCGCAACGCCTCATTTTTTGGCCGCGAATCTTCATTTTTAGGGGTCAATACGTCCTTTTTGCTGTAAAATCCCTCACTTCTATGTTCCGGACATCTCATTTAGGGCACAAAGCCTTGTTTTGTGGTCCCAAAGCTTCCTCTTCAGAGTCCAAAGCTTTGATTCTGTGGTTGAATTCCTCGTTTTATAATCCAAACCCTCACGTTTATTGCACAAACCCTCATTTTTAGGGCCCAAACGCTCATTTTTATGCTGCAAAACATTTCACTGGAAAATGCCTCCTTTTTATGCTCCAAACGCCTCCTTTAGGGCACGATGTCTGAATGTTAGGTCCCAAAGATTTGGTTAAGAGCCCAAAGCTTGGAGTCTAGGGTTGAAAGCCTGCTTTTTACTCTACAAACCCTCCTGTTTAGGGTACAAACCCTCCTTTTTGGTGCACAAGCCCTCGCTGTTAGGGTGCAAACACTCACGTTAAGATTCCCAAGCTTCGAGTCCAGGGTTGAAATCCACATCTTTATGCTCCAAACGACCGTCTTTAGGCTTCAAATCCGACTTTTAATTCTGAAATCCCACTTTTTTACGCTCCAAACGCTACATTAAGGGCACAAAGTCTCCATTTTAGGTCACAACGCTTCCTTTTTAGAGTCCGGAACGTTGGTTCCAGGGTTGAAAGCCTCCCTGTTCTGCTTCAAAGCGTCATTTAGAAGGTACAAGCCCTCATTTTTAGGGCGCAACGCCTCATTTTTTGGCCGCGAATCTTCATTTTTAGGGGTCAATACGTCCTTTTTGCTGTAAAATCCCTCACTTCTATGTTCCGGACATCTCATTTAGGGCACAAAGCCTTGTTTTGTGGTCCCAAAGCTTCCTCTTCAGAGTCCAAAGCTTTGATTCTGTGGTTGAATTCCTCGTTTTATAATCCAAACCCTCACGTTTATTGCACAAACCCTCATTTTTAGGGCCCAAACGCTCATTTTTATGCTGCAAAACATTTCACTGGAAAATGCCTCCTTTTTATGCTCCAAACGCCTCCTTTAGGGCACGATGTCTGAATGTTAGGTCCCAAAGATTTGGTTAAGAGCCCAAAGCTTGGAGTCTAGGGTTGAAAGCCTGCTTTTTACTCTACAAACCCTCCTGTTTAGGGTACAAACCCTCCTTTTTGGTGCACAAGCCCTCGCTGTTAGGGTGCAAACACTCACGTTAAGATTCCCAAGCTTCGAGTCCAGGGTTGAAATCCACATCTTTATGCTCCAAACGACCGTCTTTGGGCTTCAAATCTGACTTTTAATTCTGAAATCCCACTTTTTTACGCTCCAAACGCTACATTAAGGGCACAAAGTCTCCATTTTAGGTCACAACGCTTCCTTTTTAGAGTCCGGAACGTTGGTTCCAGGGTTGAAAGCCTCCCTGTTCTGCTTCAAAGCGTCATTTAGAAGGTACAAGCCCTCATTTTTAGGGCGCAACGCCTCATTTTTTGGCCGCGAATCCTCCTTTTTAGGGGTCAATACGTCCTTTTTGCTGTAAAATCCCTCACTTCTATGTTCCGGACATCTCATTTAGGGCACAAAGCCTTGTTTTGTGGTCCCAAAGCTTCCTCTTCAGAGTCCAAAGCTTTGATTCTGTGGTTGAATTCCTCGTTTTATAATCCAAACCCTCACGTTTATTGCACAAACCCTCATTTTTAGGGCCCAAACGCTCATTTTTATGCTGCAAATCATTTCACTGGAAAATGCCTCCTTTTTATGCTCCAAACGCCTCCTTTAGGGCACGATGTCTGAATGTTAGGTCCCAAAGATTTGGTTAAGAGCCCAAAGCTTGGAGTCTAGGGTTCAAAGCCTGCTTTTTACTCTACAAACCCTCCTGTTTAGGGCACAAACCCTCCTTTTTGGTGCACAAGCCCTCGCTGTTAGGGTGCAAACACTCACGTTAAGATTCCCAAGCTTCGAGTCCAGGGTTGAAATCCACATCTTTATGCTCCAAACGACCGTCTTTAGGCTTCAAATCCGACTTTTAATTCTGAAATCCCACTTTTTTACGCTCCAAACGCTACATTAAGGGCACAAAGTCTCCATTTTAGGTCACAACGCTTCCTTTTTAGAGTCCGGAACGTTGGTTCCAGGGTTGAAAGCCTCCCTGTTCTGCTTCAAAGCGTCATTTAGAAGGTACAAGCCCTCATTTTTAGGGCGCAACGCCTCATTTTTTGGCCGCGAATCCTCCTTTTTAGGGGTCAGTACGTCCTTTTTGCTGTAAAATCCCTCACTTCTATGTTCCGGACATCTCTTTTAGGGCACAAAGCCTTGTTTTGTGGTCCCAAAGCTTCCTCTTCAGAGTCCAAAGCTTTGATTCTGTGGTTGAATTCCTCGTTTTATAATCCAAACCCTCACGTTTATTGCACAAACCCTCATTTTTAGGGCCCAAACGCTCATTTTTATGCTGCAAATCATTTCACTGGAAAATGCCTCCTTTTTATGCTCCAAACGCCTCCTTTAGGGCACGATGTCTGAATGTTAGGTCCCAAAGATTTGGTTAAGAGCCCAAAGCTTGGAGTCTAGGGTTGAAAGCCTGATTTTTACTCTACAAACCCTCCTGTTTAGGGTACAAACCCTCCTTTTTGGTGCACAAGCCCTCGCTGTTAGGGTGCAAACACTCACGTTAAGATTCCCAAGCTTCGAGTCCAGGGTTGAAATCCACATCTTTATGCTCCAAACGACCGTCTTTGGGCTTCAAATCCGACTTTTAATTCTGAAATCCCACTTTTTTACGCTCCAAACGCTACATTAAGGGCACAAAGTCTCCATTTTAGGTCACAACGCTTCCTTTTTAGAGTCCGGAACGTTGGTTCCAGGGTTGAAAGCCTCCCTGTTCTGCTTCAAAGCGTCATTTAGAAGGTACAAGCCCTCATTTTTAGGGCGCAACACCTCATTTTTTGGCCGCGAATCCTCCTTTTTAGGGGTCAATACGTCCTTTTTGCTGTAAAATCCCTCACTTCTATGTTCCGGACATCTCTTTTAGGGCACAAAGCCTTGTTTTGTGGTCCCAAAGCTTCCTCTTCAGAGTCCAAAGCTTTGATTCTGTGGTTGAATTCCTCGTTTTATAATCCAAACCCTCACGTTTATTGCACAAACCCTCATTTTTAGGGCCCAAACGCTCATTTTTATGCTGCAAATCATTTCACTGGAAAATGCCTCCTTTTTATGCTCCAAACGCCTCCTTTAGGGCACGATGTCTGAATGTTAGGTCCCAAAGATTTGGTTAAGAGCCCAAAGCTTGGAGTCTAGGGTTGAAAGCCTGCTTTTTACTCTACAAACCCTCCTGTTTAGGGTACAAACCCTCCTTTTTGGTGCACAAGCCCTCGCTGTTAGGGTGCAAACACTCACGTTAAGATTCCCAAGCTTCGAGTCCAGGGTTGAAATCCACATCTTTATGCTCCAAACGACCGTCTTTGGGCTTCAAATCCGACTTTTAATTCTGAAATCCCACTTTTTTACGCTCCAAACGCTACATTAAGGGCACAAAGTCTCCATTTTAGGTCACAACGCTTCCTTTTTAGAGTCCGGAACGTTGGTTCCAGGGTTGAAAGCCTCCCTGTTCTGCTTCAAAGCGTCATTTAGAAGGTACAAGCCCTCATTTTTAGGGCGCAACGCCTCATTTTTTGGCCGCGAATCCTCCTTTTTAGGGGTCAATACGTCCTTTTTGCTGTAAAATCCCTCACTTCTATGTTCCGGACATCTCTTTTAGGGCACAAAGCCTTGTTTTGTGGTCCCAAAGCTTCCTCTTCAGAGTCCAAAGCTTTGATTCTGTGGTTGAATTCCTCGTTTTATAATCCAAACCCTCACGTTTATTGCACAAACCCTCATTTTTAGGGCCCAAACGCTCATTTTTATGCTGCAAATCATTTCACTGGAAAATGCCTCCTTTTTATGCTCCAAACGCCTCCTTTAGGGCACGATGTCTGAATGTTAGGTCCCAAAGATTTGGTTAAGAGCCCAAAGCTTGGAGTCTAGGGTTGAAAGCCTGCTTTTTACTCTACAAACCCTCCTGTTTAGGGTACAAACCCTCCTTTTTGGTGCACAAGCCCTCGCTGTTAGGGTGCAAACACTCACGTTAAGATTCCCAAGCTTCGAGTCCAGGGTTGAAATCCACATCTTTATGCTCCAAACGACCGTCTTTAGGCTTCAAATCCGACTTTTAATTCTGAAATCCCACTTTTTTAC
Source organism: Strix aluco (assembly GCF_031877795.1). Taxonomy (NCBI): domain Eukaryota; kingdom Metazoa; phylum Chordata; class Aves; order Strigiformes; family Strigidae; genus Strix; species Strix aluco. The sequence goes on from NC_133970.1 coordinate 7,009,959, forward strand.
GCTCCAAACGCTACATTAAGGGCACAAAGTCTCCATTTTAGGTCACAACGCTTCCTTTTTAGAGTCCGGAACGTTGGTTCCAGGGTTGAAAGCCTCCCTGTTCTGCTTCAAAGCGTCATTTAGAAGGTACAAGCCCTCATTTTTAGGGCGCAACGCCTCATTTTTTGGCCGCGAATCCTCCTTTTTAGGGGTCAGTACGTCCTTTTTGCTGTAAAATCCCTCACTTCTATGTTCCGGACATCTCTTTTAGGGCACAAAGCCTTGTTTTGTGGTCCCAAAGCTTCCTCTTCAGAGTCCAAAGCTTTGATTCTGTGGTTGAATTCCTCGTTTTATAATCCAAACCCTCACGTTTATTGCACAAACCCTCATTTTTAGGGCCCAAACGCTCATTTTTATGCTGCAAATCATTTCACTGGAAAATGCCTCCTTTTTATGCTCCAAACGCCTCCTTTAGGGCACGATGTCTGAATGTTAGGTCCCAAAGATTTGGTTAAGAGCCCAAAGCTTGGAGTCTAGGGTTGAAAGCCTGCTTTTTACTCTACAAACCCTCCTGTTTAGGGTACAAACCCTCCTTTTTGGTGCACAAGCCCTCGCTGTTAGGGTGCAAACACTCACGTTAAGATTCCCAAGCTTCGAGTCCAGGGTTGAAATCCACATCTTTATGCTCCAAACGACCGTCTTTAGGCTTCAAATCCGACTTTTAATTCTGAAATCCCACTTTTTTACGCTCCAAACGCTACATTAAGGGCACAAAGTCTCCATTTTAGGTCACAACGCTTCCTTTTTAGAGTCCGGAACGTTGGTTCCAGGGTTGAAAGCCTCCCTGTTCTGCTTCAAAGCGTCATTTAGAAGGTACAAGCCCTCATTTTTAGGGCGCAACGCCTCATTTTTTGGCCGCGAATCCTCCTTTTTAGGGGTCAATACGTCCTTTTTGCTGTAAAATCCCTCACTTTTATGTTCCGGACATCTCTTTTAGGGCACAAAGCCTTGTTTTGTGGTCCCAAAGCTTCCTCTTCAGAGTCCAAAGCTTTGATTCTGTGGTTGAATTCCTCGTTTTATAATCCAAACCCTCACGTTTATTGCACAAACCCTCATTTTTAGGGCCCAAACGCTCATTTTTATGCTGCAAATCATTTCACTGGAAAATGCCTCCTTTTTATGCTCCAAACGCCTCCTTTAGGGCACGATGTCTGAATGTTAGGTCCCAAAGATTTGGTTAAGAGCCCAAAGCTTGGAGTCTAGGGTTGAAAGCCTGCTTTTTACTCTACAAACCCTCCTGTTTAGGGTACAAACCCTCCTTTTTGGTGCACAAGCCCTCGCTGTTAGGGTGCAAACACTCACGTTAAGATTCCCAAGCTTCGAGTCCAGGGTTGAAATCCACATCTTTATGCTCCAAACGACCGTCTTTAGGCTTCAAATCCGACTTTTAATTCTGAAATCCCACTTTTTTACGCTCCAAACGCTACATTAAGGGCACAAAGTCTCCATTTTAGGTCACAACGCTTCCTTTTTAGAGTCCAGAACGTTGGTTCCAGGGTTGAAAGCCTCCCTGTTCTGCTTCAAAGCGTCATTTAGAAGGTACAAGCCCTCATTTTTAGGGCGCAACGCCTCATTTTTTGGCCGCGAATCCTCCTTTTTAGGGGTCAATACGTCCTTTTTGCTGTAAAATCCCTCACTTCTATGTTCCGGACATCTCATTTAGGGCACAAAGCCTTGTTTTGTGGTCCCAAAGCTTCCTCTTCAGAGTCCAAAGCTTTGATTCTGTGGTTGAATTCCTCGTTTTATAATCCAAACCCTCACGTTTATTGCACAAACCCTCATTTTTAGGGCCCAAACGCTCATTTTTATGCTGCAAATCATTTCACTGGAAAATGCCTCCTTTTTATGCTCCAAACGCCTCCTTTAGGGCACGATGTCTGAATGTTAGGTCCCAAAGATTTGTTTAAGAGCCCAAAGCTTGGAGTCTAGGGTTCAAAGCCTGCTTTTTACTCTACAAACCCTCCTGTTTAGGGTACAAACCCTCCTTTTTGGTGCACAAGCCCTCGCTGTTAGGGTGCAAACACTCACGTTAAGATTCCCAAGCTTCGAGTCCAGGGTTGAAATCCACATCTTTATGCTCCAAACGACCGTCTTTAGGCTTCAAATCCGACTTTTAATTCTGAAATCCCACTTTTTTACGCTCCAAACGCTACATTAAGGGCACAAAGTCTCCATTTTAGGTCACAACGCTTCCTTTTTAGAGTCCGGAACGTTGGTTCCAGGGTTGAAAGCCTCCCTGTTCTGCTTCAAAGCGTCATTTAGAAGGTACAAGCCCTCATTTTTAGGGCGCAACGCCTCATTTTTTGGCCGCGAATCCTCCTTTTTAGGGGTCAATACGTCCTTTTTGCTGTAAAATCCCTCACTTTTATGTTCCGGACATCTCTTTTAGGGCACAAAGCCTTGTTTTGTGGTCCCAAAGCTTCCTCTTCAGAGTCCAAAGCTTTGATTCTGTGGTTGAATTCCTCGTTTTATAATCCAAACCCTCACGTTTATTGCACAAACCCTCATTTTTAGGGCCCAAACGCTCATTTTTATGCTGCAAATCATTTCACTGGAAAATGCCTCCTTTTTATGCTCCAAACGCCTCCTTTAGGGCACGATGTCTGAATGTTAGGTCCCAAAGATTTGGTTAAGAGCCCAAAGCTTGGAGTCTAGGGTTCAAAGCCTGCTTTTTACTCTACAAACCCTCCTGTTTAGGGTACAAACCCTCCTTTTTGGTGCACAAGCCCTCACTGTTAGGGTGCAAACACTCACGTTAAGATTCCCAAGCTTCGAGTCCAGGGTTGAAATCCACATCTTTATGCTCCAAACGACCGTCTTTGGGCTTCAAATCCGACTTTTAATTCTGAAATCCCACTTTTTTACGCTCCAAACGCTACATTAAGGGCACAGAGTCTCCATTTTAGGTCACAACGCTTCCTTTTTAGAGTCCGGAACGTTGGTTCCAGGGTTGAAAGCCTCCCTGTTCTGCTTCAAAGCGTCATTTAGAAGGTACAAGCCCTCATTTTTAGGGCGCAACGCCTCATTTTTTGGCCGCGAATCCTCCTTTTTAGGGGTCAATACGTCCTTTTTGCTGTAAAATCCCTCACTTCTATGTTCCGGACATCTCTTTTAGGGCACAAAGCCTTGTTTTGTGGTCCCAAAGCTTCCTCTTCAGAGTCCAAAGCTTTGATTCTGTGGTTGAATTCCTCGTTTTATAATCCAAACCCTCACGTTTATTGCACAAACCCTCATTTTTAGGGCCCAAACGCTCATTTTTATGCTGCAAATCATTTCACTGGAAAATGCCTCCTTTTTATGCTCCAAACGCCTCCTTTAGGGCACGATGTCTGAATGTTAGGTCCCAAAGATTTGGTTAAGAGCCCAAAGCTTGGAGTCTAGGGTTGAAAGCCTGCTTTTTACTCTACAAACCCTCCTGTTTAGGGTACAAACCCTCCTTTTTGGTGCACAAGCCCTCGCTGTTAGGGTGCAAACACTCACGTTAAGATTCCCAAGCTTCGAGTCCAGGGTTGAAATCCACATCTTTATGCTCCAAACGACCGTCTTTGGGCTTCAAATCCGACTTTTAATTCTGAAATCCCACTTTTTTACGCTCCAAACGCTACATTAAGGGCACAAAGTCTCCATTTTAGGTCACAACGCTTCCTTTTTAGAGTCCGGAACGTTGGTTCCAGGGTTGAAAGCCTCCCTGTTCTGCTTCAAAGCGTCATTTAGAAGGTACAAGCCCTCATTTTTAGGGCGCAACGCCTCATTTTTTGGCCGCGAATCCTCCTTTTTAGGGGTCAATACGTCCTTTTTGCTGTAAAATCCCTCACTTCTATGTTCCGGACATCTCTTTTAGGGCACAAAGCCTTGTTTTGTGGTCCCAAAGCTTCCTCTTCAGAGTCCAAAGCTTTGATTCTGTGGTTGAATTCCTCGTTTTATAATCCAAACCCTCACGTTTATTGCACAAACCCTCATTTTTAGGGCCCAAACGCTCATTTTTATGCTGCAAATCATTTCACTGGAAAATGCCTCCTTTTTATGCTCCAAACGCCTCCTTTAGGGCACGATGTCTGAATGTTAGGTCCCAAAGATTTGGTTAAGAGCCCAAAGCTTGGAGTCTAGGGTTGAAAGCCTGCTTTTTACTCTACAAACCCTCCTGTTTAGGGTACAAACCCTCCTTTTTGGTGCACAAGCCCTCGCTGTTAGGGTGCAAACACTCACGTTAAGATTCCCAAGCTTCGAGTCCAGGGTTGAAATCCACATCTTTATGCTCCAAACGACCGTCTTTGGGCTTCAAATCCGACTTTTAATTCTGAAATCCCACTTTTTTACGCTCCAAACGCTACATTAAGGGCACAAAGTCTCCATTTTAGGTCACAACGCTTCCTTTTTAGAGTCCAGAACGTTGGTTCCAGGGTTGAAAGCCTCCCTGTTCTGCTTCAAAGCGTCATTTAGAAGGTACAAGCCCTCATTTTTAGGGCGCAACGCCTCATTTTTTGGCCGCGAATCCTCCTTTTTAGGGGTCAATACGTCCTTTTTGCTGTAAAATCCCTCACTTCTATGTTCCGGACATCTCATTTAGGGCACAAAGCCTTGTTTTGTGGTCCCAAAGCTTCCTCTTCAGAGTCCAAAGCTTTGATTCTGTGGTTGAATTCCTCGTTTTATAATCCAAACCCTCACGTTTATTGCACAAACCCTCATTTTTAGGGCCCAAACGCTCATTTTTATGCTGCAAATCATTTCACTGGAAAATGCCTCCTTTTTATGCTCCAAACGCCTCCTTTAGGGCACGATGTCTGAATGTTAGGTCCCAAAGATTTGTTTAAGAGCCCAAAGCTTGGAGTCTAGGGTTCAAAGCCTGCTTTTTACTCTACAAACCCTCCTGTTTAGGGTACAAACCCTCCTTTTTGGTGCACAAGCCCTCGCTGTTAGGGTGCAAACACTCACGTTAAGATTCCCAAGCTTCGAGTCCAGGGTTGAAATCCACATCTTTATGCTCCAAACGACCGTCTTTAGGCTTCAAATCCTAATTTTAATTCTGAAATCCCACTTTTTTACGCTCCAAACGCTACATTAAGGGCACAAAGTCTCCATTTTAGGTCACAACGCTTCCTTTTTAGAGTCCGGAACGTTGGTTCCAGGGTTGAAAGCCTCCCTGTTCTGCTTCAAAGCGTCATTTAGAAGGTACAAGCCCTCATTTTTAGGGCGCAACGCCTCATTTTTTGGCCGCGAATCTTCCTTTTTAGGGGTCAATACGTCCTTTTTGCTGTAAAATCCCTCACTTCTATGTTCCGGACATCTCATTTAGGGCACAAAGCCTTGTTTTGTGGTCCCAAAGCTTCCTCTTCAGAGTCCAAAGCTTTGATTCTGTGGTTGAATTCCTCGTTTTATAATCCAAACCCTCACGTTTATTGCACAAACCCTCATTTTTAGGGCCCAAACGCTCATTTTTATGCTGCAAATCATTTCACTGGAAAATGCCTCCTTTTTATGCTCCAAACGCCTCCTTTAGGGCACGATGTCTGAATGTTAGGTCCCAAAGATTTGGTTAAGAGCCCAAAGCTTGGAGTCTAGGGTTGAAAGCCTGCTTTTTACTCTACAAACCCTCCTGTTTAGGGTACAAACCCTCCTTTTTGGTGCACAAGCCCTCGCTGTTAGGGTGCAAACACTCACGTTAAGATTCCCAAGCTTCGAGTCCAGGGTTGAAATCCACATCTTTATGCTCCAAACGACCGTCTTTAGGCTTCAAATCCGACTTTTAATTCTGAAATCCCACTTTTTTACGCTCCAAACGCTACATTAAGGGCACAAAGTCTCCATTTTAGGTCACAACGCTTCCTTTTTAGAGTCCGGAACGTTGGTTCCAGGGTTGAAAGCCTCCCTGTTCTGCTTCAAAGCGTCATTTAGAAGGTACAAGCCCTCATTTTTAGGGCGCAACGCCTCATTTTTTGGCCGCGAATCCTCCTTTTTAGGGGTCAATACGTCCTTTTTGCTGTAAAATCCCTCACTTTTATGTTCCGGACATCTCTTTTAGGGCACAAAGCCTTGTTTTGTGGTCCCAAAGCTTCCTCTTCAGAGTCCAAAGCTTTGATTCTGTGGTTGAATTCCTCGTTTTATAATCCAAACCCTCACGTTTATTGCACAAACCCTCATTTTTAGGGCCCAAACGCTCATTTTTATGCTGCAAATCATTTCACTGGAAAATGCCTCCTTTTTATGCTCCAAACGCCTCCTTTAGGGCACGATGTCTGAATGTTAGGTCCCAAAGATTTGGTTAAGAGCCCAAAGCTTGGAGTCTAGGGTTGAAAGCCTGCTTTTTACTCTACAAACCCTCCTGTTTAGGGTACAAACCCTCCTTTTTGGTGCACAAGCCCTCACTGTTAGGGTGCAAACACTCACGTTAAGATTCCCAAGCTTCGAGTCCAGGGTTGAAATCCACATCTTTATGCTCCAAACGACCGTCTTTGGGCTTCAAATCCGACTTTTAATTCTGAAATCCCACTTTTTTACGCTCCAAACGCTACATTAAGGGCACAGAGTCTCCATTTTAGGTCACAACGCTTCCTTTTTAGAGTCCGGAACGTTGGTTCCAGGGTTGAAAGCCTCCCTGTTCTGCTTCAAAGCGTCATTTAGAAGGTACAAGCCCTCATTTTTAGGGCGCAACGCCTCATTTTTTGGCCGCGAATCCTCCTTTTTAGGGGTCAATACGTCCTTTTTGCTGTAAAATCCCTCACTTCTATGTTCCGGACATCTCTTTTAGGGCACAAAGCCTTGTTTTGTGGTCCCAAAGCTTCCTCTTCAGAGTCCAAAGCTTTGATTCTGTGGTTGAATTCCTCGTTTTATAATCCAAACCCTCACGTTTATTGCACAAACCCTCATTTTTAGGGCCCAAACGCTCATTTTTATGCTGCAAATCATTTCACTGGAAAATGCCTCCTTTTTATGCTCCAAACGCCTCCTTTAGGGCACGATGTCTGAATGTTAGGTCCCAAAGATTTGGTTAAGAGCCCAAAGCTTGGAGTCTAGGGTTGAAAGCCTGCTTTTTACTCTACAAACCCTCCTGTTTAGGGTACAAACCCTCCTTTTTGGTGCACAAGCCCTCGCTGTTAGGGTGCAAACACTCACGTTAAGATTCCCAAGCTTCGAGTCCAGGGTTGAAATCCACATCTTTATGCTCCAAACGACCGTCTTTAGGCTTCAAATCCGACTTTTAATTCTGAAATCCCACTTTTTTACGCTCCAAACGCTACATTAAGGGCACAAAGTCTCCATTTTAGGTCACAACGCTTCCTTTTTAGAGTCCGGAACGTTGGTTCCAGGGTTGAAAGCCTCCCTGTTCTGCTTCAAAGCGTCATTTAGAAGGTACAAGCCCTCATTTTTAGGGCGCAACGCCTCATTTTTTGGCCGCGAATCCTCCTTTTTAGGGGTCAGTACGTCCTTTTTGCTGTAAAATCCCTCACTTCTATGTTCCGGACATCTCTTTTAGGGCACAAAGCCTTGTTTTGTGGTCCCAAAGCTTCCTCTTCAGAGTCCAAAGCTTTGATTCTGTGGTTGAATTCCTCGTTTTATAATCCAAACCCTCACGTTTATTGCACAAACCCTCATTTTTAGGGCCCAAACGCTCATTTTTATGCTGCAAATCATTTCACTGGAAAATGCCTCCTTTTTATGCTCCAAACGCCTCCTTTAGGGCACGATGTCTGAATGTTAGGTCCCAAAGATTTGGTTAAGAGCCCAAAGCTTGGAGTCTAGGGTTGAAAGCCTGCTTTTTACTCTACAAACCCTCCTGTTTAGGGTACAAACCCTCCTTTTTGGTGCACAAGCCCTCGCTGTTAGGGTGCAAACACTCACGTTAAGATTCCCAAGCTTCGAGTCCAGGGTTGAAATCCACATCTTTATGCTCCAAACGACCGTCTTTAGGCTTCAAATCCGACTTTTAATTCTGAAATCCCACTTTTTTACGCTCCAAACGCTACATTAAGGGCACAAAGTCTCCATTTTAGGTCACAACGCTTCCTTTTTAGAGTCCGGAACGTTGGTTCCAGGGTTGAAAGCCTCCCTGTTCTGCTTCAAAGCGTCATTTAGAAGGTACAAGCCCTCATTTTTAGGGCGCAACGCCTCATTTTTTGGCCGCGAATCCTCCTTTTTAGGGGTCAGTACGTCCTTTTTGCTGTAAAATCCCTCACTTCTATGTTCCGGACATCTCTTTTAGGGCACAAAGCCTTGTTTTGTGGTCCCAAAGCTTCCTCTTCAGAGTCCAAAGCTTTGATTCTGTGGTTGAATTCCTCGTTTTATAATCCAAACCCTCACGTTTATTGCACAAACCCTCATTTTTAGGGCCCAAACGCTCATTTTTATGCTGCAAATCATTTCACTGGAAAATGCCTCCTTTTTATGCTCCAAACGCCTCCTTTAGGGCACGATGTCTGAATGTTAGGTCCCAAAGATTTGGTTAAGAGCCCAAAGCTTGGAGTCTAGGGTTGAAAGCCTGCTTTTTACTCTACAAACCCTCCTGTTTAGGGTACAAACCCTCCTTTTTGGTGCACAAGCCCTCGCTGTTAGGGTGCAAACACTCACGTTAAGATTCCCAAGCTTCGAGTCCAGGGTTGAAATCCACATCTTTATGCTCCAAACGACCGTCTTCAGGCTTCAAATCCGACTTTTAATTCTGAAATCCCACTTTTTTACGCTCCAAACGCTACATTAAGGGCACAAAGTCTCCATTTTAGGTCACAACGCTTCCTTTTTAGAGTCCGGAACGTTGGTTCCAGGGTTGAAAGCCTCCCTGTTCTGCTTCAAAGCGTCATTTAGAAGGTACAAGCCCTCATTTTTAGGGCGCAACGCCTCATTTTTTGGCCGCGAATCCTCCTTTTTAGGGGTCAATACGTCCTTTTTGCTGTAAAATCCCTCACTTCTATGTTCCGGACATCTCTTTTAGGGCACAAAGCCTTGTTTTGTGGTCCCAAAGCTTCCTCTTCAGAGTCCAAAGCTTTGATTCTGTGGTTGAATTCCTCGTTTTATAATCCAAACCCTCACGTTTATTGCACAAACCCTCATTTTTAGGGCCCAAACGCTCATTTTTATGCTGCAAATCATTTCACTGGAAAATGCCTCCTTTTTATGCTCCAAACGCCTCCTTTAGGGCACGATGTCTGAATGTTAGGTCCCAAAGATTTGGTTAAGAGCCCAAAGCTTGGAGTCTAGGGTTGAAAGCCTGCTTTTTACTCTACAAACCCTCCTGTTTAGGGTACAAACCCTCCTTTTTGGTGCACAAGCCCTCGCTGTTAGGGTGCAAACACTCACGTTAAGATTCCCAAGCTTCGAGTCCAGGGTTGAAATCCACATCTTTATGCTCCAAACGACCGTCTTCAGGCTTCAAATCCGACTTTTAATTCTGAAATCCCACTTTTTTACGCTCCAAACGCTACATTAAGGGCACAAAGTCTCCATTTTAGGTCACAACGCTTCCTTTTTAGAGTCCGGAACGTTGGTTCCAGGGTTGAAAGCCTCCCTGTTCTGCTTCAAAGCGTCATTTAGAAGGTACAAGCCCTCATTTTTAGGGCGCAACGCCTCATTTTTTGGCCGCGAATCCTCCTTTTTAGGGGTCAATACGTCCTTTTTGCTGTAAAATCCCTCACTTCTATGTTCCGGACATCTCTTTTAGGGCACAAAGCCTTGTTTTGTGGTCCCAAAGCTTCCTCTTCAGAGTCCAAAGCTTTGATTCTGTGGTTGAATTCCTCGTTTTATAATCCAAACCCTCACGTTTATTGCACAAACCCTCATTTTTAGGGCCCAAACGCTCATTTTTATGCTGCAAATCATTTCACTGGAAAATGCCTCCTTTTTATGCTCCAAACGCCTCCTTTAGGGCACGATGTCTGAATGTTAGGTCCCAAAGATTTGGTTAAGAGCCCAAAGCTTGGAGTCTAGGGTTGAAAGCCTGCTTTTTACTCTACAAACCCTCCTGTTTAGGGTACAAACCCTCCTTTTTGGTGCACAAGCCCTCGCTGTTAGGGTGCAAACACTCACGTTAAGATTCCCAAGCTTCGAGTCCAGGGTTGAAATCCACATCTTTATGCTCCAAACGACCGTCTTTAGGCTTCAAATCCGACTTTTAATTCTGAAATCCCACTTTTTTACGCTCCAAACGCTACATTAAGGGCACAAAGTCTCCATTTTAGGTCACAACGCTTCCTTTTTAGAGTCCAGAACGTTGGTTCCAGGGTTGAAAGCCTCCCTGTTCTGCTTCAAAGCGTCATTTAGAAGGTACAAGCCCTCATTTTTAGGGCGCAACGCCTCATTTTTTGGCCGCGAATCTTCCTTTTTAGGGGTCAATACGTCCTTTTTGCTGTAAAATCCCTCACTTCTATGTTCCGGACATCTCATTTAGGGCACAAAGCCTTGTTTTGTGGTCCCAAAGCTTCCTCTTCAGAGTCCAAAGCTTTGATTCTGTGGTTGAATTCCTCGTTTTATAATCCAAACCCTCACGTTTATTGCACAAACCCTCATTTTTAGGGCCCAAACGCTCATTTTTATGCTGCAAATCATTTCACTGGAAAATGCCTCCTTTTTATGCTCCAAACGCCTCCTTTAAGGCACGATGTCTGAATGTTAGGTCCCAAAGATTTGGTTAAGAGCCCAAAGCTTGGAGTCTAGGGTTCAAAGCCTGCTTTTTACTCTACAAACCCTCCTGTTTAGGGTACAAACCCTCCTTTTTGGTGCACAAGCCCTCGCTGTTAGGGTGCAAACACTCACGTTAAGATTCCCAAGCTTCGAGTCCAGGGTTGAAATCCACATCTTTATGCTCCAAACGACCGTCTTTAGGCTTCAAATCCTAATTTTAATTCTGAAATCCCACTTTTTTACGCTCCAAACGCTACATTAAGGGCACAAAGTCTCCATTTTAGGTCACAACGCTTCCTTTTTAGAGTCCAGAACGTTGGTTCCAGGGTTGAAAGCCTCCCTGTTCTGCTTCAAAGCGTCATTTAGAAGGTACAAGCCCTCATTTTTAGGGCGCAACGCCTCATTTTTTGGCCGCGAATCTTCCTTTTTAGGGGTCAATACGTCCTTTTTGCTGTAAAATCCCTCACTTCTATGTTCCGGACATCTCATTTAGGGCACAAAGCCTTGTTTTGTGGTCCCAAAGCTTCCTCTTCAGAGTCCAAAGCTTTGATTCTGTGGTTGAATTCCTCGTTTTATAATCCAAACCCTCACGTTTATTGCACAAACCCTCATTTTTAGGGCCCAAACGCTCATTTTTATGCTGCAAATCATTTCACTGGAAAATGCCTCCTTTTTATGCTCCAAACGCCTCCTTTAAGGCACGATGTCTGAATGTTAGGTCCCAAAGATTTGGTTAAGAGCCCAAAGCTTGGAGTCTAGGGTTGAAAGCCTGCTTTTTACTCTACAAACCCTCCTGTTTAGGGTACAAACCCTCCTTTTTGGTGCACAAGCCCTCGCTGTTAGGGTGCAAACACTCACGTTAAGATTCCCAAGCTTCGAGTCCAGGGTTGAAATCCACATCTTTATGCTCCAAACGACCGTCTTTAGGCTTCAAATCCGACTTTTAATTCTGAAATCCCACTTTTTTACGCTCCAAACGCTACATTAAGGGCACAAAGTCTCCATTTTAGGTCACAACGCTTCCTTTTTAGAGTCCGGAACGTTGGTTCCAGGGTTGAAAGCCTCCCTGTTCTGCTTCAAAGCGTCATTTAGAAGGTACAAGCCCTCATTTTTAGGGCGCAACGCCTCATTTTTTGGCCGCGAATCCTCCTTTTTAGGGGTCAGTACGTCCTTTTTGCTGTAAAATCCCTCACTTCTATGTTCCGGACATCTCTTTTAGGGCACAAAGCCTTGTTTTGTGGTCCCAAAGCTTCCTCTTCAGAGTCCAAAGCTTTGATTCTGTGGTTGAATTCCTCGTTTTATAATCCAAACCCTCACGTTTATTGCACAAACCCTCATTTTTAGGGCCCAAACGCTCATTTTTATGCTGCAAATCATTTCACTGGAAAATGCCTCCTTTTTATGCTCCAAACGCCTCCTTTAGGGCACGATGTCTGAATGTTAGGTCCCAAAGATTTGGTTAAGAGCCCAAAGCTTGGAGTCTAGGGTTGAAAGCCTGCTTTTTACTCTACAAACCCTCCTGTTTAGGGTACAAACCCTCCTTTTTGGTGCACAAGCCCTCGCTGTTAGGGTGCAAACACTCACGTTAAGATTCCCAAGCTTCGAGTCCAGGGTTGAAATCCACATCTTTATGCTCCAAACGACCGTCTTCAGGCTTCAAATCCGACTTTTAATTCTGAAATCCCACTTTTTTACGCTCCAAACGCTACATTAAGGGCACAAAGTCTCCATTTTAGGTCACAACGCTTCCTTTTTAGAGTCCGGAACGTTGGTTCCAGGGTTGAAAGCCTCCCTGTTCTGCTTCAAAGCGTCATTTAGAAGGTACAAGCCCTCATTTTTAGGGCGCAACGCCTCATTTTTTGGCCGCGAATCCTCCTTTTTAGGGGTCAATACGTCCTTTTTGCTGTAAAATCCCTCACTTCTATGTTCCGGACATCTCTTTTAGGGCACAAAGCCTTGTTTTGTGGTCCCAAAGCTTCCTCTTCAGAGTCCAAAGCTTTGATTCTGTGGTTGAATTCCTCGTTTTATAATCCAAACCCTCACGTTTATTGCACAAACCCTCATTTTTAGGGCCCAAACGCTCATTTTTATGCTGCAAATCATTTCACTGGAAAATGCCTCCTTTTTATGCTCCAAACGCCTCCTTTAGGGCACGATGTCTGAATGTTAGGTCCCAAAGATTTGGTTAAGAGCCCAAAGCTTGGAGTCTAGGGTTGAAAGCCTGCTTTTTACTCTACAAACCCTCCTGTTTAGGGTACAAACCCTCCTTTTTGGTGCACAAGCCCTCGCTGTTAGGGTGCAAACACTCACGTTAAGATTCCCAAGCTTCGAGTCCAGGGTTGAAATCCACATCTTTATGCTCCAAACGACCGTCTTCAGGCTTCAAATCCGACTTTTAATTCTGAAATCCCACTTTTTTACGCTCCAAACGCTACATTAAGGGCACAAAGTCTCCATTTTAGGTCACAACGCTTCCTTTTTAGAGTCCGGAACGTTGGTTCCAGGGTTGAAAGCCTCCCTGTTCTGCTTCAAAGCGTCATTTAGAAGGTACAAGCCCTCATTTTTAGGGCGCAACGCCTCATTTTTTGGCCGCGAATCCTCCTTTTTAGGGGTCAATACGTCCTTTTTGCTGTAAAATCCCTCACTTCTATGTTCCGGACATCTCTTTTAGGGCACAAAGCCTTGTTTTGTGGTCCCAAAGCTTCCTCTTCAGAGTCCAAAGCTTTGATTCTGTGGTTGAATTCCTCGTTTTATAATCCAAACCCTCACGTTTATTGCACAAACCCTCATTTTTAGGGCCCAAACGCTCATTTTTATGCTGCAAATCATTTCACTGGAAAATGCCTCCTTTTTATGCTCCAAACGCCTCCTTTAGGGCACGATGTCTGAATGTTAGGTCCCAAAGATTTGGTTAAGAGCCCAAAGCTTGGAGTCTAGGGTTGAAAGCCTGCTTTTTACTCTACAAACCCTCCTGTTTAGGGTACAAACCCTCCTTTTTGGTGCACAAGCCCTCGCTGTTAGGGTGCAAACACTCACGTTAAGATTCCCAAGCTTCGAGTCCAGGGTTGAAATCCACATCTTTATGCTCCAAACGACCGTCTTTAGGCTTCAAATCCGACTTTTAATTCTGAAATCCCACTTTTTTACGCTCCAAACGCTACATTAAGGGCACAAAGTCTCCATTTTAGGTCACAACGCTTCCTTTTTAGAGTCCAGAACGTTGGTTCCAGGGTTGAAAGCCTCCCTGTTCTGCTTCAAAGCGTCATTTAGAAGGTACAAGCCCTCATTTTTAGGGCGCAACGCCTCATTTTTTGGCCGCGAATCTTCCTTTTTAGGGGTCAATACGTCCTTTTTGCTGTAAAATCCCTCACTTCTATGTTCCGGACATCTCATTTAGGGCACAAAGCCTTGTTTTGTGGTCCCAAAGCTTCCTCTTCAGAGTCCAAAGCTTTGATTCTGTGGTTGAATTCCTCGTTTTATAATCCAAACCCTCACGTTTATTGCACAAACCCTCATTTTTAGGGCCCAAACGCTCATTTTTATGCTGCAAATCATTTCACTGGAAAATGCCTCCTTTTTATGCTCCAAACGCCTCCTTTAAGGCACGATGTCTGAATGTTAGGTCCCAAAGATTTGGTTAAGAGCCCAAAGCTTGGAGTCTAGGGTTCAAAGCCTGCTTTTTACTCTACAAACCCTCCTGTTTAGGGTACAAACCCTCCTTTTTGGTGCACAAGCCCTCGCTGTTAGGGTGCAAACACTCACGTTAAGATTCCCAAGCTTCGAGTCCAGGGTTGAAATCCACATCTTTATGCTCCAAACGACCGTCTTTAGGCTTCAAATCCTAATTTTAATTCTGAAATCCCACTTTTTTACGCTCCAAACGCTACATTAAGGGCACAAAGTCTCCATTTTAGGTCACAACGCTTCCTTTTTAGAGTCCGGAACGTTGGTTCCAGGGTTGAAAGCCTCCCTGTTCTGCTTCAAAGCGTCATTTAGAAGGTACAAGCCCTCATTTTTAGGGCGCAACGCCTCATTTTTTGGCCGCGAATCTTCCTTTTTAGGGGTCAGTACGTCCTTTTTGCTGTAAAATCCCTCACTTCTATGTTCCGGACATCTCATTTAGGGCACAAAGCCTTGTTTTGTGGTCCCAAAGCTTCCTCTTCAGAGTCCAAAGCTTTGATTCTGTGGTTGAATTCCTCGTTTTATAATCCAAACCCTCACATTTATTGCACAAACCCTCATTTTTAGGGCCCAAACGCTCATTTTTATGCTGCAAATCATTTCACTGGAAAATGCCTCCTTTTTATGCTCCAAACGCCTCCTTTAGGGCACGATGTCTGAATGTTAGGTCCCAAAGATTTGGTTAAGAGCCCAAAGCTTGGAGTCTAGGGTTGAAAGCCTGCTTTTTACTCTACAAACCCTCCTGTTTAGGGTACAAACCCTCCTTTTTGGTGCACAAGCCCTCGCTGTTAGGGTGCAAACACTCACGTTAAGATTCCCAAGCTTCGAGTCCAGGGTTGAAATCCACATCTTTATGCTCCAAACGACCGTCTTTAGGCTTCAAATCCGACTTTTAATTCTGAAATCCCACTTTTTTACACTCCAAACGCTACATTAAGGGCACAAAGTCTCCATTTTAGGTCACAACGCTTCCTTTTTAGAGTCCGGAACGTTGGTTCCAGGGTTGAAAGCCTCCCTGTTCTGCTTCAAAGCGTCATTTAGAAGGTACAAGCCCTCATTTTTAGGGCGCAACGCCTCATTTTTTGGCCGCGAATCCTCCTTTTTAGGGGTCAATACGTCCTTTTTGCTGTAAAATCCCTCACTTTTATGTTCCGGACATCTCTTTTAGGGCACAAAGCCTTGTTTTGTGGTCCCAAAGCTTCCTCTTCAGAGTCCAAAGCTTTGATTCTGTGGTTGAATTCCTCGTTTTATAATCCAAACCCTCACGTTTATTGCACAAACCCTCATTTTTAGGGCCCAAACGCTCATTTTTATGCTGCAAATCATTTCACTGGAAAATGCCTCCTTTTTATGCTCCAAACGCCTCCTTTAGGGCACGATGTCTGAATGTTAGGTCCCAAAGATTTGGTTAAGAGCCCAAAGCTTGGAGTCTAGGGTTGAAAGCCTGCTTTTTACTCTACAAACCCTCCTGTTTAGGGTACAAACCCTCCTTTTTGGTGCACAAGCCCTCACTGTTAGGGTGCAAACACTCACGTTAAGATTCCCAAGCTTCGAGTCCAGGGTTGAAATCCACATCTTTATGCTCCAAACGACCGTCTTTGGGCTTCAAATCCGACTTTTAATTCTGAAATCCCACTTTTTTACGCTCCAAACGCTACATTAAGGGCACAAAGTCTCCATTTTAGGTCACAACGCTTCCTTTTTAGAGTCCGGAACGTTGGTTCCAGGGTTGAAAGCCTCCCTGTTCTGCTTCAAAGCGTCATTTAGAAGGTACAAGCCCTCATTTTTAGGGCGCAACGCCTCATTTTTTGGCCGCGAATCCTTCTTTTTAGGGGTCAATACGTCCTTTTTGCTGTAAAATCCCTCACTTCTATGTTCCGGACATCTCATTTAGGGCACAAAGCCTTGTTTTGTGGTCCCAAAGCTTCCTCTTCAGAGTCCAAAGCTTTGATTCTGTGGTTGAATTCCTCGTTTTATAATCCAAACCCTCACGTTTATTGCACAAACCCTCATTTTTAGGGCCCAAACGCTCATTTTTATGCTGCAAATCATTTCACTGGAAAATGCCTCCTTTTTATGCTCCAAACGCCTCCTTTAGGGCACGATGTCTGAATGTTAGGTCCCAAAGATTTGGTTAAGAGCCCAAAGCTTGGAGTCTAGGGTTGAAAGCCTGCTTTTTACTCTACAAACCCTCCTGTTTAGGGTACAAACCCTCCTTTTTGGTGCACAAGCCCTCGCTGTTAGGGTGCAAACACTCACGTTAAGATTCCCAAGCTTCGAGTCCAGGGTTGAAATCCACATCTTTATGCTCCAAACGACCGTCTTTAGGCTTCAAATCCGACTTTTAATTCTGAAATCCCACTTTTTTACGCTCCAAACGCTACATTAAGGGCACAAAGTCTCCATTTTAGGTCACAACGCTTCCTTTTTAGAGTCCGGAACGTTGGTTCCAGGGTTGAAAGCCTCCCTGTTCTGCTTCAAAGCGTCATTTAGAAGGTACAAGCCCTCATTTTTAGGGCGCAACGCCTCATTTTTTGGCCGCGAATCTTCCTTTTTAGGGGTCAATACGTCCTTTTTGCTGTAAAATCCCTCACTTCTATGTTCCGGACATCTCATTTAGGGCACAAAGCCTTGTTTTGTGGTCCCAAAGCTTCCTCTTCAGAGTCCAAAGCTTTGATTCTGTGGTTGAATTCCTCGTTTTATAATCCAAACCCTCACATTTATTGCACAAACCCTCATTTTTAGGGCCCAAACGCTCATTTTTATGCTGCAAATCATTTCACTGGAAAATGCCTCCTTTTTATGATCCAAACGCCTCCTTTAGGGCACGAGCCTCAATGTTAGGTCCCAAAGATTTGGTTAAGAGCCCAAAGCTTGGAGTCTAGGGTTGAAAGCCTGCTTTTTACTCTACAAACCCTCCTGTTTAGGGTACAAACCCTCCTTTTTGGTGCACAAGCCCTCGCTGTTAGGGTGCAAACACTCACGTTAAGATTCCCAAGCTTCGAGTCCAGGGTTGAAATCCACATCTTTATGCTCCAAACGACCGTCTTTAGGCTTCAAATCCGACTTTTAATTCTGAAATCCCACTTTTTTACGCTCCAAACGCTACATTAAGGGCACAAAGTCTCCATTTTAGGTCACAACGCTTCCTTTTTAGAGTCCGGAACGTTGGTTCCAGGGTTGAAAGCCTCCCTGTTCTGCTTCAAAGCGTCATTTAGAAGGTACAAGCCCTCATTTTTAGGGCGCAACGCCTCATTTTTTGGCCGCGAATCCTCCTTTTTAGGGGTCAATACGTCCTTTTTGCTGTAAAATCCCTCACTTTTATGTTCCGGACATCTCTTTTAGGGCACAAAGCCTTGTTTTGTGGTCCCAAAGCTTCCTCTTCAGAGTCCAAAGCTTTGATTCTGTGGTTGAATTCCTCGTTTTATAATCCAAACCCTCACGTTTATTGCACAAACCCTCATTTTTAGGGCCCAAACGCTCATTTTTATGCTGCAAATCATTTCACTGGAAAATGCCTCCTTTTTATGCTCCAAACGCCTCCTTTAGGGCACGATGTCTGAATGTTAGGTCCCAAAGATTTGGTTAAGAGCCCAAAGCTTGGAGTCTAGGGTTGAAAGCCTGCTTTTTACTCTACAAACCCTCCTGTTTAGGGTACAAACCCTCCTTTTTGGTGCACAAGCCCTCACTGTTAGGGTGCAAACACTCACGTTAAGATTCCCAAGCTTCGAGTCCAGGGTTGAAATCCACATCTTTATGCTCCAAACGACCGTCTTTGGGCTTCAAATCCGACTTTTAATTCTGAAATCCCACTTTTTTACGCTCCAAACGCTACATTAAGGGCACAAAGTCTCCATTTTAGGTCACAACGCTTCCTTTTTAGAGTCCGGAACGTTGGTTCCAGGGTTGAAAGCCTCCCTGTTCTGCTTCAAAGCGTCATTTAGAAGGTACAAGCCCTCATTTTTAGGGCGCAACGCCTCATTTTTTGGCCGCGAATCCTCCTTTTTAGGGGTCAATACGTCCTTTTTGCTGTAAAATCCCTCACTTTTATGTTCCGGACATCTCATTTAGGGCACAAAGCCTTGTTTTGTGGTCCCAAAGCTTCCTCTTCAGAGTCCAAAGCTTTGATTCTGTGGTTGAATTCCTCGTTTTATAATCCAAACCCTCACGTTTATTGCACAAACCCTCATTTTTAGGGCCCAAACGCTCATTTTTATGCTGCAAATCATTTCACTGGAAAATGCCTCCTTTTTATGCTCCAAACGCCTCCTTTAGGGCACGATGTCTGAATGTTAGGTCCCAAAGATTTGGTTAAGAGCCCAAAGCTTGGAGTCTAGGGTTGAAAGCCTGCTTTTTACTCTACAAACCCTCCTGTTTAGGGTACAAACCCTCCTTTTTGGTGCACAAGCCCTCGCTGTTAGGGTGCAAACACTCACGTTAAGATTCCCAAGCTTCGAGTCCAGGGTTGAAATCCACATCTTTATGCTCCAAACGACCGTCTTTAGGCTTCAAATCCGACTTTTAATTCTGAAATCCCACTTTTTTACGCTCCAAACGCTACATTAAGGGCACAAAGTCTCCATTTTAGGTCACAACGCTTCCTTTTTAGAGTCCGGAACGTTGGTTCCAGGGTTGAAAGCCTCCCTGTTCTGCTTCAAAGTGTCATTTAGAAGGTACAAGCCCTCATTTTTAGGGCGCAACGCCTCATTTTTTGGCCGCGAATCCTCCTTTTTAGGGGTCAATACGTCCTTTTTGCTGTAAAATCCCTCACTTTTATGTTCCGGACATCTCTTTTAGGGCACAAAGCCTTGTTTTGTGGTCCCAAAGCTTCCTCTTCAGAGTCCAAAGCTTTGATTCTGTGGTTGAATTCCTCGTTTTATAATCCAAACCCTCACGTGTATTGCACAAACCCTCATTTTTAGGGCCCAAACGCTCATTTTTATGCTGCAAATCATTTCACTGGAAAATGCCTCCTTTTTATGCTCCAAACGCCTCCTTTAGGGCACGATGTCTGAATGTTAGGTCCCAAAGATTTGGTTAAGAGCCCAAAGCTTGGAGTCTAGGGTTGAAAGCCTGCTTTTTACTCTACAAACCCTCCTGTTTAGGGTACAAACCCTCCTTTTTGGTGCACAAGCCCTCGCTGTTAGGGTGCAAACACTCACGTTAAGATTCCCAAGCTTCGAGTCCAGGGTTGAAATCCACATCTTTATGCTCCAAACGACCGTCTTTGGGCTTCAAATCCGACTTTTAATTCTGAAATCCCACTTTTTTACGCTCCAAACGCTACATTAAGGGCACAAAGTCTCCATTTTAGGTCACAACGCTTCCTTTTTAGAGTCCGGAACGTTGGTTCCAGGGTTGAAAGCCTCCCTGTTCTGCTTCAAAGCGTCATTTAGAAGGTACAAGCCCTCATTTTTAGGGCGCAACGCCTCATTTTTTGGCCGCGAATCCTCCTTTTTAGGGGTCAATACGTCCTTTTTGCTGTAAAATCCCTCACTTCTATGTTCCGGACATCTCATTTAGGGCACAAAGCCTTGTTTTGTGGTCCCAAAGCTTCCTCTTCAGAGTCCAAAGCTTTGATTCTGTGGTTGAATTCCTCGTTTTATAATCCAAACCCTCACGTTTATTGCACAAACCCTCATTTTTAGGGCCCAAACGCTCATTTTTATGCTGCAAATCATTTCACTGGAAAATGCCTCCTTTTTATGCTCCAAACGCCTCCTTTAGGGCACGATGTCTGAATGTTAGGTCCCAAAGATTTGGTTAAGAGCCCAAAGCTTGGAGTCTAGGGTTGAAAGCCTGCTTTTTACTCTACAAACCCTCCTTTGTAGGGTACAAACCCTCCTTTTTGGTGCACAAGCCCTCGCTGTTAGGGTGCAAACACTCACGTTAAGATTCCCAAGCTTCGAGTCCAGGGTTGAAATCCACATCTTTATGCTCCAAACGACCGTCTTTAGGCTTCAAATCCGACTTTTAATTCTGAAATCCCACTTTTTTACGCTCCAAACGCTACATTAAGGGCACAAAGTCTCCATTTTAGGTCACAACGCTTCCTTTTTAGAGTCCGGAACGTTGGTTCCAGGGTTGAAAGCCTCCCTGTTCTGCTTCAAAGCGTCATTTAGAAGGTACAAGCCCTCATTTTTAGGGCGCAACGCCTCATTTTTTGGCCGCGAATCCTCCTTTTTAGGGGTCAATACGTCCTTTTTGCTGTAAAATCCCTCACTTTTATGTTCCGGACATCTCTTTTAGGGCACAAAGCCTTGTTTTGTGGTCCCAAAGCTTCCTCTTCAGAGTCCAAAGCTTTGATTCTGTGGTTGAATTCCTCGTTTTATAATCCAAACCCTCACGTTTATTGCACAAACCCTCATTTTTAGGGCCCAAACGCTCATTTTTATGCTGCAAATCATTTCACTGGAAAATGCCTCCTTTTTATGCTCCAAACGCCTCCTTTAGGGCACGATGTCTGAATGTTAGGTCCCAAAGATTTGGTTAAGAGCCCAAAGCTTGGAGTCTAGGGTTGAAAGCCTGCTTTTTACTCTACAAACCCTCCTGTTTAGGGTACAAACCCTCCTTTTTGGTGCACAAGCCCTCGCTGTTAGGGTGCAAACACTCACGTTAAGATTCCCAAGCTTCGAGTCCAGGGTTGAAATCCACATCTTTATGCTCCAAACGACCGTCTTTGGGCTTCAAATCCGACTTTTAATTCTGAAATCCCACTTTTTTACGCTCCAAACGCTACATTAAGGGCACAAAGTCTCCATTTTAGGTCACAACGCTTCCTTTTTAGAGTCCGGAACGTTGGTTCCAGGGTTGAAAGCCTCCCTGTTCTGCTTCAAAGCGTCATTTAGAAGGTACAAGCCCTCATTTTTAGGGCACAACGCCTCATTTTTTGGCCGCGAATCCTCCTTTTTAGGGGTCAATACGTCCTTTTTGCTGTAAAATCCCTCACTTCTATGTTCCGGACATCTCATTTAGGGCACAAAGCCTTGTTTTGTGGTCCCAAAGCTTCCTCTTCAGAGTCCAAAGCTTTGATTCTGTGGTTGAATTCCTCGTTTTATAATCCAAACCCTCACGTTTATTGCACAAACCCTCATTTTTAGGGCCCAAACGCTCATTTTTATGCTGCAAATCATTTCACTGGAAAATGCCTCCTTTTTATGCTCCAAACGCCTCCTTTAGGGCACGATGTCTGAATGTTAGGTCCCAAAGATTTGGTTAAGAGCCCAAAGCTTGGAGTCTAGGGTTGAAAGCCTGCTTTTTACTCTACAAACCCTCCTTTGTAGGGTACAAACCCTCCTTTTTGGTGCACAAGCCCTCGCTGTTAGGGTGCAAACACTCACGTTAAGATTCCCAAGCTTCGAGTCCAGGGTTGAAATCCACATCTTTATGCTCCAAACGACCGTCTTTAGGCTTCAAATCCGACTTTTAATTCTGAAATCCCACTTTTTTACGCTCCAAACGCTACATTAAGGGCACAAAGTCTCCATTTTAGGTCACAACGCTTCCTTTTTAGAGTCCGGAACGTTGGTTCCAGGGTTGAAAGCCTCCCTGTTCTGCTTCAAAGCGTCATTTAGAAGGTACAAGCCCTCATTTTTAGGGCGCAACGCCTCATTTTTTGGCCGCGAATCCTCCTTTTTAGGGGTCAATACGTCCTTTTTGCTGTAAAATCCCTCACTTTTATGTTCCGGACATCTCTTTTAGGGCACAAAGCCTTGTTTTGTGGTCCCAAAGCTTCCTCTTCAGAGTCCAAAGCTTTGATTCTGTGGTTGAATTCCTCGTTTTATAATCCAAACCCTCACGTTTATTGCACAAACCCTCATTTTTAGGGCCCAAACGCTCATTTTTATGCTGCAAATCATTTCACTGGAAAATGCCTCCTTTTTATGCTCCAAACGCCTCCTTTAGGGCACGATGTCTGAATGTTAGGTCCCAAAGATTTGGTTAAGAGCCCAAAGCTTGGAGTCTAGGGTTGAAAGCCTGCTTTTTACTCTACAAACCCTCCTGTTTAGGGTACAAACCCTCCTTTTTGGTGCACAAGCCCTCACTGTTAGGGTGCAAACACTCACGTTAAGATTCCCAAGCTTCGAGTCCAGGGTTGAAATCCACATCTTTATGCTCCAAACGACCGTCTTTGGGCTTCAAATCCGACTTTTAATTCTGAAATCCCACTTTTTTACGCTCCAAACGCTACATTAAGGGCACAGAGTCTCCATTTTAGGTCACAACGCTTCCTTTTTAGAGTCCGGAACGTTGGTTCCAGGGTTGAAAGCCTCCCTGTTCTGCTTCAAAGCGTCATTTAGAAGGTACAAGCCCTCATTTTTAGGGCGCAACGCCTCATTTTTTGGCCGCGAATCCTCCTTTTTAGGGGTCAATACGTCCTTTTTGCTGTAAAATCCCTCACTTCTATGTTCCGGACATCTCTTTTAGGGCACAAAGCCTTGTTTTGTGGTCCCAAAGCTTCCTCTTCAGAGTCCAAAGCTTTGATTCTGTGGTTGAATTCCTCGTTTTATAATCCAAACCCTCACGTTTATTGCACAAACCCTCATTTTTAGGGCCCAAACGCTCATTTTTATGCTGCAAATCATTTCACTGGAAAATGCCTCCTTTTTATGCTCCAAACGCCTCCTTTAGGGCACGATGTCTGAATGTTAGGTCCCAAAGATTTGGTTAAGAGCCCAAAGCTTGGAGTCTAGGGTTGAAAGCCTGCTTTTTACTCTACAAACCCTCCTGTTTAGGGTACAAACCCTCCTTTTTGGTGCACAAGCCCTCGCTGTTAGGGTGCAAACACTCACGTTAAGATTCCCAAGCTTCGAGTCCAGGGTTGAAATCCACATCTTTATGCTCCAAACGACCGTCTTTAGGCTTCAAATCCGACTTTTAATTCTGAAATCCCACTTTTTTACGCTCCAAACGCTACATTAAGGGCACAGAGTCTCCATTTTAGGTCACAACGCTTCCTTTTTAGAGTCCGGAACGTTGGTTCCAGGGTTGAAAGCCTCCCTGTTCTGCTTCAAAGCGTCATTTAGAAGGTACAAGCCCTCATTTTTAGGGCGCAACGCCTCATTTTTTGGCCGCGAATCCTCCTTTTTAGGGGTCAATACGTCCTTTTTGCTGTAAAATCCCTCACTTTTATGTTCCGGACATCTCTTTTAGGGCACAAAGCCTTGTTTTGTGGTCCCAAAGCTTCCTCTTCAGAGTCCAAAGCTTTGATTCTGTGGTTGAATTCCTCGTTTTATAATCCAAACCCTCACGTGTATTGCACAAACCCTCATTTTTAGGGCCCAAACGCTCATTTTTATGCTGCAAATCATTTCACTGGAAAATGCCTCCTTTTTATGCTCCAAACGCCTCCTTTAGGGCACGATGTCTGAATGTTAGGTCCCAAAGATTTGGTTAAGAGCCCAAAGCTTGGAGTCTAGGGTTGAAAGCCTGCTTTTTACTCTACAAACCCTCCTGTTTAGGGTACAAACCCTCCTTTTTGGTGCACAAGCCCTCGCTGTTAGGGTGCAAACACTCACGTTAAGATTCCCAAGCTTCGAGTCCAGGGTTGAAATCCACATCTTTATGCTCCAAACGACCGTCTTTGGGCTTCAAATCCGACTTTTAATTCTGAAATCCCACTTTTTTACGCTCCAAACGCTACATTAAGGGCACAAAGTCTCCATTTTAGGTCACAACGCTTCCTTTTTAGAGTCCGGAACGTTGGTTCCAGGGTTGAAAGCCTCCCTGTTCTGCTTCAAAGCGTCATTTAGAAGGTACAAGCCCTCATTTTTAGGGCGCAACGCCTCATTTTTTGGCCGCGAATCCTCCTTTTTAGGGGTCAATACGTCCTTTTTGCTGTAAAATCCCTCACTTCTATGTTCCGGACATCTCATTTAGGGCACAAAGCCTTGTTTTGTGGTCCCAAAGCTTCCTCTTCAGAGTCCAAAGCTTTGATTCTGTGGTTGAATTCCTCGTTTTATAATCCAAACCCTCACGTTTATTGCACAAACCCTCATTTTTAGGGCCCAAACGCTCATTTTTATGCTGCAAATCATTTCACTGGAAAATGCCTCCTTTTTATGCTCCAAACGCCTCCTTTAGGGCACGATGTCTGAATGTTAGGTCCCAAAGATTTGGTTAAGAGCCCAAAGCTTGGAGTCTAGGGTTGAAAGCCTGCTTTTTACTCTACAAACCCTCCTTTGTAGGGTACAAACCCTCCTTTTTGGTGCACAAGCCCTCGCTGTTAGGGTGCAAACACTCACGTTAAGATTCCCAAGCTTCGAGTCCAGGGTTGAAATCCACATCTTTATGCTCCAAACGACCGTCTTTAGGCTTCAAATCCGACTTTTAATTCTGAAATCCCACTTTTTTACGCTCCAAACGCTACATTAAGGGCACAAAGTCTCCATTTTAGGTCACAACGCTTCCTTTTTAGAGTCCGGAACGTTGGTTCCAGGGTTGAAAGCCTCCCTGTTCTGCTTCAAAGCGTCATTTAGAAGGTACAAGCCCTCATTTTTAGGGCGCAACGCCTCATTTTTTGGCCGCGAATCCTCCTTTTTAGGGGTCAATACGTCCTTTTTGCTGTAAAATCCCTCACTTTTATGTTCCGGACATCTCTTTTAGGGCACAAAGCCTTGTTTTGTGGTCCCAAAGCTTCCTCTTCAGAGTCCAAAGCTTTGATTCTGTGGTTGAATTCCTCGTTTTATAATCCAAACCCTCACGTTTATTGCACAAACCCTCATTTTTAGGGCCCAAACGCTCATTTTTATGCTGCAAATCATTTCACTGGAAAATGCCTCCTTTTTATGCTCCAAACGCCTCCTTTAGGGCACGATGTCTGAATGTTAGGTCCCAAAGATTTGGTTAAGAGCCCAAAGCTTGGAGTCTAGGGTTGAAAGCCTGCTTTTTACTCTACAAACCCTCCTGTTTAGGGTACAAACCCTCCTTTTTGGTGCACAAGCCCTCACTGTTAGGGTGCAAACACTCACGTTAAGATTCCCAAGCTTCGAGTCCAGGGTTGAAATCCACATCTTTATGCTCCAAACGACCGTCTTTGGGCTTCAAATCCGACTTTTAATTCTGAAATCCCACTTTTTTACGCTCCAAACGCTACATTAAGGGCACAGAGTCTCCATTTTAGGTCACAACGCTTCCTTTTTAGAGTCCGGAACGTTGGTTCCAGGGTTGAAAGCCTCCCTGTTCTGCTTCAAAGCGTCATTTAGAAGGTACAAGCCCTCATTTTTAGGGCGCAACGCCTCATTTTTTGGCCGCGAATCCTCCTTTTTAGGGGTCAATACGTCCTTTTTGCTGTAAAATCCCTCACTTCTATGTTCCGGACATCTCTTTTAGGGCACAAAGCCTTGTTTTGTGGTCCCAAAGCTTCCTCTTCAGAGTCCAAAGCTTTGATTCTGTGGTTGAATTCCTCGTTTTATAATCCAAACCCTCACGTTTATTGCACAAACCCTCATTTTTAGGGCCCAAACGCTCATTTTTATGCTGCAAATCATTTCACTGGAAAATGCCTCCTTTTTATGCTCCAAACGCCTCCTTTAGGGCACGATGTCTGAATGTTAGGTCCCAAAGATTTGGTTAAGAGCCCAAAGCTTGGAGTCTAGGGTTGAAAGCCTGCTTTTTACTCTACAAACCCTCCTGTTTAGGGTACAAACCCTCCTTTTTGGTGCACAAGCCCTCGCTGTTAGGGTGCAAACACTCACGTTAAGATTCCCAAGCTTCGAGTCCAGGGTTGAAATCCACATCTTTATGCTCCAAACGACCGTCTTTAGGCTTCAAATCCGACTTTTAATTCTGAAATCCCACTTTTTTACGCTCCAAACGCTACATTAAGGGCACAGAGTCTCCATTTTAGGTCACAACGCTTCCTTTTTAGAGTCCGGAACGTTGGTTCCAGGGTTGAAAGCCTCCCTGTTCTGCTTCAAAGCGTCATTTAGAAGGTACAAGCCCTCATTTTTAGGGCGCAACGCCTCATTTTTTGGCCGCGAATCCTCCTTTTTAGGGGTCAATACGTCCTTTTTGCTGTAAAATCCCTCACTTCTATGTTCCGGACATCTCATTTAGGGCACAAAGCCTTGTTTTGTGGTCCCAAAGCTTCCTCTTCAGAGTCCAAAGCTTTGATTCTGTGGTTGAATTCCTCGTTTTATAATCCAAACCCTCACGTTTATTGCACAAACCCTCATTTTTAGGGCCCAAACGCTCATTTTTATGCTGCAAATCATTTCACTGGAAAATGCCTCCTTTTTATGCTCCAAACGCCTCCTTTAGGGCACGATGTCTGAATGTTAGGTCCCAAAGATTTGGTTAAGAGCCCAAAGCTTGGAGTCTAGGGTTGAAAGCCTGCTTTTTACTCTACAAACCCTCCTGTTTAGGGTACAAACCCTCCTTTTTGGTGCACAAGCCCTCGCTGTTAGGGTGCAAACACTCACGTTAAGATTCCCAAGCTTCGAGTCCAGGGTTGAAATCCACATCTTTATGCTCCAAACGACCGTCTTTGGGCTTCAAATCCGACTTTTAATTCTGAAATCCCACTTTTTTACGCTCCAAACGCTACATTAAGGGCACAAAGTCTCCATTTTAGGTCACAACGCTTCCTTTTTAGAGTCCGGAACGTTGGTTCCAGGGTTGAAAGCCTCCCTGTTCTGCTTCAAAGCGTCATTTAGAAGGTACAAGCCCTCATTTTTAGGGCGCAACGCCTCATTTTTTGGCCGCGAATCCTCCTTTTTAGGGGTCAATACGTCCTTTTTGCTGTAAAATCCCTCACTTTTATGTTCCGGACATCTCATTTAGGGCACAAAGCCTTGTTTTGTGGTCCCAAAGCTTCCTCTTCAGAGTCCAAAGCTTTGATTCTGTGGTTGAATTCCTCGTTTTATAATCCAAACCCTCACGTTTATTGCACAAACCCTCATTTTTAGGGCCCAAACGCTCATTTTTATGCTGCAAATCATTTCACTGGAAAATGCCTCCTTTTTATGCTCCAAACGCCTCCTTTAGGGCACGATGTCTGAATGTTAGGTCCCAAAGATTTGGTTAAGAGCCCAAAGCTTGGAGTCTAGGGTTGAAAGCCTGCTTTTTACTCTACAAACCCTCCTGTTTAGGGTACAAACCCTCCTTTTTGGTGCACAAGCCCTCGCTGTTAGGGTGCAAACACTCACGTTAAGATTCCCAAGCTTCGAGTCCAGGGTTGAAATCCACATCTTTATGCTCCAAACGACCGTCTTTAGGCTTCAAATCCGACTTTTAATTCTGAAATCCCACTTTTTTACGCTCCAAACGCTACATTAAGGGCACAAAGTCTCCATTTTAGGTCACAACGCTTCCTTTTTAGAGTCCGGAACGTTGGTTCCAGGGTTGAAAGCCTCCCTGTTCTGCTTCAAAGCGTCATTTAGAAGGTACAAGCCCTCATTTTTAGGGCGCAACGCCTCATTTTTTGGCCGCGAATCCTCCTTTTTAGGGGTCAATACGTCCTTTTTGCTGTAAAATCCCTCACTTTTATGTTCCGGACATCTCTTTTAGGGCACAAAGCCTTGTTTTGTGGTCCCAAAGCTTCCTCTTCAGAGTCCAAAGCTTTGATTCTGTGGTTGAATTCCTCGTTTTATAATCCAAACCCTCACGTTTATTGCACAAACCCTCATTTTTAGGGCCCAAACGCTCATTTTTATGCTGCAAATCATTTCACTGGAAAATGCCTCCTTTTTATGCTCCAAACGCCTCCTTTAGGGCACGATGTCTGAATGTTAGGTCCCAAAGATTTGGTTAAGAGCCCAAAGCTTGGAGTCTAGGGTTGAAAGCCTGCTTTTTACTCTACAAACCCTCCTGTTTAGGGTACAAACCCTCCTTTTTGGTGCACAAGCCCTCACTGTTAGGGTGCAAACACTCACGTTAAGATTCCCAAGCTTCGAGTCCAGGGTTGAAATCCACATCTTTATGCTCCAAACGACCGTCTTTGGGCTTCAAATCCGACTTTTAATTCTGAAATCCCACTTTTTTACGCTCCAAACGCTACATTAAGGGCACAGAGTCTCCATTTTAGGTCACAACGCTTCCTTTTTAGAGTCCGGAACGTTGGTTCCAGGGTTGAAAGCCTCCCTGTTCTGCTTCAAAGCGTCATTTAGAAGGTACAAGCCCTCATTTTTAGGGCGCAACGCCTCATTTTTTGGCCGCGAATCCTCCTTTTTAGGGGTCAATACGTCCTTTTTGCTGTAAAATCCCTCACTTCTATGTTCCGGACATCTCTTTTAGGGCACAAAGCCTTGTTTTGTGGTCCCAAAGCTTCCTCTTCAGAGTCCAAAGCTTTGATTCTGTGGTTGAATTCCTCGTTTTATAATCCAAACCCTCACGTTTATTGCACAAACCCTCATTTTTAGGGCCCAAACGCTCATTTTTATGCTGCAAATCATTTCACTGGAAAATGCCTCCTTTTTATGCTCCAAACGCCTCCTTTAGGGCACGATGTCTGAATGTTAGGTCCCAAAGATTTGGTTAAGAGCCCAAAGCTTGGAGTCTAGGGTTGAAAGCCTGCTTTTTACTCTACAAACCCTCCTGTTTAGGGTACAAACCCTCCTTTTTGGTGCACAAGCCCTCGCTGTTAGGGTGCAAACACTCACGTTAAGATTCCCAAGCTTCGAGTCCAGGGTTGAAATCCACATCTTTATGCTCCAAACGACCGTCTTTAGGCTTCAAATCCGACTTTTAATTCTGAAATCCCACTTTTTTACGCTCCAAACGCTACATTAAGGGCACAGAGTCTCCATTTTAGGTCACAACGCTTCCTTTTTAGAGTCCGGAACGTTGGTTCCAGGGTTGAAAGCCTCCCTGTTCTGCTTCAAAGCGTCATTTAGAAGGTACAAGCCCTCATTTTTAGGGCGCAACGCCTCATTTTTTGGCCGCGAATCCTCCTTTTTAGGGGTCAATACGTCCTTTTTGCTGTAAAATCCCTCACTTCTATGTTCCGGACATCTCATTTAGGGCACAAAGCCTTGTTTTGTGGTCCCAAAGCTTCCTCTTCAGAGTCCAAAGCTTTGATTCTGTGGTTGAATTCCTCGTTTTATAATCCAAACCCTCACGTTTATTGCACAAACCCTCATTTTTAGGGCCCAAACGCTCATTTTTATGCTGCAAATCATTTCACTGGAAAATGCCTCCTTTTTATGCTCCAAACGCCTCCTTTAGGGCACGATGTCTGAATGTTAGGTCCCAAAGATTTGGTTAAGAGCCCAAAGCTTGGAGTCTAGGGTTGAAAGCCTGCTTTTTACTCTACAAACCCTCCTGTTTAGGGTACAAACCCTCCTTTTTGGTGCACAAGCCCTCGCTGTTAGGGTGCAAACACTCACGTTAAGATTCCCAAGCTTCGAGTCCAGGGTTGAAATCCACATCTTTATGCTCCAAACGACCGTCTTTGGGCTTCAAATCCGACTTTTAATTCTGAAATCCCACTTTTTTACGCTCCAAACGCTACATTAAGGGCACAAAGTCTCCATTTTAGGTCACAACGCTTCCTTTTTAGAGTCCGGAACGTTGGTTCCAGGGTTGAAAGCCTCCCTGTTCTGCTTCAAAGCGTCATTTAGAAGGTACAAGCCCTCATTTTTAGGGCGCAACGCCTCATTTTTTGGCCGCGAATCCTCCTTTTTAGGGGTCAATACGTCCTTTTTGCTGTAAAATCCCTCACTTTTATGTTCCGGACATCTCATTTAGGGCACAAAGCCTTGTTTTGTGGTCCCAAAGCTTCCTCTTCAGAGTCCAAAGCTTTGATTCTGTGGTTGAATTCCTCGTTTTATAATCCAAACCCTCACGTTTATTGCACAAACCCTCATTTTTAGGGCCCAAACGCTCATTTTTATGCTGCAAATCATTTCACTGGAAAATGCCTCCTTTTTATGCTCCAAACGCCTCCTTTAGGGCACGATGTCTGAATGTTAGGTCCCAAAGATTTGGTTAAGAGCCCAAAGCTTGGAGTCTAGGGTTGAAAGCCTGATTTTTACTCTACAAACCCTCCTGTTTAGGGTACAAACCCTCCTTTTTGGTGCACAAGCCCTCGCTGTTAGGGTGCAAACACTCACGTTAAGATTCCCAAGCTTCGAGTCCAGGGTTGAAATCCACATCTTTATGCTCCAAACGACCGTCTTTGGGCTTCAAATCCGACTTTTAATTCTGAAATCCCACTTTTTTACGCTCCAAACGCTACATTAAGGGCACAAAGTCTCCATTTTAGGTCACAACGCTTCCTTTTTAGAGTCCGGAACGTTGGTTCCAGGGTTGAAAGCCTCCCTGTTCTGCTTCAAAGTGTCATTTAGAAGGTACAAGCCCTCATTTTTAGGGCGCAACGCCTCATTTTTTGGCCGCGAATCCTCCTTTTTAGGGGTCAATACGTCCTTTTTGCTGTAAAATCCCTCACTTTTATGTTCCGGACATCTCTTTTAGGGCACAAAGCCTTGTTTTGTGGTCCCAAAGCTTCCTCTTCAGAGTCCAAAGCTTTGATTCTGTGGTTGAATTCCTCGTTTTATAATCCAAACCCTCACGTTTATTGCACAAACCCTCATTTTTAGGTCCCAAACGCTCATTTTTATGCTGCAAATCATTTCACTGGAAAATGCCTCCTTTTTATGCTCCAAACGCCTCCTTTAGGGCACGATGTCTGAATGTTAGGTCCCAAAGATTTGGTTAAGAGCCCAAAGCTTGGAGTCTAGGGTTGAAAGCCTGCTTTTTACTCTACAAACCCTCCTTTGTAGGGTACAAACCCTCCTTTTTGGTGCACAAGCCCTCGCTGTTAGGGTGCAAACACTCACGTTAAGATTCCCAAGCTTCGAGTCCAGGGTTGAAATCCACATCTTTATGCTCCAAACGACCGTCTTTGGGCTTCAAATCCGACTTTTAATTCTGAAATCCCACTTTTTTACGCTCCAAACGCTACATTAAGGGCACAAAGTCTCCATTTTAGGTCACAACGCTTCCTTTTTAGAGTCCGGAACGTTGGTTCCAGGGTTGAAAGCCTCCCTGTTCTGCTTCAAAGCGTCATTTAGAAGGTACAAGCCCTCATTTTTAGGGCGCAACGCCTCATTTTTTGGCCGCGAATCCTCCTTTTTAGGGGTCAGTACGTCCTTTTTGCTGTAAAATCCCTCACTTTTATGTTCCGGACATCTCATTTAGGGCACAAAGCCTTGTTTTGTGGTCCCAAAGCTTCCTCTTCAGAGTCCAAAGCTTTGATTCTGTGGTTGAATTCCTCGTTTTATAATCCAAACCCTCACGTTTATTGCACAAACCCTCATTTTTAGGGCCCAAACGCTCATTTTTATGCTGCAAATCATTTCACTGGAAAATGCCTCCTTTTTATGCTCCAAACGCCTCCTTTAGGGCACGATGTCTGAATGTTAGGTCCCAAAGATTTGGTTAAGAGCCCAAAGCTTGGAGTCTAGGGTTGAAAGCCTGCTTTTTACTCTACAAACCCTCCTGTTTAGGGTACAAACCCTCCTTTTTGGTGCACAAGCCCTCGCTGTTAGGGTGCAAACACTCACGTTAAGATTCCCAAGCTTCGAGTCCAGGGTTGAAATCCACATCTTTATGCTCCAAACGACCGTCTTTAGGCTTCAAATCCGACTTTTAATTCTGAAATCCCACTTTTTTACGCTCCAAACGCTACATTAAGGGCACAAAGTCTCCATTTTAGGTCACAACGCTTCCTTTTTAGAGTCCGGAACGTTGGTTCCAGGGTTGAAAGCCTCCCTGTTCTGCTTCAAAGCGTCATTTAGAAGGTACAAGCCCTCATTTTTAGGGCGCAACGCCTCATTTTTTGGCCGCGAATCCTCCTTTTTAGGGGTCAGTACGTCCTTTTTGCTGTAAAATCCCTCACTTCTATGTTCCGGACATCTCTTTTAGGGCACAAAGCCTTGTTTTGTGGTCCCAAAGCTTCCTCTTCAGAGTCCAAAGCTTTGATTCTGTGGTTGAATTCCTCGTTTTATAATCCAAACCCTCACGTTTATTGCACAAACCCTCATTTTTAGGGCCCAAACGCTCATTTTTATGCTGCAAATCATTTCACTGGAAAATGCCTCCTTTTTATGCTCCAAACGCCTCCTTTAGGGCACGATGTCTGAATGTTAGGTCCCAAAGATTTGGTTAAGAGCCCAAAGCTTGGAGTCTAGGGTTGAAAGCCTGCTTTTTACTCTACAAACCCTCCTGTTTAGGGTACAAACCCTCCTTTTTGGTGCACAAGCCCTCGCTGTTAGGGTGCAAACACTCACGTTAAGATTCCCAAGCTTCGAGTCCAGGGTTGAAATCCACATCTTTATGCTCCAAACGACCGTCTTTAGGCTTCAAATCCGACTTTTAATTCTGAAATCCCACTTTTTTACGCTCCAAACGCTACATTAAGGGCACAAAGTCTCCATTTTAGGTCACAACGCTTCCTTTTTAGAGTCCGGAACGTTGGTTCCAGGGTTGAAAGCCTCCCTGTTCTGCTTCAAAGCGTCATTTAGAAGGTACAAGCCCTCATTTTTAGGGCGCAACGCCTCATTTTTTGGCCGCGAATCCTCCTTTTTAGGGGTCAATACGTCCTTTTTACTGTAAAATCCCTCACTTCTATGTTCCGGACATCTCTTTTAGGGCACAAAGCCTTGTTTTGTGGTCCCAAAGCTTCCTCTTCAGAGTCCAAAGCTTTGATTCTGTAGTTGAATTCCTCGTTTTATAATCCAAACCCTCACGTTTATTGCACAAACCCTCATTTTTAGGGCCCAAACGCTCATTTTTATGCTGCAAATCATTTCACTGGAAAATGCCTCCTTTTTATGCTCCAAACGCCTCCTTTAGGGCACGATGTCTGAATGTTAGGTCCCAAAGATTTGGTTAAGAGCCCAAAGCTTGGAGTCTAGGGTTGAAAGCCTGCTTTTTACTCTACAAACCCTCCTGTTTAGGGTACAAACCCTCCTTTTTGGTGCACAAGCCCTCGCTGTTAGGGTGCAAACACTCACGTTAAGATTCCCAAGCTTCGAGTCCAGGGTTGAAATCCACATCTTTATGCTCCAAACGACCGTCTTTGGGCTTCAAATCTGACTTTTAATTCTGAAATCCCACTTTTTTACGCTCCAAACGCTACATTAAGGGCACAAAGTCTCCATTTTAGGTCACAACGCTTCCTTTTTAGAGTCCGGAACGTTGGTTCCAGGGTTGAAAGCCTCCCTGTTCTGCTTCAAAGCGTCATTTAGAAGGTACAAGCCCTCATTTTTAGGGCGCAACGCCTCATTTTTTGGCCGCGAATCCTCCTTTTTAGGGGTCAGTACGTCCTTTTTGCTGTAAAATCCCTCACTTCTATGTTCCGGACATCTCTTTTAGGGCACAAAGCCTTGTTTTGTGGTCCCAAAGCTTCCTCTTCAGAGTCCAAAGCTTTGATTCTGTGGTTGAATTCCTCGTTTTATAATCCAAACCCTCACGTTTATTGCACAAACCCTCATTTTTAGGGCCCAAACGCTCATTTTTATGCTGCAAATCATTTCACTGGAAAATGCCTCCTTTTTATGCTCCAAACGCCTCCTTTAGGGCACGATGTCTGAATGTTAGGTCCCAAAGATTTGGTTAAGAGCCCAAAGCTTGGAGTCTAGGGTTGAAAGCCTGCTTTTTACTCTACAAACCCTCCTGTTTAGGGTACAAACCCTCCTTTTTGGTGCACAAGCCCTCGCTGTTAGGGTGCAAACACTCACGTTAAGATTCCCAAGCTTCGAGTCCAGGGTTGAAATCCACATCTTTATGCTCCAAACGACCGTCTTTAGGCTTCAAATCCGACTTTTAATTCTGAAATCCCACTTTTTTACGCTCCAAACGCTACATTAAGGGCACAAAGTCTCCATTTTAGGTCACAACGCTTCCTTTTTAGAGTCCGGAACGTTGGTTCCAGGGTTGAAAGCCTCCCTGTTCTGCTTCAAAGCGTCATTTAGAAGGTACAAGCCCTCATTTTTAGGGCGCAACGCCTCATTTTTTGGCCGCGAATCTTCCTTTTTAGGGGTCAATACGTCCTTTTTGCTGTAAAATCCCTCACTTCTATGTTCCGGACATCTCTTTTAGGGCACAAAGCCTTGTTTTGTGGTCCCAAAGCTTCCTCTTCAGAGTCCAAAGCTTTGATTCTGTGGTTGAATTCCTCGTTTTATAATCCAAACCCTCACGTTTATTGCACAAACCCTCATTTTTAGGGCCCAAACGCTCATTTTTATGCTGCAAATCATTTCACTGGAAAATGCCTCCTTTTTATGCTCCAAACGCCTCCTTTAGGGCACGATGTCTGAATGTTAGGTCCCAAAGATTTGGTTAAGAGCCCAAAGCTTGGAGTCTAGGGTTGAAAGCCTGCTTTTTACTCTACAAACCCTCCTGTTTAGGGTACAAACCCTCCTTTTTGGTGCACAAGCCCTCGCTGTTAGGGTGCAAACACTCACGTTAAGATTCCCAAGCTTCGAGTCCAGGGTTGAAATCCACATCTTTATGCTCCAAACGACCGTCTTTAGGCTTCAAATCCGACTTTTAATTCTGAAATCCCACTTTTTTACGCTCCAAACGCTACATTAAGGGCACAAAGTCTCCATTTTAGGTCACAACGCTTCCTTTTTAGAGTCCGGAACGTTGGTTCCAGGGTTGAAAGCCTCCCTGTTCTGCTTCAAAGCGTCATTTAGAAGGTACAAGCCCTCATTTTTAGGGCGCAACGCCTCATTTTTTGGCCGCGAATCTTCCTTTTTAGGGGTCAATACGTCCTTTTTGCTGTAAAATCCCTCACTTCTATGTTCCGGACATCTCTTTTAGGGCACAAAGCCTTGTTTTGTGGTCCCAAAGCTTCCTCTTCAGAGTCCAAAGCTTTGATTCTGTGGTTGAATTCCTCGTTTTATAATCCAAACCCTCACGTTTATTGCACAAACCCTCATTTTTAGGGCCCAAACGCTCATTTTTATGCTGCAAATCATTTCACTGGAAAATGCCTCCTTTTTATGCTCCAAACGCCTCCTTTAGGGCACGATGTCTGAATGTTAGGTCCCAAAGATTTGGTTAAGAGCCCAAAGCTTGGAGTCTAGGGTTGAAAGCCTGCTTTTTACTCTACAAACCCTCCTGTTTAGGGTACAAACCCTCCTTTTTGGTGCACAAGCCCTCGCTGTTAGGGTGCAAACACTCACGTTAAGATTCCCAAGCTTCGAGTCCAGGGTTGAAATCCACATCTTTATGCTCCAAACGACCGTCTTTGGGCTTCAAATCCGACTTTTAATTCTGAAATCCCACTTTTTTACGCTCCAAACGCTACATTAAGGGCACAAAGTCTCCATTTTAGGTCACAACGCTTCCTTTTTAGAGTCCGGAACGTTGGTTCCAGGGTTGAAAGCCTCCCTGTTCTGCTTCAAAGCGTCATTTAGAAGGTACAAGCCCTCATTTTTAGGGCGCAACGCCTCATTTTTTGGCCGCGAATCCTCCTTTTTAGGGGTCAGTACGTCCTTTTTGCTGTAAAATCCCTCACTTTTATGTTCCGGACATCTCATTTAGGGCACAAAGCCTTGTTTTGTGGTCCCAAAGCTTCCTCTTCAGAGTCCAAAGCTTTGATTCTGTGGTTGAATTCCTCGTTTTATAATCCAAACCCTCACGTTTATTGCACAAACCCTCATTTTTAGGGCCCAAACGCTCATTTTTATGCTGCAAATCATTTCACTGGAAAATGCCTCCTTTTTATGCTCCAAACGCCTCCTTTAGGGCACGATGTCTGAATGTTAGGTCCCAAAGATTTGGTTAAGAGCCCAAAGCTTGGAGTCTAGGGTTGAAAGCCTGCTTTTTACTCTACAAACCCTCCTGTTTAGGGTACAAACCCTCCTTTTTGGTGCACAAGCCCTCGCTGTTAGGGTGCAAACACTCACGTTAAGATTCCCAAGCTTCGAGTCCAGGGTTGAAATCCACATCTTTATGCTCCAAACGACCGTCTTTAGGCTTCAAATCCGACTTTTAATTCTGAAATCCCACTTTTTTACGCTCCAAACGCTACATTAAGGGCACAAAGTCTCCATTTTAGGTCACAACGCTTCCTTTTTAGAGTCCGGAACGTTGGTTCCAGGGTTGAAAGCCTCCCTGTTCTGCTTCAAAGCGTCATTTAGAAGGTACAAGCCCTCATTTTTAGGGCGCAACGCCTCATTTTTTGGCCGCGAATCCTCCTTTTTAGGGGTCAGTACGTCCTTTTTGCTGTAAAATCCCTCACTTCTATGTTCCGGACATCTCTTTTAGGGCACAAAGCCTTGTTTTGTGGTCCCAAAGCTTCCTCTTCAGAGTCCAAAGCTTTGATTCTGTGGTTGAATTCCTCGTTTTATAATCCAAACCCTCACGTTTATTGCACAAACCCTCATTTTTAGGGCCCAAACGCTCATTTTTATGCTGCAAATCATTTCACTGGAAAATGCCTCCTTTTTATGCTCCAAACGCCTCCTTTAGGGCACGATGTCTGAATGTTAGGTCCCAAAGATTTGGTTAAGAGCCCAAAGCTTGGAGTCTAGGGTTGAAAGCCTGCTTTTTACTCTACAAACCCTCCTGTTTAGGGTACAAACCCTCCTTTTTGGTGCACAAGCCCTCGCTGTTAGGGTGCAAACACTCACGTTAAGATTCCCAAGCTTCGAGTCCAGGGTTGAAATCCACATCTTTATGCTCCAAACGACCGTCTTTAGGCTTCAAATCCGACTTTTAATTCTGAAATCCCACTTTTTTACGCTCCAAACGCTACATTAAGGGCACAAAGTCTCCATTTTAGGTCACAACGCTTCCTTTTTAGAGTCCGGAACGTTGGTTCCAGGGTTGAAAGCCTCCCTGTTCTGCTTCAAAGCGTCATTTAGAAGGTACAAGCCCTCATTTTTAGGGCGCAACGCCTCATTTTTTGGCCGCGAATCCTCCTTTTTAGGGGTCAATACGTCCTTTTTACTGTAAAATCCCTCACTTCTATGTTCCGGACATCTCTTTTAGGGCACAAAGCCTTGTTTTGTGGTCCCAAAGCTTCCTCTTCAGAGTCCAAAGCTTTGATTCTGTAGTTGAATTCCTCGTTTTATAATCCAAACCCTCACGTTTATTGCACAAACCCTCATTTTTAGGGCCCAAACGCTCATTTTTATGCTGCAAATCATTTCACTGGAAAATGCCTCCTTTTTATGCTCCAAACGCCTCCTTTAGGGCACGATGTCTGAATGTTAGGTCCCAAAGATTTGGTTAAGAGCCCAAAGCTTGGAGTCTAGGGTTGAAAGCCTGCTTTTTACTCTACAAACCCTCCTGTTTAGGGTACAAACCCTCCTTTTTGGTGCACAAGCCCTCGCTGTTAGGGTGCAAACACTCACGTTAAGATTCCCAAGCTTCGAGTCCAGGGTTGAAATCCACATCTTTATGCTCCAAACGACCGTCTTTGGGCTTCAAATCTGACTTTTAATTCTGAAATCCCACTTTTTTACGCTCCAAACGCTACATTAAGGGCACAAAGTCTCCATTTTAGGTCACAACGCTTCCTTTTTAGAGTCCGGAACGTTGGTTCCAGGGTTGAAAGCCTCCCTGTTCTGCTTCAAAGCGTCATTTAGAAGGTACAAGCCCTCATTTTTAGGGCGCAACGCCTCATTTTTTGGCCGCGAATCCTCCTTTTTAGGGGTCAGTACGTCCTTTTTGCTGTAAAATCCCTCACTTCTATGTTCCGGACATCTCTTTTAGGGCACAAAGCCTTGTTTTGTGGTCCCAAAGCTTCCTCTTCAGAGTCCAAAGCTTTGATTCTGTGGTTGAATTCCTCGTTTTATAATCCAAACCCTCACGTTTATTGCACAAACCCTCATTTTTAGGGCCCAAACGCTCATTTTTATGCTGCAAATCATTTCACTGGAAAATGCCTCCTTTTTATGCTCCAAACGCCTCCTTTAGGGCACGATGTCTGAATGTTAGGTCCCAAAGATTTGGTTAAGAGCCCAAAGCTTGGAGTCTAGGGTTGAAAGCCTGCTTTTTACTCTACAAACCCTCCTGTTTAGGGTACAAACCCTCCTTTTTGGTGCACAAGCCCTCGCTGTTAGGGTGCAAACACTCACGTTAAGATTCCCAAGCTTCGAGTCCAGGGTTGAAATCCACATCTTTATGCTCCAAACGACCGTCTTTAGGCTTCAAATCCGACTTTTAATTCTGAAATCCCACTTTTTTACGCTCCAAACGCTACATTAAGGGCACAAAGTCTCCATTTTAGGTCACAACGCTTCCTTTTTAGAGTCCGGAACGTTGGTTCCAGGGTTGAAAGCCTCCCTGTTCTGCTTCAAAGCGTCATTTAGAAGGTACAAGCCCTCATTTTTAGGGCGCAACGCCTCATTTTTTGGCCGCGAATCTTCCTTTTTAGGGGTCAATACGTCCTTTTTGCTGTAAAATCCCTCACTTCTATGTTCCGGACATCTCTTTTAGGGCACAAAGCCTTGTTTTGTGGTCCCAAAGCTTCCTCTTCAGAGTCCAAAGCTTTGATTCTGTGGTTGAATTCCTCGTTTTATAATCCAAACCCTCACGTTTATTGCACAAACCCTCATTTTTAGGGCCCAAACGCTCATTTTTATGCTGCAAATCATTTCACTGGAAAATGCCTCCTTTTTATGCTCCAAACGCCTCCTTTAGGGCACGATGTCTGAATGTTAGGTCCCAAAGATTTGGTTAAGAGCCCAAAGCTTGGAGTCTAGGGTTGAAAGCCTGCTTTTTACTCTACAAACCCTCCTGTTTAGGGTACAAACCCTCCTTTTTGGTGCACAAGCCCTCGCTGTTAGGGTGCAAACACTCACGTTAAGATTCCCAAGCTTCGAGTCCAGGGTTGAAATCCACATCTTTATGCTCCAAACGACCGTCTTTAGGCTTCAAATCCGACTTTTAATTCTGAAATCCCACTTTTTTACGCTCCAAACGCTACATTAAGGGCACAAAGTCTCCATTTTAGGTCACAACGCTTCCTTTTTAGAGTCCGGAACGTTGGTTCCAGGGTTGAAAGCCTCCCTGTTCTGCTTCAAAGCGTCATTTAGAAGGTACAAGCCCTCATTTTTAGGGCGCAACGCCTCATTTTTTGGCCGCGAATCTTCCTTTTTAGGGGTCAATACGTCCTTTTTGCTGTAAAATCCCTCACTTCTATGTTCCGGACATCTCTTTTAGGGCACAAAGCCTTGTTTTGTGGTCCCAAAGCTTCCTCTTCAGAGTCCAAAGCTTTGATTCTGTGGTTGAATTCCTCGTTTTATAATCCAAACCCTCACGTTTATTGCACAAACCCTCATTTTTAGGGCCCAAACGCTCATTTTTATGCTGCAAATCATTTCACTGGAAAATGCCTCCTTTTTATGCTCCAAACGCCTCCTTTAGGGCACGATGTCTGAATGTTAGGTCCCAAAGATTTGGTTAAGAGCCCAAAGCTTGGAGTCTAGGGTTGAAAGCCTGCTTTTTACTCTACAAACCCTCCTGTTTAGGGTACAAACCCTCCTTTTTGGTGCACAAGCCCTCGCTGTTAGGGTGCAAACACTCACGTTAAGATTCCCAAGCTTCGAGTCCAGGGTTGAAATCCACATCTTTATGCTCCAAACGACCGTCTTTGGGCTTCAAATCCGACTTTTAATTCTGAAATCCCACTTTTTTACGCTCCAAACGCTACATTAAGGGCACAAAGTCTCCATTTTAGGTCACAACGCTTCCTTTTTAGAGTCCGGAACGTTGGTTCCAGGGTTGAAAGCCTCCCTGTTCTGCTTCAAAGCGTCATTTAGAAGGTACAAGCCCTCATTTTTAGGGCGCAACGCCTCATTTTTTGGCCGCGAATCCTCCTTTTTAGGGGTCAGTACGTCCTTTTTGCTGTAAAATCCCTCACTTCTATGTTCCGGACATCTCTTTTAGGGCACAAAGCCTTGTTTTGTGGTCCCAAAGCTTCCTCTTCAGAGTCCAAAGCTTTGATTCTGTGGTTGAATTCCTCGTTTTATAATCCAAACCCTCACGTTTATTGCACAAACCCTCATTTTTAGGGCCCAAACGCTCATTTTTATGCTGCAAATCATTTCACTGGAAAATGCCTCCTTTTTATGCTCCAAACGCCTCCTTTAGGGCACGATGTCTGAATGTTAGGTCCCAAAGATTTGGTTAAGAGCCCAAAGCTTGGAGTCTAGGGTTGAAAGCCTGCTTTTTACTCTACAAACCCTCCTGTTTAGGGCACAAACCCTCCTTTTTGGTGCACAAGCCCTCGCTGTTAGGGTGCAAACACTCACGTTAAGATTCCCAAGCTTCGAGTCCAGGGTTGAAATCCACATCTTTATGCTCCAAACGACCGTCTTTGGGCTTATAATCCGACTTTTAATTCTGAAATCCCACTTTTTTACGCTCCAAACGCTACATTAAGGGCACAAAGTCTCCATTTTAGGTCACAATGCTTCCTTTTTAGAGTCCGGAACGTTGGTTCCAGGGTTGAAAGCCTCCCTGTTCTGCTTCAAAGCGTCATTTAGAAGGTACAAGCCCTCATTTTTAGGGCGCAACGCCTCATTTTTTGGCCGCGAATCCTCCTTTTTAGGGGTCAATACGTCCTTTTTGCTGTAAAATCCCTCACTTCTATGTTCCGGACATCTCTTTTAGGGCACAAAGCCTTGTTTTGTGGTCCCAAAGCTTCCTCTTCAGAGTCCAAAGCTTTGATTCTGTGGTTGAATTCCTCGTTTTATAATCCAAACCCTCACGTTTATTGCACAAACCCTCATTTTTAGGGCCCAAACGCTCATTTTTATGCTGCAAATCATTTCACTGGAAAATGCCTCCTTTTTATGCTCCAAACGCCTCCTTTAGGGCACGATGTCTGAATGTTAGGTCCCAAAGATTTGGTTAAGAGCCCAAAGCTTGGAGTCTAGGGTTGAAAGCCTGCTTTTTACTCTACAAACCCTCCTGTTTAGGGCACAAACCCTCCTTTTTGGTGCACAAGCCCTCGCTGTTAGGGTGCAAACACTCACGTTAAGATTCCCAAGCTTCGAGTCCAGGGTTGAAATCCACATCTTTATGCTCCAAACGACCGTCTTTGGGCTTCAAATCCGACTTTTAATTCTGAAATCCCACTTTTTTACGCTCCAAACGCTACATTAAGGGCACAAAGTCTCCATTTTAGGTCACAACGCTTCCTTTTTAGAGTCCGGAACGTTGGTTCCAGGGTTGAAAGCCTCCCTGTTCTGCTTCAAAGCGTCATTTAGAAGGTACAAGCCCTCATTTTTAGGGCGCAACGCCTCATTTTTTGGCCGCGAATCCTCCTTTTTAGGGGTCAGTACGTCCTTTTTGCTGTAAAATCCCTCACTTCTATGTTCCGGACATCTCTTTTAGGGCACAAAGCCTTGTTTTGTGGTCCCAAAGCTTCCTCTTCATAGTCCAAAGCTTTGATTCTGTGGTTGAATTCCTCGTTTTATAATCCAAACCCTCACGTTTATTGCACAAACCCTCATTTTTAGGGCCCAAACGCTCATTTTTATGCTGCAAATCATTTCACTGGAAAATGCCTCCTTTTTATGCTCCAAACGCCTCCTTTAGGGCACGATGTCTGAATGTTAGGTCCCAAAGATTTGGTTAAGAGCCCAAAGCTTGGAGTCTAGGGTTGAAAGCCTGCTTTTTACTCTACAAACCCTCCTGTTTAGGGTACAAACCCTCCTTTTTGGTGCACAAGCCCTCGCTGTTAGGGTGCAAACACTCACGTTAAGATTCCCAAGCTTCGAGTCCAGGGTTGAAATCCACATCTTTATGCTCCAAACGACCGTCTTTAGGCTTCAAATCCGACTTTTAATTCTGAAATCCCACTTTTTTACGCTCCAAACGCTACATTAAGGGCACAAAGTCTCCATTTTAGGTCACAACGCTTCCTTTTTAGAGTCCGGAACGTTGGTTCCAGGGTTGAAAGCCTCCCTGTTCTGCTTCAAAGCGTCATTTAGAAGGTACAAGCCCTCATTTTTAGGGCGCAACGCCTCATTTTTTGGCCGCGAATCCTCCTTTTTAGGGGTCAATACGTCCTTTTTGCTGTAAAATCCCTCACTTCTATGTTCCGGACATCTCTTTTAGGGCACAAAGCCTTGTTTTGTGGTCCCAAAGCTTCCTCTTCAGAGTCCAAAGCTTTGATTCTGTGGTTGAATTCCTCGTTTTATAATCCAAACCCTCACGTTTATTGCACAAACCCTCATTTTTAGGGCCCAAACGCTCATTTTTATGCTGCAAATCATTTCACTGGAAAATGCCTCCTTTTTATGCTCCAAACGCCTCCTTTAGGGCACGATGTCTGAATGTTAGGTCCCAAAGATTTGGTTAAGAGCCCAAAGCTTGGAGTCTAGGGTTGAAAGCCTGATTTTTACTCTACAAACCCTCCTGTTTAGGGTACAAACCCTCCTTTTTGGTGCACAAGCCCTCGCTGTTAGGGTGCAAACACTCACGTTAAGATTCCCAAGCTTCGAGTCCAGGGTTGAAATCCACATCTTTATGCTCCAAACGACCGTCTTTAGGCTTCAAATCCGACTTTTAATTCTGAAATCCCACTTTTTTACACTCCAAACGCTACATTAAGGGCACAAAGTCTCCATTTTAGGTCACAACGCTTCCTTTTTAGAGTCCGGAACGTTGGTTCCAGGGTTGAAAGCCTCCCTGTTCTGCTTCAAAGCGTCATTTAGAAGGTACAAGCCCTCATTTTTAGGGCGCAACGCCTCATTTTTTGGCCGCGAATCCTCCTTTTTAGGGGTCAATACGTCCTTTTTGCTGTAAAATCCCTCACTTTTATGTTCCGGACATCTCATTTAGGGCACAAAGCCTTGTTTTGTGGTCCCAAAGCTTCCTCTTCAGAGTCCAAAGCTTTGATTCTGTGGTTGAATTCCTCGTTTTATAATCCAAACCCTCACGTTTATTGCACAAACCCTCATTTTTAGGGCCCAAACGCTCATTTTTATGCTGCAAATCATTTCACTGGAAAATGCCTCCTTTTTATGCTCCAAACGCCTCCTTTAGGGCACGATGTCTGAATGTTAGGTCCCAAAGATTTGGTTAAGAGCCCAAAGCTTGGAGTCTAGGGTTGAAAGCCTGCTTTTTACTCTACAAACCCTCCTGTTTAGGGTACAAACCCTCCTTTTTGGTGCACAAGCCCTCGCTGTTAGGGTGCAAACACTCACGTTAAGATTCCCAAGCTTCGAGTCCAGGGTTGAAATCCACATCTTTATGCTCCAAACGACCGTCTTTGGGCTTCAAATCCGACTTTTAATTCTGAAATCCCACTTTTTTACGCTCCAAACGCTACATTAAGGGCACAAAGTCTCCATTTTAGGTCACAACGCTTCCTTTTTAGAGTCCGGAACGTTGGTTCCAGGGTTGAAAGCCTCCCTGTTCTGCTTCAAAGCGTCATTTAGAAGGTACAAGCCCTCATTTTTAGGGCGCAACGCCTCATTTTTTGGCCGCGAATCCTCCTTTTTAGGGGTCAATACGTCCTTTTTGCTGTAAAATCCCTCACTTTTATGTTCCGGACATCTCATTTAGGGCACAAAGCCTTGTTTTGTGGTCCCAAAGCTTCCTCTTCAGAGTCCAAAGCTTTGATTCTGTGGTTGAATTCCTCGTTTTATAATCCAAACCCTCACGTTTATTGCACAAACCCTCATTTTTAGGGCCCAAACGCTCATTTTTATGCTGCAAATCATTTCACTGGAAAATGCCTCCTTTTTATGCTCCAAACGCCTCCTTTAGGGCACGATGTCTGAATGTTAGGTCCCAAAGATTTGGTTAAGAGCCCAAAGCTTGGAGTCTAGGGTTGAAAGCCTGCTTTTTACTCTACAAACCCTCCTGTTTAGGGCACAAACCCTCCTTTTTGGTGCACAAGCCCTCGCTGTTA
This sequence comes from Strix aluco, assembly GCF_031877795.1. Taxonomy (NCBI): domain Eukaryota; kingdom Metazoa; phylum Chordata; class Aves; order Strigiformes; family Strigidae; genus Strix; species Strix aluco. The sequence continues at coordinate 7,054,117 of NC_133970.1, forward strand.
GGGTGCAAACACTCACGTTAAGATTCCCAAGCTTCGAGTCCAGGGTTGAAATCCACATCTTTATGCTCCAAACGACCGTCTTTGGGCTTCAAATCCGACTTTTAATTCTGAAATCCCACTTTTTTACGCTCCAAACGCTACATTAAGGGCACAAAGTCTCCATTTTAGGTCACAACGCTTCCTTTTTAGAGTCCGGAACGTTGGTTCCAGGGTTGAAAGCCTCCCTGTTCTGCTTCAAAGCGTCATTTAGAAGGTACAAGCCCTCATTTTTAGGGCGCAACGCCTCATTTTTTGGCCGCGAATCCTCCTTTTTAGGGGTCAGTACGTCCTTTTTGCTGTAAAATCCCTCACTTCTATGTTCCGGACATCTCTTTTAGGGCACAAAGCCTTGTTTTGTGGTCCCAAAGCTTCCTCTTCAGAGTCCAAAGCTTTGATTCTGTGGTTGAATTCCTCGTTTTATAATCCAAACCCTCACGTTTATTGCACAAACCCTCATTTTTAGGGCCCAAACGCTCATTTTTATGCTGCAAATCATTTCACTGGAAAATGCCTCCTTTTTATGCTCCAAACGCCTCCTTTAGGGCACGATGTCTGAATGTTAGGTCCCAAAGATTTGGTTAAGAGCCCAAAGCTTGGAGTCTAGGGTTGAAAGCCTGCTTTTTACTCTACAAACCCTCCTGTTTAGGGCACAAACCCTCCTTTTTGGTGCACAAGCCCTCGCTGTTAGGGTGCAAACACTCACGTTAAGATTCCCAAGCTTCGAGTCCAGGGTTGAAATCCACATCTTTATGCTCCAAACGACCGTCTTTGGGCTTCAAATCCGACTTTTAATTCTGAAATCCCACTTTTTTACGCTCCAAACGCTACATTAAGGGCACAAAGTCTCCATTTTAGGTCACAACGCTTCCTTTTTAGAGTCCGGAACGTTGGTTCCAGGGTTGAAAGCCTCCCTGTTCTGCTTCAAAGCGTCATTTAGAAGGTACAAGCCCTCATTTTTAGGGCGCAACGCCTCATTTTTTGGCCGCGAATCCTCCTTTTTAGGGGTCAGTACGTCCTTTTTGCTGTAAAATCCCTCACTTCTATGTTCCGGACATCTCTTTTAGGGCACAAAGCCTTGTTTTGTGGTCCCAAAGCTTCCTCTTCAGAGTCCAAAGCTTTGATTCTGTGGTTGAATTCCTCGTTTTATAATCCAAACCCTCACGTTTATTGCACAAACCCTCATTTTTAGGGCCCAAACGCTCATTTTTATGCTGCAAATCATTTCACTGGAAAATGCCTCCTTTTTATGCTCCAAACGCCTCCTTTAGGGCACGATGTCTGAATGTTAGGTCCCAAAGATTTGGTTAAGAGCCCAAAGCTTGGAGTCTAGGGTTGAAAGCCTGCTTTTTACTCTACAAACCCTCCTGTTTAGGGTACAAACCCTCCTTTTTGGTGCACAAGCCCTCGCTGTTAGGGTGCAAACACTCACGTTAAGATTCCCAAGCTTCGAGTCCAGGGTTGAAATCCACATCTTTATGCTCCAAACGACCGTCTTTGGGCTTCAAATCCGACTTTTAATTCTGAAATCCCACTTTTTTACGCTCCAAACGCTACATTAAGGGCACAAAGTCTCCATTTTAGGTCACAACGCTTCCTTTTTAGAGTCCGGAACGTTGGTTCCAGGGTTGAAAGCCTCCCTGTTCTGCTTCAAAGCGTCATTTAGAAGGTACAAGCCCTCATTTTTAGGGCGCAACGCCTCATTTTTTGGCCGCGAATCCTCCTTTTTAGGGGTCAATACGTCCTTTTTGCTGTAAAATCCCTCACTTTTATGTTCCGGACATCTCATTTAGGGCACAAAGCCTTGTTTTGTGGTCCCAAAGCTTCCTCTTCAGAGTCCAAAGCTTTGATTCTGTGGTTGAATTCCTCGTTTTATAATCCAAACCCTCACGTTTATTGCACAAACCCTCATTTTTAGGGCCCAAACGCTCATTTTTATGCTGCAAATCATTTCACTGGAAAATGCCTCCTTTTTATGCTCCAAACGCCTCCTTTAGGGCACGATGTCTGAATGTTAGGTCCCAAAGATTTGGTTAAGAGCCCAAAGCTTGGAGTCTAGGGTTGAAAGCCTGCTTTTTACTCTACAAACCCTCCTGTTTAGGGCACAAACCCTCCTTTTTGGTGCACAAGCCCTCGCTGTTAGGGTGCAAACACTCACGTTAAGATTCCCAAGCTTCGAGTCCAGGGTTGAAATCCACATCTTTATGCTCCAAACGACCGTCTTTGGGCTTCAAATCCGACTTTTAATTCTGAAATCCCACTTTTTTACGCTCCAAACGCTACATTAAGGGCACAAAGTCTCCATTTTAGGTCACAACGCTTCCTTTTTAGAGTCCGGAACGTTGGTTCCAGGGTTGAAAGCCTCCCTGTTCTGCTTCAAAGCGTCATTTAGAAGGTACAAGCTCTCATTTTTAGGGCGCAACGCCTCATTTTTTGGCCGCGAATCCTCCTTTTTAGGGGTCAGTACGTCCTTTTTGCTGTAAAATCCCTCACTTCTATGTTCCGGACATCTCTTTTAGGGCACAAAGCCTTGTTTTGTGGTCCCAAAGCTTCCTCTTCAGAGTCCAAAGCTTTGATTCTGTGGTTGAATTCCTCGTTTTATAATCCAAACCCTCACGTTTATTGCACAAACCCTCATTTTTAGGGCCCAAACGCTCATTTTTATGCTGCAAATCATTTCACTGGAAAATGCCTCCTTTTTATGCTCCAAACGCCTCCTTTAGGGCACGATGTCTGAATGTTAGGTCCCAAAGATTTGGTTAAGAGCCCAAAGCTTGGAGTCTAGGGTTGAAAGCCTGCTTTTTACTCTACAAACCCTCCTGTTTAGGGTACAAACCCTCCTTTTTGGTGCACAAGCCCTCGCTGTTAGGGTGCAAACACTCACGTTAAGATTCCCAAGCTTCGAGTCCAGGGTTGAAATCCACATCTTTATGCTCCAAACGACCGTCTTTGGGCTTCAAATCCGACTTTTAATTCTGAAATCCCACTTTTTTACGCTCCAAACGCTACATTAAGGGCACAAAGTCTCCATTTTAGGTCACAACGCTTCCTTTTTAGAGTCCGGAACGTTGGTTCCAGGGTTGAAAGCCTCCCTGTTCTGCTTCAAAGCGTCATTTAGAAGGTACAAGCCCTCATTTTTAGGGCGCAACGCCTCATTTTTTGGCCGCGAATCCTCCTTTTTAGGGGTCAATACGTCCTTTTTGCTGTAAAATCCCTCACTTTTATGTTCCGGACATCTCATTTAGGGCACAAAGCCTTGTTTTGTGGTCCCAAAGCTTCCTCTTCAGAGTCCAAAGCTTTGATTCTGTGGTTGAATTCCTCGTTTTATAATCCAAACCCTCACGTTTATTGCACAAACCCTCATTTTTAGGGCCCAAACGCTCATTTTTATGCTGCAAATCATTTCACTGGAAAATGCCTCCTTTTTATGCTCCAAACGCCTCCTTTAGGGCACGATGTCTGAATGTTAGGTCCCAAAGATTTGGTTAAGAGCCCAAAGCTTGGAGTCTAGGGTTGAAAGCCTGCTTTTTACTCTACAAACCCTCCTGTTTAGGGTACAAACCCTCCTTTTTGGTGCACAAGCCCTCGCTGTTAGGGTGCAAACACTCACGTTAAGATTCCCAAGCTTCGAGTCCAGGGTTGAAATCCACATCTTTATGCTCCAAACGACCGTCTTTGGGCTTCAAATCCGACTTTTAATTCTGAAATCCCACTTTTTTACGCTCCAAACGCTACATTAAGGGCACAAAGTCTCCATTTTAGGTCACAACGCTTCCTTTTTAGAGTCCGGAACGTTGGTTCCAGGGTTGAAAGCCTCCCTGTTCTGCTTCAAAGCGTCATTTAGAAGGTACAAGCCCTCATTTTTAGGGCGCAACGCCTCATTTTTTGGCCGCGAATCCTCCTTTTTAGGGGTCAGTACGTCCTTTTTGCTGTAAAATCCCTCACTTCTATGTTCCGGACATCTCTTTTAGGGCACAAAGCCTTGTTTTGTGGTCCCAAAGCTTCCTCTTCAGAGTCCAAAGCTTTGATTCTGTGGTTGAATTCCTCGTTTTATAATCCAAACCCTCACGTTTATTGCACAAACCCTCATTTTTAGGGCCCAAACGCTCATTTTTATGCTGCAAATCATTTCACTGGAAAATGCCTCCTTTTTATGCTCCAAACGCCTCCTTTAGGGCACGATGTCTGAATGTTAGGTCCCAAAGATTTGGTTAAGAGCCCAAAGCTTGGAGTCTAGGGTTGAAAGCCTGCTTTTTACTCTACAAACCCTCCTGTTTAGGGCACAAACCCTCCTTTTTGGTGCACAAGCCCTCGCTGTTAGGGTGCAAACACTCACGTTAAGATTCCCAAGCTTCGAGTCCAGGGTTGAAATCCACATCTTTATGCTCCAAACGACCGTCTTTGGGCTTCAAATCCGACTTTTAATTCTGAAATCCCACTTTTTTACGCTCCAAACGCTACATTAAGGGCACAAAGTCTCCATTTTAGGTCACAACGCTTCCTTTTTAGAGTCCGGAACGTTGGTTCCAGGGTTGAAAGCCTCCCTGTTCTGCTTCAAAGCGTCATTTAGAAGGTACAAGCCCTCATTTTTAGGGCGCAACGCCTCATTTTTTGGCCGCGAATCCTCCTTTTTAGGGGTCAGTACGTCCTTTTTGCTGTAAAATCCCTCACTTCTATGTTCCGGACATCTCTTTTAGGGCACAAAGCCTTGTTTTGTGGTCCCAAAGCTTCCTCTTCAGAGTCCAAAGCTTTGATTCTGTGGTTGAATTCCTCGTTTTATAATCCAAACCCTCACGTTTATTGCACAAACCCTCATTTTTAGGGCCCAAACGCTCATTTTTATGCTGCAAATCATTTCACTGGAAAATGCCTCCTTTTTATGCTCCAAACGCCTCCTTTAGGGCACGATGTCTGAATGTTAGGTCCCAAAGATTTGGTTAAGAGCCCAAAGCTTGGAGTCTAGGGTTGAAAGCCTGCTTTTTACTCTACAAACCCTCCTGTTTAGGGTACAAACCCTCCTTTTTGGTGCACAAGCCCTCGCTGTTAGGGTGCAAACACTCACGTTAAGATTCCCAAGCTTCGAGTCCAGGGTTGAAATCCACATCTTTATGCTCCAAACGACCGTCTTTGGGCTTCAAATCCGACTTTTAATTCTGAAATCCCACTTTTTTACGCTCCAAACGCTACATTAAGGGCACAAAGTCTCCATTTTAGGTCACAACGCTTCCTTTTTAGAGTCCGGAACGTTGGTTCCAGGGTTGAAAGCCTCCCTGTTCTGCTTCAAAGCGTCATTTAGAAGGTACAAGCCCTCATTTTTAGGGCGCAACGCCTCATTTTTTGGCCGCGAATCCTCCTTTTTAGGGGTCAATACGTCCTTTTTGCTGTAAAATCCCTCACTTTTATGTTCCGGACATCTCATTTAGGGCACAAAGCCTTGTTTTGTGGTCCCAAAGCTTCCTCTTCAGAGTCCAAAGCTTTGATTCTGTGGTTGAATTCCTCGTTTTATAATCCAAACCCTCACGTTTATTGCACAAACCCTCATTTTTAGGGCCCAAACGCTCATTTTTATGCTGTAAATAATTTCACTGGAAAATGCCTCCTTTTTATGCTCCAAACGCCTCCTTTAGGGCACGATGTCTGAATGTTAGGTCCCAAAGATTTGGTTAAGAGCCCAAAGCTTGGAGTCTAGGGTTGAAAGCCTGATTTTTACTCTACAAACCCTCCTGTTTAGGGTACAAACCCTCCTTTTTGGTGCACAAGCCCTCGCTGTTAGGGTGCAAACACTCACGTTAAGATTCCCAAGCTTCGAGTCCAGGGTTGAAATCCACATCTTTATGCTCCAAACGACCGTCTTTAGGCTTCAAATCCGACTTTTAATTCTGAAATCCCACTTTTTTACGCTCCAAACGCTACATTAAGGGCACAAAGTCTCCATTTTAGGTCACAACGCTTCCTTTTTAGAGTCCGGAACGTTGGTTCCAGGGTTGAAAGCCTCCCTGTTCTGCTTCAAAGCGTCATTTAGAAGGTACAAGCCCTCATTTTTAGGGCACAACGCCTCATTTTTTGGCCGCGAATCCTCCTTTTTAGGGGTCAATACGTCCTTTTTACTGTAAAATCCCTCACTTCTATGTTCCGGACATCTCTTTTAGGGCACAAAGCCTTGTTTTGTGGTCCCAAAGCTTCCTCTTCAGAGTCCAAAGCTTTGATTCTGTGGTTGAATTCCTCGTTTTATAATCCAAACCCTCACGTTTATTGCACAAACCCTCATTTTTAGGGCCCAAACGCTCATTTTTATGCTGCAAATCATTTCACTGGAAAATGCCTCCTTTTTATGCTCCAAACGCCTCCTTTAGGGCACGATGTCTGAATGTTAGGTCCCAAAGATTTGGTTAAGAGCCCAAAGCTTGGAGTCTAGGGTTGAAAGCCTGCTTTTTACTCTACAAACCCTCCTGTTTAGGGTACAAACCCTCCTTTTTGGTGCACAAGCCCTCGCTGTTAGGGTGCAAACACTCACGTTAAGATTCCCAAGCTTCGAGTCCAGGGTTGAAATCCACATCTTTATGCTCCAAACGACCGTCTTTAGGCTTCAAATCCGACTTTTAATTCTGAAATCCCACTTTTTTACGCTCCAAACGCTACATTAAGGGCACAAAGTCTCCATTTTAGGTCACAACGCTTCCTTTTTAGAGTCCGGAACGTTGGTTCCAGGGTTGAAAGCCTCCCTGTTCTGCTTCAAAGCGTCATTTAGAAGGTACAAGCCCTCATTTTTAGGGCGCAACGCCTCATTTTTTGGCCGCGAATCTTCCTTTTTAGGGGTCAATACGTCCTTTTTGCTGTAAAATCCCTCACTTCTATGTTCCGGACATCTCTTTTAGGGCACAAAGCCTTGTTTTGTGGTCCCAAAGCTTCCTCTTCAGAGTCCAAAGCTTTGATTCTGTAGTTGAATTCCTCGTTTTATAATCCAAACCCTCACGTTTATTGCACAAACCCTCATTTTTAGGGCCCAAACGCTCATTTTTATGCTGCAAATCATTTCACTGGAAAATGCCTCCTTTTTATGATCCAAACGCCTCCTTTAGGGCACGAGCCTCAATGTTAGGTCCCAAAGATTTGGTTAAGAGCCCAAAGCTTGGAGTCTAGGGTTGAAAGCCTGCTTTTTACTCTACAAACCCTCCTTTGTAGGGTACAAACCCTCCTTTTTGGTGCACAAGCCCTCGCTGTTAGGGTGCAAACACTCACGTTAAGATTCCCAAGCTTCGAGTCCAGGGTTGAAATCCACATCTTTATGCTCCAAACGACCGTCTTTAGGCTTCAAATCCGACTTTTAATTCTGAAATCCCACTTTTTTACGCTCCAAACGCTACATTAAGGGCACAAAGTCTCCATTTTAGGTCACAACGCTTCCTTTTTAGAGTCCGGAACGTTGGTTCCAGGGTTGAAAGCCTCCCTGTTCTGCTTCAAAGCGTCATTTAGAAGGTACAAGCCCTCATTTTTAGGGCGCAACGCCTCATTTTTTGGCCGCGAATCTTCCTTTTTAGGGGTCAATACGTCCTTTTTGCTGTAAAATCCCTCACTTCTATGTTCCGGACATCTCATTTAGGGCACAAAGCCTTGTTTTGTGGTCCCAAAGCTTCCTCTTCAGAGTCCAAAGCTTTGATTCTGTGGTTGAATTCCTCGTTTTATAATCCAAACCCTCACGTTTATTGCACAAACCCTCATTTTTAGGGCCCAAACGGTCATTTTTATGCTGCAAATCATTTCACTGGAAAATGCCTCCTTTTTATGCTCCAAACGCCTCCTTTAGGGCACGATGTCTGAATGTTAGGTCCCAAAGATTTGGTTAAGAGCCCAAAGCTTGGAGTCTAGGGTTGAAAGCCTGATTTTTACTCTACAAACCCTCCTGTTTAGGGTACAAACCCTCCTTTTTGGTGCACAAGCCCTCGCTGTTAGGGTGCAAACACTCACGTTAAGATTCCCAAGCTTCGAGTCCAGGGTTGAAATCCACATCTTTATGCTCCAAACGACCGTCTTTAGGCTTCAAATCCGACTTTTAATTCTGAAATCCCACTTTTTTACGCTCCAAACGCTACATTAAGGGCACAAAGTCTCCATTTTAGGTCACAACGCTTCCTTTTTAGAGTCCGGAACGTTGGTTCCAGGGTTGAAAGCCTCCCTGTTCTGCTTCAAAGCGTCATTTAGAAGGTACAAGCCCTCATTTTTAGGGCGCAACGCCTCATTTTTTGGCCGCGAATCCTCCTTTTTAGGGGTCAATACGTCCTTTTTGCTGTAAAATCCCTCACTTTTATGTTCCGGACATCTCATTTAGGGCACAAAGCCTTGTTTTGTGGTCCCAAAGCTTCCTCTTCAGAGTCCAAAGCTTTGATTCTGTGGTTGAATTCCTCGTTTTATAATCCAAACCCTCACGTTTATTGCACAAACCCTCATTTTTAGGGCCCAAACGCTCATTTTTATGCTGCAAATCATTTCACTGGAAAATGCCTCCTTTTTATGCTCCAAACGCCTCCTTTAGGGCACGATGTCTGAATGTTAGGTCCCAAAGATTTGGTTAAGAGCCCAAAGCTTGGAGTCTAGGGTTGAAAGCCTGATTTTTACTCTACAAACCCTCCTGTTTAGGGTACAAACCCTCCTTTTTGGTGCACAAGCCCTCGCTGTTAGGGTGCAAACACTCACGTTAAGATTCCCAAGCTTCGAGTCCAGGGTTGAAATCCACATCTTTATGCTCCAAACGACCGTCTTTAGGCTTCAAATCCGACTTTTAATTCTGAAATCCCACTTTTTTACGCTCCAAACGCTACATTAAGGGCACAAAGTCTCCATTTTAGGTCACAACGCTTCCTTTTTAGAGTCCGGAACGTTGGTTCCAGGGTTGAAAGCCTCCCTGTTCTGCTTCAAAGCGTCATTTAGAAGGTACAAGCCCTCATTTTTAGGGCGCAACGCCTCATTTTTTGGCCGCGAATCCTCCTTTTTAGGGGTCAATACGTCCTTTTTGCTGTAAAATCCCTCACTTTTATGTTCTGGACATCTCATTTAGGGCACAAAGCCTTGTTTTGTGGTCCCAAAGCTTCCTCTTCAGAGTCCAAAGCTTTGATTCTGTGGTTGAATTCCTCGTTTTATAATCCAAACCCTCACGTTTATTGCACAAACCCTCATTTTTAGGGCCCAAACGCTCATTTTTATGCTGCAAATCATTTCACTGGAAAATGCCTCCTTTTTATGCTCCAAACGCCTCCTTTAGGGCACGATGTCTGAATGTTAGGTCCCAAAGATTTGGTTAAGAGCCCAAAGCTTGGAGTCTAGGGTTGAAAGCCTGCTTTTTACTCTACAAACCCTCCTGTTTAGGGTACAAACCCTCCTTTTTGGTGCACAAGCCCTCGCTGTTAGGGTGCAAACACTCACGTTAAGATTCCCAAGCTTCGAGTCCAGGGTTGAAATCCACATCTTTATGCTCCAAACGACCGTCTTTAGGCTTCAAATCCGACTTTTAATTCTGAAATCCCACTTTTTTACGCTCCAAACGCTACATTAAGGGCACAAAGTCTCAATTTTAGGTCACAACGCTTCCTTTTTAGAGTCCGGAACGTTGGTTCCAGGGTTGAAAGCCTCCCTGTTCTGCTTCAAAGCGTCATTTAGAAGGTACAAGCCCTCATTTTTAGGGCGCAACGCCTCATTTTTTGGCCGCGAATCCTCCTTTTTAGGGGTCAGTACGTCCTTTTTGCTGTAAAATCCCTCACTTCTATGTTCCGGACATCTCTTTTAGGGCACAAAGCCTTGTTTTGTGGTCCCAAAGCTTCCTCTTCAGAGTCCAAAGCTTTGATTCTGTGGTTGAATTCCTCGTTTTATAATCCAAACCCTCACGTTTATTGCACAAACCCTCATTTTTAGGGCCCAAACGCTCATTTTTATGCTGCAAATCATTTCACTGGAAAATGCCTCCTTTTTATGCTCCAAACGCCTCCTTTAGGGCACGATGTCTGAATGTTAGGTCCCAAAGATTTGGTTAAGAGCCCAAAGCTTGGAGTCTAGGGTTCAAAGCCTGCTTTTTACTCTACAAACCCTCCTGTTTAGGGTACAAACCCTCCTTTTTGGTGCACAAGCCCTCGCTGTTAGGGTGCAAACACTCACGTTAAGATTCCCAAGCTTCGAGTCCAGGGTTGAAATCCACATCTTTATGCTCCAAACGACCGTCTTTAGGCTTCAAATCCGACTTTTAATTCTGAAATCCCACTTTTTTACGCTCCAAACGCTACATTAAGGGCACAAAGTCTCCATTTTAGGTCACAACGCTTCCTTTTTAGAGTCCGGAACGTTGGTTACAGGGTTGAAAGCCTCCCTGTTCTGCTTCAAAGCGTCATTTAGAAGGTACAAGCCCTCATTTTTAGGGCGCAACGCCTCATTTTTTGGCCGCGAATCTTCCTTTTTAGGGGTCAATACGTCCTTTTTGCTGTAAAATCCCTCACTTCTATGTTCCGGACATCTCTTTTAGGGCACAAAGCCTTGTTTTGTGGTCCCAAAGCTTCCTCTTCAGAGTCCAAAGCTTTGATTCTGTGGTTGAATTCCTCGTTTTATAATCCAAACCCTCACGTTTATTGCACAAACCCTCATTTTTAGGGCCCAAACGCTCATTTTTATGCTGCAAATCATTTCACTGGAAAATGCCTCCTTTTTATGCTCCAAACGCCTCCTTTAGGGCACGATGTCTGAATGTTAGGTCCCAAAGATTTGGTTAAGAGCCCAAAGCTTGGAGTCTAGGGTTGAAAGCCTGCTTTTTACTCTACAAACCCTCCTTTGTAGGGTACAAACCCTCCTTTTTGGTGCACAAGCCCTCGCTGTTAGGGTGCAAACACTCACGTTAAGATTCCCAAGCTTCGAGTCCAGGGTTGAAATCCACATCTTTATGCTCCAAACGACCGTCTTTAGGCTTCAAATCCGACTTTTAATTCTGAAATCCCACTTTTTTACGCTCCAAACGCTACATTAAGGGCACAAAGTCTCCATTTTAGGTCACAACGCTTCCTTTTTAGAGTCCGGAACGTTGGTTCCAGGGTTGAAAGCCTCCCTGTTCTGCTTCAAAGCGTCATTTAGAAGGTACAAGCCCTCATTTTTAGGGCACAACGCCTCATTTTTTGGCCGCGAATCTTCCTTTTTAGGGGTCAATACGTCCTTTTTGCTGTAAAATCCCTCACTTCTATGTTCCGGACATCTCATTTAGGGCACAAAGCCTTGTTTTGTGGTCCCAAAGCTTCCTCTTCAGAGTCCAAAGCTTTGATTCTGTGGTTGAATTCCTCGTTTTATAATCCAAACCCTCACGTTTATTGCACAAACCCTCATTTTTAGGGCCCAAACGCTCATTTTTATGCTGCAAATCATTTCACTGGAAAATGCCTCCTTTTTATGCTCCAAACGCCTCCTTTAGGGCACGATGTCTGAATGTTAGGTCCCAAAGATTTGGTTAAGAGCCCAAAGCTTGGAGTCTAGGGTTGAAAGCCTTCTTTTTACTCTACAAACCCTCCTGTTTAGGGTACAAACCCTCCTTTTTGGTGCACAAGCCCTCGCTGTTAGGGTGCAAACACTCACGTTAAGATTCCCAAGCTTCGAGTCCAGGGTTGAAATCCACATCTTTATGCTCCAAACGACCGTCTTTGGGCTTCAAATCCGACTTTTAATTCTGAAATCCCACTTTTTTACGCTCCAAACGCTACATTAAGGGCACAAAGTCTCAATTTTAGGTCACAACGCTTCCTTTTTAGAGTCCGGAACGTTGGTTCCAGGGTTGAAAGCCTCCCTGTTCTGCTTCAAAGCGTCATTTAGAAGGTACAAGCCCTCATTTTTAGGGCGCAACGCCTCATTTTTTGGCCGCGAATCCTCCTTTTTAGGGGTCAGTACGTCCTTTTTGCTGTAAAATCCCTCACTTCTATGTTCCGGACATCTCTTTTAGGGCACAAAGCCTTGTTTTGTGGTCCCAAAGCTTCCTCTTCAGAGTCCAAAGCTTTGATTCTGTGGTTGAATTCCTCGTTTTATAATCCAAACCCTCACGTTTATTGCACAAACCCTCATTTTTAGGGCCCAAACGCTCATTTTTATGCTGCAAATCATTTCACTGGAAAATGCCTCCTTTTTATGCTCCAAACGCCTCCTTTAGGGCACGATGTCTGAATGTTAGGTCCCAAAGATTTGGTTAAGAGCCCAAAGCTTGGAGTCTAGGGTTGAAAGCCTGCTTTTTACTCTACAAACCCTCCTGTTTAGGGTACAAACCCTCCTTTTTGGTGCACAAGCCCTCGCTGTTAGGGTGCAAACACTCACGTTAAGATTCCCAAGCTTCGAGTCCAGGGTTGAAATCCACATCTTTATGCTCCAAACGACCGTCTTTAGGCTTCAAATCCGACTTTTATTTCTGAAATCCCACTTTTTTACGCTCCAAACGCTACATTAAGGGCACAAAGTCTCCATTTTAGGTCACAACGCTTCCTTTTTAGAGTCCGGAACGTTGGTTCCAGGGTTGAAAGCCTCCCTGTTCTGCTTCAAAGCGTCATTTAGAAGGTACAAGCCCTCATTTTTAGGGCGCAACGCCTCATTTTTTGGCCGCGAATCTTCCTTTTTAGGGGTCAATACGTCCTTTTTGCTGTAAAATCCCTCACTTCTATGTTCCGGACATCTCATTTAGGGCACAAAGCCTTGTTTTGTGGTCCGAAAGCTTCCTCTTCAGAGTCCAAAGCTTTGATTCTGTGGTTGAATTCCTCGTTTTATAATCCAAACCCTCACGTTTATTGCACAAACCCTCATTTTTAGGGCCCAAACGCTCATTTTTATGCTGCAAATCATTTCACTGGAAAATGCCTCCTTTTTATGCTCCAAACGCCTCCTTTAGGGCACGATGTCTGAATGTTAGGTCCCAAAGATTTGGTTAAGAGCCCAAAGCTTGGAGTCTAGGGTTGAAAGCCTGCTTTTTACTCTACAAACCCTCCTGTTTAGGGTACAAACCCTCCTTTTTGGTGCACAAGCCCTCGCTGTTAGGGTGCAAACACTCACGTTAAGATTCCCAAGCTTCGAGTCCAGGGTTGAAATCCACATCTTTATGCTCCAAACGACCGTCTTTGGGCTTCAAATCCGACTTTTAATTCTGAAATCCCACTTTTTTACGCTCCAAACGCTACATTAAGGGCACAAAGTCTCCATTTTAGGTCACAACGCTTCCTTTTTAGAGTCCGGAACGTTGGTTCCAGGGTTGAAAGCCTCCCTGTTCTGCTTCAAAGCGTCATTTAGAAGGTACAAGCCCTCATTTTTAGGGCGCAACGCCTCATTTTTTGGCCGCGAATCCTCCTTTTTAGGGGTCAATACGTCCTTTTTGCTGTAAAATCCCTCACTTCTATGTTCCGGACATCTCATTTAGGGCACAAAGCCTTGTTTTGTGGTCCCAAAGCTTCCTCTTCAGAGTCCAAAGCTTTGATTCTGTGGTTGAATTCCTCGTTTTATAATCCAAACCCTCACGTTTATTGCACAAACCCTCATTTTTAGGGCCCAAACGCTCATTTTTATGCTGCAAATCATTTCACTGGAAAATGCCTCCTTTTTATGCTCCAAACGCCTCCTTTAGGGCACGATGTCTGAATGTTAGGTCCCAAAGATTTGGTTAAGAGCCCAAAGCTTGGAGTCTAGGGTTGAAAGCCTGCTTTTTACTCTACAAACCCTCCTGTTTAGGGTACAAACCCTCCTTTTTGGTGCACAAGCCCTCGCTGTTAGGGTGCAAACACTCACGTTAAGATTCCCAAGCTTCGAGTCCAGGGTTGAAATCCACATCTTTATGCTCCAAACGACCGTCTTTGGGCTTCAAATCCGACTTTTAATTCTGAAATCCCACTTTTTTACGCTCCAAACGCTACATTAAGGGCACAAAGTCTCCATTTTAGGTCACAACGCTTCCTTTTTAGAGTCCGGAACGTTGGTTCCAGGGTTGAAAGCCTCCCTGTTCTGCTTCAAAGCGTCATTTAGAAGGTACAAGCCCTCATTTTTAGGGCGCAACGCCTCATTTTTTGGCCGCGAATCCTCCTTTTTAGGGGTCAATACGTCCTTTTTGTTGTAAAATCCCTCACTTCTATGTTCCGGACATCTCATTTAGGGCACAAAGCCTTGTTTTGTGGTCCCAAAGCTTCCTCTTCAGAGTCCAAAGCTTTGATTCTGTGGTTGAATTCCTCGTTTTATAATCCAAACCCTCACGTTTATTGCACAAACCCTCATTTTTAGGGCCCAAACGCTCATTTTTATGCTGCAAATCATTTCACTGGAAAATGCCTCCTTTTTATGCTCCAAACGCCTCCTTTAGGGCACGATGTCTGAATGTTAGGTCCCAAAGATTTGGTTAAGAGCCCAAAGCTTGGAGTCTAGGGTTGAAAGCCTGCTTTTTACTCTACAAACCCTCCTGTTTAGGGTACAAACCCTCCTTTTTGGTGCACAAGCCCTCGCTGTTAGGGTGCAAACACTCACGTTAAGATTCCCAAGCTTCGAGTCCAGGGTTGAAATCCACATCTTTATGCTCCAAACGACCGTCTTTGGGCTTCAAATCCGACTTTTAATTCTGAAATCCCACTTTTTTACGCTCCAAACGCTACATTAAGGGCACAAAGTCTCCATTTTAGGTCACAACGCTTCCTTTTTAGAGTCCGGAACGTTGGTTCCAGGGTTGAAAGCCTCCCTGTTCTGCTTCAAAGCGTCATTTAGAAGGTACAAGCCCTCATTTTTAGGGCGCAACGCCTCATTTTTTGGCCGCGAATCCTCCTTTTTAGGGGTCAATACGTCCTTTTTGCTGTAAAATCCCTCACTTTTATGTTCCGGACATCTCATTTAGGGCACAAAGCCTTGTTTTGTGGTCCCAAAGCTTCCTCTTCAGAGTCCAAAGCTTTGATTCTGTGGTTGAATTCCTCGTTTTATAATCCAAACCCTCACGTTTATTGCACAAACCCTCATTTTTAGGGCCCAAACGCTCATTTTTATGCTGCAAATCATTTCACTGGAAAATGCCTCCTTTTTATGCTCCAAACGCCTCCTTTAGGGCACGATGTCTGAATGTTAGGTCCCAAAGATTTGGTTAAGAGCCCAAAGCTTGGAGTCTAGGGTTGAAAGCCTGCTTTTTACTCTACAAACCCTCCTGTTTAGGGTACAAACCCTCCTTTTTGGTGCACAAGCCCTCGCTGTTAGGGTGCAAACACTCACGTTAAGATTCCCAAGCTTCGAGTCCAGGGTTGAAATCCACATCTTTATGCTCCAAACGACCGTCTTTGGGCTTCAAATCCGACTTTTAATTCTGAAATCCCACTTTTTTACGCTCCAAACGCTACATTAAGGGCACAAAGTCTCCATTTTAGGTCACAACGCTTCCTTTTTAGAGTCCGGAACGTTGGTTCCAGGGTTGAAAGCCTCCCTGTTCTGCTTCAAAGCATCATTTAGAAGGTACAAGCCCTCATTTTTAGGGCGCAACGCCTCATTTTTTGGCCGCGAATCCTCCTTTTTAGGGGTCAATACGTCCTTTTTGCTGTAAAATCCCTCACTTCTATGTTCCGGACATCTCATTTAGGGCACAAAGCCTTGTTTTGTGGTCCCAAAGCTTCCTCTTCAGAGTCCAAAGCTTTGATTCTGTGGTTGAATTCCTCGTTTTATAATCCAAACCCTCACGTTTATTGCACAAACCCTCATTTTTAGGGCCCAAACGCTCATTTTTATGCTGCAAATCATTTCACTGGAAAATGCCTCCTTTTTATGCTCCAAACGCCTCCTTTAGGGCACGATGTCTGAATGTTAGGTCCCAAAGATTTGGTTAAGAGCCCAAAGCTTGGAGTCTAGGGTTGAAAGCCTGCTTTTTACTCTACAAACCCTCCTGTTTAGGGTACAAACCCTCCTTTTTGGTGCACAAGCCCTCGCTGTTAGGGTGCAAACACTCACGTTAAGATTCCCAAGCTTCGAGTCCAGGGTTGAAATCCACATCTTTATGCTCCAAACGACCGTCTTTGGGCTTCAAATCCGACTTTTAATTCTGAAATCCCACTTTTTTACGCTCCAAACGCTACATTAAGGGCACAAAGTCTCCATTTTAGGTCACAACGCTTCCTTTTTAGAGTCCGGAACGTTGGTTCCAGGGTTGAAAGCCTCCCTGTTCTGCTTCAAAGCGTCATTTAGAAGGTACAAGCCCTCATTTTTAGGGCGCAACGCCTCATTTTTTGGCCGCGAATCCTCCTTTTTAGGGGTCAATACGTCCTTTTTGCTGTAAAATCCCTCACTTCTATGTTCCGGACATCTCTTTTAGGGCACAAAGCCTTGTTTTGTGGTCCCAAAGCTTCCTCTTCAGAGTCCAAAGCTTTGATTCTGTGGTTGAATTCCTCGTTTTATAATCCAAACCCTCACGTTTATTGCACAAACCCTCATTTTTAGGGCCCAAACGCTCATTTTTATGCTGCAAATCATTTCACTGGAAAATGCCTCCTTTTTATGCTCCAAACGCCTCCTTTAGGGCACGATGTCTGAATGTTAGGTCCCAAAGATTTGGTTAAGAGCCCAAAGCTTGGAGTCTAGGGTTGAAAGCCTGATTTTTACTCTACAAACCCTCCTGTTTAGGGTACAAACCCTCCTTTTTGGTGCACAAGCCCTCGCTGTTAGGGTGCAAACACTCACGTTAAGATTCCCAAGCTTCGAGTCCAGGGTTGAAATCCACATCTTTATGCTCCAAACGACCGTCTTTAGGCTTCAAATCCGACTTTTAATTCTGAAATCCCACTTTTTTACGCTCCAAACGCTACATTAAGGGCACAAAGTCTCCATTTTAGGTCACAACGCTTCCTTTTTAGAGTCCGGAACGTTGGTTCCAGGGTTGAAAGCCTCCCTGTTCTGCTTCAAAGCGTCATTTAGAAGGTACAAGCCCTCATTTTTAGGGCGCAACGCCTCATTTTTTGGCCGCGAATCCTCCTTTTTAGGGGTCAATACGTCCTTTTTGCTGTAAAATCCCTCACTTTTATGTTCCGGACATCTCTTTTAGGGCACAAAGCCTTGTTTTGTGGTCCCAAAGCTTCCTCTTCAGAGTCCAAAGCTTTGATTCTGTGGTTGAATTCCTCGTTTTATAATCCAAACCCTCACGTTTATTGCACAAACCCTCATTTTTAGGGCCCAAACGCTCATTTTTATGCTGCAAATCATTTCACTGGAAAATGCCTCCTTTTTATGCTCCAAACGCCTCCTTTAGGGCACGATGTCTGAATGTTAGGTCCCAAAGATTTGGTTAAGAGCCCAAAGCTTGGAGTCTAGGGTTGAAAGCCTGCTTTTTACTCTACAAACCCTCCTGTTTAGGGTACAAACCCTCCTTTTTGGTGCACAAGCCCTCGCTGTTAGGGTGCAAACACTCACGTTAAGATTCCCAAGCTTCGAGTCCAGGGTTGAAATCCACATCTTTATGCTCCAAACGACCGTCTTTAGGCTTCAAATCCGACTTTTAATTCTGAAATCCCACTTTTTTACGCTCCAAACGCTACATTAAGGGCACAAAGTCTCCATTTTAGGTCACAACGCTTCCTTTTTAGAGTCCGGAACGTTGGTTCCAGGGTTGAAAGCCTCCCTGTTCTGCTTCAAAGCGTCATTTAGAAGGTACAAGCCCTCATTTTTAGGGCGCAACGCCTCATTTTTTGGCCGCGAATCCTCCTTTTTAGGGGTCAATACGTCCTTTTTGCTGTAAAATCCCTCACTTTTATGTTCCGGACATCTCATTTAGGGCACAAAGCCTTGTTTTGTGGTCCCAAAGCTTCCTCTTCAGAGTCCAAAGCTTTGATTCTGTGGTTGAATTCCTCGTTTTATAATCCAAACCCTCACGTTTATTGCACAAACCCTCATTTTTAGGGCCCAAACGCTCATTTTTATGCTGCAAATCATTTCACTGGAAAATGCCTCCTTTTTATGCTCCAAACGCCTCCTTTAGGGCACGATGTCTGAATGTTAGGTCCCAAAGATTTGGTTAAGAGCCCAAAGCTTGGAGTCTAGGGTTGAAAGCCTGCTTTTTACTCTACAAACCCTCCTGTTTAGGGTACAAACCCTCCTTTTTGGTGCACAAGCCCTCGCTGTTAGGGTGCAAACACTCACGTTAAGATTCCCAAGCTTCGAGTCCAGGGTTGAAATCCACATCTTTATGCTCCAAACGACCGTCTTTAGGCTTCAAATCCAACTTTTAATTCTGAAATCCCACTTTTTTACGCTCCAAACGCTACATTAAGGGCACAAAGTCTCCATTTTAGGTCACAACGCTTCCTTTTTAGAGTCCGGAACGTTGGTTCCAGGGTTGAAAGCCTCCCTGTTCTGCTTCAAAGCGTCATTTAGAAGGTACAAGCCCTCATTTTTAGGGCGCAACGCCTCATTTTTTGGCCGCGAATCTTCCTTTTTAGGGGTCAATACGTCCTTTTTGCTGTAAAATCCCTCACTTCTATGTTCCGGACATCTCATTTAGGGCACAAAGCCTTGTTTTGTGGTCCCAAAGCTTCCTCTTCAGAGTCCAAAGCTTTGATTCTGTAGTTGAATTCCTCGTTTTATAATCCAAACCCTCACGTTTATTGCACAAACCCTCATTTTTAGGGCCCAAACGCTCATTTTTATGCTGCAAATCATTTCACTGGAAAATGCCTCCTTTTTATGCTCCAAACGCCTCCTTTAGGGCACGATGTCTGAATGTTAGGTCCCAAAGATTTGGTTAAGAGCCCAAAGCTTGGAGTCTAGGGTTGAAAGCCTGCTTTTTACTCTACAAACCCTCCTGTTTAGGGTACAAACCCTCCTTTTTGGTGCACAAGCCCTCGCTGTTAGGGTGCAAACACTCACGTTAAGATTCCCAAGCTTCGAGTCCAGGGTTGAAATCCACATCTTTATGCTCCAAACGACCGTCTTTAGGCTTCAAATCCGACTTTTAATTCTGAAATCCCACTTTTTTACGCTCCAAACGCTACATTAAGGGCACAAAGTCTCCATTTTAGGTCACAACGCTTCCTTTTTAGAGTCCGGAACGTTGGTTCCAGGGTTGAAAGCCTCCCTGTTCTGCTTCAAAGCGTCATTTAGAAGGTACAAGCCCTCATTTTTAGGGCGCAACGCCTCATTTTTTGGCCGCGAATCCTCCTTTTTAGGGGTCAATACGTCCTTTTTGCTGTAAAATCCCTCACTTCTATGTTCCGGACATCTCATTTAGGGCACAAAGCCTTGTTTTGTGGTCCCAAAGCTTCCTCTTCAGAGTCCAAAGCTTTGATTCTGTGGTTGAATTCCTCGTTTTATAATCCAAACCCTCACGTTTATTGCACAAACCCTCATTTTTAGGGCCCAAACGCTCATTTTTATGCTGCAAATCATTTCACTGGAAAATGCCTCCTTTTTATGCTCCAAACGCCTCCTTTAGGGCACGATGTCTGAATGTTAGGTCCCAAAGATTTGGTTAAGAGCCCAAAGCTTGGAGTCTAGGGTTGAAAGCCTGCTTTTTACTCTACAAACCCTCCTGTTTAGGGTACAAACCCTCCTTTTTGGTGCACAAGCCCTCGCTGTTAGGGTGCAAACACTCACGTTAAGATTCCCAAGCTTCGAGTCCAGGGTTGAAATCCACATCTTTATGCTCCAAACGACCGTCTTTGGGCTTCAAATCCGACTTTTAATTCTGAAATCCCACTTTTTTACGCTCCAAACGCTACATTAAGGGCACAAAGTCTCCATTTTAGGTCACAACGCTTCCTTTTTAGAGTCCGGAACGTTGGTTCCAGGGTTGAAAGCCTCCCTGTTCTGCTTCAAAGCGTCATTTAGAAGGTACAAGCCCTCATTTTTAGGGCGCAACGCCTCATTTTTTGGCCGCGAATCCTCCTTTTTAGGGGTCAATACGTCCTTTTTGCTGTAAAATCCCTCACTTTTATGTTCCGGACATCTCATTTAGGGCACAAAGCCTTGTTTTGTGGTCCCAAAGCTTCCTCTTCAGAGTCCAAAGCTTTGATTCTGTGGTTGAATTCCTCGTTTTATAATCCAAACCCTCACGTTTATTGCACAAACCCTCATTTTTAGGGCCCAAACGCTCATTTTTATGCTGCAAATCATTTCACTGGAAAATGCCTCCTTTTTATGCTCCAAACGCCTCCTTTAGGGCACGATGTCTGAATGTTAGGTCCCAAAGATTTGGTTAAGAGCCCAAAGCTTGGAGTCTAGGGTTGAAAGCCTGCTTTTTACTCTACAAACCCTCCTGTTTAGGGTACAAACCCTCCTTTTTGGTGCACAAGCCCTCGCTGTTAGGGTGCAAACACTCACGTTAAGATTCCCAAGCTTCGAGTCCAGGGTTGAAATCCACATCTTTATGCTCCAAACGACCGTCTTTGGGCTTCAAATCCGACTTTTAATTCTGAAATCCCACTTTTTTACGCTCCAAACGCTACATTAAGGGCACAAAGTCTCCATTTTAGGTCACAACGCTTCCTTTTTAGAGTCCGGAATGTTGGTTCCAGGGTTGAAAGCCTCCCTGTTCTGCTTCAAAGCGTCATTTAGAAGGTACAAGCCCTCATTTTTAGGGCGCAACGCCTCATTTTTTGGCCGCGAATCCTCCTTTTTAGGGGTCAATACGTCCTTTTTGCTGTAAAATCCCTCACTTCTATGTTCCGGACATCTCATTTAGGGCACAAAGCCTTGTTTTGTGGTCCCAAAGCTTCCTCTTCAGAGTCCAAAGCTTTGATTCTGTGGTTGAATTCCTCGTTTTATAATCCAAACCCTCACGTTTATTGCACAAACCCTCATTTTTAGGGCCCAAACGCTCATTTTTATGCTGCAAATCATTTCACTGGAAAATGCCTCCTTTTTATGCTCCAAACGCCTCCTTTAGGGCACGATGTCTGAATGTTAGGTCCCAAAGATTTGGTTAAGAGCCCAAAGCTTGGAGTCTAGGGTTGAAAGCCTGCTTTTTACTCTACAAACCCTCCTGTTTAGGGTACAAACCCTCCTTTTTGGTGCACAAGCCCTCGCTGTTAGGGTGCAAACACTCACGTTAAGATTCCCAAGCTTCGAGTCCAGGGTTGAAATCCACATCTTTATGCTCCAAACGACCGTCTTTGGGCTTCAAATCCGACTTTTAATTCTGAAATCCCACTTTTTTACGCTCCAAACGCTACATTAAGGGCACAAAGTCTCCATTTTAGGTCACAACGCTTCCTTTTTAGAGTCCGGAACGTTGGTTCCAGGGTTGAAAGCCTCCCTGTTCTGCTTCAAAGTGTCATTTAGAAGGTACAAGCCCTCATTTTTAGGGCGCAACGCCTCATTTTTTGGCCGCGAATCCTCCTTTTTAGGGGTCAATACGTCCTTTTTGCTGTAAAATCCCTCACTTTTATGTTCCGGACATCTCATTTAGGGCACAAAGCCTTGTTTTGTGGTCCCAAAGCTTCCTCTTCAGAGTCCAAAGCTTTGATTCTGTGGTTGAATTCCTCGTTTTATAATCCAAACCCTCACGTTTATTGCACAAACCCTCATTTTTAGGGCCCAAACGCTCATTTTTATGCTGCAAATCATTTCACTGGAAAATGCCTCCTTTTTATGCTCCAAACGCCTCCTTTAGGGCACGATGTCTGAATGTTAGGTCCCAAAGATTTGGTTAAGAGCCCAAAGCTTGGAGTCTAGGGTTGAAAGCCTGCTTTTTACTCTACAAACCCTCCTGTTTAGGGTACAAACCCTCCTTTTTGGTGCACAAGCCCTCGCTGTTAGGGTGCAAACACTCACGTTAAGATTCCCAAGCTTCGAGTCCAGGGTTGAAATCCACATCTTTATGCTCCAAACGACCGTCTTTGGGCTTCAAATCCGACTTTTAATTCTGAAATCCCACTTTTTTACGCTCCAAACGCTACATTAAGGGCACAAAGTCTCCATTTTAGGTCACAACGCTTCCTTTTTAGAGTCCGGAACGTTGGTTCCAGGGTTGAAAGCCTCCCTGTTCTGCTTCAAAGCGTCATTTAGAAGGTACAAGCCCTCATTTTTAGGGCGCAACGCCTCATTTTTTGGCCGCGAATCCTCCTTTTTAGGGGTCAATACGTCCTTTTTGCTGTAAAATCCCTCACTTCTATGTTCCGGACATCTCATTTAGGGCACAAAGCCTTGTTTTGTGGTCCCAAAGCTTCCTCTTCAGAGTCCAAAGCTTTGATTCTGTGGTTGAATTCCTCGTTTTATAATCCAAACCCTCACGTTTATTGCACAAACCCTCATTTTTAGGGCCCAAACGCTCATTTTTATGCTGCAAATCATTTCACTGGAAAATGCCTCCTTTTTATGCTCCAAACGCCTCCTTTAGGGCACGATGTCTGAATGTTAGGTCCCAAAGATTTGGTTAAGAGCCCAAAGCTTGGAGTCTAGGGTTGAAAGCCTGCTTTTTACTCTACAAACCCTCCTGTTTAGGGTACAAACCCTCCTTTTTGGTGCACAAGCCCTCGCTGTTAGGGTGCAAACACTCACGTTAAGATTCCCAAGCTTCGAGTCCAGGGTTGAAATCCACATCTTTATGCTCCAAACGACCGTCTTTGGGCTTCAAATCCGACTTTTAATTCTGAAATCCCACTTTTTTACGCTCCAAACGCTACATTAAGGGCACAAAGTCTCCATTTTAGGTCACAACGCTTCCTTTTTAGAGTCCGGAACGTTGGTTCCAGGGTTGAAAGCCTCCCTGTTCTGCTTCAAAGCATCATTTAGAAGGTACAAGCCCTCATTTTTAGGGCGCAACGCCTCATTTTTTGGCCGCGAATCCTCCTTTTTAGGGGTCAATACGTCCTTTTTGCTGTAAAATCCCTCACTTCTATGTTCCGGACATCTCATTTAGGGCACAAAGCCTTGTTTTGTGGTCCCAAAGCTTCCTCTTCAGAGTCCAAAGCTTTGATTCTGTGGTTGAATTCCTCGTTTTATAATCCAAACCCTCACGTTTATTGCACAAACCCTCATTTTTAGGGCCCAAACGCTCATTTTTATGCTGCAAATCATTTCACTGGAAAATGCCTCCTTTTTATGCTCCAAACGCCTCCTTTAGGGCACGATGTCTGAATGTTAGGTCCCAAAGATTTGGTTAAGAGCCCAAAGCTTGGAGTCTAGGGTTGAAAGCCTGCTTTTTACTCTACAAACCCTCCTGTTTAGGGTACAAACCCTCCTTTTTGGTGCACAAGCCCTCGCTGTTAGGGTGCAAACACTCACGTTAAGATTCCCAAGCTTCGAGTCCAGGGTTGAAATCCACATCTTTATGCTCCAAACGACCGTCTTTGGGCTTCAAATCCGACTTTTAATTCTGAAATCCCACTTTTTTACGCTCCAAACGCTACATTAAGGGCACAAAGTCTCCATTTTAGGTCACAACGCTTCCTTTTTAGAGTCCGGAACGTTGGTTCCAGGGTTGAAAGCCTCCCTGTTCTGCTTCAAAGCGTCATTTAGAAGGTACAAGCCCTCATTTTTAGGGCGCAACGCCTCATTTTTTGGCCGCGAATCCTCCTTTTTAGGGGTCAATACGTCCTTTTTGCTGTAAAATCCCTCACTTCTATGTTCCGGACATCTCTTTTAGGGCACAAAGCCTTGTTTTGTGGTCCCAAAGCTTCCTCTTCAGAGTCCAAAGCTTTGATTCTGTGGTTGAATTCCTCGTTTTATAATCCAAACCCTCACGTTTATTGCACAAACCCTCATTTTTAGGGCCCAAACGCTCATTTTTATGCTGCAAATCATTTCACTGGAAAATGCCTCCTTTTTATGCTCCAAACGCCTCCTTTAGGGCACGATGTCTGAATGTTAGGTCCCAAAGATTTGGTTAAGAGCCCAAAGCTTGGAGTCTAGGGTTGAAAGCCTGATTTTTACTCTACAAACCCTCCTGTTTAGGGTACAAACCCTCCTTTTTGGTGCACAAGCCCTCGCTGTTAGGGTGCAAACACTCACGTTAAGA
Source organism: Strix aluco (assembly GCF_031877795.1). NCBI lineage: Eukaryota > Metazoa > Chordata > Aves > Strigiformes > Strigidae > Strix > Strix aluco. The sequence continues at coordinate 7,078,097 of NC_133970.1, forward strand.
TTCCCAAGCTTCGAGTCCAGGGTTGAAATCCACATCTTTATGCTCCAAACGACCGTCTTTAGGCTTCAAATCCGACTTTTAATTCTGAAATCCCACTTTTTTACGCTCCAAACGCTACATTAAGGGCACAAAGTCTCCATTTTAGGTCACAACGCTTCCTTTTTAGAGTCCGGAACGTTGGTTCCAGGGTTGAAAGCCTCCCTGTTCTGCTTCAAAGCGTCATTTAGAAGGTACAAGCCCTCATTTTTAGGGCGCAACGCCTCATTTTTTGGCCGCGAATCCTCCTTTTTAGGGGTCAATACGTCCTTTTTGCTGTAAAATCCCTCACTTTTATGTTCCGGACATCTCTTTTAGGGCACAAAGCCTTGTTTTGTGGTCCCAAAGCTTCCTCTTCAGAGTCCAAAGCTTTGATTCTGTGGTTGAATTCCTCGTTTTATAATCCAAACCCTCACGTTTATTGCACAAACCCTCATTTTTAGGGCCCAAACGCTCATTTTTATGCTGCAAATCATTTCACTGGAAAATGCCTCCTTTTTATGCTCCAAACGCCTCCTTTAGGGCACGATGTCTGAATGTTAGGTCCCAAAGATTTGGTTAAGAGCCCAAAGCTTGGAGTCTAGGGTTGAAAGCCTGCTTTTTACTCTACAAACCCTCCTGTTTAGGGTACAAACCCTCCTTTTTGGTGCACAAGCCCTCGCTGTTAGGGTGCAAACACTCACGTTAAGATTCCCAAGCTTCGAGTCCAGGGTTGAAATCCACATCTTTATGCTCCAAACGACCGTCTTTAGGCTTCAAATCCGACTTTTAATTCTGAAATCCCACTTTTTTACGCTCCAAACGCTACATTAAGGGCACAAAGTCTCCATTTTAGGTCACAACGCTTCCTTTTTAGAGTCCGGAACGTTGGTTCCAGGGTTGAAAGCCTCCCTGTTCTGCTTCAAAGCGTCATTTAGAAGGTACAAGCCCTCATTTTTAGGGCGCAACGCCTCATTTTTTGGCCGCGAATCCTCCTTTTTAGGGGTCAATACGTCCTTTTTGCTGTAAAATCCCTCACTTTTATGTTCCGGACATCTCATTTAGGGCACAAAGCCTTGTTTTGTGGTCCCAAAGCTTCCTCTTCAGAGTCCAAAGCTTTGATTCTGTGGTTGAATTCCTCGTTTTATAATCCAAACCCTCACGTTTATTGCACAAACCCTCATTTTTAGGGCCCAAACGCTCATTTTTATGCTGCAAATCATTTCACTGGAAAATGCCTCCTTTTTATGCTCCAAACGCCTCCTTTAGGGCACGATGTCTGAATGTTAGGTCCCAAAGATTTGGTTAAGAGCCCAAAGCTTGGAGTCTAGGGTTGAAAGCCTGCTTTTTACTCTACAAACCCTCCTGTTTAGGGTACAAACCCTCCTTTTTGGTGCACAAGCCCTCGCTGTTAGGGTGCAAACACTCACGTTAAGATTCCCAAGCTTCGAGTCCAGGGTTGAAATCCACATCTTTATGCTCCAAACGACCGTCTTTAGGCTTCAAATCCAACTTTTAATTCTGAAATCCCACTTTTTTACGCTCCAAACGCTACATTAAGGGCACAAAGTCTCCATTTTAGGTCACAACGCTTCCTTTTTAGAGTCCGGAACGTTGGTTCCAGGGTTGAAAGCCTCCCTGTTCTGCTTCAAAGCGTCATTTAGAAGGTACAAGCCCTCATTTTTAGGGCGCAACGCCTCATTTTTTGGCCGCGAATCCTCCTTTTTAGGGGTCAATACGTCCTTTTTGCTGTAAAATCCCTCACTTCTATGTTCCGGACATCTCATTTAGGGCACAAAGCCTTGTTTTGTGGTCCCAAAGCTTCCTCTTCAGAGTCCAAAGCTTTGATTCTGTAGTTGAATTCCTCGTTTTATAATCCAAACCCTCACGTTTATTGCACAAACCCTCATTTTTAGGGCCCAAACGCTCATTTTTATGCTGCAAATCATTTCACTGGAAAATGCCTCCTTTTTATGCTCCAAACGCCTCCTTTAGGGCACGATGTCTGAATGTTAGGTCCCAAAGATTTGGTTAAGAGCCCAAAGCTTGGAGTCTAGGGTTGAAAGCCTGCTTTTTACTCTACAAACCCTCCTGTTTAGGGTACAAACCCTCCTTTTTGGTGCACAAGCCCTCGCTGTTAGGGTGCAAACACTCACGTTAAGATTCCCAAGCTTCGAGTCCAGGGTTGAAATCCACATCTTTATGCTCCAAACGACCGTCTTTAGGCTTCAAATCCGACTTTTAATTCTGAAATCCCACTTTTTTACGCTCCAAACGCTACATTAAGGGCACAAAGTCTCCATTTTAGGTCACAACGCTTCCTTTTTAGAGTCCGGAACGTTGGTTCCAGGGTTGAAAGCCTCCCTGTTCTGCTTCAAAGCGTCATTTAGAAGGTACAAGCCCTCATTTTTAGGGCGCAACGCCTCATTTTTTGGCCGCGAATCCTCCTTTTTAGGGGTCAATACGTCCTTTTTGCTGTAAAATCCCTCACTTCTATGTTCCGGACATCTCATTTAGGGCACAAAGCCTTGTTTTGTGGTCCCAAAGCTTCCTCTTCAGAGTCCAAAGCTTTGATTCTGTGGTTGAATTCCTCGTTTTATAATCCAAACCCTCACGTTTATTGCACAAACCCTCATTTTTAGGGCCCAAACGCTCATTTTTATGCTGCAAATCATTTCACTGGAAAATGCCTCCTTTTTATGCTCCAAACGCCTCCTTTAGGGCACGATGTCTGAATGTTAGGTCCCAAAGATTTGGTTAAGAGCCCAAAGCTTGGAGTCTAGGGTTGAAAGCCTGCTTTTTACTCTACAAACCCTCCTGTTTAGGGTACAAACCCTCCTTTTTGGTGCACAAGCCCTCGCTGTTAGGGTGCAAACACTCACGTTAAGATTCCCAAGCTTCGAGTCCAGGGTTGAAATCCACATCTTTATGCTCCAAACGACCGTCTTTGGGCTTCAAATCCGACTTTTAATTCTGAAATCCCACTTTTTTACGCTCCAAACGCTACATTAAGGGCACAAAGTCTCCATTTTAGGTCACAACGCTTCCTTTTTAGAGTCCGGAACGTTGGTTCCAGGGTTGAAAGCCTCCCTGTTCTGCTTCAAAGCGTCATTTAGAAGGTACAAGCCCTCATTTTTAGGGCGCAACGCCTCATTTTTTGGCCGCGAATCCTCCTTTTTAGGGGTCAATACGTCCTTTTTGCTGTAAAATCCCTCACTTTTATGTTCCGGACATCTCATTTAGGGCACAAAGCCTTGTTTTGTGGTCCCAAAGCTTCCTCTTCAGAGTCCAAAGCTTTGATTCTGTGGTTGAATTCCTCGTTTTATAATCCAAACCCTCACGTTTATTGCACAAACCCTCATTTTTAGGGCCCAAACGCTCATTTTTATGCTGCAAATCATTTCACTGGAAAATGCCTCCTTTTTATGCTCCAAACGCCTCCTTTAGGGCACGATGTCTGAATGTTAGGTCCCAAAGATTTGGTTAAGAGCCCAAAGCTTGGAGTCTAGGGTTGAAAGCCTGCTTTTTACTCTACAAACCCTCCTGTTTAGGGTACAAACCCTCCTTTTTGGTGCACAAGCCCTCGCTGTTAGGGTGCAAACACTCACGTTAAGATTCCCAAGCTTCGAGTCCAGGGTTGAAATCCACATCTTTATGCTCCAAACGACCGTCTTTGGGCTTCAAATCCGACTTTTAATTCTGAAATCCCACTTTTTTACGCTCCAAACGCTACATTAAGGGCACAAAGTCTCCATTTTAGGTCACAACGCTTCCTTTTTAGAGTCCGGAACGTTGGTTCCAGGGTTGAAAGCCTCCCTGTTCTGCCTCAAAGCGTCATTTAGAAGGTACAAGCCCTCATTTTTAGGGCGCAACGCCTCATTTTTTGGCCGCGAATCCTCCTTTTTAGGGGTCAATACGTCCTTTTTGCTGTAAAATCCCTCACTTCTATGTTCCGGACATCTCATTTAGGGCACAAAGCCTTGTTTTGTGGTCCCAAAGCTTCCTCTTCAGAGTCCAAAGCTTTGATTCTGTGGTTGAATTCCTCGTTTTATAATCCAAACCCTCACGTTTATTGCACAAACCCTCATTTTTAGGGCCCAAACGCTCATTTTTATGCTGCAAATCATTTCACTGGAAAATGCCTCCTTTTTATGCTCCAAACGCCTCCTTTAGGGCACGATGTCTGAATGTTAGGTCCCAAAGATTTGGTTAAGAGCCCAAAGCTTGGAGTCTAGGGTTGAAAGCCTGCTTTTTACTCTACAAACCCTCCTGTTTAGGGTACAAACCCTCCTTTTTGGTGCACAAGCCCTCGCTGTTAGGGTGCAAACACTCACGTTAAGATTCCCAAGCTTCGAGTCCAGGGTTGAAATCCACATCTTTATGCTCCAAACGACCGTCTTTGGGCTTCAAATCCGACTTTTAATTCTGAAATCCCACTTTTTTACGCTCCAAACGCTACATTAAGGGCACAAAGTCTCCATTTTAGGTCACAACGCTTCCTTTTTAGAGTCCGGAACGTTGGTTCCAGGGTTGAAAGCCTCCCTGTTCTGCTTCAAAGCGTCATTTAGAAGGTACAAGCCCTAATTTTTAGGGCGCAACGCCTCATTTTTTGGCCGCGAATCCTCCTTTTTAGGGGTCAATACGTCCTTTTTGCTGTAAAATCCCTCACTTTTATGTTCCGGACATCTCATTTAGGGCACAAAGCCTTGTTTTGTGGTCCCAAAGCTTCCTCTTCAGAGTCCAAAGCTTTGATTCTGTGGTTGAATTCCTCGTTTTATAATCCAAACCCTCACGTTTATTGCACAAACCCTCATTTTTAGGGCCCAAACGCTCATTTTTATGCTGCAAATCATTTCACTGGAAAATGCCTCCTTTTTATGCTCCAAACGCCTCCTTTAGGGCACGATGTCTGAATGTTAGGTCCCAAAGATTTGGTTAAGAGCCCAAAGCTTGGAGTCTAGGGTTGAAAGCCTGATTTTTACTCTACAAACCCTCCTGTTTAGGGTACAAACCCTCCTTTTTGGTGCACAAGCCCTCGCTGTTAGGGTGCAAACACTCACGTTAAGATTCCCAAGCTTCGAGTCCAGGGTTGAAATCCACATCTTTATGCTCCAAACGACCGTCTTTAGGCTTCAAATCCGACTTTTAATTCTGAAATCCCACTTTTTTACGCTCCAAACGCTACATTAAGGGCACAAAGTCTCCATTTTAGGTCACAACGCTTCCTTTTTAGAGTCCGGAACGTTGGTTCCAGGGTTGAAAGCCTCCCTGTTCTGCTTCAAAGTGTCATTTAGAAGGTACAAGCCCTCATTTTTAGGGCGCAACGCCTCATTTTTTGGCCGCGAATCCTCCTTTTTAGGGGTCAATACGTCCTTTTTGCTGTAAAATCCCTCACTTTTATGTTCCGGACATCTCTTTTAGGGCACAAAGCCTTGTTTTGTGGTCCCAAAGCTTCCTCTTCAGAGTCCAAAGCTTTGATTCTGTGGTTGAATTCCTCGTTTTATAATCCAAACCCTCACGTTTATTGTACAAACCCTCATTTTTAGGGCCCAAACGCTCATTTTTATGCTGCAAATCATTTCACTGGAAAATGCCTCCTTTTTATGCTCCAAACGCCTCCTTTAGGGCACGATGTCTGAATGTTAGGTCCCAAAGATTTGGTTAAGAGCCCAAAGCTTGGAGTCTAGGGTTGAAAGCCTGCTTTTTACTCTACAAACCCTCCTGTTTAGGGTACAAACCCTCCTTTTTGGTGCACAAGCCCTCGCTGTTAGGGTGCAAACACTCACGTTAAGATTCCCAAGCTTCGAGTCCAGGGTTGAAATCCACATCTTTATGCTCCAAACGACCGTCTTTAGGCTTCAAATCCGACTTTTAATTCTGAAATCCCACTTTTTTACGCTCCAAACGCTACATTAAGGGCACAAAGTCTCCATTTTAGGTCACAACGCTTCCTTTTTAGAGTCCGGAACGTTGGTTCCAGGGTTGAAAGCCTCCCTGTTCTGCTTCAAAGCGTCATTTAGAAGGTACAAGTCCTCATTTTTAGGGCGCAACGCCTCATTTTTTGGCCGCGAATCTTCCTTTTTAGGGGTCAATACGTCCTTTTTGCTGTAAAATCCCTCACTTTTATGTTCCGGACATCTCATTTAGGGCACAAAGCCTTGTTTTGTGGTCCCAAAGCTTCCTCTTCAGAGTCCAAAGCTTTGATTCTGTGGTTGAATTCCTCGTTTTATAATCCAAACCCTCACGTTTATTGCACAAACCCTCATTTTTAGGGCCCAAACGCTCATTTTTATGCTGCAAATCATTTCACTGGAAAATGCCTCCTTTTTATGCTCCAAACGCCTCCTTTAGGGCACGATGTCTGAATGTTAGGTCCCAAAGATTTGGTTAAGAGCCCAAAGCTTGGAGTCTAGGGTTGAAAGCCTGCTTTTTACTCTACAAACCCTCCTGTTTAGGGTACAAACCCTCCTTTTTGGTGCACAAGCCCTCGCTGTTAGAGTGCAAACACTCACGTTAAGATTCCCAAGCTTCGAGTCCAGGGTTGAAATCCACATCTTTATGCTCCAAACGACCGTCTTTAGGCTTCAAATCCGACTTTTAATTCTGAAATCCCACTTTTTTACGCTCCAAACGCTACATTAAGGGCACAAAGTCTCCATTTTAGGTCACAACGCTTCCTTTTTAGAGTCCGGAACGTTGGTTCCAGGGTTGAAAGCCTCCCTGTTCTGCTTCAAAGCGTCATTTAGAAGGTACAAGCCCTCATTTTTAGGGCGCAACGCCTCATTTTTTGGCCGCGAATCCTCCTTTTTAGGGGTCAATACGTCCTTTTTGCTGTAAAATCCCTCACTTCTATGTTCCGGACATCTCTTTTAGGGCACAAAGCCTTGTTTTGTGGTCCCAAAGCTTCCTCTTCAGAGTCCAAAGCTTTGATTCTGTGGTTGAATTCCTCGTTTTATAATCCAAACCCTCACGTTTATTGCACAAACCCTCATTTTTAGGGCCCAAACGCTCATTTTTATGCTGCAAATCATTTCACTGGAAAATGCCTCCTTTTTATGCTCCAAACGCCTCCTTTAGGGCACGATGTCTGAATGTTAGGTCCCAAAGATTTGGTTAAGAGCCCAAAGCTTGGAGTCTAGGGTTGAAAGCCTGCTTTTTACTCTACAAACCCTCCTGTTTAGGGTACAAACCCTCCTTTTTGGTGCACAAGCCCTCGCTGTTAGGGTGCAAACACTCACGTTAAGATTCCCAAGCTTCGAGTCCAGGGTTGAAATCCACATCTTTATGCTCCAAACGACCGTCTTTAGGCTTCAAATCCAACTTTTAATTCTGAAATCCCACTTTTTTACGCTCCAAACGCTACATTAAGGGCACAAAGTCTCCATTTTAGGTCACAACGCTTCCTTTTTAGAGTCCGGAACGTTGGTTCCAGGGTTGAAAGCCTCCCTGTTCTGCTTCAAAGCGTCATTTAGAAGGTACAAGCCCTCATTTTTAGGGCGCAACGCCTCATTTTTTGGCCGCGAATCTTCCTTTTTAGGGGTCAATACGTCCTTTTTGCTGTAAAATCCCTCACTTCTATGTTCCGGACATCTCATTTAGGGCACAAAGCCTTGTTTTGTGGTCCCAAAGCTTCCTCTTCAGAGTCCAAAGCTTTGATTCTGTAGTTGAATTCCTCGTTTTATAATCCAAACCCTCACGTTTATTGCACAAACCCTCATTTTTAGGGCCCAAACGCTCATTTTTATGCTGCAAATCATTTCACTGGAAAATGCCTCCTTTTTATGATCCAAACGCCTCCTTTAGGGCACGAGCCTGAATGTTAGGTCCCAAAGATTTGGTTAAGAGCCCAAAGCTTGGAGTCTAGGGTTGAAAGCCTGCTTTTTACTCTACAAACCCTCCTGTTTAGGGTACAAACCCTCCTTTTTGGTGCACAAGCCCTCGCTGTTAGGGTGCAAACACTCACGTTAAGATTCCCAAGCTTCGAGTCCAGGGTTGAAATCCACATCTTTATGCTCCAAACGACCGTCTTTGGGCTTCAAATCCGACTTTTAATTCTGAAATCCCACTTTTTTACGCTCCAAACGCTACATTAAGGGCACAAAGTCTCCATTTTAGGTCACAACGCTTCCTTTTTAGAGTCCGGAACGTTGGTTCCAGGGTTGAAAGCCTCCCTGTTCTGCTTCAAAGCGTCATTTAGAAGGTACAAGCCCTCATTTTTAGGGCGCAACGCCTCATTTTTTGGCCGCGAATCTTCCTTTTTAGGGGTCAATACGTCCTTTTTGCTGTAAAATCCCTCACTTCTATGTTCCGGACATCTCATTTAGGGCACAAAGCCTTGTTTTGTGGTCCCAAAGCTTCCTCTTCAGAGTCCAAAGCTTTGATTCTGTGGTTGAATTCCTCGTTTTATAATCCAAACCCTCACGTTTATTGCACAAACCCTCATTTTTAGGGCCCAAACGCTCATTTTTATGCTGCAAATCATTTCACTGGAAAATGCCTCCTTTTTATGCTCCAAACGCCTCCTTTAGGGCACGATGTCTGAATGTTAGGTCCCAAAGATTTGGTTAAGAGCCCAAAGCTTGGAGTCTAGGGTTGAAAGCCTGCTTTTTACTCTACAAACCCTCCTGTTTAGGGTACAAACCCTCCTTTTTGGTGCACAAGCCCTCGCTGTTAGGGTGCAAACACTCACGTTAAGATTCCCAAGCTTCGAGTCCAGGGTTGAAATCCACATCTTTATGCTCCAAACGACCGTCTTTGGGCTTCAAATCCGACTTTTAATTCTGAAATCCCACTTTTTTACGCTCCAAACGCTACATTAAGGGCACAAAGTCTCAATTTTAGGTCACAACGCTTCCTTTTTAGAGTCCGGAACGTTGGTTCCAGGGTTGAAAGCCTCCCTGTTCTGCTTCAAAGCGTCATTTAGAAGGTACAAGCCCTCATTTTTAGGGCGCAACGCCTCATTTTTTGGCCGCGAATCCTCCTTTTTAGGGGTCAGTACGTCCTTTTTGCTGTAAAATCCCTCACTTCTATGTTCCGGACATCTCTTTTAGGGCACAAAGCCTTGTTTTGTGGTCCCAAAGCTTCCTCTTCAGAGTCCAAAGCTTTGATTCTGTGGTTGAATTCCTCGTTTTATAATCCAAACCCTCACGTTTATTGCACAAACCCTCATTTTTAGGGCCCAAACGCTCATTTTTATGCTGCAAATCATTTCACTGGAAAATGCCTCCTTTTTATGCTCCAAACGCCTCCTTTAGGGCACGATGTCTGAATGTTAGGTCCCAAAGATTTGGTTAAGAGCCCAAAGCTTGGAGTCTAGGGTTGAAAGCCTGCTTTTTACTCTACAAACCCTCCTGTTTAGGGTACAAACCCTCCTTTTTGGTGCACAAGCCCTCGCTGTTAGGGTGCAAACACTCACGTTAAGATTCCCAAGCTTCGAGTCCAGGGTTGAAATCCACATCTTTATGCTCCAAACGACCGTCTTTGGGCTTCAAATCCGACTTTTAATTCTGAAATCCCACTTTTTTACGCTCCAAACGCTACATTAAGGGCACAAAGTCTCCATTTTAGGTCACAACGCTTCCTTTTTAGAGTCCGGAACGTTGGTTCCAGGGTTGAAAGCCTCCCTGTTCTGCTTCAAAGCGTCATTTAGAAGGTACAAGCCCTCATTTTTAGGGCGCAACGCCTCATTTTTTGGCCGCGAATCTTCCTTTTTAGGGGTCAATACGTCCTTTTTGCTGTAAAATCCCTCACTTCTATGTTCCGGACATCTCATTTAGGGCACAAAGCCTTGTTTTGTGGTCCCAAAGCTTCCTCTTCAGAGTCCAAAGCTTTGATTCTGTGGTTGAATTCCTCGTTTTATAATCCAAACCCTCACGTTTATTGCACAAACCCTCATTTTTAGGGCCCAAACGCTCATTTTTATGCTGCAAATCATTTCACTGGAAAATGCCTCCTTTTTATGCTCCAAACGCCTCCTTTAGGGCACGATGTCTGAATGTTAGGTCCCAAAGATTTGGTTAAGAGCCCAAAGCTTGGAGTCTAGGGTTGAAAGCCTGCTTTTTACTCTACAAACCCTCCTGTTTAGGGTACAAACCCTCCTTTTTGGTGCACAAGCCCTCGCTGTTAGGGTGCAAACACTCACGTTAAGATTCCCAAGCTTCGAGTCCAGGGTTGAAATCCACATCTTTATGCTCCAAACGACCGTCTTTGGGCTTCAAATCCGACTTTTAATTCTGAAATCCCACTTTTTTACGCTCCAAACGCTACATTAAGGGCACAAAGTCTCCATTTTAGGTCACAACGCTTCCTTTTTAGAGTCCGGAACGTTGGTTCCAGGGTTGAAAGCCTCCCTGTTCTGCTTCAAAGCGTCATTTAGAAGGTACAAGCCCTCATTTTTAGGGCGCAACGCCTCATTTTTTGGCCGCGAATCCTCCTTTTTAGGGGTCAATACGTCCTTTTTGCTGTAAAATCCCTCACTTCTATGTTCCGGACATCTCTTTTAGGGCACAAAGCCTTGTTTTGTGGTCCCAAAGCTTCCTCTTCAGAGTCCAAAGCTTTGATTCTGTGGTTGAATTCCTCGTTTTATAATCCAAACCCTCACGTTTATTGCACAAACCCTCATTTTTAGGGCCCAAACGCTCATTTTTATGCTGCAAATCATTTCACTGGAAAATGCCTCCTTTTTATGCTCCAAACGCCTCCTTTAGGGCACGATGTCTGAATGTTAGGTCCCAAAGATTTGGTTAAGAGCCCAAAGCTTGGAGTCTAGGGTTGAAAGCCTGCTTTTTACTCTACAAACCCTCCTGTTTAGGGTACAAACCCTCCTTTTTGGTGCACAAGCCCTCGCTGTTAGGGTGCAAACACTCACGTTAAGATTCCCAAGCTTCGAGTCCAGGGTTGAAATCCACATCTTTATGCTCCAAGCGACCGTCTTTAGGCTTCAAATCCGACTTTTAATTCTGAAATCCCACTTTTTTACGCTCCAAACGCTACATTAAGGGCACAAAGTCTCCATTTTAGGTCACAACGCTTCCTTTTTAGAGTCCGGAACGTTGGTTCCAGGGTTGAAAGCCTCCCTGTTCTGCTTCAAAGCGTCATTTAGAAGGTACAAGCCCTCATTTTTAGGGCGCAACGCCTCATTTTTTGGCCGCGAATCCTCCTTTTTAGGGGTCAGTACGTCCTTTTTGCTGTAAAATCCCTCACTTCTATGTTCCGGACATCTCTTTTAGGGCACAAAGCCTTGTTTTGTGGTCCCAAAGCTTCCTCTTCAGAGTCCAAAGCTTTGATTCTGTGGTTGAATTCCTCGTTTTATAATCCAAACCCTCACGTTTATTGCACAAACCCTCATTTTTAGGGCCCAAACGCTCATTTTTATGCTGCAAATCATTTCACTGGAAAATGCCTCCTTTTTATGCTCCAAACGCCTCCTTTAGGGCACGATGTCTGAATGTTAGGTCCCAAAGATTTGGTTAAGAGCCCAAAGCTTGGAGTCTAGGGTTGAAAGCCTGCTTTTTACTCTACAAACCCTCCTGTTTAGGGTACAAACCCTCCTTTTTGGTGCACAAGCCCTCGCTGTTAGGGTGCAAACACTCACGTTAAGATTCCCAAGCTTCGAGTCCAGGGTTGAAATCCACATCTTTATGCTCCAAACGACCGTCTTTGGGCTTCAAATCCGACTTTTAATTCTGAAATCCCACTTTTTTACGCTCCAAACGCTACATTAAGGGCACAAAGTCTCCATTTTAGGTCACAACGCTTCCTTTTTAGAGTCCGGAACGTTGGTTCCAGGGTTGAAAGCCTCCCTGTTCTGCTTCAAAGCGTCATTTAGAAGGTACAAGCCCTCATTTTTAGGGCGCAACGCCTCATTTTTTGGCCGCGAATCCTCCTTTTTAGGGGTCAGTACGTCCTTTTTGCTGTAAAATCCCTCACTTCTATGTTCCGGACATCTCTTTTAGGGCACAAAGCCTTGTTTTGTGGTCCCAAAGCTTCCTCTTCAGAGTCCAAAGCTTTGATTCTGTGGTTGAATTCCTCGTTTTATAATCCAAACCCTCACGTTTATTGCACAAACCCTCATTTTTAGGGCCCAAACGCTCATTTTTATGCTGCAAATCATTTCACTGGAAAATGCCTCCTTTTTATGCTCCAAACGCCTCCTTTAGGGCACGATGTCTGAATGTTAGGTCCCAAAGATTTGGTTAAGAGCCCAAAGCTTGGAGTCTAGGGTTCAAAGCCTGCTTTTTACTCTACAAACCCTCCTGTTTAGGGTACAAACCCTCCTTTTTGGTGCACAAGCCCTCGCTGTTAGGGTGCAAACACTCACGTTAAGATTCCCAAGCTTCGAGTCCAGGGTTGAAATCCACATCTTTATGCTCCAAACGACCGTCTTTAGGCTTCAAATCCGACTTTTAATTCTGAAATCCCACTTTTTTACGCTCCAAACGCTACATTAAGGGCACAAAGTCTCCATTTTAGGTCACAACGCTTCCTTTTTAGAGTCCGGAACGTTGGTTCCAGGGTTGAAAGCCTCCCTGTTCTGCTTCAAAGCGTCATTTAGAAGGTACAAGCCCTCATTTTTAGGGCGCAACGCCTCATTTTTTGGCCGCGAATCCTCCTTTTTAGGGGTCAGTACGTCCTTTTTGCTGTAAAATCCCTCACTTCTATGTTCCGGACATCTCTTTTAGGGCACAAAGCCTTGTTTTGTGGTCCCAAAGCTTCCTCTTCAGAGTCCAAAGCTTTGATTCTGTGGTTGAATTCCTCGTTTTATAATCCAAACCCTCACGTTTATTGCACAAACCCTCATTTTTAGGGCCCAAACGCTCATTTTTATGCTGCAAATCATTTCACTGGAAAATGCCTCCTTTTTATGCTCCAAACGCCTCCTTTAGGGCACGATGTCTGAATGTTAGGTCCCAAAGATTTGGTTAAGAGCCCAAAGCTTGGAGTCTAGGGTTGAAAGCCTGCTTTTTACTCTACAAACCCTCCTGTTTAGGGTACAAACCCTCCTTTTTGGTGCACAAGCCCTCGCTGTTAGGGTGCAAACACTCACGTTAAGATTCCCAAGCTTCGAGTCCAGGGTTGAAATCCACATCTTTATGCTCCAAACGACCGTCTTTAGGCTTCAAATCCGACTTTTAATTCTGAAATCCCACTTTTTTACGCTCCAAACGCTACATTAAGGGCACAAAGTCTCCATTTTAGGTCACAACGCTTCCTTTTTAGAGTCCGGAACGTTGGTTCCAGGGTTGAAAGCCTCCCTGTTCTGCTTCAAAGCGTCATTTAGAAGGTACAAGCCCTCATTTTTAGGGCGCAACGCCTCATTTTTTGGCCGCGAATCCTCCTTTTTAGGGGTCAATACGTCCTTTTTGCTGTAAAATCCCTCACTTTTATGTTCCGGACATCTCATTTAGGGCACAAAGCCTTGTTTTGTGGTCCCAAAGCTTCCTCTTCAGAGTCCAAAGCTTTGATTCTGTGGTTGAATTCCTCGTTTTATAATCCAAACCCTCACGTTTATTGCACAAACCCTCATTTTTAGGGCCCAAACGCTCATTTTTATGCTGCAAATCATTTCACTGGAAAATGCCTCCTTTTTATGCTCCAAACGCCTCCTTTAGGGCACGATGTCTGAATGTTAGGTCCCAAAGATTTGGTTAAGAGCCCAAAGCTTGGAGTCTAGGGTTGAAAGCCTGCTTTTTACTCTACAAACCCTCCTGTTTAGGGTACAAACCCTCCTTTTTGGTGCACAAGCCCTCGCTGTTAGGGTGCAAACACTCACGTTAAGATTCCCAAGCTTCGAGTCCAGGGTTGAAATCCACATCTTTATGCTCCAAACGACCGTCTTTAGGCTTCAAATCCGACTTTTAATTCTGAAATCCCACTTTTTTACGCTCCAAACGCTACATTAAGGGCACAAAGTCTCCATTTTAGGTCACAACGCTTCCTTTTTAGAGTCCGGAACGTTGGTTCCAGGGTTGAAAGCCTCCCTGTTCTGCTTCAAAGCGTCATTTAGAAGGTACAAGCCCTCATTTTTAGGGCGCAACGCCTCATTTTTTGGCCGCGAATCCTCCTTTTTAGGGGTCAATACGTCCTTTTTGCTGTAAAATCCCTCACTTTTATGTTCCGGACATCTCATTTAGGGCACAAAGCCTTGTTTTGTGGTCCCAAAGCTTCCTCTTCAGAGTCCAAAGCTTTGATTCTGTGGTTGAATTCCTCGTTTTATAATCCAAACCCTCACGTTTATTGCACAAACCCTCATTTTTAGGGCCCAAACGCTCATTTTTATGCTGCAAATCATTTCACTGGAAAATGCCTCCTTTTTATGCTCCAAACGCCTCCTTTAGGGCACGATGTCTGAATGTTAGGTCCCAAAGATTTGGTTAAGAGCCCAAAGCTTGGAGTCTAGGGTTGAAAGCCTGCTTTTTACTCTACAAACCCTCCTGTTTAGGGTACAAACCCTCCTTTTTGGTGCACAAGCCCTCGCTGTTAGGGTGCAAACACTCACGTTAAGATTCCCAAGCTTCGAGTCCAGGGTTGAAATCCACATCTTTATGCTCCAAACGACCGTCTTTGGGCTTCAAATCCGACTTTTAATTCTGAAATCCCACTTTTTTACGCTCCAAACGCTACATTAAGGGCACAAAGTCTCCATTTTAGGTCACAACGCTTCCTTTTTAGAGTCCGGAACGTTGGTTCCAGGGTTGAAAGCCTCCCTGTTCTGCTTCAAAGCGTCATTTAGAAGGTACAAGCCCTCATTTTTAGGGCGCAACGCCTCATTTTTTGGCCGCGAATCCTCCTTTTTAGGGGTCAATACGTCCTTTTTGCTGTAAAATCCCTCACTTCTATGTTCCGGACATCTCATTTAGGGCACAAAGCCTTGTTTTGTGGTCCCAAAGCTTCCTCTTCAGAGTCCAAAGCTTTGATTCTGTGGTTGAATTCCTCGTTTTATAATCCAAACCCTCACGTTTATTGCACAAACCCTCATTTTTAGGGCCCAAACGCTCATTTTTATGCTGCAAATCATTTCACTGGAAAATGCCTCCTTTTTATGCTCCAAACGCCTCCTTTAGGGCACGATGTCTGAATGTTAGGTCCCAAAGATTTGGTTAAGAGCCCAAAGCTTGGAGTCTAGGGTTGAAAGCCTGCTTTTTACTCTACAAACCCTCCTGTTTAGGGTACAAACCCTCCTTTTTGGTGCACAAGCCCTCGCTGTTAGGGTGCAAACACTCACGTTAAGATTCCCAAGCTTCGAGTCCAGGGTTGAAATCCACATCTTTATGCTCCAAACGACCGTCTTTGGGCTTCAAATCCGACTTTTAATTCTGAAATCCCACTTTTTTACGCTCCAAACGCTACATTAAGGGCACAAAGTCTCCATTTTAGGTCACAACGCTTCCTTTTTAGAGTCCGGAACGTTGGTTCCAGGGTTGAAAGCCTCCCTGTTCTGCTTCAAAGCGTCATTTAGAAGGTACAAGCCCTCATTTTTAGGGCGCAACGCCTCATTTTTTGGCCGCGAATCCTCCTTTTTAGGGGTCAATACGTCCTTTTTGCTGTAAAATCCCTCACTTTTATGTTCCGGACATCTCATTTAGGGCACAAAGCCTTGTTTTGTGGTCCCAAAGCTTCCTCTTCAGAGTCCAAAGCTTTGATTCTGTGGTTGAATTCCTCGTTTTATAATCCAAACCCTCACGTTTATTGCACAAACCCTCATTTTTAGGGCCCAAACGCTCATTTTTATGCTGCAAATCATTTCACTGGAAAATGCCTCCTTTTTATGCTCCAAACGCCTCCTTTAGGGCACGATGTCTGAATGTTAGGTCCCAAAGATTTGGTTAAGAGCCCAAAGCTTGGAGTCTAGGGTTGAAAGCCTGATTTTTACTCTACAAACCCTCCTGTTTAGGGTACAAACCCTCCTTTTTGGTGCACAAGCCCTCGCTGTTAGGGTGCAAACACTCACGTTAAGATTCCCAAGCTTCGAGTCCAGGGTTGAAATCCACATCTTTATGCTCCAAACGACCGTCTTTAGGCTTCAAATCCGACTTTTAATTCTGAAATCCCACTTTTTTACGCTCCAAACGCTACATTAAGGGCACAAAGTCTCCATTTTAGGTCACAACGCTTCCTTTTTAGAGTCCGGAACGTTGGTTCCAGGGTTGAAAGCCTCCCTGTTCTGCTTCAAAGTGTCATTTAGAAGGTACAAGCCCTCATTTTTAGGGCGCAACGCCTCATTTTTTGGCCGCGAATCCTCCTTTTTAGGGGTCAATACGTCCTTTTTGCTGTAAAATCCCTCACTTTTATGTTCCGGACATCTCTTTTAGGGCACAAAGCCTTGTTTTGTGGTCCCAAAGCTTCCTCTTCAGAGTCCAAAGCTTTGATTCTGTGGTTGAATTCCTCGTTTTATAATCCAAACCCTCACGTTTATTGTACAAACCCTCATTTTTAGGGCCCAAACGCTCATTTTTATGCTGCAAATCATTTCACTGGAAAATGCCTCCTTTTTATGCTCCAAACGCCTCCTTTAGGGCACGATGTCTGAATGTTAGGTCCCAAAGATTTGGTTAAGAGCCCAAAGCTTGGAGTCTAGGGTTGAAAGCCTGCTTTTTACTCTACAAACCCTCCTGTTTAGGGTACAAACCCTCCTTTTTGGTGCACAAGCCCTCGCTGTTAGGGTGCAAACACTCACGTTAAGATTCCCAAGCTTCGAGTCCAGGGTTGAAATCCACATCTTTATGCTCCAAACGACCGTCTTTAGGCTTCAAATCCGACTTTTAATTCTGAAATCCCACTTTTTTACGCTCCAAACACTACATTAAGGGCACAAAGTCTCCATTTTAGGTCACAACGCTTCCTTTTTAGAGTCCGGAACGTTGGTTCCAGGGTTGAAAGCCTCCCTGTTCTGCTTCAAAGCGTCATTTAGAAGGTACAAGCCCTCATTTTTAGGGCGCAACGCCTCATTTTTTGGCCGCGAATCTTCCTTTTTAGGGGTCAATACGTCCTTTTTGCTGTAAAATCCCTCACTTTTATGTTCCGGACATCTCATTTAGGGCACAAAGCCTTGTTTTGTGGTCCCAAAGCTTCCTCTTCAGAGTCCAAAGCTTTGATTCTGTGGTTGAATTCCTCGTTTTATAATCCAAACCCTCACGTTTATTGCACAAACCCTCATTTTTAGGGCCCAAACGCTCATTTTTATGCTGCAAATCATTTCACTGGAAAATGCCTCCTTTTTATGCTCCAAACGCCTCCTTTAGGGCACGATGTCTGAATGTTAGGTCCCAAAGATTTGGTTAAGAGCCCAAAGCTTGGAGTCTAGGGTTGAAAGCCTGCTTTTTACTCTACAAACCCTCCTGTTTAGGGTACAAACCCTCCTTTTTGGTGCACAAGCCCTCGCTGTTAGAGTGCAAACACTCACGTTAAGATTCCCAAGCTTCGAGTCCAGGGTTGAAATCCACATCTTTATGCTCCAAACGACCGTCTTTAGGCTTCAAATCCGACTTTTAATTCTGAAATCCCACTTTTTTATGCTCCAAACGCTACATTAAGGGCACAAAGTCTCCATTTTAGGTCACAACGCTTCCTTTTTAGAGTCCGGAACGTTGGTTCCAGGGTTGAAAGCCTCCCTGTTCTGCTTCAAAGCGTCATTTAGAAGGTACAAGCCCTCATTTTTAGGGCGCAACGCCTCATTTTTTGGCCGCGAATCCTCCTTTTTAGGGGTCAATACGTCCTTTTTACTGTAAAATCCCTCACTTCTATGTTCCGGACATCTCATTTAGGGCACAAAGCCTTGTTTTGTGGTCCCAAAGCTTCCTCTTCAGAGTCCAAAGCTTTGATTCTGTGGTTGAATTCCTCGTTTTATAATCCAAACCCTCACGTTTATTGCACAAACCCTCATTTTTAGGGCCCAAACGCTCATTTTTATGCTGCAAATCATTTCACTGGAAAATGCCTCCTTTTTATGCTCCAAACGCCTCCTTTAGGGCACGATGTCTGAATGTTAGGTCCCAAAGATTTGGTTAAGAGCCCAAAGCTTGGAGTCTAGGGTTGAAAGCCTGCTTTTTACTCTACAAACCCTCCTGTTTAGGGTACAAACCCTCCTTTTTGGTGCACAAGCCCTCGCTGTTAGGGTGCAAACACTCACGTTAAGATTCCCAAGCTTCGAGTCCAGGGTTGAAATCCACATCTTTATGCTCCAAACGACCGTCTTTAGGCTTCAAATCCAACTTTTAATTCTGAAATCCCACTTTTTTACGCTCCAAACACTACATTAAGGGCACAAAGTCTCCATTTTAGGTCACAACGCTTCCTTTTTAGAGTCCGGAACGTTGGTTCCAGGGTTGAAAGCCTCCCTGTTCTGCTTCAAAGCGTCATTTAGAAGGTACAAGCCCTCATTTTTAGGGCGCAACGCCTCATTTTTTGGCCGCGAATCTTCCTTTTTAGGGGTCAATACGTCCTTTTTGCTGTAAAATCCCTCACTTCTATGTTCCGGACATCTCATTTAGGGCACAAAGCCTTGTTTTGTGGTCCCAAAGCTTCCTCTTCAGAGTCCAAAGCTTTGATTCTGTAGTTGAATTCCTCGTTTTATAATCCAAACCCTCACGTTTATTGCACAAACCCTCATTTTTAGGGCCCAAACGCTCATTTTTATGCTGCAAATCATTTCACTGGAAAATGCCTCCTTTTTATGATCCAAACGCCTCCTTTAGGGCACGAGCCTGAATGTTAGGTCCCAAAGATTTGGTTAAGAGCCCAAAGCTTGGAGTCTAGGGTTGAAAGCCTGCTTTTTACTCTACAAACCCTCCTGTTTAGGGTACAAACCCTCCTTTTTGGTGCACAAGCCCTCGCTGTTAGGGTGCAAACACTCACGTTAAGATTCCCAAGCTTCGAGTCCAGGGTTGAAATCCACATCTTTATGCTCCAAACGACCGTCTTTAGGCTTCAAATCCGACTTTTAATTCTGAAATCCCACTTTTTTACGCTCCAAACGCTACATTAAGGGCACAAAGTCTCCATTTTAGGTCACAACGCTTCCTTTTTAGAGTCCGGAACGTTGGTTCCAGGGTTGAAAGCCTCCCTGTTCTGCTTCAAAGCGTCATTTAGAAGGTACAAGCCCTCATTTTTAGGGCGCAACGCCTCATTTTTTGGCCGCGAATCCTCCTTTTTAGGGGTCAGTACGTCCTTTTTGCTGTAAAATCCCTCACTTCTATGTTCCGGACATCTCATTTAGGGCACAAAGCCTTGTTTTGTGGTCCCAAAGCTTCCTCTTCAGAGTCCAAAGCTTTGATTCTGTGGTTGAATTCCTCGTTTTATAATCCAAACCCTCACGTTTATTGCACAAACCCTCATTTTTAGGGCCCAAACGCTCATTTTTATGCTGCAAATCATTTCACTGGAAAATGCCTCCTTTTTATGCTCCAAACGCCTCCTTTAGGGCACGATGTCTGAATGTTAGGTCCCAAAGATTTGGTTAAGAGCCCAAAGCTTGGAGTCTAGGGTTGAAAGCCTGCTTTTTACTCTACAAACCCTCCTGTTTAGGGTACAAACCCTCCTTTTTGGTGCACAAGCCCTCGCTGTTAGGGTGCAAACACTCACGTTAAGATTCCCAAGCTTCGAGTCCAGGGTTGAAATCCACATCTTTATGCTCCAAACGACCGTCTTTGGGCTTCAAATCCGACTTTTAATTCTGAAATCCCACTTTTTTACGCTCCAAACGCTACATTAAGGGCACAAAGTCTCAATTTTAGGTCACAACGCTTCCTTTTTAGAGTCCGGAACGTTGGTTCCAGGGTTGAAAGCCTCCCTGTTCTGCTTCAAAGCGTCATTTAGAAGGTACAAGCCCTCATTTTTAGGGCGCAACGCCTCATTTTTTGGCCGCGAATCCTCCTTTTTAGGGGTCAGTACGTCCTTTTTGCTGTAAAATCCCTCACTTCTATGTTCCGGACATCTCTTTTAGGGCACAAAGCCTTGTTTTGTGGTCCCAAAGCTTCCTCTTCAGAGTCCAAAGCTTTGATTCTGTGGTTGAATTCCTCGTTTTATAATCCAAACCCTCACGTTTATTGCACAAACCCTCATTTTTAGGGCCCAAACGCTCATTTTTATGCTGCAAATCATTTCACTGGAAAATGCCTCCTTTTTATGCTCCAAACGCCTCCTTTAGGGCACGATGTCTGAATGTTAGGTCCCAAAGATTTGGTTAAGAGCCCAAAGCTTGGAGTCTAGGGTTGAAAGCCTGCTTTTTACTCTACAAACCCTCCTGTTTAGGGTACAAACCCTCCTTTTTGGTGCACAAGCCCTCGCTGTTAGGGTGCAAACACTCACGTTAAGATTCCCAAGCTTCGAGTCCAGGGTTGAAATCCACATCTTTATGCTCCAAACGACCGTCTTTAGGCTTCAAATCCGACTTTTAATTCTGAAATCCCACTTTTTTACGCTCCAAACGCTACATTAAGGGCACAAAGTCTCCATTTTAGGTCACAACGCTTCCTTTTTAGAGTCCGGAACGTTGGTTCCAGGGTTGAAAGCCTCCCTGTTCTGCTTCAAAGCGTCATTTAGAAGGTACAAGCCCTCATTTTTAGGGCGCAACGCCTCATTTTTTGGCCGCGAATCTTCCTTTTTAGGGGTCAATACGTCCTTTTTGCTGTAAAATCCCTCACTTCTATGTTCCGGACATCTCATTTAGGGCACAAAGCCTTGTTTTGTGGTCCCAAAGCTTCCTCTTCAGAGTCCAAAGCTTTGATTCTGTGGTTGAATTCCTCGTTTTATAATCCAAACCCTCACGTTTATTGCACAAACCCTCATTTTTAGGGCCCAAACGCTCATTTTTATGCTGCAAATCATTTCACTGGAAAATGCCTCCTTTTTATGCTCCAAACGCCTCCTTTAGGGCACGATGTCTGAATGTTAGGTCCCAAAGATTTGGTTAAGAGCCCAAAGCTTGGAGTCTAGGGTTGAAAGCCTGCTTTTTACTCTACAAACCCTCCTGTTTAGGGTACAAACCCTCCTTTTTGGTGCACAAGCCCTCGCTGTTAGGGTGCAAACACTCACGTTAAGATTCCCAAGCTTCGAGTCCAGGGTTGAAATCCACATCTTTATGCTCCAAGCGACCGTCTTTAGGCTTCAAATCCGACTTTTAATTCTGAAATCCCACTTTTTTACGCTCCAAACGCTACATTAAGGGCACAAAGTCTCCGTTTTAGGTCACAACGCTTCCTTTTTAGAGTCCGGAACGTTGGTTCCAGGGTTGAAAGCCTCCCTGTTCTGCTTCAAAGCGTCATTTAGAAGGTACAAGCCCTCATTTTTAGGGCGCAACGCCTCATTTTTTGGCCGCGAATCCTCCTTTTTAGGGGTCAGTACGTCCTTTTTGCTGTAAAATCCCTCACTTCTATGTTCCGGACATCTCTTTTAGGGCACAAAGCCTTGTTTTGTGGTCCCAAAGCTTCCTCTTCAGAGTCCAAAGCTTTGATTCTGTGGTTGAATTCCTCGTTTTATAATCCAAACCCTCACGTTTATTGCACAAACCCTCATTTTTAGGGCCCAAACGCTCATTTTTATGCTGCAAATCATTTCACTGGAAAATGCCTCCTTTTTATGCTCCAAACGCCTCCTTTAGGGCACGATGTCTGAATGTTAGGTCCCAAAGATTTGGTTAAGAGCCCAAAGCTTGGAGTCTAGGGTTGAAAGCCTGCTTTTTACTCTACAAACCCTCCTGTTTAGGGTACAAACCCTCCTTTTTGGTGCACAAGCCCTCGCTGTTAGGGTGCAAACACTCACGTTAAGATTCCCAAGCTTCGAGTCCAGGGTTGAAATCCACATCTTTATGCTCCAAACGACCGTCTTTGGGCTTCAAATCCGACTTTTAATTCTGAAATCCCACTTTTTTACGCTCCAAACGCTACATTAAGGGCACAAAGTCTCAATTTTAGGTCACAACGCTTCCTTTTTAGAGTCCGGAACGTTGGTTCCAGGGTTGAAAGCCTCCCTGTTCTGCTTCAAAGCGTCATTTAGAAGGTACAAGCCCTCATTTTTAGGGCGCAACGCCTCATTTTTTGGCCGCGAATCCTCCTTTTTAGGGGTCAGTACGTCCTTTTTGCTGTAAAATCCCTCACTTCTATGTTCCGGACATCTCTTTTAGGGCACAAAGCCTTGTTTTGTGGTCCCAAAGCTTCCTCTTCAGAGTCCAAAGCTTTGATTCTGTGGTTGAATTCCTCGTTTTATAATCCAAACCCTCACGTTTATTGCACAAACCCTCATTTTTAGGGCCCAAACGCTCATTTTTATGCTGCAAATCATTTCACTGGAAAATGCCTCCTTTTTATGCTCCAAACGCCTCCTTTAGGGCACGATGTCTGAATGTTAGGTCCCAAAGATTTGGTTAAGAGCCCAAAGCTTGGAGTCTAGGGTTGAAAGCCTGCTTTTTACTCTACAAACCCTCCTGTTTAGGGTACAAACCCTCCTTTTTGGTGCACAAGCCCTCGCTGTTAGGGTGCAAACACTCACGTTAAGATTCCCAAGCTTCGAGTCCAGGGTTGAAATCCACATCTTTATGCTCCAAACGACCGTCTTTAGGCTTCAAATCCGACTTTTAATTCTGAAATCCCACTTTTTTACGCTCCAAACGCTACATTAAGGGCACAAAGTCTCCATTTTAGGTCACAACGCTTCCTTTTTAGAGTCCGGAACGTTGGTTCCAGGGTTGAAAGCCTCCCTGTTCTGCTTCAAAGCGTCATTTAGAAGGTACAAGCCCTCATTTTTAGGGCGCAACGCCTCATTTTTTGGCCGCGAATCTTCCTTTTTAGGGGTCAATACGTCCTTTTTGCTGTAAAATCCCTCACTTCTATGTTCCGGACATCTCATTTAGGGCACAAAGCCTTGTTTTGTGGTCCCAAAGCTTCCTCTTCAGAGTCCAAAGCTTTGATTCTGTGGTTGAATTCCTCGTTTTATAATCCAAACCCTCACGTTTATTGCACAAACCCTCATTTTTAGGGCCCAAACGCTCATTTTTATGCTGCAAATCATTTCACTGGAAAATGCCTCCTTTTTATGCTCCAAACGCCTCCTTTAGGGCACGATGTCTGAATGTTAGGTCCCAAAGATTTGGTTAAGAGCCCAAAGCTTGGAGTCTAGGGTTGAAAGCCTGCTTTTTACTCTACAAACCCTCCTGTTTAGGGTACAAACCCTCCTTTTTGGTGCACAAGCCCTCGCTGTTAGGGTGCAAACACTCACGTTAAGATTCCCAAGCTTCGAGTCCAGGGTTGAAATCCACATCTTTATGCTCCAAACGACCGTCTTTAGGCTTCAAATCCGACTTTTAATTCTGAAATCCCACTTTTTTACGCTCCAAACGCTACATTAAGGGCACAAAGTCTCCATTTTAGGTCACAACGCTTCCTTTTTAGAGTCCGGAACGTTGGTTCCAGGGTTGAAAGCCTCCCTGTTCTGCTTCAAAGCGTCATTTAGAAGGTACAAGCCCTCATTTTTAGGGCGCAACGCCTCATTTTTTGGCCGCGAATCCTCCTTTTTAGGGGTCAGTACGTCCTTTTTGCTGTAAAATCCCTCACTTCTATGTTCCGGACATCTCTTTTAGGGCACAAAGCCTTGTTTTGTGGTCCCAAAGCTTCCTCTTCAGAGTCCAAAGCTTTGATTCTGTGGTTGAATTCCTCGTTTTATAATCCAAACCCTCACGTTTATTGCACAAACCCTCATTTTTAGGGCCCAAACGCTCATTTTTATGCTGCAAATCATTTCACTGGAAAATGCCTCCTTTTTATGCTCCAAACGCCTCCTTTAGGGCACGATGTCTGAATGTTAGGTCCCAAAGATTTGGTTAAGAGCCCAAAGCTTGGAGTCTAGGGTTGAAAGCCTGCTTTTTACTCTACAAACCCTCCTGTTTAGGGTACAAACCCTCCTTTTTGGTGCACAAGCCCTCGCTGTTAGGGTGCAAACACTCACGTTAAGATTCCCAAGCTTCGAGTCCAGGGTTGAAATCCACATCTTTATGCTCCAAACGACCGTCTTTAGGCTTCAAATCCGACTTTTAATTCTGAAATCCCACTTTTTTACGCTCCAAACGCTACATTAAGGGCACAAAGTCTCCATTTTAGGTCACAACGCTTCCTTTTTAGAGTCCGGAACGTTGGTTCCAGGGTTGAAAGCCTCCCTGTTCTGCTTCAAAGCGTCATTTAGAAGGTACAAGCCCTCATTTTTAGGGCGCAACGCCTCATTTTTTGGCCGCGAATCCTCCTTTTTAGGGGTCAATACGTCCTTTTTGCTGTAAAATCCCTCACTTTTATGTTCCGGACATCTCATTTAGGGCACAAAGCCTTGTTTTGTGGTCCCAAAGCTTCCTCTTCAGAGTCCAAAGCTTTGATTCTGTGGTTGAATTCCTCGTTTTATAATCCAAACCCTCACGTTTATTGCACAAACCCTCATTTTTAGGGCCCAAACGCTCATTTTTATGCTGCAAATCATTTCACTGGAAAATGCCTCCTTTTTATGCTCCAAACGCCTCCTTTAGGGCACGATGTCTGAATGTTAGGTCCCAAAGATTTGGTTAAGAGCCCAAAGCTTGGAGTCTAGGGTTGAAAGCCTGCTTTTTACTCTACAAACCCTCCTGTTTAGGGTACAAACCCTCCTTTTTGGTGCACAAGCCCTCGCTGTTAGGGTGCAAACACTCACGTTAAGATTCCCAAGCTTCGAGTCCAGGGTTGAAATCCACATCTTTATGCTCCAAACGACCGTCTTTAGGCTTCAAATCCGACTTTTAATTCTGAAATCCCACTTTTTTACGCTCCAAACGCTACATTAAGGGCACAAAGTCTCCATTTTAGGTCACAACGCTTCCTTTTTAGAGTCCGGAATGTTGGTTCCAGGGTTGAAAGCCTCCCTGTTCTGCTTCAAAGCGTCATTTAGAAGGTACAAGCCCTCATTTTTAGGGCGCAACGCCTCATTTTTTGGCCGCGAATCCTCCTTTTTAGGGGTCAATACGTCCTTTTTGCTGTAAAATCCCTCACTTCTATGTTCCGGACATCTCTTTTAGGGCACAAAGCCTTGTTTTGTGGTCCCAAAGCTTCCTCTTCAGAGTCCAAAGCTTTGATTCTGTGGTTGAATTCCTCGTTTTATAATCCAAACCCTCACGTTTATTGCACAAACCCTCATTTTTAGGGCCCAAACGCTCATTTTTATGCTGCAAATCATTTCACTGGAAAATGCCTCCTTTTTATGCTCCAAACGCCTCCTTTAGGGCACGATGTCTGAATGTTAGGTCCCAAAGATTTGGTTAAGAGCCCAAAGCTTGGAGTCTAGGGTTGAAAGCCTGCTTTTTACTCTACAAACCCTCCTGTTTAGGGTACAAACCCTCCTTTTTGGTGCACAAGCCCTCGCTGTTAGGGTGCAAACACTCACGTTAAGATTCCCAAGCTTCGAGTCCAGGGTTGAAATCCACATCTTTATGCTCCAAACGACCGTCTTTGGGCTTCAAATCCGACTTTTAATTCTGAAATCCCACTTTTTTACGCTCCAAACGCTACATTAAGGGCACAAAGTCTCCATTTTAGGTCACAACGCTTCCTTTTTAGAGTCCGGAACGTTGGTTCCAGGGTTGAAAGCCTCCCTGTTCTGCTTCAAAGCGTCATTTAGAAGGTACAAGCCCTCATTTTTAGGGCGCAACGCCTCATTTTTTGGCCGCGAATCCTCCTTTTTAGGGGTCAATACGTCCTTTTTGCTGTAAAATCCCTCACTTTTATGTTCCGGACATCTCATTTAGGGCACAAAGCCTTGTTTTGTGGTCCCAAAGCTTCCTCTTCAGAGTCCAAAGCTTTGATTCTGTGGTTGAATTCCTCGTTTTATAATCCAAACCCTCACGTTTATTGCACAAACCCTCATTTTTAGGGCCCAAACGCTCATTTTTATGCTGCAAATCATTTCACTGGAAAATGCCTCCTTTTTATGCTCCAAACGCCTCCTTTAGGGCACGATGTCTGAATGTTAGGTCCCAAAGATTTGGTTAAGAGCCCAAAGCTTGGAGTCTAGGGTTCAAAGCCTGCTTTTTACTCTACAAACCCTCCTGTTTAGGGTACAAACCCTCCTTTTTGGTGCACAAGCCCTCGCTGTTAGGGTGCAAACACTCACGTTAAGATTCCCAAGCTTCGAGTCCAGGGTTGAAATCCACATCTTTATGCTCCAAACGACCGTCTTTAGGCTTCAAATCCGACTTTTAATTCTGAAATCCCACTTTTTTACGCTCCAAACGCTACATTAAGGGCACAAAGTCTCCATTTTAGGTCACAACGCTTCCTTTTTAGAGTCCGGAACGTTGGTTCCAGGGTTGAAAGCCTCCCTGTTCTGCTTCAAAGCGTCATTTAGAAGGTACAAGCCCTCATTTTTAGGGCGCAACGCCTCATTTTTTGGCCGCGAATCCTCCTTTTTAGGGGTCAATACGTCCTTTTTGCTGTAAAATCCCTCACTTTTATGTTCCGGACATCTCATTTAGGGCACAAAGCCTTGTTTTGTGGTCCCAAAGCTTCCTCTTCAGAGTCCAAAGCTTTGATTCTGTGGTTGAATTCCTCGTTTTATAATCCAAACCCTCACGTTTATTGCACAAACCCTCATTTTTAGGGCCCAAACGCTCATTTTTATGCTGCAAATCATTTCACTGGAAAATGCCTCCTTTTTATGCTCCAAACGCCTCCTTTAGGGCACGATGTCTGAATGTTAGGTCCCAAAGATTTGGTTAAGAGCCCAAAGCTTGGAGTCTAGGGTTGAAAGCCTGCTTTTTACTCTACAAACCCTCCTGTTTAGGGTACAAACCCTCCTTTTTGGTGCACAAGCCCTCGCTGTTAGGGTGCAAACACTCACGTTAAGATTCCCAAGCTTCGAGTCCAGGGTTGAAATCCACATCTTTATGCTCCAAACGACCGTCTTTGGGCTTCAAATCCGACTTTTAATTCTGAAATCCCACTTTTTTACGCTCCAAACGCTACATTAAGGGCACAAAGTCTCAATTTTAGGTCACAACGCTTCCTTTTTAGAGTCCGGAACGTTGGTTCCAGGGTTGAAAGCCTCCCTGTTCTGCTTCAAAGCGTCATTTAGAAGGTACAAGCCCTCATTTTTAGGGCGCAACGCCTCATTTTTTGGCCGCGAATCCTCCTTTTTAGGGGTCAGTACGTCCTTTTTGCTGTAAAATCCCTCACTTCTATGTTCCGGACATCTCTTTTAGGGCACAAAGCCTTGTTTTGTGGTCCCAAAGCTTCCTCTTCAGAGTCCAAAGCTTTGATTCTGTGGTTGAATTCCTCGTTTTATAATCCAAACCCTCACGTTTATTGCACAAACCCTCATTTTTAGGGCCCAAACGCTCATTTTTATGCTGCAAATCATTTCACTGGAAAATGCCTCCTTTTTATGCTCCAAACGCCTCCTTTAGGGCACGATGTCTGAATGTTAGGTCCCAAAGATTTGGTTAAGAGCCCAAAGCTTGGAGTCTAGGGTTGAAAGCCTGCTTTTTACTCTACAAACCCTCCTGTTTAGGGTACAAACCCTCCTTTTTGGTGCACAAGCCCTCGCTGTTAGGGTGCAAACACTCACGTTAAGATTCCCAAGCTTCGAGTCCAGGGTTGAAATCCACATCTTTATGCTCCAAACGACCGTCTTTAGGCTTCAAATCCGACTTTTAATTCTGAAATCCCACTTTTTTACGCTCCAAACGCTACATTAAGGGCACAAAGTCTCCATTTTAGGTCACAACGCTTCCTTTTTAGAGTCCGGAACGTTGGTTCCAGGGTTGAAAGCCTCCCTGTTCTGCTTCAAAGCGTCATTTAGAAGGTACAAGCCCTCATTTTTAGGGCGCAACGCCTCATTTTTTGGCCGCGAATCCTCCTTTTTAGGGGTCAATACGTCCTTTTTGCTGTAAAATCCCTCACTTTTATGTTCCGGACATCTCATTTAGGGCACAAAGCCTTGTTTTGTGGTCCCAAAGCTTCCTCTTCAGAGTCCAAAGCTTTGATTCTGTGGTTGAATTCCTCGTTTTATAATCCAAACCCTCACGTTTATTGCACAAACCCTCATTTTTAGGGCCCAAACGCTCATTTTTATGCTGCAAATCATTTCACTGGAAAATGCCTCCTTTTTATGCTCCAAACGCCTCCTTTAGGGCACGATGTCTGAATGTTAGGTCCCAAAGATTTGGTTAAGAGCCCAAAGCTTGGAGTCTAGGGTTGAAAGCCTGCTTTTTACTCTACAAACCCTCCTGTTTAGGGTACAAACCCTCCTTTTTGGTGCACAAGCCCTCGCTGTTAGGGTGCAAACACTCACGTTAAGATTCCCAAGCTTCGAGTCCAGGGTTGAAATCCACATCTTTATGCTCCAAACGACCGTCTTTAGGCTTCAAATCCGACTTTTAATTCTGAAATCCCACTTTTTTACGCTCCAAACGCTACATTAAGGGCACAAAGTCTCCATTTTAGGTCACAACGCTTCCTTTTTAGAGTCCGGAATGTTGGTTCCAGGGTTGAAAGCCTCCCTGTTCTGCTTCAAAGCGTCATTTAGAAGGTACAAGCCCTCATTTTTAGGGCGCAACGCCTCATTTTTTGGCCGCGAATCCTCCTTTTTAGGGGTCAGTACGTCCTTTTTGCTGTAAAATCCCTCACTTCTATGTTCCGGACATCTCTTTTAGGGCACAAAGCCTTGTTTTGTGGTCCCAAAGCTTCCTCTTCAGAGTCCAAAGCTTTGATTCTGTGGTTGAATTCCTCGTTTTATAATCCAAACCCTCACGTTTATTGCACAAACCCTCATTTTTAGGGCCCAAACGCTCATTTTTATGCTGCAAATCATTTCACTGGAAAATGCCTCCTTTTTATGCTCCAAACGCCTCCTTTAGGGCACGATGTCTGAATGTTAGGTCCCAAAGATTTGGTTAAGAGCCCAAAGCTTGGAGTCTAGGGTTGAAAGCCTGCTTTTTACTCTACAAACCCTCCTGTTTAGGGTACAAACCCTCCTTTTTGGTGCACAAGCCCTCGCTGTTAGGGTGCAAACACTCACGTTAAGATTCCCAAGCTTCGAGTCCAGGGTTGAAATCCACATCTTTATGCTCCAAACGACCGTCTTTAGGCTTCAAATCCGACTTTTAATTCTGAAATCCCACTTTTTTACGCTCCAAACGCTACATTAAGGGCACAAAGTCTCCATTTTAGGTCACAACGCTTCCTTTTTAGAGTCCGGAACGTTGGTTCCAGGGTTGAAAGCCTCCCTGTTCTGCTTCAAAGCGTCATTTAGAAGGTACAAGCCCTCATTTTTAGGGCGCAACGCCTCATTTTTTGGCCGCGAATCCTCCTTTTTAGGGGTCAATACGTCCTTTTTGCTGTAAAATCCCTCACTTTTATGTTCCGGACATCTCATTTAGGGCACAAAGCCTTGTTTTGTGGTCCCAAAGCTTCCTCTTCAGAGTCCAAAGCTTTGATTCTGTGGTTGAATTCCTCGTTTTATAATCCAAACCCTCACGTTTATTGCACAAACCCTCATTTTTAGGGCCCAAACGCTCATTTTTATGCTGCAAATCATTTCACTGGAAAATGCCTCCTTTTTATGCTCCAAACGCCTCCTTTAGGGCACGATGTCTGAATGTTAGGTCCCAAAGATTTGGTTAAGAGCCCAAAGCTTGGAGTCTAGGGTTCAAAGCCTGCTTTTTACTCTACAAACCCTCCTGTTTAGGGTACAAACCCTCCTTTTTGGTGCACAAGCCCTCGCTGTTAGGGTGCAAACACTCACGTTAAGATTCCCAAGCTTCGAGTCCAGGGTTGAAATCCACATCTTTATGCTCCAAACGACCGTCTTTAGGCTTCAAATCCGACTTTTAATTCTGAAATCCCACTTTTTTACGCTCCAAACGCTACATTAAGGGCACAAAGTCTCCATTTTAGGTCACAACGCTTCCTTTTTAGAGTCCGGAACGTTGGTTCCAGGGTTGAAAGCCTCCCTGTTCTGCTTCAAAGCGTCATTTAGAAGGTACAAGCCCTCATTTTTAGGGCGCAACGCCTCATTTTTTGGCCGCGAATCCTCCTTTTTAGGGGTCAATACGTCCTTTTTACTGTAAAATCCCTCACTTCTATGTTCCGGACATCTCTTTTAGGGCACAAAGCCTTGTTTTGTGGTCCCAAAGCTTCCTCTTCAGAGTCCAAAGCTTTGATTCTGTGGTTGAATTCCTCGTTTTATAATCCAAACCCTCACGTTTATTGCACAAACCCTCATTTTTAGGGCCCAAACGCTCATTTTTATGCTGCAAATCATTTCACTGGAAAATGCCTCCTTTTTATGCTCCAAACGCCTCCTTTAGGGCACGATGTCTGAATGTTAGGTCCCAAAGATTTGGTTAAGAGCCCAAAGCTTGGAGTCTAGGGTTGAAAGCCTGCTTTTTACTCTACAAACCCTCCTGTTTAGGGTACAAACCCTCCTTTTTGGTGCACAAGCCCTCGCTGTTAGGGTGCAAACACTCACGTTAAGATTCCCAAGCTTCGAGTCCAGGGTTGAAATCCACATCTTTATGCTCCAAACGACCGTCTTTGGGCTTCAAATCCGACTTTTAATTCTGAAATCCCACTTTTTTACGCTCCAAACGCTACATTAAGGGCACAAAGTCTCAATTTTAGGTCACAACGCTTCCTTTTTAGAGTCCGGAACGTTGGTTCCAGGGTTGAAAGCCTCCCTGTTCTGCTTCAAAGCGTCATTTAGAAGGTACAAGCCCTCATTTTTAGGGCGCAACGCCTCATTTTTTGGCCGCGAATCCTCCTTTTTAGGGGTCAGTACGTCCTTTTTGCTGTAAAATCCCTCACTTCTATGTTCCGGACATCTCATTTAGGGCACAAAGCCTTGTTTTGTGGTCCCAAAGCTTCCTCTTCAGAGTCCAAAGCTTTGATTCTGTGGTTGAATTCCTCGTTTTATAATCCAAAACCTCACGTTTATTGCACAAACCCTCATTTTTAGGGCCCAAACGCTCATTTTTATGCTGCAAATCATTTCACTGGAAAATGCCTCCTTTTTATGCTCCAAACGCCTCCTTTAGGGCACGATGTCTGAATGTTAGGTCCCAAAGATTTGGTTAAGAGCCCAAAGCTTGGAGTCTAGGGTTGAAAGCCTGCTTTTTACTCTACAAACCCTCCTGTTTAGGGTACAAACCCTCCTTTTTGGTGCACAAGCCCTCGCTGTTAGGGTGCAAACACTCACGTTAAGATTCCCAAGCTTCGAGTCCAGGGTTGAAATCCACATCTTTATGCTCCAAACGACCGTCTTTAGGCTTCAAATCCGACTTTTAATTCTGAAATCCCACTTTTTTACGCTCCAAACGCTACATTAAGGGCACAAAGTCTCCATTTTAGGTCACAACGCTTCCTTTTTAGAGTCCGGAACGTTGGTTCCAGGGTTGAAAGCCTCCCTGTTCTGCTTCAAAGCGTCATTTAGAAGGTACAAGCCCTCATTTTTAGGGCGCAACGCCTCATTTTTTGGCCGCGAATCTTCCTTTTTAGGGGTCAATACGTCCTTTTTGCTGTAAAATCCCTCACTTCTATGTTCCGGACATCTCATTTAGGGCACAAAGCCTTGTTTTGTGGTCCCAAAGCTTCCTCTTCAGAGTCCAAAGCTTTGATTCTGTGGTTGAATTCCTCGTTTTATAATCCAAACCCTCACGTTTATTGCACAAACCCTCATTTTTAGGGCCCAAACGCTCATTTTTATGCTGCAAATCATTTCACTGGAAAATGCCTCCTTTTTATGCTCCAAACGCCTCCTTTAGGGCACGATGTCTGAATGTTAGGTCCCAAAGATTTGGTTAAGAGCCCAAAGCTTGGAGTCTAGGGTTGAAAGCCTGCTTTTTACTCTACAAACCCTCCTGTTTAGGGTACAAACCCTCCTTTTTGGTGCACAAGCCCTCGCTGTTAGGGTGCAAACACTCACGTTAAGATTCCCAAGCTTCGAGTCCAGGGTTGAAATCCACATCTTTATGCTCCAAACGACCGTCTTTGGGCTTCAAATCCGACTTTTAATTCTGAAATCCCACTTTTTTACGCTCCAAACGCTACATTAAGGGCACAAAGTCTCAATTTTAGGTCACAACGCTTCCTTTTTAGAGTCCGGAACGTTGGTTCCAGGGTTGAAAGCCTCCCTGTTCTGCTTCAAAGCGTCATTTAGAAGGTACAAGCCCTCATTTTTAGGGCGCAACGCCTCATTTTTTGGCCGCGAATCCTCCTTTTTAGGGGTCAGTACGTCCTTTTTGCTGTAAAATCCCTCACTTCTATGTTCCGGACATCTCTTTTAGGGCACAAAGCCTTGTTTTGTGGTCCCAAAGCTTCCTCTTCAGAGTCCAAAGCTTTGATTCTGTGGTTGAATTCCTCGTTTTATAATCCAAACCCTCACGTTTATTGCACAAACCCTCATTTTTAGGGCCCAAACGCTCATTTTTATGCTGCAAATCATTTCACTGGAAAATGCCTCCTTTTTATGCTCCAAACGCCTCCTTTAGGGCACGATGTCTGAATGTTAGGTCCCAAAGATTTGGTTAAGAGCCCAAAGCTTGGAGTCTAGGGTTGAAAACCTGCTTTTTACTCTACAAACCCTCCTGTTTAGGGTACAAACCCTCCTTTTTGGTGCACAAGCCCTCGCTGTTAGGGTGCAAACACTCACGTTAAGATTCCCAAGCTTCGAGTCCAGGGTTGAAATCCACATCTTTATGCTCCAAACGACCGTCTTTAGGCTTCAAATCCGACTTTTAATTCTGAAATCCCACTTTTTTACGCTCCAAACGCTACATTAAGGGCACAAAGTCTCCATTTTAGGTCACAACGCTTCCTTTTTAGAGTCCGGAACGTTGGTTCCAGGGTTGAAAGCCTCCCTGTTCTGCTTCAAAGCGTCATTTAGAAGGTACAAGCCCTCATTTTTAGGGCGCAACGCCTCATTTTTTGGCCGCGAATCTTCCTTTTTAGGGGTCAATACGTCCTTTTTGCTGTAAAATCCCTCACTTCTATGTTCCGGACATCTCATTTAGGGCACAAAGCCTTGTTTTGTGGTCCCAAAGCTTCCTCTTCAGAGTCCAAAGCTTTGATTCTGTGGTTGAATTCCTCGTTTTATAATCCAAAACCTCACGTTTATTGCACAAACCCTCATTTTTAGGGCCCAAACGCTCATTTTTATGCTGCAAATCATTTCACTGGAAAATGCCTCCTTTTTATGCTCCAAACGCCTCCTTTAGGGCACGATGTCTGAATGTTAGGTCCCAAAGATTTGGTTAAGAGCCCAAAGCTTGGAGTCTAGGGTTGAAAGCCTGCTTTTTACTCTACAAACCCTCCTGTTTAGGGTACAAACCCTCCTTTTTGGTGCACAAGCCCTCGCTGTTAGGGTGCAAACACTCACGTTAAGATTCCCAAGCTTCGAGTCCAGGGTTGAAATCCACATCTTTATGCTCCAAGCGACCGTCTTTAGGCTTCAAATCCGACTTTTAATTCTGAAATCCCACTTTTTTACGCTCCAAACGCTACATTAAGGGCACAAAGTCTCCATTTTAGGTCACAACGCTTCCTTTTTAGAGTCCGGAACGTTGGTTCCAGGGTTGAAAGCCTCCCTGTTCTGCTTCAAAGCGTCATTTAGAAGGTACAAGCCCTCATTTTTAGGGCGCAACGCCTCATTTTTTGGCCGCGAATCCTCCTTTTTAGGGGTCAGTACGTCCTTTTTGCTGTAAAATCCCTCACTTCTATGTTCCGGACATCTCTTTTAGGGCACAAAGCCTTGTTTTGTGGTCCCAAAGCTTCCTCTTCAGAGTCCAAAGCTTTGATTCTGTGGTTGAATTCCTCATTTTATAATCCAAACCCTCACGTTTATTGCACAAACCCTCATTTTTAGGGCCCAAACGCTCATTTTTATGCTGCAAATCATTTCACTGGAAAATGCCTCCTTTTTATGCTCCAAACGCCTCCTTTAGGGCACGATGTCTGAATGTTAGGTCCCAAAGATTTGGTTAAGAGCCCAAAGCTTGGAGTCTAGGGTTGAAAGCCTGCTTTTTACTCTACAAACCCTCCTGTTTAGGGTACAAACCCTCCTTTTTGGTGCACAAGCCCTCGCTGTTAGGGTGCAAACACTCACGTTAAGATTCCCAAGCTTCGAGTCCAGGGTTGAAATCCACATCTTTATGCTCCAAACGACCGTCTTTAGGCTTCAAATCCGACTTTTAATTCTGAAATCCCACTTTTTTACGCTCCAAACGCTACATTAAGGGCACAAAGTCTCCATTTTAGGTCACAACGCTTCCTTTTTAGAGTCCGGAACGTTGGTTCCAGGGTTGAAAGCCTCCCTGTTCTGCTTCAAAGCGTCATTTAGAAGGTACAAGCCCTCATTTTTAGGGCGCAACGCCTCATTTTTTGGCCGCGAATCCTCCTTTTTAGGGGTCAATACGTCCTTTTTGCTGTAAAATCCCTCACTTTTATGTTCCGGACATCTCATTTAGGGCACAAAGCCTTGTTTTGTGGTCCCAAAGCTTCCTCTTCAGAGTCCAAAGCTTTGATTCTGTGGTTGAATTCCTCGTTTTATAATCCAAACCCTCACGTTTATTGCACAAACCCTCATTTTTAGGGCCCAAACGCTCATTTTTATGCTGCAAATCATTTCACTGGAAAATGCCTCCTTTTTATGCTCCAAACGCCTCCTTTAGGGCACGATGTCTGAATGTTAGGTCCCAAAGATTTGGTTAAGAGCCCAAAGCTTGGAGTCTAGGGTTGAAAGCCTGCTTTTTACTCTACAAACCCTCCTGTTTAGGGTACAAACCCTCCTTTTTGGTGCACAAGCCCTCGCTGTTAGGGTGCAAACACTCACGTTAAGATTCCCAAGCTTCGAGTCCAGGGTTGAAATCCACATCTTTATGCTCCAAACGACCGTCTTTGGGCTTCAAATCCGACTTTTAATTCTGAAATCCCACTTTTTTACGCTCCAAACGCTACATTAAGGGCACAAAGTCTCAATTTTAGGTCACAACGCTTCCTTTTTAGAGTCCGGAACGTTGGTTCCAGGGTTGAAAGCCTCCCTGTTCTGCTTCAAAGCGTCATTTAGAAGGTACAAGCCCTCATTTTTAGGGCGCAACGCCTCATTTTTTGGCCGCGAATCCTCCTTTTTAGGGGTCAGTACGTCCTTTTTGCTGTAAAATCCCTCACTTCTATGTTCCGGACATCTCATTTAGGGCACAAAGCCTTGTTTTGTGGTCCCAAAGCTTCCTCTTCAGAGTCCAAAGCTTTGATTCTGTGGTTGAATTCCTCGTTTTATAATCCAAACCCTCACGTTTATTGCACAAACCCTCATTTTTAGGGCCCAAACGCTCATTTTTATGCTGCAAATCATTTCACTGGAAAATGCCTCCTTTTTATGCTCCAAACGCCTCCTTTAGGGCACGATGTCTGAATGTTAGGTCCCAAAGATTTGGTTAAGAGCCCAAAGCTTGGAGTCTAGGGTTGAAAACCTGCTTTTTACTCTACAAACCCTCCTGTTTAGGGTACAAACCCTCCTTTTTGGTGCACAAGCCCTCGCTGTTAGGGTGCAAACACTCACGTTAAGATTCCCAAGCTTCGAGTCCAGGGTTGAAATCCACATCTTTATGCTCCAAACGACCGTCTTTAGGCTTCAAATCCGACTTTTAATTCTGAAATCCCACTTTTTTACGCTCCAAACGCTACATTAAGGGCACAAAGTCTCCATTTTAGGTCACAACGCTTCCTTTTTAGAGTCCGGAACGTTGGTTCCAGGGTTGAAAGCCTCCCTGTTCTGCTTCAAAGCGTCATTTAGAAGGTACAAGCCCTCATTTTTAGGGCGCAACGCCTCATTTTTTGGCCGCGAATCTTCCTTTTTAGGGGTCAATACGTCCTTTTTGCTGTAAAATCCCTCACTTCTATGTTCCGGACATCTCTTTTAGGGCACAAAGCCTTGTTTTGTGGTCCCAAAGCTTCCTCTTCAGAGTCCAAAGCTTTGATTCTGTGGTTGAATTCCTCGTTTTATAATCCAAACCCTCACGTTTATTGCACAAACCCTCATTTTTAGGGCCCAAACGCTCATTTTTATGCTGCAAATCATTTCACTGGAAAATGCCTCCTTTTTATGCTCCAAACGCCTCCTTTAGGGCACGATGTCTGAATGTTAGGTCCCAAAGATTTGGTTAAGAGCCCAAAGCTTGGAGTCTAGGGTTGAAAGCCTGCTTTTTACTCTACAAACCCTCCTGTTTAGGGTACAAACCCTCCTTTTTGGTGCACAAGCCCTCGCTGTTAGGGTGCAAACACTCACGTTAAGATTCCCAAGCTTCGAGTCCAGGGTTGAAATCCACATCTTTATGCTCCAAGCGACCGTCTTTAGGCTTCAAATCCGACTTTTAATTCTGAAATCCCACTTTTTTACGCTCCAAACGCTACATTAAGGGCACAAAGTCTCCATTTTAGGTCACAACGCTTCCTTTTTAGAGTCCGGAACGTTGGTTCCAGGGTTGAAAGCCTCCCTGTTCTGCTTCAAAGCGTCATTTAGAAGGTACAAGCCCTCATTTTTAGGGCGCAACGCCTCATTTTTTGGCCGCGAATCCTCCTTTTTAGGGGTCAGTACGTCCTTTTTGCTGTAAAATCCCTCACTTCTATGTTCCGGACATCTCTTTTAGGGCACAAAGCCTTGTTTTGTGGTCCCAAAGCTTCCTCTTCAGAGTCCAAAGCTTTGATTCTGTGGTTGAATTCCTCGTTTTATAATCCAAACCCTCACGTTTATTGCACAAACCCTCATTTTTAGGGCCCAAACGCTCATTTTTATGCTGCAAATCATTTCACTGGAAAATGCCTCCTTTTTATGCTCCAAACGCCTCCTTTAGGGCACGATGTCTGAATGTTAGGTCCCAAAGATTTGGTTAAGAGCCCAAAGCTTGGAGTCTAGGGTTGAAAGCCTGCTTTTTACTCTACAAACCCTCCTGTTTAGGGTACAAACCCTCCTTTTTGGTGCACAAGCCCTCGCTGTTAGGGTGCAAACACTCACGTTAAGATTCCCAAGCTTCGAGTCCAGGGTTGAAATCCACATCTTTATGCTCCAAACGACCGTCTTTAGGCTTCAAATCCGACTTTTAATTCTGAAATCCCACTTTTTTACGCTCCAAACGCTACATTAAGGGCACAAAGTCTCCATTTTAGGTCACAACGCTTCCTTTTTAGAGTCCGGAACGTTGGTTCCAGGGTTGAAAGCCTCCCTGTTCTGCTTCAAAGCGTCATTTAGAAGGTACAAGCCCTCATTTTTAGGGCGCAACGCCTCATTTTTTGGCCGCGAATCCTCCTTTTTAGGGGTCAATACGTCCTTTTTGCTGTAAAATCCCTCACTTTTATGTTCCGGACATCTCATTTAGGGCACAAAGCCTTGTTTTGTGGTCCCAAAGCTTCCTCTTCAGAGTCCAAAGCTTTGATTCTGTGGTTGAATTCCTCGTTTTATAATCCAAACCCTCACGTTTATTGCACAAACCCTCATTTTTAGGGCCCAAACGCTCATTTTTATGCTGCAAATCATTTCACTGGAAAATGCCTCCTTTTTATGCTCCAAACGCCTCCTTTAGGGCACGATGTCTGAATGTTAGGTCCCAAAGATTTGGTTAAGAGCCCAAAGCTTGGAGTCTAGGGTTCAAAGCCTGCTTTTTACTCTACAAACCCTCCTGTTTAGGGTACAAACCCTCCTTTTTGGTGCACAAGCCCTCGCTGTTAGGGTGCAAACACTCACGTTAAGATTCCCAAGCTTCGAGTCCAGGGTTGAAATCCACATCTTTATGCTCCAAACGACCGTCTTTAGGCTTCAAATCCGACTTTTAATTCTGAAATCCCACTTTTTTACGCTCCAAACGCTACATTAAGGGCACAAAGTCTCCATTTTAGGTCACAACGCTTCCTTTTTAGAGTCCGGAACGTTGGTTCCAGGGTTGAAAGCCTCCCTGTTCTGCTTCAAAGCGTCATTTAGAAGGTACAAGCCCTCATTTTTAGGGCGCAACGCCTCATTTTTTGGCCGCGAATCCTCCTTTTTAGGGGTCAGTACGTCCTTTTTGCTGTAAAATCCCTCACTTTTATGTTCCGGACATCTCATTTAGGGCACAAAGCCTTGTTTTGTGGTCCCAAAGCTTCCTCTTCAGAGTCCAAAGCTTTGATTCTGTGGTTGAATTCCTCGTTTTATAATCCAAACCCTCACGTTTATTGCACAAACCCTCATTTTTAGGGCCCAAACGCTCATTTTTATGCTGCAAATCATTTCACTGGAAAATGCCTCCTTTTTATGCTCCAAACGCCTCCTTTAGGGCACGATGTCTGAATGTTAGGTCCCAAAGATTTGGTTAAGAGCCCAAAGCTTGGAGTCTAGGGTTCAAAGCCTGCTTTTTACTCTACAAACCCTCCTGTTTAGGGTACAAACCCTCCTTTTTGGTGCACAAGCCCTCGCTGTTAGGGTGCAAACACTCACGTTAAGATTCCCAAGCTTCGAGTCCAGGGTTGAAATCCACATCTTTATGCTCCAAACGACCGTCTTTAGGCTTCAAATCCGACTTTTAATTCTGAAATCCCACTTTTTTACGCTCCAAACGCTACATTAAGGGCACAAAGTCTCCATTTTAGGTCACAACGCTTCCTTTTTAGAGTCCGGAACGTTGGTTCCAGGGTTGAAAGCCTCCCTGTTCTGCTTCAAAGCGTCATTTAGAAGGTACAAGCCCTCATTTTTAGGGCGCAACGCCTCATTTTTTGGCCGCGAATCCTCCTTTTTAGGGGTCAATACGTCCTTTTTACTGTAAAATCCCTCACTTCTATGTTCCGGACATCTCTTTTAGGGCACAAAGCCTTGTTTTGTGGTCCCAAAGCTTCCTCTTCAGAGTCCAAAGCTTTGATTCTGTGGTTGAATTCCTCGTTTTATAATCCAAACCCTCACGTTTATTGCACAAACCCTCATTTTTAGGGCCCAAACGCTCATTTTTATGCTGCAAATCATTTCACTGGAAAATGCCTCCTTTTTATGCTCCAAACGCCTCCTTTAGGGCACGATGTCTGAATGTTAGGTCCCAAAGATTTGGTTAAGAGCCCAAAGCTTGGAGTCTAGGGTTGAAAGCCTGCTTTTTACTCTACAAACCCTCCTGTTTAGGGTACAAACCCTCCTTTTTGGTGCACAAGCCCTCGCTGTTAGGGTGCAAACACTCACGTTAAGATTCCCAAGCTTCGAGTCCAGGGTTGAAATCCACATCTTTATGCTCCAAACGACCGTCTTTAGGCTTCAAATCCGACTTTTAATTCTGAAATCCCACTTTTTTACGCTCCAAACGCTACATTAAGGGCACAAAGTCTCCATTTTAGGTCACAACGCTTCCTTTTTAGAGTCCGGAACGTTGGTTCCAGGGTTGAAAGCCTCCCTGTTCTGCTTCAAAGCGTCATTTAGAAGGTACAAGCCCTCATTTTTAGGGCGCAACGCCTCATTTTTTGGCCGCGAATCCTCCTTTTTAGGGGTCAATACGTCCTTTTTGCTGTAAAATCCCTCACTTCTATGTTCCGGACATCTCATTTAGGGCACAAAGCCTTGTTTTGTGGTCCCAAAGCTTCCTCTTCAGAGTCCAAAGCTTTGATTCTGTGGTTGAATTCCTCGTTTTATAATCCAAACCCTCACGTTTATTGCACAAACCCTCATTTTTAGGGCCCAAACGCTCATTTTTATGCTGCAAATCATTTCACTGGAAAATGCCTCCTTTTTATGCTCCAAACGCCTCCTTTAGGGCACGATGTCTGAATGTTAGGTCCCAAAGATTTGGTTAAGAGCCCAAAGCTTGGAGTCTAGGGTTGAAAGCCTGCTTTTTACTCTACAAACCCTCCTGTTTAGGGTACAAACCCTCCTTTTTGGTGCACAAGCCCTCGCTGTTAGGGTGCAAACACTCACGTTAAGATTCCCAAGCTTCGAGTCCAGGGTTGAAATCCACATCTTTATGCTCCAAACGACCGTCTTTGGGCTTCAAATCCGACTTTTAATTCTGAAATCCCACTTTTTTACGCTCCAAACGCTACATTAAGGGCACAAAGTCTCCATTTTAGGTCACAACGCTTCCTTTTTAGAGTCCGGAACGTTGGTTCCAGGGTTGAAAGCCTCCCTGTTCTGCTTCAAAGCGTCATTTAGAAGGTACAAGCCCTCATTTTTAGGGCGCAACGCCTCATTTTTTGGCCGCGAATCCTCCTTTTTAGGGGTCAATACGTCCTTTTTGCTGTAAAATCCCTCACTTTTATGTTCCGGACATCTCATTTAGGGCACAAAGCCTTGTTTTGTGGTCCCAAAGCTTCCTCTTCAGAGTCCAAAGCTTTGATTCTGTGGTTGAATTCCTCGTTTTATAATCCAAACCCTCACGTTTATTGCACAAACCCTCATTTTTAGGGCCCAAACGCTCATTTTTATGCTGCAAATCATTTCACTGGAAAATGCCTCCTTTTTATGCTCCAAACGCCTCCTTTAGGGCACGATGTCTGAATGTTAGGTCCCAAAGATTTGGTTAAGAGCCCAAAGCTTGGAGTCTAGGGTTGAAAGCCTGATTTTTACTCTACAAACCCTCCTGTTTAGGGTACAAACCCTCCTTTTTGGTGCACAAGCCCTCGCTGTTAGGGTGCAAACACTCACGTTAAGATTCCCAAGCTTCGAGTCCAGGGTTGAAATCCACATCTTTATGCTCCAAACGACCGTCTTTAGGCTTCAAATCCGACTTTTAATTCTGAAATCCCACTTTTTTACGCTCCAAACGCTACATTAAGGGCACAAAGTCTCCATTTTAGGTCACAACGCTTCCTTTTTAGAGTCCGGAACGTTGGTTCCAGGGTTGAAAGCCTCCCTGTTCTGCTTCAAAGCGTCATTTAGAAGGTACAAGCCCTCATTTTTAGGGCGCAACGCCTCATTTTTTGGCCGCGAATCCTCCTTTTTAGGGGTCAATACGTCCTTTTTACTGTAAAATCCCTCACTTCTATGTTCCGGACATCTCTTTTAGGGCACAAAGCCTTGTTTTGTGGTCCCAAAGCTTCCTCTTCAGAGTCCAAAGCTTTGATTCTGTGGTTGAATTCCTCGTTTTATAATCCAAACCCTCACGTTTATTGCACAAACCCTCATTTTTAGGGCCCAAACGCTCATTTTTATGCTGCAAATCATTTCACTGGAAAATGCCTCCTTTTTATGCTCCAAACGCCTCCTTTAGGGCACGATGTCTGAATGTTAGGTCCCAAAGATTTGGTTAAGAGCCCAAAGCTTGGAGTCTAGGGTTCAAAGCCTGCTTTTTACTCTACAAACCCTCCTGTTTAGGGTACAAACCCTCCTTTTTGGTGCACAAGCCCTCGCTGTTAGGGTGCAAACACTCACGTTAAGATTCCCAAGCTTCGAGTCCAGGGTTGAAATCCACATCTTTATGCTCCAAACGACCGTCTTTAGGCTTCAAATCCGACTTTTAATTCTGAAATCCCACTTTTTTACGCTCCAAACGCTACATTAAGGGCACAAAGTCTCCATTTTAGGTCACAACGCTTCCTTTTTAGAGTCCGGAACGTTGGTTCCAGGGTTGAAAGCCTCCCTGTTCTGCTTCAAAGCATCATTTAGAAGGTACAAGCCCTCATTTTTAGGGCGCAACGCCTCATTTTTTGGCCGCGAATCTTCCTTTTTAGGGGTCAATACGTCCTTTTTGCTGTAAAATCCCTCACTTCTATGTTCCGGACATCTCTTTTAGGGCACAAAGCCTTGTTTTGTGGTCCCAAAGCTTCCTCTTCAGAGTCCAAAGCTTTGATTCTGTAGTTGAATTCCTCGTTTTATAATCCAAACCCTCACGTTTATTGCACAAACCCTCATTTTTAGGGCCCAAACGCTCATTTTTATGCTGCAAATCATTTCACTGGAAAATGCCTCCTTTTTATGATCCAAACGCCTCCTTTAGGGCACGAGCCTCAATGTTAGGTCCCAAAGATTTGGTTAAGAGCCCAAAGCTTGGAGTCTAGGGTTGAAAGCCTGCTTTTTACTCTACAAACCCTCCTGTTTAGGGTACAAACCCTCCTTTTTGGTGCACAAGCCCTCGCTGTTAGGGTGCAAACACTCACGTTAAGATTCCCAAGCTTCGAGTCCAGGGTTGAAATCCACATCTTTATGCTCCAAACGACCGTCTTTAGGCTTCAAATCCGACTTTTAATTCTGAAATCCCACTTTTTTACGCTCCAAACGCTACATTAAGGGCACAAAGTCTCCATTTTAGGTCACAACGCTTCCTTTTTAGAGTCCGGAACGTTGGTTCCAGGGTTGAAAGCCTCCCTGTTCTGCTTCAAAGCGTCATTTAGAAGGTACAAGCCCTCATTTTTAGGGCGCAACGCCTCATTTTTTGGCCGCGAATCCTCCTTTTTAGGGGTCAATACGTCCTTTTTGCTGTAAAATCCCTCACTTTTATGTTCCGGACATCTCATTTAGGGCACAAAGCCTTGTTTTGTGGTCCCAAAGCTTCCTCTTCAGAGTCCAAAGCTTTGATTCTGTGGTTGAATTCCTCGTTTTATAATCCAAACCCTCACGTTTATTGCACAAACCCTCATTTTTAGGGCCCAAACGCTCATTTTTATGCTGCAAATCATTTCACTGGAAAATGCCTCCTTTTTATGCTCCAAACGCCTCCTTTAGGGCACGATGTCTGAAT
This sequence comes from Strix aluco, assembly GCF_031877795.1. Lineage (NCBI taxonomy): Eukaryota > Metazoa > Chordata > Aves > Strigiformes > Strigidae > Strix > Strix aluco. The sequence goes on from NC_133970.1 coordinate 7,120,776, forward strand.
GTTAGGTCCCAAAGATTTGGTTAAGAGCCCAAAGCTTGGAGTCTAGGGTTGAAAGCCTGCTTTTTACTCTACAAACCCTCCTGTTTAGGGTACAAACCCTCCTTTTTGGTGCACAAGCCCTCGCTGTTAGGGTGCAAACACTCACGTTAAGATTCCCAAGCTTCGAGTCCAGGGTTGAAATCCACATCTTTATGCTCCAAACGACCGTCTTTAGGCTTCAAATCCGACTTTTAATTCTGAAATCCCACTTTTTTACGCTCCAAACGCTACATTAAGGGCACAAAGTCTCCATTTTAGGTCACAACGCTTCCTTTTTAGAGTCCGGAACGTTGGTTCCAGGGTTGAAAGCCTCCCTGTTCTGCTTCAAAGCGTCATTTAGAAGGTACAAGCCCTCATTTTTAGGGCGCAACGCCTCATTTTTTGGCCGCGAATCCTCCTTTTTAGGGGTCAATACGTCCTTTTTGCTGTAAAATCCCTCACTTCTATGTTCCGGACATCTCATTTAGGGCACAAAGCCTTGTTTTGTGGTCCCAAAGCTTCCTCTTCAGAGTCCAAAGCTTTGATTCTGTGGTTGAATTCCTCGTTTTATAATCCAAACCCTCACGTTTATTGCACAAACCCTCATTTTTAGGGCCCAAACGCTCATTTTTATGCTGCAAATCATTTCACTGGAAAATGCCTCCTTTTTATGCTCCAAACGCCTCCTTTAGGGCACGATGTCTGAATGTTAGGTCCCAAAGATTTGGTTAAGAGCCCAAAGCTTGGAGTCTAGGGTTGAAAGCCTGCTTTTTACTCTACAAACCCTCCTGTTTAGGGTACAAACCCTCCTTTTTGGTGCACAAGCCCTCGCTGTTAGGGTGCAAACACTCACGTTAAGATTCCCAAGCTTCGAGTCCAGGGTTGAAATCCACATCTTTATGCTCCAAACGACCGTCTTTAGGCTTCAAATCCGACTTTTAATTCTGAAATCCCACTTTTTTACGCTCCAAACGCTACATTAAGGGCACAAAGTCTCCATTTTAGGTCACAACGCTTCCTTTTTAGAGTCCGGAACGTTGGTTCCAGGGTTGAAAGCCTCCCTGTTCTGCTTCAAAGTGTCATTTAGAAGGTACAAGTCCTCATTTTTAGGGCGCAACGCCTCATTTTTTGGCCGCGAATCCTCCTTTTTAGGGGTCAATACGTCCTTTTTACTGTAAAATCCCTCACTTTTATGTTCCGGACATCTCTTTTAGGGCACAAAGCCTTGTTTTGTGGTCCCAAAGCTTCCTCTTCAGAGTCCAAAGCTTTGATTCTGTGGTTGAATTCCTCGTTTTATAATCCAAACCCTCACGTTTATTGTACAAACCCTCATTTTTAGGGCCCAAACGCTCATTTTTATGCTGCAAATCATTTCACTGGAAAATGCCTCCTTTTTATGCTCCAAACGCCTCCTTTAGGGCACGATGTCTGAATGTTAGGTCCCAAAGATTTGGTTAAGAGCCCAAAGCTTGGAGTCTAGGGTTGAAAGCCTGCTTTTTACTCTACAAACCCTCCTGTTTAGGGTACAAACCCTCCTTTTTGGTGCACAAGCCCTCGCTGTTAGGGTGCAAACACTCACGTTAAGATTCCCAAGCTTCGAGTCCAGGGTTGAAATCCACATCTTTATGCTCCAAACGACCGTCTTTAGGCTTCAAATCCGACTTTTAATTCTGAAATCCCACTTTTTTACGCTCCAAACGCTACATTAAGGGCACAAAGTCTCCATTTTAGGTCACAACGCTTCCTTTTTAGAGTCCGGAACGTTGGTTCCAGGGTTGAAAGCCTCCCTGTTCTGCTTCAAAGCGTCATTTAGAAGGTACAAGCCCTCATTTTTAGGGCGCAACGCCTCATTTTTTGGCCGCGAATCCTCCTTTTTAGGGGTCAGTACGTCCTTTTTGCTGTAAAATCCCTCACTTCTATGTTCTGGACATCTCTTTTAGGGCACAAAGCCTTGTTTTGTGGTCCCAAAGCTTCCTCTTCAGAGTCCAAAGCTTTGATTCTGTGGTTGAATTCCTCGTTTTATAATCCAAACCCTCACGTTTATTGCACAAACCCTCATTTTTAGGGCCCAAACGCTCATTTTTATGCTGCAAATCATTTCACTGGAAAATGCCTCCTTTTTATGCTCCAAACGCCTCCTTTAGGGCACGATGTCTGAATGTTAGGTCCCAAAGATTTGGTTAAGAGCCCAAAGCTTGGAGTCTAGGGTTGAAAGCCTGCTTTTTACTCTACAAACCCTCCTGTTTAGGGTACAAACCCTCCTTTTTGGTGCACAAGCCCTCGCTGTTAGGGTGCAAACACTCACGTTAAGATTCCCAAGCTTCGAGTCCAGGGTTGAAATCCACATCTTTATGCTCCAAACGACCGTCTTTAGGCTTCAAATCCGACTTTTAATTCTGAAATCCCACTTTTTTACGCTCCAAACGCTACATTAAGGGCACAAAGTCTCCATTTTAGGTCACAACGCTTCCTTTTTAGAGTCCGGAACGTTGGTTCCAGGGTTGAAAGCCTCCCTGTTCTGCTTCAAAGCGTCATTTAGAAGGTACAAGCCCTCATTTTTAGGGCGCAACGCCTCATTTTTTGGCCGCGAATCCTCCTTTTTAGGGGTCAGTACGTCCTTTTTGCTGTAAAATCCCTCACTTCTATGTTCCGGACATCTCTTTTAGGGCACAAAGCCTTGTTTTGTGGTCCCAAAGCTTCCTCTTCAGAGTCCAAAGCTTTGATTCTGTGGTTGAATTCCTCGTTTTATAATCCAAACCCTCACGTTTATTGCACAAACCCTCATTTTTAGGGCCCAAACGCTCATTTTTATGCTGCAAATCATTTCACTGGAAAATGCCTCCTTTTTATGCTCCAAACGCCTCCTTTAGGGCACGATGTCTGAATGTTAGGTCCCAAAGATTTGGTTAAGAGCCCAAAGCTTGGAGTCTAGGGTTGAAAGCCTGCTTTTTACTCTACAAACCCTCCTGTTTAGGGTACAAACCCTCCTTTTTGGTGCACAAGCCCTTGCTGTTAGGGTGCAAACACTCACGTTAAGATTCCCAAGCTTCGAGTCCAGGGTTGAAATCCACATCTTTATGCTCCAAACGACCGTCTTTAGGCTTCAAATCCGACTTTTAATTCTGAAATCCCACTTTTTTACGCTCCAAACGCTACATTAAGGGCACAAAGTCTCCATTTTAGGTCACAACGCTTCCTTTTTAGAGTCCGGAACGTTGGTTCCAGGGTTGAAAGCCTCCCTGTTCTGCTTCAAAGCGTCATTTAGAAGGTACAAGCCCTCATTTTTAGGGCGCAACGCCTCATTTTTTGGCCGCGAATCCTCCTTTTTAGGGGTCAATATGTCCTTTTTACTGTAAAATCCCTCACTTCTATGTTCCGGACATCTCTTTTAGGGCACAAAGCCTTGTTTTGTGGTCCCAAAGCTTCCTCTTCAGAGTCCAAAGCTTTGATTCTGTGGTTGAATTCCTCGTTTTATAATCCAAACCCTCACGTTTATTGCACAAACCCTCATTTTTAGGGCCCAAACGCTCATTTTTATGCTGCAAATCATTTCACTGGAAAATGCCTCCTTTTTATGCTCCAAACGCCTCCTTTAGGGCACGATGTCTGAATGTTAGGTCCCAAAGATTTGGTTAAGAGCCCAAAGCTTGGAGTCTAGGGTTGAAAGCCTGCTTTTTACTCTACAAACCCTCCTGTTTAGGGTACAAACCCTCCTTTTTGGTGCACAAGCCCTCGCTGTTAGGGTGCAAACACTCACGTTAAGATTCCCAAGCTTCGAGTCCAGGGTTGAAATCCACATCTTTATGCTCCAAACGACCGTCTTTAGGCTTCAAATCCGACTTTTAATTCTGAAATCCCACTTTTTTACGCTCCAAACGCTACATTAAGGGCACAAAGTCTCCATTTTAGGTCACAACGCTTCCTTTTTAGAGTCCGGAACGTTGGTTCCAGGGTTGAAAGCCTCCCTGTTCTGCTTCAAAGCGTCATTTAGAAGGTACAAGCCCTCATTTTTAGGGCGCAACACCTCATTTTTTGGCCGCGAATCCTCCTTTTTAGGGGTCAGTACGTCCTTTTTGTTGTAAAATCCCTCACTTCTATGTTCCGGACATCTCTTTTAGGGCACAAAGCCTTGTTTTGTGGTCCCAAAGCTTCCTCTTCAGAGTCCAAAGCTTTGATTCTGTAGTTGAATTCCTCGTTTTATAATCCAAACCCTCACGTTTATTGCACAAACCCTCATTTTTAGGGCCCAAACGCTCATTTTTATGCTGCAAATCATTTCACTGGAAAATGCCTCCTTTTTATGATCCAAACGCCTCCTTTAGGGCACGAGCCTCAATGTTAGGTCCCAAAGATTTGGTTAAGAGCCCAAAGCTTGGAGTCTAGGGTTGAAAGCCTGCTTTTTACTCTACAAACCCTCCTTTGTAGGGTACAAACCCTCCTTTTTGGTGCAGAAGCCCTCGCTGTTAGGGTGCAAACACTCACGTTAAGATTCCCAAGCTTCGAGTCCAGGGTTGAAATCCACATCTTTATGCTCCAAACGACCGTCTTTAGGCTTCAAATCCGACTTTTAATTCTGAAATCCCACTTTTTTACGCTCCAAACGCTACATTAAGGGCACAAAGTCTCCATTTTAGGTCACAACGCTTCCTTTTTAGAGTCCGGAACGTTGGTTCCAGGGTTGAAAGCCTCCCTGTTCTGCTTCAAAGCGTCATTTAGAAGGTACAAGCCCTCATTTTTAGGGCGCAACGCCTCATTTTTTGGCCGCGAATCTTCCTTTTTAGGGGTCAATACGTCCTTTTTGCTGTAAAATCCCTCACTTCTATGTTCCGGACATCTCATTTAGGGCACAAAGCCTTGTTTTGTGGTCCCAAAGCTTCCTCTTCAGAGTCCAAAGCTTTGATTCTGTGGTTGAATTCCTCGTTTTATAATCCAAACCCTCACGTTTATTGCACAAACCCTCATTTTTAGGGCCCAAACGCTCATTTTTATGCTGCAAATCATTTCACTGGAAAATGCCTCCTTTTTATGCTCCAAACGCCTCCTTTAGGGCACGATGTCTGAATGTTAGGTCCCAAAGATTTGGTTAAGAGCCCAAAGCTTGGAGTCTAGGGTTGAAAGCCTGCTTTTTACTCTACAAACCCTCCTGTTTAGGGTACAAACCCTCCTTTTTGGTGCACAAGCCCTCGCTGTTAGGGTGCAAACACTCACGTTAAGATTCCCAAGCTTCGAGTCCAGGGTTGAAATCCACATCTTTATGCTCCAAACGACCGTCTTTGGGCTTCAAATCCGACTTTTAATTCTGAAATCCCACTTTTTTACGCTCCAAACGCTACATTAAGGGCACAAAGTCTCCATTTTAGGTCACAACGCTTCCTTTTTAGAGTCCGGAACGTTGGTTCCAGGGTTGAAAGCCTCCCTGTTCTGCTTCAAAGCGTCATTTAGAAGGTACAAGCCCTCATTTTTAGGGCGCAACGCCTCATTTTTTGGCCGCGAATCCTCCTTTTTAGGGGTCAGTACGTCCTTTTTGCTGTAAAATCCCTCACTTCTATGTTCCGGACATCTCTTTTAGGGCACAAAGCCTTGTTTTGTGGTCCCAAAGCTTCCTCTTCAGAGTCCAAAGCTTTGATTCTGTGGTTGAATTCCTCGTTTTGTAATCCAAACCCTCACGTTTATTGCACAAACCCTCATTTTTAGGGCCCAAACGCTCATTTTTATGCTGCAAATCATTTCACTGGAAAATGCCTCCTTTTTATGCTCCAAACGCCTCCTTTAGGGCACGATGTCTGAATGTTAGGTCCCAAAGATTTGGTTAAGAGCCCAAAGCTTGGAGTCTAGGGTTGAAAGCCTGCTTTTTACTCTACAAACCCTCCTGTTTAGGGTACAAACCCTCCTTTTTGGTGCACAAGCCCTCGCTGTTAGGGTGCAAACACTCACGTTAAGATTCCCAAGCTTCGAGTCCAGGGTTGAAATCCACATCTTTATGCTCCAAACGACCGTCTTTAGGCTTCAAATCCGACTTTTAATTCTGAAATCCCACTTTTTTACGCTCCAAACGCTACATTAAGGGCACAAAGTCTCCATTTTAGGTCACAACGCTTCCTTTTTAGAGTCCGGAACGTTGGTTCCAGGGTTGAAAGCCTCCCTGTTCTGCTTCAAAGCGTCATTTAGAAGGTACAAGCCCTCATTTTTAGGGCGCAACGCCTCATTTTTTGGCCGCGAATCCTCCTTTTTAGGGGTCAATACGTCCTTTTTGCTGTAAAATCCCTCACTTCTATGTTCCGGACATCTCATTTAGGGCACAAAGCCTTGTTTTGTGGTCCCAAAGCTTCCTCTTCAGAGTCCAAAGCTTTGATTCTGTGGTTGAATTCCTCGTTTTATAATCCAAACCCTCACGTTTATTGCACAAACCCTCATTTTTAGGGCCCAAACGCTCATTTTTATGCTGCAAATCATTTCACTGGAAAATGCCTCCTTTTTATGCTCCAAACGCCTCCTTTAGGGCACGATGTCTGAATGTTAGGTCCCAAAGATTTGGTTAAGAGCCCAAAGCTTGGAGTCTAGGGTTGAAAGCCTGCTTTTTACTCTACAAACCCTCCTGTTTAGGGTACAAACCCTCCTTTTTGGTGCACAAGCCCTCGCTGTTAGGGTGCAAACACTCACGTTAAGATTCCCAAGCTTCGAGTCCAGGGTTGAAATCCACATCTTTATGCTCCAAACGACCGTCTTTAGGCTTCAAATCCGACTTTTAATTCTGAAATCCCACTTTTTTACGCTCCAAACGCTACATTAAGGGCACAAAGTCTCCATTTTAGGTCACAACGCTTCCTTTTTAGAGTCCGGAACGTTGGTTCCAGGGTTGAAAGCCTCCCTGTTCTGCTTCAAAGCGTCATTTAGAAGGTACAAGCCCTCATTTTTAGGGCGCAACGCCTCATTTTTTGGCCGCGAATCCTCCTTTTTAGGGGTCAATACGTCCTTTTTGCTGTAAAATCCCTCACTTCTATGTTCCGGACATCTCATTTAGGGCACAAAGCCTTGTTTTGTGGTCCCAAAGCTTCCTCTTCAGAGTCCAAAGCTTTGATTCTGTGGTTGAATTCCTCGTTTTATAATCCAAACCCTCACGTTTATTGCACAAACCCTCATTTTTAGGGCCCAAACGCTCATTTTTATGCTGCAAATCATTTCACTGGAAAATGCCTCCTTTTTATGCTCCAAACGCCTCCTTTAGGGCACGATGTCTGAATGTTAGGTCCCAAAGATTTGGTTAAGAGCCCAAAGCTTGGAGTCTAGGGTTGAAAGCCTGATTTTTACTCTACAAACCCTCCTGTTTAGGGTACAAACCCTCCTTTTTGGTGCACAAGCCCTCGCTGTTAGGGTGCAAACACTCACGTTAAGATTCCCAAGCTTCGAGTCCAGGGTTGAAATCCACATCTTTATGCTCCAAACGACCGTCTTTAGGCTTCAAATCCGACTTTTAATTCTGAAATCCCACTTTTTTACGCTCCAAACGCTACATTAAGGGCACAAAGTCTCCATTTTAGGTCACAACGCTTCCTTTTTAGAGTCCGGAACGTTGGTTCCAGGGTTGAAAGCCTCCCTGTTCTGCTTCAAAGCGTCATTTAGAAGGTACAAGCCCTCATTTTTAGGGCGCAACGCCTCATTTTTTGGCCGCGAATCCTCCTTTTTAGGGGTCAGTACGTCCTTTTTGCTGTAAAATCCCTCACTTCTATGTTCCGGACATCTCATTTAGGGCACAAAGCCTTGTTTTGTGGTCCCAAAGCTTCCTCTTCAGAGTCCAAAGCTTTGATTCTGTGGTTGAATTCCTCGTTTTATAATCCAAACCCTCACGTTTATTGCACAAACCCTCATTTTTAGGGCCCAAACGCTCATTTTTATGCTGCAAATCATTTCACTGGAAAATGCCTCCTTTTTATGCTCCAAACGCCTCCTTTAGGGCACGATGTCTGAATGTTAGGTCCCAAAGATTTGGTTAAGAGCCCAAAGCTTGGAGTCTAGGGTTGAAAGCCTGCTTTTTACTCTACAAACCCTCCTGTTTAGGGTACAAACCCTCCTTTTTGGTGCACAAGCCCTCGCTGTTAGGGTGCAAACACTCACGTTAAGATTCCCAAGCTTCGAGTCCAGGGTTGAAATCCACATCTTTATGCTCCAAACGACCGTCTTTAGGCTTCAAATCCGACTTTTAATTCTGAAATCCCACTTTTTTACGCTCCAAACGCTACATTAAGGGCACAAAGTCTCCATTTTAGGTCACAACGCTTCCTTTTTAGAGTCCGGAACGTTGGTTCCAGGGTTGAAAGCCTCCCTGTTCTGCTTCAAAGCGTCATTTAGAAGGTACAAGCCCTCATTTTTAGGGTGCAACGCCTCATTTTTTGGCCGCGAATCTTCCTTTTTAGGGGTCAGTACGTCCTTTTTGCTGTAAAATCCCTCACTTCTATGTTCCGGACATCTCATTTAGGGCACAAAGCCTTGTTTTGTGGTCCCAAAGCTTCCTCTTCAGAGTCCAAAGCTTTGATTCTGTGGTTGAATTCCTCGTTTTATAATCCAAACCCTCACGTTTATTGCACAAACCCTCATTTTTAGGGCCCAAACGCTCATTTTTATGCTGCAAATCATTTCACTGGAAAATGCCTCCTTTTTATGCTCCAAACGCCTCCTTTAGGGCACGATGTCTGAATGTTAGGTCCCAAAGATTTGGTTAAGAGCCCAAAGCTTGGAGTCTAGGGTTGAAAGCCTGCTTTTTACTCTACAAACCCTCCTGTTTAGGGTACAAACCCTCCTTTTTGGTGCACAAGCCCTCGCTGTTAGGGTGCAAACACTCACGTTAAGATTCCCAAGCTTCGAGTCCAGGGTTGAAATCCACATCTTTATGCTCCAAACGACCGTCTTTGGGCTTCAAATCCGACTTTTAATTCTGAAATCCCACTTTTTTACGCTCCAAACGCTACATTAAGGGCACAAAGTCTCCATTTTAGGTCACAACGCTTCCTTTTTAGAGTCCGGAACGTTGGTTCCAGGGTTGAAAGCCTCCCTGTTCTGCTTCAAAGCGTCATTTAGAAGGTACAAGCCCTCATTTTTAGGGCGCAACGCCTCATTTTTTGGCCGCGAATCCTCCTTTTTAGGGGTCAATACGTCCTTTTTGCTGTAAAATCCCTCACTTTTATGTTCCGGACATCTCATTTAGGGCACAAAGCCTTGTTTTGTGGTCCCAAAGCTTCCTCTTCAGAGTCCAAAGCTTTGATTCTGTGGTTGAATTCCTCGTTTTATAATCCAAACCCTCACGTTTATTGCACAAACCCTCATTTTTAGGGCCCAAACGCTCATTTTTATGCTGCAAATCATTTCACTGGAAAATGCCTCCTTTTTATGCTCCAAACGCCTCCTTTAGGGCACGATGTCTGAATGTTAGGTCCCAAAGATTTGGTTAAGAGCCCAAAGCTTGGAGTCTAGGGTTGAAAGCCTGCTTTTTACTCTACAAACCCTCCTGTTTAGGGTACAAACCCTCCTTTTTGGTGCACAAGCCCTCGCTGTTAGGGTGCAAACACTCACGTTAAGATTCCCAAGCTTCGAGTCCAGGGTTGAAATCCACATCTTTATGCTCCAAACGACCGTCTTTAGGCTTCAAATCCGACTTTTAATTCTGAAATCCCACTTTTTTACGCTCCAAACGCTACATTAAGGGCACAAAGTCTCCATTTTAGGTCACAACGCTTCCTTTTTAGAGTCCGGAACGTTGGTTCCAGGGTTGAAAGCCTCCCTGTTCTGCTTCAAAGTGTCATTTAGAAGGTACAAGCCCTCATTTTTAGGGCGCAACGCCTCATTTTTTGGCCGCGAATCCTCCTTTTTAGGGGTCAATACGTCCTTTTTGCTGTAAAATCCCTCACTTCTATGTTCCGGACATCTCTTTTAGGGCACAAAGCCTTGTTTTGTGGTCCCAAAGCTTCCTCTTCAGAGTCCAAAGCTTTGATTCTGTGGTTGAATTCCTCGTTTTATAATCCAAACCCTCACGTTTATTGCACAAACCCTCATTTTTAGGGCCCAAACGCTCATTTTTATGCTGCAAATCATTTCACTGGAAAATGCCTCCTTTTTATGCTCCAAACGCCTCCTTTAGGGCACGATGTCTGAATGTTAGGTCCCAAAGATTTGGTTAAGAGCCCAAAGCTTGGAGTCTAGGGTTGAAAGCCTGCTTTTTACTCTACAAACCCTCCTGTTTAGGGTACAAACCCTCCTTTTTGGTGCACAAGCCCTCGCTGTTAGGGTGCAAACACTCACGTTAAGATTCCCAAGCTTCGAGTCCAGGGTTGAAATCCACATCTTTATGCTCCAAACGACCGTCTTTAGGCTTCAAATCCGACTTTTAATTCTGAAATCCCACTTTTTTACGCTCCAAACGCTACATTAAGGGCACAAAGTCTCCATTTTAGGTCACAACGCTTCCTTTTTAGAGTCCGGAACGTTGGTTCCAGGGTTGAAAGCCTCCCTGTTCTGCTTCAAAGCGTCATTTAGAAGGTACAAGCCCTCATTTTTAGGGCGCAACGCCTCATTTTTTGGCCGCGAATCTTCCTTTTTAGGGGTCAATACGTCCTTTTTGCTGTAAAATCCCTCACTTCTATGTTCCGGACATCTCATTTAGGGCACAAAGCCTTGTTTTGTGGTCCCAAAGCTTCGTCTTCAGAGTCCAAAGCTTTGATTCTGTGGTTGAATTCCTCGTTTTATAATCCAAACCCTCACGTTTATTGCACAAACCCTCATTTTTAGGGCCCAAACGCTCATTTTTATGCTGCAAATCATTTCACTGGAAAATGCCTCCTTTTTATGCTCCAAACGCCTCCTTTAGGGCACGATGTCTGAATGTTAGGTCCCAAAGATTTGGTTAAGAGCCCAAAGCTTGGAGTCTAGGGTTGAAAGCCTGCTTTTTACTCTACAAACCCTCCTGTTTAGGGTACAAACCCTCCTTTTTGGTGCACAAGCCCTCGCTGTTAGGGTGCAAACACTCACGTTAAGATTCCCAAGCTTCGAGTCCAGGGTTGAAATCCACATCTTTATGCTCCAAACGACCGTCTTTAGGCTTCAAATCCGACTTTTAATTCTGAAATCCCACTTTTTTACGCTCCAAACGCTACATTAAGGGCACAAAGTCTCCATTTTAGGTCACAACGCTTCCTTTTTAGAGTCCGGAACGTTGGTTCCAGGGTTGAAAGCCTCCCTGTTCTGCTTCAAAGCGTCATTTAGAAGGTACAAGCCCTCATTTTTAGGGCGCAACGCCTCATTTTTTGGCCGCGAATCCTCCTTTTTAGGGGTCAATACGTCCTTTTTGCTGTAAAATCCCTCACTTTTATGTTCCGGACATCTCATTTAGGGCACAAAGCCTTGTTTTGTGGTCCCAAAGCTTCCTCTTCAGAGTCCAAAGCTTTGATTCTGTGGTTGAATTCCTCGTTTTATAATCCAAACCCTCACGTTTATTGCACAAACCCTCATTTTTAGGGCCCAAACGCTCATTTTTATGCTGCAAATCATTTCACTGGAAAATGCCTCCTTTTTATGCTCCAAACGCCTCCTTTAGGGCACGATGTCTGAATGTTAGGTCCCAAAGATTTGGTTAAGAGCCCAAAGCTTGGAGTCTAGGGTTGAAAGCCTGCTTTTTACTCTACAAACCCTCCTGTTTAGGGTACAAACCCTCCTTTTTGGTGCACAAGCCCTCGCTGTTAGGGTGCAAACACTCACGTTAAGATTCCCAAGCTTCGAGTCCAGGGTTGAAATCCACATCTTTATGCTCCAAACGACCGTCTTTAGGCTTCAAATCCGACTTTTAATTCTGAAATCCCACTTTTTTACGCTCCAAACGCTACATTAAGGGCACAAAGTCTCCATTTTAGGTCACAACGCTTCCTTTTTAGAGTCCGGAACGTTGGTTCCAGGGTTGAAAGCCTCCCTGTTCTGCTTCAAAGTGTCATTTAGAAGGTACAAGCCCTCATTTTTAGGGCGCAACGCCTCATTTTTTGGCCGCGAATCCTCCTTTTTAGGGGTCAATACGTCCTTTTTGCTGTAAAATCCCTCACTTTTATGTTCCGGACATCTCTTTTAGGGCACAAAGCCTTGTTTTGTGGTCCCAAAGCTTCCTCTTCAGAGTCCAAAGCTTTGATTCTGTGGTTGAATTCCTCGTTTTATAATCCAAACCCTCACGTTTATTGCACAAACCCTCATTTTTAGGGCCCAAACGCTCATTTTTATGCTGCAAATCATTTCACTGGAAAATGCCTCCTTTTTATGCTCCAAACGCCTCCTTTAGGGCACGATGTCTGAATGTTAGGTCCCAAAGATTTGGTTAAGAGCCCAAAGCTTGGAGTCTAGGGTTGAAAGCCTGCTTTTTACTCTACAAACCCTCCTGTTTAGGGTACAAACCCTCCTTTTTGGTGCACAAGCCCTCGCTGTTAGGGTGCAAACACTCACGTTAAGATTCCCAAGCTTCGAGTCCAGGGTTGAAATCCACATCTTTATGCTCCAAACGACCGTCTTTAGGCTTCAAATCCGACTTTTAATTCTGAAATCCCACTTTTTTACGCTCCAAACGCTACATTAAGGGCACAAAGTCTCCATTTTAGGTCACAACGCTTCCTTTTTAGAGTCCGGAACGTTGGTTCCAGGGTTGAAAGCCTCCCTGTTCTGCTTCAAAGCGTCATTTAGAAGGTACAAGCCCTCATTTTTAGGGCGCAACGCCTCATTTTTTGGCCGCGAATCCTCCTTTTTAGGGGTCAGTACGTCCTTTTTGCTGTAAAATCCCTCACTTCTATGTTCCGGACATCTCTTTTAGGGCACAAAGCCTTGTTTTGTGGTCCCAAAGCTTCCTCTTCAGAGTCCAAAGCTTTGATTCTGTGGTTGAATTCCTCGTTTTATAATCCAAACCCTCACGTTTATTGCACAAACCCTCATTTTTAGGGCCCAAACGCTCATTTTTATGCTGCAAATCATTTCACTGGAAAATGCCTCCTTTTTATGCTCCAAACGCCTCCTTTAGGGCACGATGTCTGAATGTTAGGTCCCAAAGATTTGGTTAAGAGCCCAAAGCTTGGAGTCTAGGGTTGAAAGCCTGCTTTTTACTCTACAAACCCTCCTTTGTAGGGTACAAACCCTCCTTTTTGGTGCACAAGCCCTCGCTGTTAGGGTGCAAACACTCACGTTAAGATTCCCAAGCTTCGAGTCCAGGGTTGAAATCCACATCTTTATGCTCCAAACGACCGTCTTTAGGCTTCAAATCCGACTTTTAATTCTGAAATCCCACTTTTTTACGCTCCAAACGCTACATTAAGGGCACAAAGTCTCCATTTTAGGTCACAACGCTTCCTTTTTAGAGTCCGGAACGTTGGTTCCAGGGTTGAAAGCCTCCCTGTTCTGCTTCAAAGCGTCATTTAGAAGGTACAAGCCCTCATTTTTAGGGCACAACGCCTCATTTTTTGGCCGCGAATCTTCCTTTTTAGGGGTCAATACGTCCTTTTTGCTGTAAAATCCCTCACTTCTATGTTCCGGACATCTCATTTAGGGCACAAAGCCTTGTTTTGTGGTCCCAAAGCTTCGTCTTCAGAGTCCAAAGCTTTGATTCTGTGGTTGAATTCCTCGTTTTATAATCCAAACCCTCACGTTTATTGCACAAACCCTCATTTTTAGGGCCCAAACGCTCATTTTTATGCTGCAAATCATTTCACTGGAAAATGCCTCCTTTTTATGCTCCAAACGCCTCCTTTAGGGCACGATGTCTGAATGTTAGGTCCCAAAGATTTGGTTAAGAGCCCAAAGCTTGGAGTCTAGGGTTGAAAGCCTGCTTTTTACTCTACAAACCCTCCTGTTTAGGGTACAAACCCTCCTTTTTGGTGCACAAGCCCTCGCTGTTAGGGTGCAAACACTCACGTTAAGATTCCCAAGCTTCGAGTCCAGGGTTGAAATCCACATCTTTATGCTCCAAACGACCGTCTTTGGGCTTCAAATCCGACTTTTAATTCTGAAATCCCACTTTTTTACGCTCCAAACGCTACATTAAGGGCACAAAGTCTCCATTTTAGGTCACAACGCTTCCTTTTTAGAGTCCGGAACGTTGGTTCCAGGGTTGAAAGCCTCCCTGTTCTGCTTCAAAGCGTCATTTAGAAGGTACAAGCCCTCATTTTTAGGGCGCAACGCCTCATTTTTTGGCCGCGAATCCTCCTTTTTAGGGGTCAATACGTCCTTTTTGCTGTAAAATCCCTCACTTTTATGTTCCGGACATCTCATTTAGGGCACAAAGCCTTGTTTTGTGGTCCCAAAGCTTCCTCTTCAGAGTCCAAAGCTTTGATTCTGTGGTTGAATTCCTCGTTTTATAATCCAAACCCTCACGTTTATTGCACAAACCCTCATTTTTAGGGCCCAAACGCTCATTTTTATGCTGCAAATCATTTCACTGGAAAATGCCTCCTTTTTATGCTCCAAACGCCTCCTTTAGGGCACGATGTCTGAATGTTAGGTCCCAAAGATTTGGTTAAGAGCCCAAAGCTTGGAGTCTAGGGTTGAAAGCCTGCTTTTTACTCTACAAACCCTCCTGTTTAGGGTACAAACCCTCCTTTTTGGTGCACAAGCCCTCGCTGTTAGGGTGCAAACACTCACGTTAAGATTCCCAAGCTTCGAGTCCAGGGTTGAAATCCACATCTTTATGCTCCAAACGACCGTCTTTAGGCTTCAAATCCGACTTTTAATTCTGAAATCCCACTTTTTTACGCTCCAAACGCTACATTAAGGGCACAAAGTCTCCATTTTAGGTCACAACGCTTCCTTTTTAGAGTCCGGAACGTTGGTTCCAGGGTTGAAAGCCTCCCTGTTCTGCTTCAAAGCGTCATTTAGAAGGTACAAGCCCTCATTTTTAGGGCGCAACGCCTCATTTTTTGGCCGCGAATCTTCCTTTTTAGGGGTCAATACGTCCTTTTTGCTGTAAAATCCCTCACTTCTATGTTCCGGACATCTCATTTAGGGCACAAAGCCTTGTTTTGTGGTCCCAAAGCTTCGTCTTCAGAGTCCAAAGCTTTGATTCTGTGGTTGAATTCCTCGTTTTATAATCCAAACCCTCACGTTTATTGCACAAACCCTCATTTTTAGGGCCCAAACGCTCATTTTTATGCTGCAAATCATTTCACTGGAAAATGCCTCCTTTTTATGCTCCAAACGCCTCCTTTAGGGCACGATGTCTGAATGTTAGGTCCCAAAGATTTGGTTAAGAGCCCAAAGCTTGGAGTCTAGGGTTGAAAGCCTGCTTTTTACTCTACAAACCCTCCTGTTTAGGGTACAAACCCTCCTTTTTGGTGCACAAGCCCTCGCTGTTAGGGTGCAAACACTCACGTTAAGATTCCCAAGCTTCGAGTCCAGGGTTGAAATCCACATCTTTATGCTCCAAACGACCGTCTTTGGGCTTCAAATCCGACTTTTAATTCTGAAATCCCACTTTTTTACGCTCCAAACGCTACATTAAGGGCACAAAGTCTCCATTTTAGGTCACAACGCTTCCTTTTTAGAGTCCGGAACGTTGGTTCCAGGGTTGAAAGCCTCCCTGTTCTGCTTCAAAGCGTCATTTAGAAGGTACAAGCCCTCATTTTTAGGGCGCAACGCCTCATTTTTTGGCCGCGAATCCTCCTTTTTAGGGGTCAATACGTCCTTTTTGCTGTAAAATCCCTCACTTTTATGTTCCGGACATCTCATTTAGGGCACAAAGCCTTGTTTTGTGGTCCCAAAGCTTCCTCTTCAGAGTCCAAAGCTTTGATTCTGTGGTTGAATTCCTCGTTTTATAATCCAAACCCTCACGTTTATTGCACAAACCCTCATTTTTAGGGCCCAAACGCTCATTTTTATGCTGCAAATCATTTCACTGGAAAATGCCTCCTTTTTATGCTCCAAACGCCTCCTTTAGGGCACGATGTCTGAATGTTAGGTCCCAAAGATTTGGTTAAGAGCCCAAAGCTTGGAGTCTAGGGTTGAAAGCCTGCTTTTTACTCTACAAACCCTCCTGTTTAGGGTACAAACCCTCCTTTTTGGTGCACAAGCCCTCGCTGTTAGGGTGCAAACACTCACGTTAAGATTCCCAAGCTTCGAGTCCAGGGTTGAAATCCACATCTTTATGCTCCAAACGACCGTCTTTAGGCTTCAAATCCGACTTTTAATTCTGAAATCCCACTTTTTTACGCTCCAAACGCTACATTAAGGGCACAAAGTCTCCATTTTAGGTCACAACGCTTCCTTTTTAGAGTCCGGAACGTTGGTTCCAGGGTTGAAAGCCTCCCTGTTCTGCTTCAAAGTGTCATTTAGAAGGTACAAGCCCTCATTTTTAGGGCGCAACGCCTCATTTTTTGGCCGCGAATCCTCCTTTTTAGGGGTCAATACGTCCTTTTTGCTGTAAAATCCCTCACTTTTATGTTCCGGACATCTCATTTAGGGCACAAAGCCTTGTTTTGTGGTCCCAAAGCTTCCTCTTCAGAGTCCAAAGCTTTGATTCTGTGGTTGAATTCCTCGTTTTATAATCCAAACCCTCACGTTTATTGCACAAACCCTCATTTTTAGGGCCCAAACGCTCATTTTTATGCTGCAAATCATTTCACTGGAAAATGCCTCCTTTTTATGCTCCAAACGCCTCCTTTAGGGCACGATGTCTGAATGTTAGGTCCCAAAGATTTGGTTAAGAGCCCAAAGCTTGGAGTCTAGGGTTGAAAGCCTGCTTTTTACTCTACAAACCCTCCTGTTTAGGGTACAAACCCTCCTTTTTGGTGCACAAGCCCTCGCTGTTAGGGTGCAAACACTCACGTTAAGATTCCCAAGCTTCGAGTCCAGGGTTGAAATCCACATCTTTATGCTCCAAACGACCGTCTTTAGGCTTCAAATCCGACTTTTAATTCTGAAATCCCACTTTTTTACGCTCCAAACGCTACATTAAGGGCACAAAGTCTCCATTTTAGGTCACAACGCTTCCTTTTTAGAGTCCGGAACGTTGGTTCCAGGGTTGAAAGCCTCCCTGTTCTGCTTCAAAGTGTCATTTAGAAGGTACAAGCCCTCATTTTTAGGGCGCAACGCCTCATTTTTTGGCCGCGAATCCTCCTTTTTAGGGGTCAATACGTCCTTTTTGCTGTAAAATCCCTCACTTTTATGTTCCGGACATCTCATTTAGGGCACAAAGCCTTGTTTTGTGGTCCCAAAGCTTCCTCTTCAGAGTCCAAAGCTTTGATTCTGTGGTTGAATTCCTCGTTTTATAATCCAAACCCTCACGTTTATTGCACAAACCCTCATTTTTAGGGCCCAAACGCTCATTTTTATGCTGCAAATCATTTCACTGGAAAATGCCTCCTTTTTATGCTCCAAACGCCTCCTTTAGGGCACGATGTCTGAATGTTAGGTCCCAAAGATTTGGTTAAGAGCCCAAAGCTTGGAGTCTAGGGTTGAAAGCCTGCTTTTTACTCTACAAACCCTCCTGTTTAGGGTACAAACCCTCCTTTTTGGTGCACAAGCCCTCGCTGTTAGGGTGCAAACACTCACGTTAAGATTCCCAAGCTTCGAGTCCAGGGTTGAAATCCACATCTTTATGCTCCAAACGACCGTCTTTAGGCTTCAAATCCGACTTTTAATTCTGAAATCCCACTTTTTTACGCTCCAAACGCTACATTAAGGGCACAAAGTCTCCATTTTAGGTCACAACGCTTCCTTTTTAGAGTCCGGAACGTTGGTTCCAGGGTTGAAAGCCTCCCTGTTCTGCTTCAAAGCGTCATTTAGAAGGTACAAGCCCTCATTTTTAGGGCGCAACGCCTCATTTTTTGGCCGCGAATCCTCCTTTTTAGGGGTCAATACGTCCTTTTTGCTGTAAAATCCCTCACTTCTATGTTCCGGACATCTCATTTAGGGCACAAAGCCTTGTTTTGTGGTCCCAAAGCTTCCTCTTCAGAGTCCAAAGCTTTGATTCTGTGGTTGAATTCCTCGTTTTATAATCCAAACCCTCACGTTTATTGCACAAACCCTCATTTTTAGGGCCCAAACGCTCATTTTTATGCTGCAAATCATTTCACTGGAAAATGCCTCCTTTTTATGCTCCAAACGCCTCCTTTAGGGCACGATGTCTGAATGTTAGGTCCCAAAGATTTGGTTAAGAGCCCAAAGCTTGGAGTCTAGGGTTGAAAGCCTGCTTTTTACTCTACAAACCCTCCTGTTTAGGGTACAAACCCTCCTTTTTGGTGCACAAGCCCTCGCTGTTAGGGTGCAAACACTCACGTTAAGATTCCCAAGCTTCGAGTCCAGGGTTGAAATCCACATCTTTATGCTCCAATCGACCGTCTTTAGGCTTCAAATCCGACTTTTAATTCTGAAATCCCACTTTTTTACGCTCCAAACGCTACATTAAGGGCACAAAGTCTCCATTTTAGGTCACAACGCTTCCTTTTTAGAGTCCGGAACGTTGGTTCCAGGGTTGAAAGCCTCCCTGTTCTGCTTCAAAGTGTCATTTAGAAGGTACAAGCCCTCATTTTTAGGGCGCAACGCCTCATTTTTTGGCCGCGAATCCTCCTTTTTAGGGGTCAATACGTCCTTTTTGCTGTAAAATCCCTCACTTTTATGTTCCGGACATCTCATTTAGGGCACAAAGCCTTGTTTTGTGGTCCCAAAGCTTCCTCTTCAGAGTCCAAAGCTTTGATTCTGTGGTTGAATTCCTCGTTTTATAATCCAAACCCTCACGTTTATTGCACAAACCCTCATTTTTAGGGCCCAAACGCTCATTTTTATGCTGCAAATCATTTCACTGGAAAATGCCTCCTTTTTATGCTCCAAACGCCTCCTTTAGGGCACGATGTCTGAATGTTAGGTCCCAAAGATTTGGTTAAGAGCCCAAAGCTTGGAGTCTAGGGTTGAAAGCCTGCTTTTTACTCTACAAACCCTCCTGTTTAGGGTACAAACCCTCCTTTTTGGTGCACAAGCCCTCGCTGTTAGGGTGCAAACACTCACGTTAAGATTCCCAAGCTTCGAGTCCAGGGTTGAAATCCACATCTTTATGCTCCAAACGACCGTCTTTAGGCTTCAAATCCGACTTTTAATTCTGAAATCCCACTTTTTTACGCTCCAAACGCTACATTAAGGGCACAAAGTCTCCATTTTAGGTCACAACGCTTCCTTTTTAGAGTCCGGAACGTTGGTTCCAGGGTTGAAAGCCTCCCTGTTCTGCTTCAAAGCGTCATTTAGAAGGTACAAGCCCTCATTTTTAGGGCGCAACGCCTCATTTTTTGGCCGCGAATCCTCCTTTTTAGGGGTCAATACGTCCTTTTTGCTGTAAAATCCCTCACTTTTATGTTCCGGACATCTCATTTAGGGCACAAAGCCTTGTTTTGTGGTCCCAAAGCTTCCTCTTCAGAGTCCAAAGCTTTGATTCTGTGGTTGAATTCCTCGTTTTATAATCCAAACCCTCACGTTTATTGCACAAACCCTCATTTTTAGGGCCCAAACGCTCATTTTTATGCTGCAAATCATTTCACTGGAAAATGCCTCCTTTTTATGCTCCAAACGCCTCCTTTAGGGCACGATGTCTGAATGTTAGGTCCCAAAGATTTGGTTAAGAGCCCAAAGCTTGGAGTCTAGGGTTGAAAGCCTGCTTTTTACTCTACAAACCCTCCTGTTTAGGGTACAAACCCTCCTTTTTGGTGCACAAGCCCTCGCTGTTAGGGTGCAAACACTCACGTTAAGATTCCCAAGCTTCGAGTCCAGGGTTGAAATCCACATCTTTATGCTCCAAACGACCGTCTTTAGGCTTCAAATCCGACTTTTAATTCTGAAATCCCACTTTTTTACGCTCCAAACGCTACATTAAGGGCACAAAGTCTCCATTTTAGGTCACAACGCTTCCTTTTTAGAGTCCGGAACGTTGGTTCCACGGTTGAAAGCCTCCCTGTTCTGCTTCAAAGCGTCATTTAGAAGGTACAAGCCCTCATTTTTAGGGCGCAACGCCTCATTTTTTGGCCGCGAATCCTCCTTTTTAGGGGTCAATACGTCCTTTTTGCTGTAAAATCCCTCACTTTTATGTTCCGGACATCTCATTTAGGGCACAAAGCCTTGTTTTGTGGTCCCAAAGCTTCCTCTTCAGAGTCCAAAGCTTTGATTCTGTGGTTGAATTCCTCGTTTTATAATCCAAACCCTCACGTTTATTGCACAAACCCTCATTTTTAGGGCCCAAACGCTCATTTTTATGCTGCAAATCATTTCACTGGAAAATGCCTCCTTTTTATGCTCCAAACGCCTCCTTTAGGGCACGATGTCTGAATGTTAGGTCCCAAAGATTTGGTTAAGAGCCCAAAGCTTGGAGTCTAGGGTTGAAAGCCTGCTTTTTACTCTACAAACCCTCCTGTTTAGGGTACAAACCCTCCTTTTTGGTGCACAAGCCCTCGCTGTTAGGGTGCAAACACTCACGTTAAGATTCCCAAGCTTCGAGTCCAGGGTTGAAATCCACATCTTTATGCTCCAAACGACCGTCTTTAGGCTTCAAATCCGACTTTTAATTCTGAAATCCCACTTTTTTACGCTCCAAACGCTACATTAAGGGCACAAAGTCTCCATTTTAGGTCACAACGCTTCCTTTTTAGAGTCCGGAACGTTGGTTCCAGGGTTGAAAGCCTCCCTGTTCTGCTTCAAAGCGTCATTTAGAAGGTACAAGCCCTCATTTTTAGGGCGCAACGCCTCATTTTTTGGCCGCGAATCCTCCTTTTTAGGGGTCAATACGTCCTTTTTGCTGTAAAATCCCTCACTTTTATGTTCCGGACATCTCATTTAGGGCACAAAGCCTTGTTTTGTGGTCCCAAAGCTTCCTCTTCAGAGTCCAAAGCTTTGATTCTGTGGTTGAATTCCTCGTTTTATAATCCAAACCCTCACGTTTATTGCACAAACCCTCATTTTTAGGGCCCAAACGCTCATTTTTATGCTGCAAATCATTTCACTGGAAAATGCCTCCTTTTTATGCTCCAAACGCCTCCTTTAGGGCACGATGTCTGAATGTTAGGTCCCAAAGATTTGGTTAAGAGCCCAAAGCTTGGAGTCTAGGGTTGAAAGCCTGCTTTTTACTCTACAAACCCTCCTGTTTAGGGTACAAACCCTCCTTTTTGGTGCACAAGCCCTCGCTGTTAGGGTGCAAACACTCACGTTAAGATTCCCAAGCTTCGAGTCCAGGGTTGAAATCCACATCTTTATGCTCCAAACGACCGTCTTTGGGCTTCAAATCCGACTTTTAATTCTGAAATCCCACTTTTTTACGCTCCAAACGCTACATTAAGGGCACAAAGTCTCCATTTTAGGTCACAACGCTTCCTTTTTAGAGTCCGGAACGTTGGTTCCAGGGTTGAAAGCCTCCCTGTTCTGCTTCAAAGCGTCATTTAGAAGGTACAAGCCCTCATTTTTAGGGCGCAACGCCTCATTTTTTGGCCGCGAATCCTCCTTTTTAGGGGTCAATACGTCCTTTTTGCTGTAAAATCCCTCACTTTTATGTTCCGGACATCTCATTTAGGGCACAAAGCCTTGTTTTGTGGTCCCAAAGCTTCCTCTTCAGAGTCCAAAGCTTTGATTCTGTGGTTGAATTCCTCGTTTTATAATCCAAACCCTCACGTTTATTGCACAAACCCTCATTTTTAGGGCCCAAACGCTCATTTTTATGCTGCAAATCATTTCACTGGAAAATGCCTCCTTTTTATGCTCCAAACGCCTCCTTTAGGGCACGATGTCTGAATGTTAGGTCCCAAAGATTTGGTTAAGAGCCCAAAGCTTGGAGTCTAGGGTTCAAAGCCTGCTTTTTACTCTACAAACCCTCCTGTTTAGGGTACAAACCCTCCTTTTTGGTGCACAAGCCCTCGCTGTTAGGGTGCAAACACTCACGTTAAGATTCCCAAGCTTCGAGTCCAGGGTTGAAATCCACATCTTTATGCTCCAAACGACCGTCTTTGGGCTTCAAATCCGACTTTTAATTCTGAAATCCCACTTTTTTACGCTCCAAACGCTACATTAAGGGCACAAAGTCTCCATTTTAGGTCACAACGCTTCCTTTTTAGAGTCCGGAACGTTGGTTCCAGGGTTGAAAGCCTCCCTGTTCTGCTTCAAAGCGTCATTTAGAAGGTACAAGCCCTCATTTTTAGGGCGCAACGCCTCATTTTTTGGCCGCGAATCCTCCTTTTTAGGGGTCAATACGTCCTTTTTGCTGTAAAATCCCTCACTTCTATGTTCCGGACATCTCTTTTAGGGCACAAAGCCTTGTTTTGTGGTCCCAAAGCTTCCTCTTCAGAGTCCAAAGCTTTGATTCTGTGGTTGAATTCCTCGTTTTATAATCCAAACCCTCACGTTTATTGCACAAACCCTCATTTTTAGGGCCCAAACGCTCATTTTTATGCTGCAAATCATTTCACTGGAAAATGCCTCCTTTTTATGCTCCAAACGCCTCCTTTAGGGCACGATGTCTGAATGTTAGGTCCCAAAGATTTGGTTAAGAGCCCAAAGCTTGGAGTCTAGGGTTGAAAGCCTGCTTTTTACTCTACAAACCCTCCTGTTTAGGGTACAAACCCTCCTTTTTGGTGCACAAGCCCTCGCTGTTAGGGTGCAAACACTCACGTTAAGATTCCCAAGCTTCGAGTCCAGGGTTGAAATCCACATCTTTATGCTCCAAACGACCGTCTTTAGGCTTCAAATCCGACTTTTAATTCTGAAATCCCACTTTTTTACGCTCCAAACGCTACATTAAGGGCACAAAGTCTCCATTTTAGGTCACAACGCTTCCTTTTTAGAGTCCGGAACGTTGGTTCCAGGGTTGAAAGCCTCCCTGTTCTGCTTCAAAGCGTCATTTAGAAGGTACAAGCCCTCATTTTTAGGGCGCAACGCCTCATTTTTTGGCTGCGAATCCTCCTTTTTAGGGGTCAATACGTCCTTTTTGCTGTAAAATCCCTCACTTCTATGTTCCGGACATCTCATTTAGGGCACAAAGCCTTGTTTTGTGGTCCCAAAGCTTCCTCTTCAGAGTCCAAAGCTTTGATTCTGTGGTTGAATTCCTCGTTTTATAATCCAAACCCTCACGTTTATTGCACAAACCCTCATTTTTAGGGCCCAAACGCTCATTTTTATGCTGCAAATCATTTCACTGGAAAATGCCTCCTTTTTATGCTCCAAACGCCTCCTTTAGGGCACGATGTCTGAATGTTAGGTCCCAAAGATTTGGTTAAGAGCCCAAAGCTTGGAGTCTAGGGTTGAAAGCCTGCTTTTTACTCTACAAACCCTCCTGTTTAGGGTACAAACCCTCCTTTTTGGTGCACAAGCCCTCGCTGTTAGGGTGCAAACACTCACGTTAAGATTCCCAAGCTTCGAGTCCAGGGTTGAAATCCACATCTTTATGCTCCAAACGACCGTCTTTGGGCTTCAAATCCGACTTTTAATTCTGAAATCCCACTTTTTTACGCTCCAAACGCTACATTAAGGGCACAAAGTCTCCATTTTAGGTCACAACGCTTCCTTTTTAGAGTCCGGAACGTTGGTTCCAGGGTTGAAAGCCTCCCTGTTCTGCTTCAAAGCGTCATTTAGAAGGTACAAGCCCTCATTTTTAGGGCGCAACGCCTCATTTTTTGGCCGCGAATCCTCCTTTTTAGGGGTCAATACGTCCTTTTTGCTGTAAAATCCCTCACTTTTATGTTCCGGACATCTCATTTAGGGCACAAAGCCTTGTTTTGTGGTCCCAAAGCTTCCTCTTCAGAGTCCAAAGCTTTGATTCTGTGGTTGAATTCCTCGTTTTATAATCCAAACCCTCACGTTTATTGCACAAACCCTCATTTTTAGGGCCCAAACGCTCATTTTTATGCTGCAAATCATTTCACTGGAAAATGCCTCCTTTTTATGCTCCAAACGCCTCCTTTAGGGCACGATGTCTGAATGTTAGGTCCCAAAGATTTGGTTAAGAGCCCAAAGCTTGGAGTCTAGGGTTCAAAGCCTGCTTTTTACTCTACAAACCCTCCTGTTTAGGGTACAAACCCTCCTTTTTGGTGCACAAGCCCTCGCTGTTAGGGTGCAAACACTCACGTTAAGATTCCCAAGCTTCGAGTCCAGGGTTGAAATCCACATCTTTATGCTCCAAACGACCGTCTTTGGGCTTCAAATCCGACTTTTAATTCTGAAATCCCACTTTTTTACGCTCCAAACGCTACATTAAGGGCACAAAGTCTCCATTTTAGGTCACAACGCTTCCTTTTTAGAGTCCGGAACGTTGGTTCCAGGGTTGAAAGCCTCCCTGTTCTGCTTCAAAGCGTCATTTAGAAGGTACAAGCCCTCATTTTTAGGGCGCAACGCCTCATTTTTTGGCCGCGAATCCTCCTTTTTAGGGGTCAATACGTCCTTTTTGCTGTAAAATCCCTCACTTTTATGTTCCGGACATCTCATTTAGGGCACAAAGCCTTGTTTTGTGGTCCCAAAGCTTCCTCTTCAGAGTCCAAAGCTTTGATTCTGTGGTTGAATTCCTCGTTTTATAATCCAAACCCTCACGTTTATTGCACAAACCCTCATTTTTAGGGCCCAAACGCTCATTTTTATGCTGCAAATCATTTCACTGGAAAATGCCTCCTTTTTATGCTCCAAACGCCTCCTTTAGGGCACGATGTCTGAATGTTAGGTCCCAAAGATTTGGTTAAGAGCCCAAAGCTTGGAGTCTAGGGTTGAAAGCCTGCTTTTTACTCTACAAACCCTCCTGTTTAGGGTACAAACCCTCCTTTTTGGTGCACAAGCCCTCGCTGTTAGGGTGCAAACACTCACGTTAAGATTCCCAAGCTTCGAGTCCAGGGTTGAAATCCACATCTTTATGCTCCAAACGACCGTCTTTGGGCTTCAAATCCGACTTTTAATTCTGAAATCCCACTTTTTTACGCTCCAAACGCTACATTAAGGGCACAAAGTCTCCATTTTAGGTCACAACGCTTCCTTTTTAGAGTCCGGAACGTTGGTTCCAGGGTTGAAAGCCTCCCTGTTCTGCTTCAAAGCGTCATTTAGAAGGTACAAGCCCTCATTTTTAGGGCGCAACGCCTCATTTTTTGGCCGCGAATCCTCCTTTTTAGGGGTCAATACGTCCTTTTTGCTGTAAAATCCCTCACTTCTATGTTCCGGACATCTCTTTTAGGGAACAAAGCCTTGTTTTGTGGTCCCAAAGCTTCCTCTTCAGAGTCCAAAGCTTTGATTCTGTGGTTGAATTCCTCGTTTTATAATCCAAACCCTCACGTTTATTGCACAAACCCTCATTTTTAGGGCCCAAACGCTCATTTTTATGCTGCAAATCATTTCACTGGAAAATGCCTCCTTTTTATGCTCCAAACGCCTCCTTTAGGGCACGATGTCTGAATGTTAGGTCCCAAAGATTTGGTTAAGAGCCCAAAGCTTGGAGTCTAGGGTTGAAAGCCTGCTTTTTACTCTACAAACCCTCCTGTTTAGGGTACAAACCCTCCTTTTTGGTGCACAAGCCCTCGCTGTTAGGGTGCAAACACTCACGTTAAGATTCCCAAGCTTCGAGTCCAGGGTTGAAATCCACATCTTTATGCTCCAAACGACCGTCTTTGGGCTTCAAATCCGACTTTTAATTCTGAAATCCCACTTTTTTACGCTCCAAACGCTACATTAAGGGCACAAAGTCTCCATTTTAGGTCACAACGCTTCCTTTTTAGAGTCCGGAACGTTGGTTCCAGGGTTGAAAGCCTCCCTGTTCTGCTTCAAAGCGTCATTTAGAAGGTACAAGCCCTCATTTTTAGGGCGCAACGCCTCATTTTTTGGCCGCGAATCCTCCTTTTTAGGGGTCAATACGTCCTTTTTGCTGTAAAATCCCTCACTTTTATGTTCCGGACATCTCATTTAGGGCACAAAGCCTTGTTTTGTGGTCCCAAAGCTTCCTCTTCAGAGTCCAAAGCTTTGATTCTGTGGTTGAATTCCTCGTTTTATAATCCAAACCCTCACGTTTATTGCACAAACCCTCATTTTTAGGGCCCAAACGCTCATTTTTATGCTGCAAATCATTTCACTGGAAAATGCCTCCTTTTTATGCTCCAAACGCCTCCTTTAGGGCACGATGTCTGAATGTTAGGTCCCAAAGATTTGGTTAAGAGCCCAAAGCTTGGAGTCTAGGGTTGAAAGCCTGCTTTTTACTCTACAAACCCTCCTGTTTAGGGTACAAACCCTCCTTTTTGGTGCACAAGCCCTCGCTGTTAGGGTGCAAACACTCACGTTAAGATTCCCAAGCTTCGAGTCCAGGGTTGAAATCCACATCTTTATGCTCCAAACGACCGTCTTTGGGCTTCAAATCCGACTTTTAATTCTGAAATCCCACTTTTTTACGCTCCAAACGCTACATTAAGGGCACAAAGTCTCCATTTTAGGTCACAACGCTTCCTTTTTAGAGTCCGGAACGTTGGTTCCAGGGTTGAAAGCCTCCCTGTTCTGCTTCAAAGCGTCATTTAGAAGGTACAAGCCCTCATTTTTAGGGCGCAACGCCTCATTTTTTGGCCGCGAATCCTCCTTTTTAGGGGTCAATACGTCCTTTTTGCTGTAAAATCCCTCACTTCTATGTTCCGGACATCTCTTTTAGGGAACAAAGCCTTGTTTTGTGGTCCCAAAGCTTCCTCTTCAGAGTCCAAAGCTTTGATTCTGTGGTTGAATTCCTCGTTTTATAATCCAAACCCTCACGTTTATTGCACAAACCCTCATTTTTAGGGCCCAAACGCTCATTTTTATGCTGCAAATCATTTCACTGGAAAATGCCTCCTTTTTATGCTCCAAACGCCTCCTTTAGGGCACGATGTCTGAATGTTAGGTCCCAAAGATTTGGTTAAGAGCCCAAAGCTTGGAGTCTAGGGTTGAAAGCCTGCTTTTTACTCTACAAACCCTCCTGTTTAGGGTACAAACCCTCCTTTTTGGTGCACAAGCCCTCGCTGTTAGGGTGCAAACACTCACGTTAAGATTCCCAAGCTTCGAGTCCAGGGTTGAAATCCACATCTTTATGCTCCAAACGACCGTCTTTAGGCTTCAAATCCGACTTTTAATTCTGAAATCCCACTTTTTTACGCTCCAAACGCTACATTAAGGGCACAAAGTCTCCATTTTAGGTCACAACGCTTCCTTTTTAGAGTCCGGAACGTTGGTTCCAGGGTTGAAAGCCTCCCTGTTCTGCTTCAAAGCGTCATTTAGAAGGTACAAGCCCTCATTTTTAGGGCGCAACGCCTCATTTTTTGGCTGCGAATCCTCCTTTTTAGGGGTCAATACGTCCTTTTTGCTGTAAAATCCCTCACTTCTATGTTCCGGACATCTCATTTAGGGCACAAAGCCTTGTTTTGTGGTCCCAAAGCTTCCTCTTCAGAGTCCAAAGCTTTGATTCTGTGGTTGAATTCCTCGTTTTATAATCCAAACCCTCACGTTTATTGCACAAACCCTCATTTTTAGGGCCCAAACGCTCATTTTTATGCTGCAAATCATTTCACTGGAAAATGCCTCCTTTTTATGCTCCAAACGCCTCCTTTAGGGCACGATGTCTGAATGTTAGGTCCCAAAGATTTGGTTAAGAGCCCAAAGCTTGGAGTCTAGGGTTGAAAGCCTGCTTTTTACTCTACAAACCCTCCTGTTTAGGGTACAAACCCTCCTTTTTGGTGCACAAGCCCTCGCTGTTAGGGTGCAAACACTCACGTTAAGATTCCCAAGCTTCGAGTCCAGGGTTGAAATCCACATCTTTATGCTCCAAACGACCGTCTTTGGGCTTCAAATCCGACTTTTAATTCTGAAATCCCACTTTTTTACGCTCCAAACGCTACATTAAGGGCACAAAGTCTCCATTTTAGGTCACAACGCTTCCTTTTTAGAGTCCGGAACGTTGGTTCCAGGGTTGAAAGCCTCCCTGTTCTGCTTCAAAGCGTCATTTAGAAGGTACAAGCCCTCATTTTTAGGGCGCAACGCCTCATTTTTTGGCCGCGAATCCTCCTTTTTAGGGGTCAATACGTCCTTTTTGCTGTAAAATCCCTCACTTCTATGTTCCGGACATCTCATTTAGGGCACAAAGCCTTGTTTTGTGGTCCCAAAGCTTCCTCTTCAGAGTCCAAAGCTTTGATTCTGTGGTTGAATTCCTCGTTTTATAATCCAAACCCTCACGTTTATTGCGCAAACCCTCATTTTTAGGGCCCAAACGCTCATTTTTATGCTGCAAATCATTTCACTGGAAAATGCCTCCTTTTTATGCTCCAAACGCCTCCTTTAGGGCACGATGTCTGAATGTTAGGTCCCAAAGATTTGGTTAAGAGCCCAAAGCTTGGAGTCTAGGGTTGAAAGCCTGCTTTTTACTCTACAAACCCTCCTGTTTAGGGTACAAACCCTCCTTTTTGGTGCACAAGCCCTCGCTGTTAGGGTGCAAACACTCACGTTAAGATTCCCAAGCTTCGAGTCCAGGGTTGAAATCCACATCTTTATGCTCCAAACGACCGTCTTTAGGCTTCAAATCCGACTTTTAATTCTGAAATCCCACTTTTTTACGCTCCAAACGCTACATTAAGGGCACAAAGTCTCCATTTTAGGTCACAACGCTTCCTTTTTAGAGTCCGGAACGTTGGTTCCAGGGTTGAAAGCCTCCCTGTTCTGCTTCAAAGCGTCATTTAGAAGGTACAAGCCCTCATTTTTAGGGCGCAACGCCTCATTTTTTGGCCGCGAATCTTCCTTTTTAGGGGTCAATACGTCCTTTTTGCTGTAAAATCCCTCACTTCTATGTTCCGGACATCTCATTTAGGGCACAAAGCCTTGTTTTGTGGTCCCAAAGCTTCCTCTTCAGAGTCCAAAGCTTTGATTCTGTGGTTGAATTCCTCGTTTTATAATCCAAACCCTCACGTTTATTGCACAAACCCTCATTTTTAGGGCCCAAACGCTCATTTTTATGCTGCAAATCATTTCACTGGAAAATGCCTCCTTTTTATGCTCCAAACGCCTCCTTTAGGGCACGATGTCTGAATGTTAGGTCCCAAAGATTTGGTTAAGAGCCCAAAGCTTGGAGTCTAGGGTTGAAAGCCTGCTTTTTACTCTACAAACCCTCCTGTTTAGGGTACAAACCCTCCTTTTTGGTGCACAAGCCCTCGCTGTTAGGGTGCAAACACTCACGTTAAGATTCCCAAGCTTCGAGTCCAGGGTTGAAATCCACATCTTTATGCTCCAAACGACCGTCTTTAGGCTTCAAATCCGACTTTTAATTCTGAAATCCCACTTTTTTACGCTCCAAACGCTACATTAAGGGCACAAAGTCTCCATTTTAGGTCACAACGCTTCCTTTTTAGAGTCCGGAACGTTGGTTCCAGGGTTGAAAGCCTCCCTGTTCTGCTTCAAAGCGTCATTTAGAAGGTACAAGCCCTCATTTTTAGGGCGCAACGCCTCATTTTTGGCCGCGAATCCTCCTTTTTAGGGGTCAATACGTCCTTTTTGCTGTAAAATCCCTCACTTTTATGTTCCGGACATCTCATTTAGGGCACAAAGCCTTGTTTTGTGGTCCCAAAGCTTCCTCTTCAGAGTCCAAAGCTTTGATTCTGTGGTTGAATTCCTCGTTTTATAATCCAAACCCTCACGTTTATTGCACAAACCCTCATTTTTAGGGCCCAAACGCTCATTTTTATGCTGCAAATCATTTCACTGGAAAATGCCTCCTTTTTATGCTCCAAACGCCTCCTTTAGGGCACGATGTCTGAATGTTAGGTCCCAAAGATTTGGTTAAGAGCCCAAAGCTTGGAGTCTAGGGTTGAAAGCCTGCTTTTTACTCTACAAACCCTCCTGTTTAGGGTACAAACCCTCCTTTTTGGTGCACAAGCCCTCGCTGTTAGGGTGCAAACACTCACGTTAAGATTCCCAAGCTTCGAGTCCAGGGTTGAAATCCACATCTTTATGCTCCAAACGACCGTCTTTAGGCTTCAAATCCGACTTTTAATTCTGAAATCCCACTTTTTTACGCTCCAAACGCTACATTAAGGGCACAAAGTCTCCATTTTAGGTCACAACGCTTCCTTTTTAGAGTCCGGAACGTTGGTTCCAGGGTTGAAAGCCTCCCTGTTCTGCTTCAAAGCGTCATTTAGAAGGTACAAGCCCTCATTTTTAGGGCGCAACGCCTCATTTTTTGGCCGCGAATCTTCCTTTTTAGGGGTCAATACGTCCTTTTTGCTGTAAAATCCCTCACTTCTATGTTCCGGACATCTCATTTAGGGCACAAAGCCTTGTTTTGTGGTCCCAAAGCTTCCTCTTCAGAGTCCAAAGCTTTGATTCTGTGGTTGAATTCCTCGTTTTATAATCCAAACCCTCACGTTTATTGCACAAACCCTCATTTTTAGGGCCCAAACGCTCATTTTTATGCTGCAAATCATTTCACTGGAAAATGCCTCCTTTTTATGCTCCAAACGCCTCCTTTAGGGCACGATGTCTGAATGTTAGGTCCCAAAGATTTGGTTAAGAGCCCAAAGCTTGGAGTCTAGGGTTGAAAGCCTGCTTTTTACTCTACAAACCCTCCTGTTTAGGGTACAAACCCTCCTTTTTGGTGCACAAGCCCTCGCTGTTAGGGTGCAAACACTCACGTTAAGATTCCCAAGCTTCGAGTCCAGGGTTGAAATCCACATCTTTATGCTCCAAACGACCGTCTTTGGGCTTCAAATCCGACTTTTAATTCTGAAATCCCACTTTTTTACGCTCCAAACGCTACATTAAGGGCACAAAGTCTCCATTTTAGGTCACAACGCTTCCTTTTTAGAGTCCGGAACGTTGGTTCCAGGGTTGAAAGCCTCCCTGTTCTGCTTCAAAGCGTCATTTAGAAGGTACAAGCCCTCATTTTTAGGGCGCAACGCCTCATTTTTTGGCCGCGAATCCTCCTTTTTAGGGGTCAATACGTCCTTTTTGCTGTAAAATCCCTCACTTCTATGTTCCGGACATCTCTTTTAGGCACAAAGCCTTGTTTTGTGGTCCCAAAGCTTCCTCTTCAGAGTCCAAAGCTTTGATTCTGTGGTTGAATTCCTCGTTTTATAATCCAAACCCTCACGTTTATTGCACAAACCCTCATTTTTAGGGCCCAAACGCTCATTTTTATGCTGCAAATCATTTCACTGGAAAATGCCTCCTTTTTATGCTCCAAACGCCTCCTTTAGGGCACGATGTCTGAATGTTAGGTCCCAAAGATTTGGTTAAGAGCCCAAAGCTTGGAGTCTAGGGTTGAAAGCCTGCTTTTTACTCTACAAACCCTCCTGTTTAGGGTACAAACCCTCCTTTTTGGTGCACAAGCCCTCGCTGTTAGGGTGCAAACACTCACGTTAAGATTCCCAAGCTTCGAGTCCAGGGTTGAAATCCACATCTTTATGCTCCAAACGACCGTCTTTAGGCTTCAAATCCGACTTTTAATTCTGAAATCCCACTTTTTTACGCTCCAAACGCTACATTAAGGGCACAAAGTCTCCATTTTAGGTCACAACGCTTCCTTTTTAGAGTCCGGAACGTTGGTTCCAGGGTTGAAAGCCTCCCTGTTCTGCTTCAAAGCGTCATTTAGAAGGTACAAGCCCTCATTTTTAGGGCGCAACGCCTCATTTTTTGGCCGCGAATCTTCCTTTTTAGGGGTCAATACGTCCTTTTTGCTGTAAAATCCCTCACTTCTATGTTCCGGACATCTCATTTAGGGCACAAAGCCTTGTTTTGTGGTCCCAAAGCTTCCTCTTCAGAGTCCAAAGCTTTGATTCTGTGGTTGAATTCCTCGTTTTATAATCCAAACCCTCACGTTTATTGCACAAACCCTCATTTTTAGGGCCCAAACGCTCATTTTTATGCTGCAAATCATTTCACTGGAAAATGCCTCCTTTTTATGCTCCAAACGCCTCCTTTAGGGCACGATGTCTGAATGTTAGGTCCCAAAGATTTGGTTAAGAGCCCAAAGCTTGGAGTCTAGGGTTGAAAGCCTGCTTTTTACTCTACAAACCCTCCTGTTTAGGGTACAAACCCTCCTTTTTGGTGCACAAGCCCTCGCTGTTAGGGTGCAAACACTCACGTTAAGATTCCCAAGCTTCGAGTCCAGGGTTGAAATCCACATCTTTATGCTCCAAACGACCGTCTTTGGGCTTCAAATCCGACTTTTAATTCTGAAATCCCACTTTTTTACGCTCCAAACGCTACATTAAGGGCACAAAGTCTCCATTTTAGGTCACAACGCTTCCTTTTTAGAGTCCGGAACGTTGGTTCCAGGGTTGAAAGCCTCCCTGTTCTGCTTCAAAGCGTCATTTAGAAGGTACAAGCCCTCATTTTTAGGGCGCAACGCCTCATTTTTTGGCCGCGAATCCTCCTTTTTAGGGGTCAATACGTCCTTTTTGCTGTAAAATCCCTCACTTCTATGTTCCGGACATCTCTTTTAGGGCACAAAGCCTTGTTTTGTGGTCCCAAAGCTTCCTCTTCAGAGTCCAAAGCTTTGATTCTGTGGTTGAATTCCTCGTTTTATAATCCAAACCCTCACGTTTATTGCACAAACCCTCATTTTTAGGGCCCAAACGCTCATTTTTATGCTGCAAATCATTTCACTGGAAAATGCCTCCTTTTTATGCTCCAAACGCCTCCTTTAGGGCACGATGTCTGAATGTTAGGTCCCAAAGATTTGGTTAAGAGCCCAAAGCTTGGAGTCTAGGGTTGAAAGCCTGCTTTTTACTCTACAAACCCTCCTGTTTAGGGTACAAACCCTCCTTTTTGGTGCACAAGCCCTCGCTGTTAGGGTGCAAACACTCACGTTAAGATTCCCAAGCTTCGAGTCCAGGGTTGAAATCCACATCTTTATGCTCCAAACGACCGTCTTTAGGCTTCAAATCCGACTTTTAATTCTGAAATCCCACTTTTTTACGCTCCAAACGCTACATTAAGGGCACAAAGTCTCCATTTTAGGTCACAACGCTTCCTTTTTAGAGTCCGGAACGTTGGTTCCAGGGTTGAAAGCCTCCCTGTTCTGCTTCAAAGCGTCATTTAGAAGGTACAAGCCCTCATTTTTAGGGCGCAACGCCTCATTTTTTGGCCGCGAATCCTCCTTTTTAGGGGTCAATACGTCCTTTTTGCTGTAAAATCCCTCACTTTTATGTTCCGGACATCTCATTTAGGGCACAAAGCCTTGTTTTGTGGTCCCAAAGCTTCCTCTTCAGAGTCCAAAGCTTTGATTCTGTGGTTGAATTCCTCGTTTTATAATCCAAACCCTCACGTTTATTGCACAAACCCTCATTTTTAGGGCCCAAACGCTCATTTTTATGCTGCAAATCATTTCACTGGAAAATGCCTCCTTTTTATGCTCCAAACGCCTCCTTTAGGGCACGATGTCTGAATGTTAGGTCCCAAAGATTTGGTTAAGAGCCCAAAGCTTGGAGTCTAGGGTTGAAAGCCTGCTTTTTACTCTACAAACCCTCCTGTTTAGGGTACAAACCCTCCTTTTTGGTGCACAAGCCCTCGCTGTTAGGGTGCAAACACTCACGTTAAGATTCCCAAGCTTCGAGTCCAGGGTTGAAATCCACATCTTTATGCTCCAAACGACCGTCTTTAGGCTTCAAATCCGACTTTTAATTCTGAAATCCCACTTTTTTACGCTCCAAACGCTACATTAAGGGCACAAAGTCTCCATTTTAGGTCACAACGCTTCCTTTTTAGAGTCCGGAACGTTGGTTCCAGGGTTGAAAGCCTCCCTGTTCTGCTTCAAAGCGTCATTTAGAAGGTACAAGCCCTCATTTTTAGGGCGCAACGCCTCATTTTTTGGCCGCGAATCCTCCTTTTTAGGGGTCAATACGTCCTTTTTGCTGTAAAATCCCTCACTTTTATGTTCCGGACATCTCATTTAGGGCACAAAGCCTTGTTTTGTGGTCCCAAAGCTTCCTCTTCAGAGTCCAAAGCTTTGATTCTGTGGTTGAATTCCTCGTTTTATAATCCAAACCCTCACGTTTATTGCACAAACCCTCATTTTTAGGGCCCAAACGCTCATTTTTATGCTGCAAATCATTTCACTGGAAAATGCCTCCTTTTTATGCTCCAAACGCCTCCTTTAGGGCACGATGTCTGAATGTTAGGTCCCAAAGATTTGGTTAAGAGCCCAAAGCTTGGAGTCTAGGGTTGAAAGCCTGCTTTTTACTCTACAAACCCTCCTGTTTAGGGTACAAACCCTCCTTTTTGGTGCACAAGCCCTCGCTGTTAGGGTGCAAACACTCACGTTAAGATTCCCAAGCTTCGAGTCCAGGGTTGAAATCCACATCTTTATGCTCCAAACGACCGTCTTTAGGCTTCAAATCCGACTTTTAATTCTGAAATCCCACTTTTTTACGCTCCAAACGCTACATTAAAGGCACAAAGTCTCCATTTTAGGTCACAACGCTTCCTTTTTAGAGTCCGGAACGTTGGTTCCAGGGTTGAAAGCCTCCCTGTTCTGCTTCAAAGCGTCATTTAGAAGGTACAAGCCCTCATTTTTAGGGCGCAACGCCTCATTTTTTGGCCGCGAATCTTCCTTTTTAGGGGTCAATACGTCCTTTTTGCTGTAAAATCCCTCACTTCTATGTTCCGGACATCTCATTTAGGGCACAAAGCCTTGTTTTGTGGTCCCAAAGCTTCCTCTTCAGAGTCCAAAGCTTTGATTCTGTGGTTGAATTCCTCGTTTTATAATCCAAACCCTCACGTTTATTGCACAAACCCTCATTTTTAGGGCCCAAACGCTCATTTTTATGCTGCAAATCATTTCACTGGAAAATGCCTCCTTTTTATGCTCCAAACGCCTCCTTTAGGGCACGATGTCTGAATGTTAGGTCCCAAAGATTTGGTTAAGAGCCCAAAGCTTGGAGTCTAGGGTTGAAAGCCTGCTTTTTACTCTACAAACCCTCCTGTTTAGGGTACAAACCCTCCTTTTTGGTGCACAAGCCCTCGCTGTTAGGGTGCAAACACTCACGTTAAGATTCCCAAGCTTCGAGTCCAGGGTTGAAATCCACATCTTTATGCTCCAAACGACCGTCTTTAGGCTTCAAATCCGACTTTTAATTCTGAAATCCCACTTTTTTACGCTCCAAACGCTACATTAAGGGCACAAAGTCTCCATTTTAGGTCACAACGCTTCCTTTTTAGAGTCCGGAACGTTGGTTCCAGGGTTGAAAGCCTCCCTGTTCTGCTTCAAAGCGTCATTTAGAAGGTACAAGCCCTCATTTTTAGGGCGCAACGCCTCATTTTTTGGCCGCGAATCCTCCTTTTTAGGGGTCAATACGTCCTTTTTGCTGTAAAATCCCTCACTTTTATGTTCCGGACATCTCATTTAGGGCACAAAGCCTTGTTTTGTGGTCCCAAAGCTTCCTCTTCAGAGTCCAAAGCTTTGATTCTGTGGTTGAATTCCTCGTTTTATAATCCAAACCCTCACGTTTATTGCACAAACCCTCATTTTTAGGGCCCAAACGCTCATTTTTATGCTGCAAATCATTTCACTGGAAAATGCCTCCTTTTTATGCTCCAAACGCCTCCTTTAGGGCACGATGTCTGAATGTTAGGTCCCAAAGATTTGGTTAAGAGCCCAAAGCTTGGAGTCTAGGGTTGAAAGCCTGCTTTTTACTCTACAAACCCTCCTGTTTAGGGTACAAACCCTCCTTTTTGGTGCACAAGCCCTCGCTGTTAGGGTGCAAACACTCACGTTAAGATTCCCAAGCTTCGAGTCCAGGGTTGAAATCCACATCTTTATGCTCCAAACGACCGTCTTTAGGCTTCAAATCCGACTTTTAATTCTGAAATCCCACTTTTTTACGCTCCAAACGCTACATTAAGGGCACAAAGTCTCCATTTTAGGTCACAACGCTTCCTTTTTAGAGTCCGGAACGTTGGTTCCAGGGTTGAAAGCCTCCCTGTTCTGCTTCAAAGCGTCATTTAGAAGGTACAAGCCCTCATTTTTAGGGCGCAACGCCTCATTTTTTGGCCGCGAATCCTCCTTTTTAGGGGTCAATACGTCCTTTTTGCTGTAAAATCCCTCACTTTTATGTTCCGGACATCTCATTTAGGGCACAAAGCCTTGTTTTGTGGTCCCAAAGCTTCCTCTTCAGAGTCCAAAGCTTTGATTCTGTGGTTGAATTCCTCGTTTTATAATCCAAA
Source organism: Strix aluco (assembly GCF_031877795.1). Classification (NCBI taxonomy): domain Eukaryota; kingdom Metazoa; phylum Chordata; class Aves; order Strigiformes; family Strigidae; genus Strix; species Strix aluco. Next base: position 7,156,944 of record NC_133970.1, read on the forward strand.
CCCTCACGTTTATTGCACAAACCCTCATTTTTAGGGCCCAAACGCTCATTTTTATGCTGCAAATCATTTCACTGGAAAATGCCTCCTTTTTATGCTCCAAACGCCTCCTTTAGGGCACGATGTCTGAATGTTAGGTCCCAAAGATTTGGTTAAGAGCCCAAAGCTTGGAGTCTAGGGTTCAAAGCCTGCTTTTTACTCTACAAACCCTCCTGTTTAGGGTACAAACCCTCCTTTTTGGTGCACAAGCCCTCGCTGTTAGGGTGCAAACACTCACGTTAAGATTCCCAAGCTTCGAGTCCAGGGTTGAAATCCACATCTTTATGCTCCAAACGACCGTCTTTAGGCTTCAAATCCGACTTTTAATTCTGAAATCCCACTTTTTTACGCTCCAAACGCTACATTAAAGGCACAAAGTCTCCATTTTAGGTCACAACGCTTCCTTTTTAGAGTCCGGAACGTTGGTTCCAGGGTTGAAAGCCTCCCTGTTCTGCTTCAAAGCGTCATTTAGAAGGTACAAGCCCTCATTTTTAGGGCGCAACGCCTCATTTTTTGGCCGCGAATCTTCCTTTTTAGGGGTCAATACGTCCTTTTTGCTGTAAAATCCCTCACTTCTATGTTCCGGACATCTCATTTAGGGCACAAAGCCTTGTTTTGTGGTCCCAAAGCTTCCTCTTCAGAGTCCAAAGCTTTGATTCTGTGGTTGAATTCCTCGTTTTATAATCCAAACCCTCACGTTTATTGCACAAACCCTCATTTTTAGGGCCCAAACGCTCATTTTTATGCTGCAAATCATTTCACTGGAAAATGCCTCCTTTTTATGCTCCAAACGCCTCCTTTAGGGCACGATGTCTGAATGTTAGGTCCCAAAGATTTGGTTAAGAGCCCAAAGCTTGGAGTCTAGGGTTGAAAGCCTGCTTTTTACTCTACAAACCCTCCTGTTTAGGGTACAAACCCTCCTTTTTGGTGCACAAGCCCTCGCTGTTAGGGTGCAAACACTCACGTTAAGATTCCCAAGCTTCGAGTCCAGGGTTGAAATCCACATCTTTATGCTCCAAACGACCGTCTTTAGGCTTCAAATCCGACTTTTAATTCTGAAATCCCACTTTTTTACGCTCCAAACGCTACATTAAGGGCACAAAGTCTCCATTTTAGGTCACAACGCTTCCTTTTTAGAGTCCGGAACGTTGGTTCCAGGGTTGAAAGCCTCCCTGTTCTGCTTCAAAGCGTCATTTAGAAGGTACAAGCCCTCATTTTTAGGGCGCAACGCCTCATTTTTTGGCCGCGAATCCTCCTTTTTAGGGGTCAATACGTCCTTTTTGCTGTAAAATCCCTCACTTTTATGTTCCGGACATCTCATTTAGGGCACAAAGCCTTGTTTTGTGGTCCCAAAGCTTCCTCTTCAGAGTCCAAAGCTTTGATTCTGTGGTTGAATTCCTCGTTTTATAATCCAAACCCTCACGTTTATTGCACAAACCCTCATTTTTAGGGCCCAAACGCTCATTTTTATGCTGCAAATCATTTCACTGGAAAATGCCTCCTTTTTATGCTCCAAACGCCTCCTTTAGGGCACGATGTCTGAATGTTAGGTCCCAAAGATTTGGTTAAGAGCCCAAAGCTTGGAGTCTAGGGTTGAAAGCCTGCTTTTTACTCTACAAACCCTCCTGTTTAGGGTACAAACCCTCCTTTTTGGTGCACAAGCCCTCGCTGTTAGGGTGCAAACACTCACGTTAAGATTCCCAAGCTTCGAGTCCAGGGTTGAAATCCACATCTTTATGCTCCAAACGACCGTCTTTAGGCTTCAAATCCGACTTTTAATTCTGAAATCCCACTTTTTTACGCTCCAAACGCTACATTAAGGGCACAAAGTCTCCATTTTAGGTCACAACGCTTCCTTTTTAGAGTCCGGAACGTTGGTTCCAGGGTTGAAAGCCTCCCTGTTCTGCTTCAAAGCGTCATTTAGAAGGTACAAGCCCTCATTTTTAGGGCGCAACGCCTCATTTTTTGGCCGCGAATCCTCCTTTTTAGGGGTCAATACGTCCTTTTTGCTGTAAAATCCCTCACTTTTATGTTCCGGACATCTCATTTAGGGCACAAAGCCTTGTTTTGTGGTCCCAAAGCTTCCTCTTCAGAGTCCAAAGCTTTGATTCTGTGGTTGAATTCCTCGTTTTATAATCCAAACCCTCACGTTTATTGCACAAACCCTCATTTTTAGGGCCCAAACGCTCATTTTTATGCTGCAAATCATTTCACTGGAAAATGCCTCCTTTTTATGCTCCAAACGCCTCCTTTAGGGCACGATGTCTGAATGTTAGGTCCCAAAGATTTGGTTAAGAGCCCAAAGCTTGGAGTCTAGGGTTCAAAGCCTGCTTTTTACTCTACAAACCCTCCTGTTTAGGGTACAAACCCTCCTTTTTGGTGCACAAGCCCTCGCTGTTAGGGTGCAAACACTCACGTTAAGATTCCCAAGCTTCGAGTCCAGGGTTGAAATCCACATCTTTATGCTCCAAACGACCGTCTTTAGGCTTCAAATCCGACTTTTAATTCTGAAATCCCACTTTTTTACGCTCCAAACGCTACATTAAAGGCACAAAGTCTCCATTTTAGGTCACAACGCTTCCTTTTTAGAGTCCGGAACGTTGGTTCCAGGGTTGAAAGCCTCCCTGTTCTGCTTCAAAGCGTCATTTAGAAGGTACAAGCCCTCATTTTTAGGGCGCAACGCCTCATTTTTTGGCCGCGAATCTTCCTTTTTAGGGGTCAATACGTCCTTTTTGCTGTAAAATCCCTCACTTCTATGTTCCGGACATCTCATTTAGGGCACAAAGCCTTGTTTTGTGGTCCCAAAGCTTCCTCTTCAGAGTCCAAAGCTTTGATTCTGTGGTTGAATTCCTCGTTTTATAATCCAAACCCTCACGTTTATTGCGCAAACCCTCATTTTTAGGGCCCAAACGCTCATTTTTATGCTGCAAATCATTTCACTGGAAAATGCCTCCTTTTTATGCTCCAAACGCCTCCTTTAGGGCACGATGTCTGAATGTTAGGTCCCAAAGATTTGGTTAAGAGCCCAAAGCTTGGAGTCTAGGGTTGAAAGCCTGCTTTTTACTCTACAAACCCTCCTGTTTAGGGTACAAACCCTCCTTTTTGGTGCACAAGCCCTCGCTGTTAGGGTGCAAACACTCACGTTAAGATTCCCAAGCTTCGAGTCCAGGGTTGAAATCCACATCTTTATGCTCCAAACGACCGTCTTTGGGCTTCAAATCCGACTTTTAATTCTGAAATCCCACTTTTTTACGCTCCAAACGCTACATTAAGGGCACAAAGTCTCCATTTTAGGTCACAACGCTTCCTTTTTAGAGTCCGGAACGTTGGTTCCAGGGTTGAAAGCCTCCCTGTTCTGCTTCAAAGCGTCATTTAGAAGGTACAAGCCCTCATTTTTAGGGCGCAACGCCTCATTTTTTGGCCGCGAATCCTCCTTTTTAGGGGTCAATACGTCCTTTTTGCTGTAAAATCCCTCACTTCTATGTTCCGGACATCTCATTTAGGGCACAAAGCCTTGTTTTGTGGTCCCAAAGCTTCCTCTTCAGAGTCCAAAGCTTTGATTCTGTGGTTGAATTCCTCGTTTTATAATCCAAACCCTCACGTTTATTGCACAAACCCTCATTTTTAGGGCCCAAACGCTCATTTTTATGCTGCAAATCATTTCACTGGAAAATGCCTCCTTTTTATGCTCCAAACGCCTCCTTTAGGGCACGATGTCTGAATGTTAGGTCCCAAAGATTTGGTTAAGAGCCCAAAGCTTGGAGTCTAGGGTTGAAAGCCTGCTTTTTACTCTACAAACCCTCCTGTTTAGGGTACAAACCCTCCTTTTTGGTGCACAAGCCCTCGCTGTTAGGGTGCAAACACTCACGTTAAGATTCCCAAGCTTCGAGTCCAGGGTTGAAATCCACATCTTTATGCTCCAAACGACCGTCTTTGGGCTTCAAATCCGACTTTTAATTCTGAAATCCCACTTTTTTACGCTCCAAACGCTACATTAAGGGCACAAAGTCTCCATTTTAGGTCACAACGCTTCCTTTTTAGAGTCCGGAACGTTGGTTCCAGGGTTGAAAGCCTCCCTGTTCTGCTTCAAAGCGTCATTTAGAAGGTACAAGCCCTCATTTTTAGGGCGCAACGCCTCATTTTTTGGCCGCGAATCCTCCTTTTTAGGGGTCAATACGTCCTTTTTGCTGTAAAATCCCTCACTTCTATGTTCCGGACATCTCATTTAGGGCACAAAGCCTTGTTTTGTGGTCCCAAAGCTTCCTCTTCAGAGTCCAAAGCTTTGATTCTGTGGTTGAATTCCTCGTTTTATAATCCAAACCCTCACGTTTATTGCACAAACCCTCATTTTTAGGGCCCAAACGCTCATTTTTATGCTGCAAATCATTTCACTGGAAAATGCCTCCTTTTTATGCTCCAAACGCCTCCTTTAGGGCACGATGTCTGAATGTTAGGTCCCAAAGATTTGGTTAAGAGCCCAAAGCTTGGAGTCTAGGGTTGAAAGCCTGCTTTTTACTCTACAAACCCTCCTGTTTAGGGTACAAACCCTCCTTTTTGGTGCACAAGCCCTCGCTGTTAGGGTGCAAACACTCACGTTAAGATTCCCAAGCTTCGAGTCCAGGGTTGAAATCCACATCTTTATGCTCCAAACGACCGTCTTTGGGCTTCAAATCCGACTTTTAATTCTGAAATCCCACTTTTTTACGCTCCAAACGCTACATTAAGGGCACAAAGTCTCCATTTTAGGTCACAACGCTTCCTTTTTAGAGTCCGGAACGTTGGTTCCAGGGTTGAAAGCCTCCCTGTTCTGCTTCAAAGCGTCATTTAGAAGGTACAAGCCCTCATTTTTAGGGCGCAACGCCTCATTTTTTGGCCGCGAATCCTCCTTTTTAGGGGTCAATACGTCCTTTTTGCTGTAAAATCCCTCACTTCTATGTTCCGGACATCTCTTTTAGGGCACAAAGCCTTGTTTTGTGGTCCCAAAGCTTCCTCTTCAGAGTCCAAAGCTTTGATTCTGTGGTTGAATTCCTCGTTTTATAATCCAAACCCTCACGTTTATTGCACAAACCCTCATTTTTAGGGCCCAAACGCTCATTTTTATGCTGCAAATCATTTCACTGGAAAATGCCTCCTTTTTATGCTCCAAACGCCTCCTTTAGGGCACGATGTCTGAATGTTAGGTCCCAAAGATTTGGTTAAGAGCCCAAAGCTTGGAGTCTAGGGTTGAAAGCCTGCTTTTTACTCTACAAACCCTCCTGTTTAGGGTACAAACCCTCCTTTTTGGTGCACAAGCCCTCGCTGTTAGGGTGCAAACACTCACGTTAAGATTCCCAAGCTTCGAGTCCAGGGTTGAAATCCACATCTTTATGCTCCAAACGACCGTCTTTGGGCTTCAAATCCGACTTTTAATTCTGAAATCCCACTTTTTTACGCTCCAAACGCTACATTAAGGGCACAAAGTCTCCATTTTAGGTCACAACGCTTCCTTTTTAGAGTCCGGAACGTTGGTTCCAGGGTTGAAAGCCTCCCTGTTCTGCTTCAAAGCGTCATTTAGAAGGTACAAGCCCTCATTTTTAGGGCGCAACGCCTCATTTTTTGGCCGCGAATCCTCCTTTTTAGGGGTCAATACGTCCTTTTTGCTGTAAAATCCCTCACTTTTATGTTCCGGACATCTCATTTAGGGCACAAAGCCTTGTTTTGTGGTCCCAAAGCTTCCTCTTCAGAGTCCAAAGCTTTGATTCTGTGGTTGAATTCCTCGTTTTATAATCCAAACCCTCACGTTTATTGCACAAACCCTCATTTTTAGGGCCCAAACGCTCATTTTTATGCTGCAAATCATTTCACTGGAAAATGCCTCCTTTTTATGCTCCAAACGCCTCCTTTAGGGCACGATGTCTGAATGTTAGGTCCCAAAGATTTGGTTAAGAGCCCAAAGCTTGGAGTCTAGGGTTGAAAGCCTGCTTTTTACTCTACAAACCCTCCTGTTTAGGGTACAAACCCTCCTTTTTGGTGCACAAGCCCTCGCTGTTAGGGTGCAAACACTCACGTTAAGATTCCCAAGCTTCGAGTCCAGGGTTGAAATCCACATCTTTATGCTCCAAACGACCGTCTTTGGGCTTCAAATCCGACTTTTAATTCTGAAATCCCACTTTTTTACGCTCCAAACGCTACATTAAGGGCACAAAGTCTCCATTTTAGGTCACAACGCTTCCTTTTTAGAGTCCGGAACGTTGGTTCCAGGGTTGAAAGCCTCCCTGTTCTGCTTCAAAGCGTCATTTAGAAGGTACAAGCCCTCATTTTTAGGGCGCAACGCCTCATTTTTTGGCCGCGAATCCTCCTTTTTAGGGGTCAATACGTCCTTTTTGCTGTAAAATCCCTCACTTTTATGTTCCGGACATCTCATTTAGGGCACAAAGCCTTGTTTTGTGGTCCCAAAGCTTCCTCTTCAGAGTCCAAAGCTTTGATTCTGTGGTTGAATTCCTCGTTTTATAATCCAAACCCTCACGTTTATTGCACAAACCCTCATTTTTAGGGCCCAAACGCTCATTTTTATGCTGCAAATCATTTCACTGGAAAATGCCTCCTTTTTATGCTCCAAACGCCTCCTTTAGGGCACGATGTCTGAATGTTAGGTCCCAAAGATTTGGTTAAGAGCCCAAAGCTTGGAGTCTAGGGTTGAAAGCCTGCTTTTTACTCTACAAACCCTCCTGTTTAGGGTACAAACCCTCCTTTTTGGTGCACAAGCCCTCGCTGTTAGGGTGCAAACACTCACGTTAAGATTCCCAAGCTTCGAGTCCAGGGTTGAAATCCACATCTTTATGCTCCAAACGACCGTCTTTGGGCTTCAAATCCGACTTTTAATTCTGAAATCCCACTTTTTTACGCTCCAAACGCTACATTAAGGGCACAAAGTCTCCATTTTAGGTCACAACGCTTCCTTTTTAGAGTCCGGAACGTTGGTTCCAGGGTTGAAAGCCTCCCTGTTCTGCTTCAAAGCGTCATTTAGAAGGTACAAGCCCTCATTTTTAGGGCGCAACGCCTCATTTTTTGGCCGCGAATCCTCCTTTTTAGGGGTCAATACGTCCTTTTTGCTGTAAAATCCCTCACTTTTATGTTCCGGACATCTCATTTAGGGCACAAAGCCTTGTTTTGTGGTCCCAAAGCTTCCTCTTCAGAGTCCAAAGCTTTGATTCTGTGGTTGAATTCCTCGTTTTATAATCCAAACCCTCACGTTTATTGCACAAACCCTCATTTTTAGGGCCCAAACGCTCATTTTTATGCTGCAAATCATTTCACTGGAAAATGCCTCCTTTTTATGCTCCAAACGCCTCCTTTAGGGCACGATGTCTGAATGTTAGGTCCCAAAGATTTGGTTAAGAGCCCAAAGCTTGGAGTCTAGGGTTGAAAGCCTGCTTTTTACTCTACAAACCCTCCTGTTTAGGGTACAAACCCTCCTTTTTGGTGCACAAGCCCTCGCTGTTAGGGTGCAAACACTCACGTTAAGATTCCCAAGCTTCGAGTCCAGGGTTGAAATCCACATCTTTATGCTCCAAACGACCGTCTTTGGGCTTCAAATCCGACTTTTAATTCTGAAATCCCACTTTTTTACGCTCCAAACGCTACATTAAGGGCACAAAGTCTCCATTTTAGGTCACAACGCTTCCTTTTTAGAGTCCGGAACGTTGGTTCCAGGGTTGAAAGCCTCCCTGTTCTGCTTCAAAGCGTCATTTAGAAGGTACAAGCCCTCATTTTTAGGGCGCAACGCCTCATTTTTTGGCCGCGAATCCTCCTTTTTAGGGGTCAATACGTCCTTTTTGCTGTAAAATCCCTCACTTCTATGTTCCGGACATCTCATTTAGGGCACAAAGCCTTGTTTTGTGGTCCCAAAGCTTCCTCTTCAGAGTCCAAAGCTTTGATTCTGTGGTTGAATTCCTCGTTTTATAATCCAAACCCTCACGTTTATTGCACAAACCCTCATTTTTAGGGCCCAAACGCTCATTTTTATGCTGCAAATCATTTCACTGGAAAATGCCTCCTTTTTATGCTCCAAACGCCTCCTTTAGGGCACGATGTCTGAATGTTAGGTCCCAAAGATTTGGTTAAGAGCCCAAAGCTTGGAGTCTAGGGTTGAAAGCCTGCTTTTTACTCTACAAACCCTCCTGTTTAGGGTACAAACCCTCCTTTTTGGTGCACAAGCCCTCGCTGTTAGGGTGCAAACACTCACGTTAAGATTCCCAAGCTTCGAGTCCAGGGTTGAAATCCACATCTTTATGCTCCAAACGACCGTCTTTGGGCTTCAAATCCGACTTTTAATTCTGAAATCCCACTTTTTTACGCTCCAAACGCTACATTAAGGGCACAAAGTCTCCATTTTAGGTCACAACGCTTCCTTTTTAGAGTCCGGAACGTTGGTTCCAGGGTTGAAAGCCTCCCTGTTCTGCTTCAAAGCGTCATTTAGAAGGTACAAGCCCTCATTTTTAGGGCGCAACGCCTCATTTTTTGGCCGCGAATCCTCCTTTTTAGGGGTCAATACGTCCTTTTTGCTGTAAAATCCCTCACTTCTATGTTCCGGACATCTCTTTTAGGGCACAAAGCCTTGTTTTGTGGTCCCAAAGCTTCCTCTTCAGAGTCCAAAGCTTTGATTCTGTGGTTGAATTCCTCGTTTTATAATCCAAACCCTCACGTTTATTGCACAAACCCTCATTTTTAGGGCCCAAACGCTCATTTTTATGCTGCAAATCATTTCACTGGAAAATGCCTCCTTTTTATGCTCCAAACGCCTCCTTTAGGGCACGATGTCTGAATGTTAGGTCCCAAAGATTTGGTTAAGAGCCCAAAGCTTGGAGTCTAGGGTTGAAAGCCTGCTTTTTACTCTACAAACCCTCCTGTTTAGGGTACAAACCCTCCTTTTTGGTGCACAAGCCCTCGCTGTTAGGGTGCAAACACTCACGTTAAGATTCCCAAGCTTCGAGTCCAGGGTTGAAATCCACATCTTTATGCTCCAAACGACCGTCTTTGGGCTTCAAATCCGACTTTTAATTCTGAAATCCCACTTTTTTACGCTCCAAACGCTACATTAAGGGCACAAAGTCTCCATTTTAGGTCACAACGCTTCCTTTTTAGAGTCCGGAACGTTGGTTCCAGGGTTGAAAGCCTCCCTGTTCTGCTTCAAAGCGTCATTTAGAAGGTACAAGCCCTCATTTTTAGGGCGCAACGCCTCATTTTTTGGCCGCGAATCCTCCTTTTTAGGGGTCAATACGTCCTTTTTGCTGTAAAATCCCTCACTTCTATGTTCCGGACATCTCATTTAGGGCACAAAGCCTTGTTTTGTGGTCCCAAAGCTTCCTCTTCAGAGTCCAAAGCTTTGATTCTGTGGTTGAATTCCTCGTTTTATAATCCAAACCCTCACGTTTATTGCACAAACCCTCATTTTTAGGGCCCAAACGCTCATTTTTATGCTGCAAATCATTTCACTGGAAAATGCCTCCTTTTTATGCTCCAAACGCCTCCTTTAGGGCACGATGTCTGAATGTTAGGTCCCAAAGATTTGGTTAAGAGCCCAAAGCTTGGAGTCTAGGGTTGAAAGCCTGCTTTTTACTCTACAAACCCTCCTGTTTAGGGTACAAACCCTCCTTTTTGGTGCACAAGCCCTCGCTGTTAGGGTGCAAACACTCACGTTAAGATTCCCAAGCTTCGAGTCCAGGGTTGAAATCCACATCTTTATGCTCCAAACGACCGTCTTTGGGCTTCAAATCCGACTTTTAATTCTGAAATCCCACTTTTTTACGCTCCAAACGCTACATTAAGGGCACAAAGTCTCCATTTTAGGTCACAACGCTTCCTTTTTAGAGTCCGGAACGTTGGTTCCAGGGTTGAAAGCCTCCCTGTTCTGCTTCAAAGCGTCATTTAGAAGGTACAAGCCCTCATTTTTAGGGCGCAACGCCTCATTTTTTGGCCGCGAATCCTCCTTTTTAGGGGTCAATACGTCCTTTTTGCTGTAAAATCCCTCACTTCTATGTTCCGGACATCTCTTTTAGGGCACAAAGCCTTGTTTTGTGGTCCCAAAGCTTCCTCTTCAGAGTCCAAAGCTTTGATTCTGTGGTTGAATTCCTCGTTTTATAATCCAAACCCTCACGTTTATTGCACAAACCCTCATTTTTAGGGCCCAAACGCTCATTTTTATGCTGCAAATCATTTCACTGGAAAATGCCTCCTTTTTATGCTCCAAACGCCTCCTTTAGGGCACGATGTCTGAATGTTAGGTCCCAAAGATTTGGTTAAGAGCCCAAAGCTTGGAGTCTAGGGTTGAAAGCCTGCTTTTTACTCTACAAACCCTCCTGTTTAGGGTACAAACCCTCCTTTTTGGTGCACAAGCCCTCGCTGTTAGGGTGCAAACACTCACGTTAAGATTCCCAAGCTTCGAGTCCAGGGTTGAAATCCACATCTTTATGCTCCAAACGACCGTCTTTGGGCTTCAAATCCGACTTTTAATTCTGAAATCCCACTTTTTTACGCTCCAAACGCTACATTAAGGGCACAAAGTCTCCATTTTAGGTCACAACGCTTCCTTTTTAGAGTCCGGAACGTTGGTTCCAGGGTTGAAAGCCTCCCTGTTCTGCTTCAAAGCGTCATTTAGAAGGTACAAGCCCTCATTTTTAGGGCGCAACGCCTCATTTTTTGGCCGCGAATCCTCCTTTTTAGGGGTCAATACGTCCTTTTTGCTGTAAAATCCCTCACTTTTATGTTCCGGACATCTCATTTAGGGCACAAAGCCTTGTTTTGTGGTCCCAAAGCTTCCTCTTCAGAGTCCAAAGCTTTGATTCTGTGGTTGAATTCCTCGTTTTATAATCCAAACCCTCACGTTTATTGCACAAACCCTCATTTTTAGGGCCCAAACGCTCATTTTTATGCTGCAAATCATTTCACTGGAAAATGCCTCCTTTTTATGCTCCAAACGCCTCCTTTAGGGCACGATGTCTGAATGTTAGGTCCCAAAGATTTGGTTAAGAGCCCAAAGCTTGGAGTCTAGGGTTGAAAGCCTGCTTTTTACTCTACAAACCCTCCTGTTTAGGGTACAAACCCTCCTTTTTGGTGCACAAGCCCTCGCTGTTAGGGTGCAAACACTCACGTTAAGATTCCCAAGCTTCGAGTCCAGGGTTGAAATCCACATCTTTATGCTCCAAACGACCGTCTTTGGGCTTCAAATCCGACTTTTAATTCTGAAATCCCACTTTTTTACGCTCCAAACGCTACATTAAGGGCACAAAGTCTCCATTTTAGGTCACAACGCTTCCTTTTTAGAGTCCGGAACGTTGGTTCCAGGGTTGAAAGCCTCCCTGTTCTGCTTCAAAGCGTCATTTAGAAGGTACAAGCCCTCATTTTTAGGGCGCAACGCCTCATTTTTTGGCCGCGAATCCTCCTTTTTAGGGGTCAATACGTCCTTTTTGCTGTAAAATCCCTCACTTTTATGTTCCGGACATCTCATTTAGGGCACAAAGCCTTGTTTTGTGGTCCCAAAGCTTCCTCTTCAGAGTCCAAAGCTTTGATTCTGTGGTTGAATTCCTCGTTTTATAATCCAAACCCTCACGTTTATTGCACAAACCCTCATTTTTAGGGCCCAAACGCTCATTTTTATGCTGCAAATCATTTCACTGGAAAATGCCTCCTTTTTATGCTCCAAACGCCTCCTTTAGGGCACGATGTCTGAATGTTAGGTCCCAAAGATTTGGTTAAGAGCCCAAAGCTTGGAGTCTAGGGTTGAAAGCCTGCTTTTTACTCTACAAACCCTCCTGTTTAGGGTACAAACCCTCCTTTTTGGTGCACAAGCCCTCGCTGTTAGGGTGCAAACACTCACGTTAAGATTCCCAAGCTTCGAGTCCAGGGTTGAAATCCACATCTTTATGCTCCAAACGACCGTCTTTGGGCTTCAAATCCGACTTTTAATTCTGAAATCCCACTTTTTTACGCTCCAAACGCTACATTAAGGGCACAAAGTCTCCATTTTAGGTCACAACGCTTCCTTTTTAGAGTCCGGAACGTTGGTTCCAGGGTTGAAAGCCTCCCTGTTCTGCTTCAAAGCGTCATTTAGAAGGTACAAGCCCTCATTTTTAGGGCGCAACGCCTCATTTTTTGGCCGCGAATCCTCCTTTTTAGGGGTCAATACGTCCTTTTTGCTGTAAAATCCCTCACTTTTATGTTCCGGACATCTCATTTAGGGCACAAAGCCTTGTTTTGTGGTCCCAAAGCTTCCTCTTCAGAGTCCAAAGCTTTGATTCTGTGGTTGAATTCCTCGTTTTATAATCCAAACCCTCACGTTTATTGCACAAACCCTCATTTTTAGGGCCCAAACGCTCATTTTTATGCTGCAAATCATTTCACTGGAAAATGCCTCCTTTTTATGCTCCAAACGCCTCCTTTAGGGCACGATGTCTGAATGTTAGGTCCCAAAGATTTGGTTAAGAGCCCAAAGCTTGGAGTCTAGGGTTGAAAGCCTGCTTTTTACTCTACAAACCCTCCTGTTTAGGGTACAAACCCTCCTTTTTGGTGCACAAGCCCTCGCTGTTAGGGTGCAAACACTCACGTTAAGATTCCCAAGCTTCGAGTCCAGGGTTGAAATCCACATCTTTATGCTCCAAACGACCGTCTTTAGGCTTCAAATCCGACTTTTAATTCTGAAATCCCACTTTTTTACGCTCCAAACGCTACATTAAGGGCACAAAGTCTCCATTTTAGGTCACAACGCTTCCTTTTTAGAGTCCGGAACGTTGGTTCCAGGGTTGAAAGCCTCCCTGTTCTGCTTCAAAGCGTCATTTAGAAGGTACAAGCCCTCATTTTTAGGGCGCAACGCCTCATTTTTTGGCCGCGAATCCTCCTTTTTAGGGGTCAATACGTCCTTTTTGCTGTAAAATCCCTCACTTCTATGTTCCGGACATCTCATTTAGGGCACAAAGCCTTGTTTTGTGGTCCCAAAGCTTCCTCTTCAGAGTCCAAAGCTTTGATTCTGTGGTTGAATTCCTCGTTTTATAATCCAAACCCTCACGTTTATTGCACAAACCCTCATTTTTAGGGCCCAAACGCTCATTTTTATGCTGCAAATCATTTCACTGGAAAATGCCTCCTTTTTATGCTCCAAACGCCTCCTTTAGGGCACGATGTCTGAATGTTAGGTCCCAAAGATTTGGTTAAGAGCCCAAAGCTTGGAGTCTAGGGTTGAAAGCCTGCTTTTTACTCTACAAACCCTCCTGTTTAGGGTACAAACCCTCCTTTTTGGTGCACAAGCCCTCGCTGTTAGGGTGCAAACACTCACGTTAAGATTCCCAAGCTTCGAGTCCAGGGTTGAAATCCACATCTTTATGCTCCAAACGACCGTCTTTGGGCTTCAAATCCGACTTTTAATTCTGAAATCCCACTTTTTTACGCTCCAAACGCTACATTAAGGGCACAAAGTCTCCATTTTAGGTCACAACGCTTCCTTTTTAGAGTCCGGAACGTTGGTTCCAGGGTTGAAAGCCTCCCTGTTCTGCTTCAAAGCGTCATTTAGAAGGTACAAGCCCTCATTTTTAGGGCGCAACGCCTCATTTTTTGGCCGCGAATCCTCCTTTTTAGGGGTCAATACGTCCTTTTTGCTGTAAAATCCCTCACTTTTATGTTCCGGACATCTCTTTTAGGGCACAAAGCCTTGTTTTGTGGTCCCAAAGCTTCCTCTTCAGAGTCCAAAGCTTTGATTCTGTGGTTGAATTCCTCGTTTTATAATCCAAACCCTCACGTTTATTGCACAAACCCTCATTTTTAGGGCCCAAACGCTCATTTTTATGCTGCAAATCATTTCACTGGAAAATGCCTCCTTTTTATGCTCCAAACGCCTCCTTTAGGGCACGATGTCTGAATGTTAGGTCCCAAAGATTTGGTTAAGAGCCCAAAGCTTGGAGTCTAGGGTTGAAAGCCTGCTTTTTACTCTACAAACCCTCCTGTTTAGGGTACAAACCCTCCTTTTTGGTGCACAAGCCCTCGCTGTTAGGGTGCAAACACTCACGTTAAGATTCCCAAGCTTCGAGTCCAGGGTTGAAATCCACATCTTTATGCTCCAAGCGACCGTCTTTAGGCTTCAAATCCGACTTTTAATTCTGAAATCCCACTTTTTTACGCTCCAAACGCTACATTAAGGGCACAAAGTCTCCATTTTAGGTCACAACGCTTCCTTTTTAGAGTCCGGAACGTTGGTTCCAGGGTTGAAAGCCTCCCTGTTCTGCTTCAAAGCGTCATTTAGAAGGTACAAGCCCTCATTTTTAGGGCGCAACGCCTCATTTTTTGGCCGCGAATCCTCCTTTTTAGGGGTCAATACGTCCTTTTTGCTGTAAAATCCCTCACTTTTATGTTCCGGACATCTCATTTAGGGCACAAAGCCTTGTTTTGTGGTCCCAAAGCTTCCTCTTCAGAGTCCAAAGCTTTGATTCTGTGGTTGAATTCCTCGTTTTATAATCCAAACCCTCACGTTTATTGCACAAACCCTCATTTTTAGGGCCCAAACGCTCATTTTTATGCTGCAAATCATTTCACTGGAAAATGCCTCCTTTTTATGCTCCAAACGCCTCCTTTAGGGCACGATGTCTGAATGTTAGGTCCCAAAGATTTGGTTAAGAGCCCAAAGCTTGGAGTCTAGGGTTGAAAGCCTGCTTTTTACTCTACAAACCCTCCTGTTTAGGGTACAAACCCTCCTTTTTGGTGCACAAGCCCTCGCTGTTAGGGTGCAAACACTCACGTTAAGATTCCCAAGCTTCGAGTCCAGGGTTGAAATCCACATCTTTATGCTCCAAACGACCGTCTTTAGGCTTCAAATCCGACTTTTAATTCTGAAATCCCACTTTTTTACGCTCCAAACGCTACATTAAGGGCACAAAGTCTCCATTTTAGGTCACAACGCTTCCTTTTTAGAGTCCGGAACGTTGGTTCCAGGGTTGAAAGCCTCCCTGTTCTGCTTCAAAGCGTCATTTAGAAGGTACAAGCCCTCATTTTTAGGGCGCAACGCCTCATTTTTTGGCCGCGAATCCTCCTTTTTAGGGGTCAATACGTCCTTTTTGCTGTAAAATCCCTCACTTTTATGTTCCGGACATCTCATTTAGGGCACAAAGCCTTGTTTTGTGGCCCCAAAGCTTCCTCTTCAGAGTCCAAAGCTTTGATTCTGTGGTTGAATTCCTCGTTTTATAATCCAAACCCTCACGTTTATTGCACAAACCCTCATTTTTAGGGCCCAAACGCTCATTTTTATGCTGCAAATCATTTCACTGGAAAATGCCTCCTTTTTATGCTCCAAACGCCTCCTTTAGGGCACGATGTCTGAATGTTAGGTCCCAAAGATTTGGTTAAGAGCCCAAAGCTTGGAGTCTAGGGTTGAAAGCCTGCTTTTTACTCTACAAACCCTCCTGTTTAGGGTACAAACCCTCCTTTTTGGTGCACAAGCCCTCGCTGTTAGGGTGCAAACACTCACGTTAAGATTCCCAAGCTTCGAGTCCAGGGTTGAAATCCACATCTTTATGCTCCAAACGACCGTCTTTGGGCTTCAAATCCGACTTTTAATTCTGAAATCCCACTTTTTTACGCTCCAAACGCTACATTAAGGGCACAAAGTCTCCATTTTAGGTCACAACGCTTCCTTTTTAGAGTCCGGAACGTTGGTTCCAGGGTTGAAAGCCTCCCTGTTCTGCTTCAAAGCGTCATTTAGAAGGTACAAGCCCTCATTTTTAGGGCGCAACGCCTCATTTTTTGGCCGCGAATCCTCCTTTTTAGGGGTCAATACGTCCTTTTTGCTGTAAAATCCCTCACTTTTATGTTCCGGACATCTCATTTAGGGCACAAAGCCTTGTTTTGTGGTCCCAAAGCTTCCTCTTCAGAGTCCAAAGCTTTGATTCTGTGGTTGAATTCCTCGTTTTATAATCCAAACCCTCACGTTTATTGCACAAACCCTCATTTTTAGGGCCCAAACGCTCATTTTTATGCTGCAAATCATTTCACTGGAAAATGCCTCCTTTTTATGCTCCAAACGCCTCCTTTAGGGCACGATGTCTGAATGTTAGGTCCCAAAGATTTGGTTAAGAGCCCAAAGCTTGGAGTCTAGGGTTGAAAGCCTGCTTTTTACTCTACAAACCCTCCTGTTTAGGGTACAAACCCTCCTTTTTGGTGCACAAGCCCTCGCTGTTAGGGTGCAAACACTCACGTTAAGATTCCCAAGCTTCGAGTCCAGGGTTGAAATCCACATCTTTATGCTCCAAACGACCGTCTTTGGGCTTCAAATCCGACTTTTAATTCTGAAATCCCACTTTTTTACGCTCCAAACGCTACATTAAGGGCACAAAGTCTCCATTTTAGGTCACAACGCTTCCTTTTTAGAGTCCGGAACGTTGGTTCCAGGGTTGAAAGCCTCCCTGTTCTGCTTCAAAGCGTCATTTAGAAGGTACAAGCCCTCATTTTTAGGGCGCAACGCCTCATTTTTTGGCCGCGAATCCTCCTTTTTAGGGGTCAATACGTCCTTTTTGCTGTAAAATCCCTCACTTCTATGTTCCGGACATCTCTTTTAGGGCACAAAGCCTTGTTTTGTGGTCCCAAAGCTTCCTCTTCAGAGTCCAAAGCTTTGATTCTGTGGTTGAATTCCTCGTTTTATAATCCAAACCCTCACGTTTATTGCACAAACCCTCATTTTTAGGGCCCAAACGCTCATTTTTATGCTGCAAATCATTTCACTGGAAAATGCCTCCTTTTTATGCTCCAAACGCCTCCTTTAGGGCACGATGTCTGAATGTTAGGTCCCAAAGATTTGGTTAAGAGCCCAAAGCTTGGAGTCTAGGGTTGAAAGCCTGCTTTTTACTCTACAAACCCTCCTGTTTAGGGTACAAACCTTCCTTTTTGGTGCACAAGCCCTCGCTGTTAGGGTGCAAACACTCCTGTTAAGATTCCCAAGCTTCGAGTCCAGGGTTGAAATCCACATCTTTATGCTCCAAACGACCGTCTTTGGGCTTCAAATCCGACTTTTAATTCTGAAATCCCACTTTTTTACGCTCCAAACGCTACATTAAGGGCACAAAGTCTCCATTTTAGGTCACAACGCTTCCTTTTTAGAGTCCGGAACGTTGGTTCCAGGGTTGAAAGCCTCCCTGTTCTGCTTCAAAGCGTCATTTAGAAGGTACAAGCCCTCATTTTTAGGGCGCAACGCCTCATTTTTTGGCCGCGAATCCTCCTTTTTAGGGGTCAATACGTCCTTTTTGCTGTAAAATCCCTCACTTCTATGTTCCGGACATCTCTTTTAGGGCACAAAGCCTTGTTTTGTGGTCCCAAAGCTTCCTCTTCAGAGTCCAAAGCTTTGATTCTGTGGTTGAATTCCTCGTTTTATAATCCAAACCCTCACGTTTATTGCACAAACCCTCATTTTTAGGGCCCAAACGCTCATTTTTATGCTGCAAATCATTTCACTGGAAAATGCCTCCTTTTTATGCTCCAAACGCCTCCTTTAGGGCACGATGTCTGAATGTTAGGTCCCAAAGATTTGGTTAAGAGCCCAAAGCTTGGAGTCTAGGGTTGAAAGCCTGCTTTTTACTCTACAAACCCTCCTGTTTAGGGTACAAACCCTCCTTTTTGGTGCACAAGCCCTCGCTGTTAGGGTGCAAACACTCACGTTAAGATTCCCAAGCTTCGAGTCCAGGGTTGAAATCCACATCTTTATGCTCCAAACGACCGTCTTTAGGCTTCAAATCTGACTTTTAATTCTGAAATCCCACTTTTTTACGCTCCAAACGCTACATTAAGGGCACAAAGTCTCCATTTTAGGTCACAACGCTTCCTTTTTAGAGTCCGGAACGTTGGTTCCAGGGTTGAAAGCCTCCCTGTTCTGCTTCAAAGCGTCATTTAGAAGGTACAAGCCCTCATTTTTAGGGCGCAACGCCTCATTTTTTGGCCGCGAATCCTCCTTTTTAGGGGTCAATACGTCCTTTTTGCTGTAAAATCCCTCACTTTTATGTTCCGGACATCTCATTTAGGGCACAAAGCCTTGTTTTGTGGTCCCAAAGCTTCCTCTTCAGAGTCCAAAGCTTTGATTCTGTGGTTGAATTCCTCGTTTTATAATCCAAACCCTCACGTTTATTGCACAAACCCTCATTTTTAGGGCCCAAACGCTCATTTTTATGCTGCAAATCATTTCACTGGAAAATGCCTCCTTTTTATGCTCCAAACGCCTCCTTTAGGGCACGATGTCTGAATGTTAGGTCCCAAAGATTTGGTTAAGAGCCCAAAGCTTGGAGTCTAGGGTTGAAAGCCTGCTTTTTACTCTACAAACCCTCCTGTTTAGGGTACAAACCCTCCTTTTTGGTGCACAAGCCCTCGCTGTTAGGGTGCAAACACTCACGTTAAGATTCCCAAGCTTCGAGTCCAGGGTTGAAATCCACATCTTTATGCTCCAAACGACCGTCTTTGGGCTTCAAATCCGACTTTTAATTCTGAAATCCCACTTTTTTACGCTCCAAACGCTACATTAAGGGCACAAAGTCTCCATTTTAGGTCACAACGCTTCCTTTTTAGAGTCCGGAACGTTGGTTCCAGGGTTGAAAGCCTCCCTGTTCTGCTTCAAAGCGTCATTTAGAAGGTACAAGCCCTCATTTTTAGGGCGCAACGCCTCATTTTTTGGCCGCGAATCCTCCTTTTTAGGGGTCAATACGTCCTTTTTGCTGTAAAATCCCTCACTTCTATGTTCCGGACATCTCTTTTAGGGCACAAAGCCTTGTTTTGTGGTCCCAAAGCTTCCTCTTCAGAGTCCAAAGCTTTGATTCTGTGGTTGAATTCCTCGTTTTATAATCCAAACCCTCACGTTTATTGCACAAACCCTCATTTTTAGGGCCCAAACGCTCATTTTTATGCTGCAAATCATTTCACTGGAAAATGCCTCCTTTTTATGCTCCAAACGCCTCCTTTAGGGCACGATGTCTGAATGTTAGGTCCCAAAGATTTGGTTAAGAGCCCAAAGCTTGGAGTCTAGGGTTGAAAGCCTGCTTTTTACTCTACAAACCCTCCTGTTTAGGGTACAAACCCTCCTTTTTGGTGCACAAGCCCTCGCTGTTAGGGTGCAAACACTCACGTTAAGATTCCCAAGCTTCGAGTCCAGGGTTGAAATCCACATCTTTATGCTCCAAACGACCGTCTTTGGGCTTCAAATCCGACTTTTAATTCTGAAATCCCACTTTTTTACGCTCCAAACGCTACATTAAGGGCACAAAGTCTCCATTTTAGGTCACAACGCTTCCTTTTTAGAGTCCGGAACGTTGGTTCCAGGGTTGAAAGCCTCCCTGTTCTGCTTCAAAGCGTCATTTAGAAGGTACAAGCCCTCATTTTTAGGGCGCAACGCCTCATTTTTTGGCCGCGAATCCTCCTTTTTAGGGGTCAATACGTCCTTTTTGCTGTAAAATCCCTCACTTCTATGTTCCGGACATCTCTTTTAGGGCACAAAGCCTTGTTTTGTGGTCCCAAAGCTTCCTCTTCAGAGTCCAAAGCTTTGATTCTGTGGTTGAATTCCTCGTTTTATAATCCAAACCCTCACGTTTATTGCACAAACCCTCATTTTTAGGGCCCAAACGCTCATTTTTATGCTGCAAATCATTTCACTGGAAAATGCCTCCTTTTTATGCTCCAAACGCCTCCTTTAGGGCACGATGTCTGAATGTTAGGTCCCAAAGATTTGGTTAAGAGCCCAAAGCTTGGAGTCTAGGGTTGAAAGCCTGCTTTTTACTCTACAAACCCTCCTGTTTAGGGTACAAACCCTCCTTTTTGGTGCACAAGCCCTCGCTGTTAGGGTGCAAACACTCACGTTAAGATTCCCAAGCTTCGAGTCCAGGGTTGAAATCCACATCTTTATGCTCCAAACGACCGTCTTTGGGCTTCAAATCCGACTTTTAATTCTGAAATCCCACTTTTTTACGCTCCAAACGCTACATTAAGGGCACAAAGTCTCCATTTTAGGTCACAACGCTTCCTTTTTAGAGTCCGGAACGTTGGTTCCAGGGTTGAAAGCCTCCCTGTTCTGCTTCAAAGCGTCATTTAGAAGGTACAAGCCCTCATTTTTAGGGCGCAACGCCTCATTTTTTGGCCGCGAATCCTCCTTTTTAGGGGTCAATACGTCCTTTTTACTGTAAAATCCCTCACTTTTATGTTCCGGACATCTCATTTAGGGCACAAAGCCTTGTTTTGTGGTCCCAAAGCTTCCTCTTCAGAGTCCAAAGCTTTGATTCTGTGGTTGAATTCCTCGTTTTATAATCCAAATCCTCACGTTTATTGTACAAACCCTCATTTTTAGGGCCCAAACACTCATTTTTATGCTGTAACAATTTCACTGGAAAATGCCTCCTTTTTATGCTCCAAACGCCTCCTATAGGGCACGATGTCTGAATGTTAGGTCCCAAAGATTTGGTTAAGAGCCCAAAGCTTGGAGTCTAGGGTTGAAAGCCTGCTTTTTACTCTACAAACCCTCCTGTTTAGGGTACAAACCCTCCTTTTTGGTGCACAAGCCCTCGCTGTTAGGGTGCAAACACTCCTGTTAAGATTCCCAAGCTTCGAGTCCAGGGTTGAAATCCACATCTTTATGCTCCAAACGACCGTCTTTAGGCTTCAAATCCGACTTTTAATTCTGAAATCCCACTTTTTTACGCTCCAAACGCTACATTAAGGGCACAAAGTCTCCATTTTAGGTCACAACGCTTCCTTTTTAGAGTCCGGAACGTTGGTTCCAGGGTTGAAAGCCTCCCTGTTCTGCTTCAAAGCGTCATTTAGAAGGTACAAGCCCTCATTTTTAGGGCGCAACGCCTCATTTTTTGGCCGCGAATCTTCCTTTTTAGGGGTCAATACGTCCTTTTTGCTGTAAAATCCCTCACTTCTATGTTCCGGACATCTCATTTAGGGCACAAAGCCTTGTTTTGTGGTCCCAAAGCTTCCTCTTCAGAGTCCAAAGCTTTGATTCTGTGGTTGAATTCCTCGTTTTATAATCCAAACCCTCACGTTTATTGCACAAACCCTCATTTTTAGGGCCCAAACGCTCATTTTTATGCTGCAAATCATTTCACTGGAAAATGCCTCCTTTTTATGCTCCAAACGCCTCCTTTAGGGCACGATGTCTGAATGTTAGGTCCCAAAGATTTGGTTAAGAGCCCAAAGCTTGGAGTCTAGGGTTGAAAGCCTGCTTTTTACTCTACAAACCCTCCTGTTTAGGGTACAAACCCTCCTTTTTGGTGCACAAGCCCTCGCTGTTAGGGTGCAAACACTCACGTTAAGATTCCCAAGCTTCGAGTCCAGGGTTGAAATCCACATCTTTATGCTCCAAACGACCGTCTTTAGGCTTCAAATCCGACTTTTAATTCTGAAATCCCACTTTTTTACGCTCCAAACGCTACATTAAGGGCACAAAGTCTCCATTTTAGGTCACAACGCTTCCTTTTTAGAGTCCGGAACGTTGGTTCCAGGGTTGAAAGCCTCCCTGTTCTGCTTCAAAGCGTCATTTAGAAGGTACAAGCCCTCATTTTTAGGGCGCAACGCCTCATTTTTTGGCCGCGAATCCTCCTTTTTAGGGGTCAATACGTCCTTTTTGCTGTAAAATCCCTCACTTCTATGTTCCGGACATCTCATTTAGGGCACAAAGCCTTGTTTTGTGGTCCCAAAGCTTCCTCTTCAGAGTCCAAAGCTTTGATTCTGTGGTTGAATTCCTCGTTTTATAATCCAAACCCTCACGTTTATTGCACAAACCCTCATTTTTAGGGCCCAAACGCTCATTTTTATGCTGCAAATCATTTCACTGGAAAATGCCTCCTTTTTATGCTCCAAACGCCTCCTTTAGGGCACGATGTCTGAATGTTAGGTCCCAAAGATTTGGTTAAGAGCCCAAAGCTTGGAGTCTAGGGTTGAAAGCCTGCTTTTTACTCTACAAACCCTCCTGTTTAGGGTACAAACCCTCCTTTTTGGTGCACAAGCCCTCGCTGTTAGGGTGCAAACACTCACGTTAAGATTCCCAAGCTTCGAGTCCAGGGTTGAAATCCACATCTTTATGCTCCAAACGACCGTCTTTAGGCTTCAAATCCGACTTTTAATTCTGAAATCCCACTTTTTTACGCTCCAAACGCTACATTAAGGGCACAAAGTCTCCATTTTAGGTCACAACGCTTCCTTTTTAGAGTCCGGAACGTTGGTTCCAGGGTTGAAAGCCTCCCTGTTCTGCTTCAAAGCGTCATTTAGAAGGTACAAGCCCTCATTTTTAGGGCGCAACGCCTCATTTTTTGGCCGCGAATCCTCCTTTTTAGGGGTCAATACGTCCTTTTTGCTGTAAAATCCCTCACTTCTATGTTCCGGACATCTCATTTAGGGCACAAAGCCTTGTTTTGTGGTCCCAAAGCTTCCTCTTCAGAGTCCAAAGCTTTGATTCTGTGGTTGAATTCCTCGTTTTATAATCCAAACCCTCACGTTTATTGCACAAACCCTCATTTTTAGGGCCCAAACGCTCATTTTTATGCTGCAAATCATTTCACTGGAAAATGCCTCCTTTTTATGCTCCAAACGCCTCCTTTAGGGCACGATGTCTGAATGTTAGGTCCCAAAGATTTGGTTAAGAGCCCAAAGCTTGGAGTCTAGGGTTGAAAGCCTGCTTTTTACTCTACAAACCCTCCTGTTTAGGGTACAAACCCTCCTTTTTGGTGCACAAGCCCTCGCTGTTAGGGTGCAAACACTCACGTTAAGATTCCCAAGCTTCGAGTCCAGGGTTGAAATCCACATCTTTATGCTCCAAACGACCGTCTTTAGGCTTCAAATCCTAATTTTAATTCTGAAATCCCACTTTTTTACGCTCCAAATGCTACATTAAGGGCACAAAGTCTCCATTTTAGGTCACAACGCTTCCTTTTTAGAGTCCGGAACGTTGGTTCCAGGGTTGAAAGCCTCCCTGTTCTGCTTCAAAGCGTCATTTAGAAGGTACAAGCCCTCATTTTTAGGGCGCAACGCCTCATTTTTTGGCCGCGAATCCTCCTTTTTAGGGGTCAATACGTCCTTTTTGCTGTAAAATCCCTCACTTCTATGTTCCGGACATCTCATTTAGGGCACAAAGCCTTGTTTTGTGGTCCCAAAGCTTCCTCTTCAGAGTCCAAAGCTTTGATTCTGTGGTTGAATTCCTCGTTTTATAATCCAAACCCTCACGTTTATTGCACAAACCCTCATTTTTAGGGCCCAAACGCTCATTTTTATGCTGCAAATCATTTCACTGGAAAATGCCTCCTTTTTATGCTCCAAACGCCTCCTTTAGGGCACGATGTCTGAATGTTAGGTCCCAAAGATTTGGTTAAGAGCCCAAAGCTTGGAGTCTAGGGTTGAAAGCCTGCTTTTTACTCTACAAACCCTCCTGTTTAGGGTACAAACCCTCCTTTTTGGTGCACAAGCCCTCGCTGTTAGGGTGCAAACACTCACGTTAAGATTCCCAAGCTTCGAGTCCAGGGTTGAAATCCACATCTTTATGCTCCAAACGACCGTCTTTGGGCTTCAAATCCGACTTTTAATTCTGAAATCCCACTTTTTTACACTCCAAACGCTACATTAAGGGCACAAAGTCTCCATTTTAGGTCACAACGCTTCCTTTTTAGAGTCCGGAACGTTGGTTCCAGGGTTGAAAGCCTCCCTGTTCTGCTTCAAAGCGTCATTTAGAAGGTACAAGCCCTCATTTTTAGGGCGCAACGCCTCATTTTTTGGCCGCGAATCCTCCTTTTTAGGGGTCAATACGTCCTTTTTGCTGTAAAATCCCTCACTTCTATGTTCCGGACATCTCATTTAGGGCACAAAGCCTTGTTTTGTGGTCCCAAAGCTTCCTCTTCAGAGTCCAAAGCTTTGATTCTGTGGTTGAATTCCTCGTTTTATAATCCAAACCCTCACGTTTATTGCACAAACCCTCATTTTTAGGGCCCAAACGCTCATTTTTATGCTGCAAATCATTTCACTGGAAAATGCCTCCTTTTTATGCTCCAAACGCCTCCTTTAGGGCACGATGTCTGAATGTTAGGTCCCAAAGATTTGGTTAAGAGCCCAAAGCTTGGAGTCTAGGGTTGAAAGCCTGCTTTTTACTCTACAAACCCTCCTGTTTAGGGTACAAACCCTCCTTTTTGGTGCACAAGCCCTCGCTGTTAGGGTGCAAACACTCACGTTAAGATTCCCAAGCTTCGAGTCCAGGGTTGAAATCCACATCTTTATGCTCCAAACGACCGTCTTTAGGCTTCAAATCCGACTTTTAATTCTGAAATCCCACTTTTTTACGCTCCAAACGCTACATTAAGGGCACAAAGTCTCCATTTTAGGTCACAACGCTTCCTTTTTAGAGTCCGGAACGTTGGTTCCAGGGTTGAAAGCCTCCCTGTTCTGCTTCAAAGCGTCATTTAGAAGGTACAAGCCCTCATTTTTAGGGCGCAACGCCTCATTTTTTGGCTGCGAATCCTCCTTTTTAGGGGTCAATACGTCCTTTTTGCTGTAAAATCCCTCACTTCTATGTTCCGGACATCTCATTTAGGGCACAAAGCCTTGTTTTGTGGTCCCAAAGCTTCCTCTTCAGAGTCCAAAGCTTTGATTCTGTGGTTGAATTCCTCGTTTTGTAATCCAAACCCTCACGTTTATTGCACAAACCCTCATTTTTAGGGCCCAAACGCTCATTTTTATGCTGCAAATCATTTCACTGGAAAATGCCTCCTTTTTATGCTCCAAACGCCTCCTTTAGGGCACGATGTCTGAATGTTAGGTCCCAAAGATTTGGTTAAGAGCCCAAAGCTTGGAGTCTAGGGTTGAAAGCCTGCTTTTTACTCTACAAACCCTCCTGTTTAGGGTACAAACCCTCCTTTTTGGTGCACAAGCCCTCGCTGTTAGGGTGCAAACACTCACGTTAAGATTCCCAAGCTTCGAGTCCAGGGTTGAAATCCACATCTTTATGCTCCAAACGACCGTCTTTGGGCTTCAAATCCGACTTTTAATTCTGAAATCCCACTTTTTTACGCTCCAAACGCTACATTAAGGGCACAAAGTCTCCATTTTAGGTCACAACGCTTCCTTTTTAGAGTCCGGAACGTTGGTTCCAGGGTTGAAAGCCTCCCTGTTCTGCTTCAAAGCGTCATTTAGAAGGTACAAGCCCTCATTTTTAGGGCGCAACGCCTCATTTTTTGGCCGCGAATCCTCCTTTTTAGGGGTCAATACGTCCTTTTTGCTGTAAAATCCCTCACTTCTATGTTCCGGACATCTCTTTTAGGGCACAAAGCCTTGTTTTGTGGTCCCAAAGCTTCCTCTTCAGAGTCCAAAGCTTTGATTCTGTGGTTGAATTCCTCGTTTTATAATCCAAACCCTCACGTTTATTGCACAAACCCTCATTTTTAGGGCCCAAACGCTCATTTTTATGCTGCAAATCATTTCACTGGAAAATGCCTCCTTTTTATGCTCCAAACGCCTCCTTTAGGGCACGATGTCTGAATGTTAGGTCCCAAAGATTTGGTTAAGAGCCCAAAGCTTGGAGTCTAGGGTTGAAAGCCTGCTTTTTACTCTACAAACCCTCCTGTTTAGGGTACAAACCCTCCTTTTTGGTGCACAAGCCCTCGCTGTTAGGGTGCAAACACTCACGTTAAGATTCCCAAGCTTCGAGTCCAGGGTTGAAATCCACATCTTTATGCTCCAAATGACCGTCTTTGGGCTTCAAATCCGACTTTTAATTCTGAAATCCCACTTTTTTACGCTCCAAACGCTACATTAAGGGCACAAAGTCTCCATTTTAGGTCACAACGCTTCCTTTTTAGAGTCCGGAACGTTGGTTCCAGGGTTGAAAGCCTCCCTGTTCTGCTTCAAAGCGTCATTTAGAAGGTACAAGCCCTCATTTTTAGGGCGCAACGCCTCATTTTTTGGCCGCGAATCCTCCTTTTTAGGGGTCAATACGTCCTTTTTGCTGTAAAATCCCTCACTTCTATGTTCCGGACATCTCATTTAGGGCACAAAGCCTTGTTTTGTGGTCCCAAAGCTTCCTCTTCAGAGTCCAAAGCTTTGATTCTGTGGTTGAATTCCTCGTTTTATAATCCAAACCCTCACGTTTATTGCACAAACCCTCATTTTTAGGGCCCAAACGCTCATTTTTATGCTGCAAATCATTTCACTGGAAAATGCCTCCTTTTTATGCTCCAAACGCCTCCTTTAGGGCACGATGTCTGAATGTTAGGTCCCAAAGATTTGGTTAAGAGCCCAAAGCTTGGAGTCTAGGGTTGAAAGCCTGCTTTTTACTCTACAAACCCTCCTGTTTAGGGTACAAACCCTCCTTTTTGGTGCACAAGCCCTCGCTGTTAGGGTGCAAACACTCACGTTAAGATTCCCAAGCTTCGAGTCCAGGGTTGAAATCCACATCTTTATGCTCCAAACGACCGTCTTTGGGCTTCAAATCCGACTTTTAATTCTGAAATCCCACTTTTTTACGCTCCAAACGCTACATTAAGGGCACAAAGTCTCCATTTTAGGTCACAACGCTTCCTTTTTAGAGTCCGGAACGTTGGTTCCAGGGTTGAAAGCCTCCCTGTTCTGCTTCAAAGCGTCATTTAGAAGGTACAAGCCCTCATTTTTAGGGCGCAACGCCTCATTTTTTGGCCGCGAATCTTCCTTTTTAGGGGTCAATACGTCCTTTTTGCTGTAAAATCCCTCACTTCTATGTTCCGGACATCTCATTTAGGGCACAAAGCCTTGTTTTGTGGTCCCAAAGCTTCGTCTTCAGAGTCCAAAGCTTTGATTCTGTGGTTGAATTCCTCGTTTTATAATCCAAACCCTCACGTTTATTGCACAAACCCTCATTTTTAGGGCCCAAACGCTCATTTTTATGCTGCAAATCATTTCACTGGAAAATGCCTCCTTTTTATGCTCCAAACGCCTCCTTTAGGGCACGATGTCTGAATGTTAGGTCCCAAAGATTTGGTTAAGAGCCCAAAGCTTGGAGTCTAGGGTTGAAAGCCTGCTTTTTACTCTACAAACCCTCCTGTTTAGGGTACAAACCCTCCTTTTTGGTGCACAAGCCCTCGCTGTTAGGGTGCAAACACTCACGTTAAGATTCCCAAGCTTCGAGTCCAGGGTTGAAATCCACATCTTTATGCTCCAAACGACCGTCTTTAGGCTTCAAATCCGACTTTTAATTCTGAAATCCCACTTTTTTACGCTCCAAACGCTACATTAAGGGCACAAAGTCTCCATTTTAGGTCACAACGCTTCCTTTTTAGAGTCCGGAACGTTGGTTCCAGGGTTGAAAGCCTCCCTGTTCTGCTTCAAAGCGTCATTTAGAAGGTACAAGCCCTCATTTTTAGGGCGCAACGCCTCATTTTTTGGCCGCGAATCCTCCTTTTTAGGGGTCAATACGTCCTTTTTGCTGTAAAATCCCTCACTTCTATGTTCCGGACATCTCATTTAGGGCACAAAGCCTTGTTTTGTGGTCCCAAAGCTTCCTCTCTCTTCAGAGTCCAAAGCTTTGATTCTGTGGTTGAATTCCTCGTTTTATAATCCAAACCCTCACGTTTATTGCACAAACCCTCATTTTTAGGGCCCAAACGCTCATTTTTATGCTGCAAATCATTTCACTGGAAAATGCCTCCTTTTTATGCTCCAAACGCCTCCTTTAGGGCACGATGTCTGAATGTTAGGTCCCAAAGATTTGGTTAAGAGCCCAAAGCTTGGAGTCTAGGGTTGAAAGCCTGCTTTTT
The DNA here is from genome assembly GCF_031877795.1 of Strix aluco. Taxonomy (NCBI): domain Eukaryota; kingdom Metazoa; phylum Chordata; class Aves; order Strigiformes; family Strigidae; genus Strix; species Strix aluco. Next base: position 7,184,729 of record NC_133970.1, read on the forward strand.
ACTCTACAAACCCTCCTGTTTAGGGTACAAACCCTCCTTTTTGGTGCACAAGCCCTCGCTGTTAGGGTGCAAACACTCACGTTAAGATTCCCAAGCTTCGAGTCCAGGGTTGAAATCCACATCTTTATGCTCCAAACGACCGTCTTTGGGCTTCAAATCCGACTTTTAATTCTGAAATCCCACTTTTTTACGCTCCAAACGCTACATTAAGGGCACAAAGTCTCCATTTTAGGTCACAACGCTTCCTTTTTAGAGTCCGGAACGTTGGTTCCAGGGTTGAAAGCCTCCCTGTTCTGCTTCAAAGCGTCATTTAGAAGGTACAAGCCCTCATTTTTAGGGCGCAACGCCTCATTTTTTGGCCGCGAATCCTCCTTTTTAGGGGTCAATACGTCCTTTTTGCTGTAAAATCCCTCACTTCTATGTTCCGGACATCTCTTTTAGGGCACAAAGCCTTGTTTTGTGGTCCCAAAGCTTCCTCTCTCTTCAGAGTCCAAAGCTTTGATTCTGTGGTTGAATTCCTCGTTTTATAATCCAAACCCTCACGTTTATTGCACAAACCCTCATTTTTAGGGCCCAAACGCTCATTTTTATGCTGCAAATCATTTCACTGGAAAATGCCTCCTTTTTATGCTCCAAACGCCTCCTTTAGGGCACGATGTCTGAATGTTAGGTCCCAAAGATTTGGTTAAGAGCCCAAAGCTTGGAGTCTAGGGTTGAAAGCCTGCTTTTTACTCTACAAACCCTCCTGTTTAGGGTACAAACCCTCCTTTTTGGTGCACAAGCCCTCGCTGTTAGGGTGCAAACACTCACGTTAAGATTCCCAAGCTTCGAGTCCAGGGTTGAAATCCACATCTTTATGCTCCAAACGACCGTCTTTGGGCTTCAAATCCGACTTTTAATTCTGAAATCCCACTTTTTTACGCTCCAAACGCTACATTAAGGGCACAAAGTCTCCATTTTAGGTCACAACGCTTCCTTTTTAGAGTCCGGAACGTTGGTTCCAGGGTTGAAAGCCTCCCTGTTCTGCTTCAAAGCGTCATTTAGAAGGTACAAGCCCTCATTTTTAGGGCGCAACGCCTCATTTTTTGGCCGCGAATCCTCCTTTTTAGGGGTCAATACGTCCTTTTTGCTGTAAAATCCCTCACTTTTATGTTCCGGACATCTCTTTTAGGGCACAAAGCCTTGTTTTGTGGTCCCAAAGCTTCCTCTTCAGAGTCCAAAGCTTTGATTCTGTGGTTGAATTCCTCGTTTTATAATCCAAACCCTCACGTTTATTGCACAAACCCTCATTTTTAGGGCCCAAACGCTCATTTTTATGCTGCAAATCATTTCACTGGAAAATGCCTCCTTTTTATGCTCCAAACGCCTCCTTTAGGGCACGATGTCTGAATGTTAGGTCCCAAAGATTTGGTTAAGAGCCCAAAGCTTGGAGTCTAGGGTTGAAAGCCTGCTTTTTACTCTACAAACCCTCCTGTTTAGGGTACAAACCCTCCTTTTTGGTGCACAAGCCCTCGCTGTTAGGGTGCAAACACTCACGTTAAGATTCCCAAGCTTCGAGTCCAGGGTTGAAATCCACATCTTTATGCTCCAAACGACCGTCTTTAGGCTTCAAATCCGACTTTTAATTCTGAAATCCCACTTTTTTACGCTCCAAACGCTACATTAAGGGCACAAAGTCTCCATTTTAGGTCACAACGCTTCCTTTTTAGAGTCCGGAACGTTGGTTCCAGGGTTGAAAGCCTCCCTGTTCTGCTTCAAAGCGTCATTTAGAAGGTACAAGCCCTCATTTTTAGGGCGCAACGCCTCATTTTTTGGCCGCGAATCCTCCTTTTTAGGGGTCAATACGTCCTTTTTGCTGTAAAATCCCTCACTTTTATGTTCCGGACATCTCTTTTAGGGCACAAAGCCTTGTTTTGTGGTCCCAAAGCTTCCTCTTCAGAGTCCAAAGCTTTGATTCTGTGGTTGAATTCCTCGTTTTATAATCCAAACCCTCACGTTTATTGCACAAACCCTCATTTTTAGGGCCCAAACGCTCATTTTTATGCTGCAAATCATTTCACTGGAAAATGCCTCCTTTTTATGCTCCAAACGCCTCCTTTAGGGCACGATGTCTGAATGTTAGGTCCCAAAGATTTGGTTAAGAGCCCAAAGCTTGGAGTCTAGGGTTGAAAGCCTGCTTTTTACTCTACAAACCCTCCTGTTTAGGGTACAAACCCTCCTTTTTGGTGCACAAGCCCTCGCTGTTAGGGTGCAAACACTCACGTTAAGATTCCCAAGCTTCGAGTCCAGGGTTGAAATCCACATCTTTATGCTCCAAACGACCGTCTTTAGGCTTCAAATCCGACTTTTAATTCTGAAATCCCACTTTTTTACGCTCCAAACGCTACATTAAGGGCACAAAGTCTCCATTTTAGGTCACAACGCTTCCTTTTTAGAGTCCGGAACGTTGGTTCCAGGGTTGAAAGCCTCCCTGTTCTGCTTCAAAGCGTCATTTAGAAGGTACAAGCCCTCATTTTTAGGGCGCAACGCCTCATTTTTTGGCCGCGAATCCTCCTTTTTAGGGGTCAATACGTCCTTTTTGCTGTAAAATCCCTCACTTTTATGTTCCGGACATCTCATTTAGGGCACAAAGCCTTGTTTTGTGGTCCCAAAGCTTCCTCTTCAGAGTCCAAAGCTTTGATTCTGTGGTTGAATTCCTCGTTTTATAATCCAAACCCTCACGTTTATTGCACAAACCCTCATTTTTAGGGCCCAAACGCTCATTTTTATGCTGCAAATCATTTCACTGGAAAATGCCTCCTTTTTATGCTCCAAACGCCTCCTTTAGGGCACGATGTCTGAATGTTAGGTCCCAAAGATTTGGTTAAGAGCCCAAAGCTTGGAGTCTAGGGTTGAAAGCCTGCTTTTTACTCTACAAACCCTCCTGTTTAGGGTACAAACCCTCCTTTTTGGTGCACAAGCCCTCGCTGTTAGGGTGCAAACACTCACGTTAAGATTCCCAAGCTTCGAGTCCAGGGTTGAAATCCACATCTTTATGCTCCAAACGACCGTCTTTGGGCTTCAAATCCGACTTTTAATTCTGAAATCCCACTTTTTTACGCTCCAAACGCTACATTAAGGGCACAAAGTCTCCATTTTAGGTCACAACGCTTCCTTTTTAGAGTCCGGAACGTTGGTTCCAGGGTTGAAAGCCTCCCTGTTCTGCTTCAAAGCGTCATTTAGAAGGTACAAGCCCTCATTTTTAGGGCGCAACGCCTCATTTTTTGGCCGCGAATCCTCCTTTTTAGGGGTCAATACGTCCTTTTTGCTGTAAAATCCCTCACTTCTATGTTCCGGACATCTCATTTAGGGCACAAAGCCTTGTTTTGTGGTCCCAAAGCTTCCTCTTCAGAGTCCAAAGCTTTGATTCTGTGGTTGAATTCCTCGTTTTATAATCCAAACCCTCACGTTTATTGCACAAACCCTCATTTTTAGGGCCCAAACGCTCATTTTTATGCTGCAAATCATTTCACTGGAAAATGCCTCCTTTTTATGCTCCAAACGCCTCCTTTAGGGCACGATGTCTGAATGTTAGGTCCCAAAGATTTGGTTAAGAGCCCAAAGCTTGGAGTCTAGGGTTGAAAGCCTGCTTTTTACTCTACAAACCCTCCTGTTTAGGGTACAAACCCTCCTTTTTGGTGCACAAGCCCTCGCTGTTAGGGTGCAAACACTCACGTTAAGATTCCCAAGCTTCGAGTCCAGGGTTGAAATCCACATCTTTATGCTCCAAACGACCGTCTTTGGGCTTCAAATCCGACTTTTAATTCTGAAATCCCACTTTTTTACGCTCCAAACGCTACATTAAGGGCACAAAGTCTCCATTTTAGGTCACAACGCTTCCTTTTTAGAGTCCGGAACGTTGGTTCCAGGGTTGAAAGCCTCCCTGTTCTGCTTCAAAGCGTCATTTAGAAGGTACAAGCCCTCATTTTTAGGGCGCAACGCCTCATTTTTTGGCCGCGAATCCTCCTTTTTAGGGGTCAATACGTCCTTTTTGCTGTAAAATCCCTCACTTCTATGTTCCGGACATCTCATTTAGGGCACAAAGCCTTGTTTTGTGGTCCCAAAGCTTCGTCTTCAGAGTCCAAAGCTTTGATTCTGTGGTTGAATTCCTCGTTTTATAATCCAAACCCTCACGTTTATTGCACAAACCCTCATTTTTAGGGCCCAAACGCTCATTTTTATGCTGCAAATCATTTCACTGGAAAATGCCTCCTTTTTATGCTCCAAACGCCTCCTTTAGGGCACGATGTCTGAATGTTAGGTCCCAAAGATTTGGTTAAGAGCCCAAAGCTTGGAGTCTAGGGTTGAAAGCCTGCTTTTTACTCTACAAACCCTCCTGTTTAGGGTACAAACCCTCCTTTTTGGTGCACAAGCCCTCGCTGTTAGGGTGCAAACACTCACGTTAAGATTCCCAAGCTTCGAGTCCAGGGTTGAAATCCACATCTTTATGCTCCAAACGACCGTCTTTAGGCTTCAAATCCGACTTTTAATTCTGAAATCCCACTTTTTTACGCTCCAAACGCTACATTAAGGGCACAAAGTCTCCATTTTAGGTCACAACGCTTCCTTTTTAGAGTCCGGAACGTTGGTTCCAGGGTTGAAAGCCTCCCTGTTCTGCTTCAAAGCGTCATTTAGAAGGTACAAGCCCTCATTTTTAGGGCGCAACGCCTCATTTTTTGGCCGCGAATCCTCCTTTTTAGGGGTCAATACGTCCTTTTTGCTGTAAAATCCCTCACTTCTATGTTCCGGACATCTCATTTAGGGCACAAAGCCTTGTTTTGTGGTCCCAAAGCTTCCTCTTCAGAGTCCAAAGCTTTGATTCTGTGGTTGAATTCCTCGTTTTATAATCCAAACCCTCACGTTTATTGCACAAACCCTCATTTTTAGGGCCCAAACGCTCATTTTTATGCTGCAAATCATTTCACTGGAAAATGCCTCCTTTTTATGCTCCAAACGCCTCCTTTAGGGCACGATGTCTGAATGTTAGGTCCCAAAGATTTGGTTAAGAGCCCAAAGCTTGGAGTCTAGGGTTGAAAGCCTGCTTTTTACTCTACAAACCCTCCTGTTTAGGGTACAAACCCTCCTTTTTGGTGCACAAGCCCTCGCTGTTAGGGTGCAAACACTCACGTTAAGATTCCCAAGCTTCGAGTCCAGGGTTGAAATCCACATCTTTATGCTCCAAACGACCGTCTTTGGGCTTCAAATCCGACTTTTAATTCTGAAATCCCACTTTTTTACGCTCCAAACGCTACATTAAGGGCACAAAGTCTCCATTTTAGGTCACAACGCTTCCTTTTTAGAGTCCGGAACGTTGGTTCCAGGGTTGAAAGCCTCCCTGTTCTGCTTCAAAGCGTCATTTAGAAGGTACAAGCCCTCATTTTTAGGGCGCAACGCCTCATTTTTTGGCCGCGAATCCTCCTTTTTAGGGGTCAATACGTCCTTTTTGCTGTAAAATCCCTCACTTCTATGTTCCGGACATCTCATTTAGGGCACAAAGCCTTGTTTTGTGGTCCCAAAGCTTCCTCTCTCTTCAGAGTCCAAAGCTTTGATTCTGTGGTTGAATTCCTCGTTTTATAATCCAAACCCTCACGTTTATTGCACAAACCCTCATTTTTAGGGCCCAAACGCTCATTTTTATGCTGCAAATCATTTCACTGGAAAATGCCTCCTTTTTATGCTCCAAACGCCTCCTTTAGGGCACGATGTCTGAATGTTAGGTCCCAAAGATTTGGTTAAGAGCCCAAAGCTTGGAGTCTAGGGTTGAAAGCCTGCTTTTTACTCTACAAACCCTCCTGTTTAGGGTACAAACCCTCCTTTTTGGTGCACAAGCCCTCGCTGTTAGGGTGCAAACACTCACGTTAAGATTCCCAAGCTTCGAGTCCAGGGTTGAAATCCACATCTTTATGCTCCAAACGACCGTCTTTGGGCTTCAAATCCGACTTTTAATTCTGAAATCCCACTTTTTTACGCTCCAAACGCTACATTAAGGGCACAAAGTCTCCATTTTAGGTCACAACGCTTCCTTTTTAGAGTCCGGAACGTTGGTTCCAGGGTTGAAAGCCTCCCTGTTCTGCTTCAAAGCGTCATTTAGAAGGTACAAGCCCTCATTTTTAGGGCGCAACGCCTCATTTTTTGGCCGCGAATCCTCCTTTTTAGGGGTCAATACGTCCTTTTTGCTGTAAAATCCCTCACTTTTATGTTCCGGACATCTCTTTTAGGGCACAAAGCCTTGTTTTGTGGTCCCAAAGCTTCCTCTTCAGAGTCCAAAGCTTTGATTCTGTGGTTGAATTCCTCGTTTTATAATCCAAACCCTCACGTTTATTGCACAAACCCTCATTTTTAGGGCCCAAACGCTCATTTTTATGCTGCAAATCATTTCACTGGAAAATGCCTCCTTTTTATGCTCCAAACGCCTCCTTTAGGGCACGATGTCTGAATGTTAGGTCCCAAAGATTTGGTTAAGAGCCCAAAGCTTGGAGTCTAGGGTTGAAAGCCTGCTTTTTACTCTACAAACCCTCCTGTTTAGGGTACAAACCCTCCTTTTTGGTGCACAAGCCCTCGCTGTTAGGGTGCAAACACTCACGTTAAGATTCCCAAGCTTCGAGTCCAGGGTTGAAATCCACATCTTTATGCTCCAAACGACCGTCTTTGGGCTTCAAATCCGACTTTTAATTCTGAAATCCCACTTTTTTACGCTCCAAACGCTACATTAAGGGCACAAAGTCTCCATTTTAGGTCACAACGCTTCCTTTTTAGAGTCCGGAACGTTGGTTCCAGGGTTGAAAGCCTCCCTGTTCTGCTTCAAAGCGTCATTTAGAAGGTACAAGCCCTCATTTTTAGGGCGCAACGCCTCATTTTTTGGCCGCGAATCCTCCTTTTTAGGGGTCAATACGTCCTTTTTGCTGTAAAATCCCTCACTTTTATGTTCCGGACATCTCTTTTAGGGCACAAAGCCTTGTTTTGTGGTCCCAAAGCTTCCTCTTCAGAGTCCAAAGCTTTGATTCTGTGGTTGAATTCCTCGTTTTATAATCCAAACCCTCACGTTTATTGCACAAACCCTCATTTTTAGGGCCCAAACGCTCATTTTTATGCTGCAAATCATTTCACTGGAAAATGCCTCCTTTTTATGCTCCAAACGCCTCCTTTAGGGCACGATGTCTGAATGTTAGGTCCCAAAGATTTGGTTAAGAGTCCAAAGCTGTGAGTCTAGGGTTGAAAGCCTGCTTTTTACTCTACAAACCCTCCTGTTTAGGGTACAAACCCTCCTTTTTGGTGCACAAGCCCTCGCTGTTAGGGTGCAAACACTCACGTTAAGATTCCCAAGCTTCGAGTCCAGGGTTGAAATCCACATCTTTATGCTCCAAACGACCGTCTTTAGGCTTCAAATCCGACTTTTAATTCTGAAATCCCACTTTTTTACGCTCCAAACGCTACATTAAGGGCACAAAGTCTCCATTTTAGGTCACAACGCTTCCTTTTTAGAGTCCGGAACGTTGGTTCCAGGGTTGAAAGCCTCCCTGTTCTGCTTCAAAGCGTCATTTAGAAGGTACAAGCCCTCATTTTTAGGGCGCAACGCCTCATTTTTTGGCCGCGAATCCTCCTTTTTAGGGGTCAATACGTCCTTTTTGCTGTAAAATCCCTCACTTTTATGTTCCGGACATCTCTTTTAGGGCACAAAGCCTTGTTTTGTGGTCCCAAAGCTTCCTCTTCAGAGTCCAAAGCTTTGATTCTGTGGTTGAATTCCTCGTTTTATAATCCAAACCCTCACGTTTATTGCACAAACCCTCATTTTTAGGGCCCAAACGCTCATTTTTATGCTGCAAATCATTTCACTGGAAAATGCCTCCTTTTTATGCTCCAAACGCCTCCTTTAGGGCACGATGTCTGAATGTTAGGTCCCAAAGATTTGGTTAAGAGCCCAAAGCTTGGAGTCTAGGGTTGAAAGCCTGCTTTTTACTCTACAAACCCTCCTGTTTAGGGTACAAACCCTCCTTTTTGGTGCACAAGCCCTCGCTGTTAGGGTGCAAACACTCACGTTAAGATTCCCAAGCTTCGAGTCCAGGGTTGAAATCCACATCTTTATGCTCCAAACGACCGTCTTTAGGCTTCAAATCCGACTTTTAATTCTGAAATCCCACTTTTTTACGCTCCAAACGCTACATTAAGGGCACAAAGTCTCCATTTTAGGTCACAACGCTTCCTTTTTAGAGTCCGGAACGTTGGTTCCAGGGTTGAAAGCCTCCCTGTTCTGCTTCAAAGCGTCATTTAGAAGGTACAAGCCCTCATTTTTAGGGCGCAACGCCTCATTTTTTGGCCGCGAATCCTCCTTTTTAGGGGTCAATACGTCCTTTTTGCTGTAAAATCCCTCACTTTTATGTTCCGGACATCTCTTTTAGGGCACAAAGCCTTGTTTTGTGGTCCCAAAGCTTCCTCTTCAGAGTCCAAAGCTTTGATTCTGTGGTTGAATTCCTCGTTTTATAATCCAAACCCTCACGTTTATTGCACAAACCCTCATTTTTAGGGCCCAAACGCTCATTTTTATGCTGCAAATCATTTCACTGGAAAATGCCTCCTTTTTATGCTCCAAACGCCTCCTTTAGGGCACGATGTCTGAATGTTAGGTCCCAAAGATTTGGTTAAGAGCCCAAAGCTTGGAGTCTAGGGTTGAAAGCCTGCTTTTTACTCTACAAACCCTCCTGTTTAGGGTACAAACCCTCCTTTTTGGTGCACAAGCCCTCGCTGTTAGGGTGCAAACACTCACGTTAAGATTCCCAAGCTTCGAGTCCAGGGTTGAAATCCACATCTTTATGCTCCAAACGACCGTCTTTGGGCTTCAAATCCGACTTTTAATTCTGAAATCCCACTTTTTTACGCTCCAAACGCTACATTAAGGGCACAAAGTCTCCATTTTAGGTCACAACGCTTCCTTTTTAGAGTCCGGAACGTTGGTTCCAGGGTTGAAAGCCTCCCTGTTCTGCTTCAAAGCGTCATTTAGAAGGTACAAGCCCTCATTTTTAGGGCGCAACGCCTCATTTTTTGGCCGCGAATCCTCCTTTTTAGGGGTCAATACGTCCTTTTTGCTGTAAAATCCCTCACTTTTATGTTCCGGACATCTCATTTAGGGCACAAAGCCTTGTTTTGTGGTCCCAAAGCTTCCTCTTCAGAGTCCAAAGCTTTGATTCTGTGGTTGAATTCCTCGTTTTATAATCCAAACCCTCACGTTTATTGCACAAACCCTCATTTTTAGGGCCCAAACGCTCATTTTTATGCTGCAAATCATTTCACTGGAAAATGCCTCCTTTTTATGCTCCAAACGCCTCCTTTAGGGCACGATGTCTGAATGTTAGGTCCCAAAGATTTGGTTAAGAGCCCAAAGCTTGGAGTCTAGGGTTGAAAGCCTGCTTTTTACTCTACAAACCCTCCTGTTTAGGGTACAAACCCTCCTTTTTGGTGCACAAGCCCTCGCTGTTAGGGTGCAAACACTCACGTTAAGATTCCCAAGCTTCGAGTCCAGGGTTGAAATCCACATCTTTATGCTCCAAACGACCGTCTTTGGGCTTCAAATCCGACTTTTAATTCTGAAATCCCACTTTTTTACGCTCCAAACGCTACATTAAGGGCACAAAGTCTCCATTTTAGGTCACAACGCTTCCTTTTTAGAGTCCGGAACGTTGGTTCCAGGGTTGAAAGCCTCCCTGTTCTGCTTCAAAGCGTCATTTAGAAGGTACAAGCCCTCATTTTTAGGGCGCAACGCCTCATTTTTTGGCCGCGAATCCTCCTTTTTAGGGGTCAATACGTCCTTTTTGCTGTAAAATCCCTCACTTCTATGTTCCGGACATCTCATTTAGGGCACAAAGCCTTGTTTTGTGGTCCCAAAGCTTCCTCTTCAGAGTCCAAAGCTTTGATTCTGTGGTTGAATTCCTCGTTTTATAATCCAAACCCTCACGTTTATTGCACAAACCCTCATTTTTAGGGCCCAAACGCTCATTTTTATGCTGCAAATCATTTCACTGGAAAATGCCTCCTTTTTATGCTCCAAACGCCTCCTTTAGGGCACGATGTCTGAATGTTAGGTCCCAAAGATTTGGTTAAGAGCCCAAAGCTTGGAGTCTAGGGTTGAAAGCCTGCTTTTTACTCTACAAACCCTCCTGTTTAGGGTACAAACCCTCCTTTTTGGTGCACAAGCCCTCGCTGTTAGGGTGCAAACACTCACGTTAAGATTCCCAAGCTTCGAGTCCAGGGTTGAAATCCACATCTTTATGCTCCAAACGACCGTCTTTGGGCTTCAAATCCGACTTTTAATTCTGAAATCCCACTTTTTTACGCTCCAAACGCTACATTAAGGGCACAAAGTCTCCATTTTAGGTCACAACGCTTCCTTTTTAGAGTCCGGAACGTTGGTTCCAGGGTTGAAAGCCTCCCTGTTCTGCTTCAAAGCGTCATTTAGAAGGTACAAGCCCTCATTTTTAGGGCGCAACGCCTCATTTTTTGGCCGCGAATCCTCCTTTTTAGGGGTCAATACGTCCTTTTTGCTGTAAAATCCCTCACTTCTATGTTCCGGACATCTCTTTTAGGGCACAAAGCCTTGTTTTGTGGTCCCAAAGCTTCCTCTTCAGAGTCCAAAGCTTTGATTCTGTGGTTGAATTCCTCGTTTTATAATCCAAACCCTCACGTTTATTGCACAAACCCTCATTTTTAGGGCCCAAACGCTCATTTTTATGCTGCAAATCATTTCACTGGAAAATGCCTCCTTTTTATGCTCCAAACGCCTCCTTTAGGGCACGATGTCTGAATGTTAGGTCCCAAAGATTTGGTTAAGAGTCCAAAGCTGTGAGTCTAGGGTTGAAAGCCTGCTTTTTACTCTACAAACCCTCCTGTTTAGGGTACAAACCCTCCTTTTTGGTGCACAAGCCGTCGCTGTTAGGGTGCAAACACTCCTGTTAAGATTCCCAAGCTTCGAGTCCAGGGTTGAAATCCACATCTTTATGCTCCAAGCGACCATCTTTAGGCTTCAAATCCTAATTTTAATTCTGAAATCCCACTTTTTTACGCTCCAAACGCTACATTAAGGGCACAAAGTCTCCATTTTAGGTCACAACGCTTCCTTTTTAGAGTCCGGAACGTTGGTTCCAGGGTTGAAAGCCTCCCTGTTCTGCTTCAAAGCGTCATTTAGAAGGTACAAGCCCTCATTTTTAGGGCGCAACGCCTCATTTTTTGGCCGCGAATCCTCCTTTTTAGGGGTCAATACGTCCTTTTTACTGTAAAATCCCTCACTTTTATGTTCCGGACATCTCATTTAGGGCACAAAGCCTTGTTTTGTGGTCCCAAAGCTTCCTCTTCAGAGTCCAAAGCTTTGATTCTGTGGTTGAATTCCTCGTTTTGTAATCCAAATCCTCACGTTTATTGTACAAACCCTCATTTTTAGGGCCCAAACGCTCATTTTTATGCTGTAAATAATTTCACTGGAAAATGCCTCCTTTTTATGCTCCAAACGCCTCCTTTAGGGCACGATGTCTGAATGTTAGGTCCCAAAGATTTGGTTAAGAGCCCAAAGCTTGGAGTCTAGGGTTGAAAGCCTGCTTTTTACTCTACAAACCCTCCTGTTTAGGGTACAAACCCTCCTTTTTGGTGCACAAGCCCTCGCTGTTAGGGTGCAAACACTCACGTTAAGATTCCCAAGCTTCGAGTCCAGGGTTGAAATCCACATCTTTATGCTCCAAACGACCGTCTTTAGGCTTCAAATCCGACTTTTAATTCTGAAATCCCACTTTTTTACGCTCCAAACGCTACATTAAGGGCACAAAGTCTCCATTTTAGGTCACAACGCTTCCTTTTTAGAGTCCGGAACGTTGGTTCCAGGGTTGAAAGCCTCCCTGTTCTGCTTCAAAGCGTCATTTAGAAGGTACAAGCCCTCATTTTTAGGGCGCAACGCCTCATTTTTTGGCCGCGAATCCTCCTTTTTAGGGGTCAATACGTCCTTTTTGCTGTAAAATCCCTCACTTTTATGTTCCGGACATCTCATTTAGGGCACAAAGCCTTGTTTTGTGGTCCCAAAGCTTCCTCTTCAGAGTCCAAAGCTTTGATTCTGTGGTTGAATTCCTCGTTTTATAATCCAAACCCTCACGTTTATTGCACAAACCCTCATTTTTAGGGCCCAAACGCTCATTTTTATGCTGCAAATCATTTCACTGGAAAATGCCTCCTCTTCATGCTCCAAACGCCTCCTTTAGGGCACGATGTCTGAATGTTAGGTCCCAAAGATTTGGTTAAGAGCCCAAAGCTTGGAGTCTAGGGTTGAAAGCCTGCTTTTTACTCTACAAACCCTCCTGTTTAGGGTACAAACCCTCCTTTTTGGTGCACAAGCCCTCGCTGTTAGGGTGCAAACACTCACGTTAAGATTCCCAAGCTTTGAGTCCAGGGTTGAAATCCACATCTTTATGCTCCAAACGACCGTCTTTAGGCTTCAAATCTGACTTTTAATTCTGAAATCCCACTTTTTTACGCTCCAAACGCTACATTAAGGGCACAAAGTCTCCATTTTAGGTCACAACGCTTCCTTTTTAGAGTCCGGAACGTTGGTTCCAGGGTTGAAAGCCTCCCTGTTCTGCTTCAAAGCGTCATTTAGAAGGTACAAGCCCTCATTTTTAGGGCGCAACGCCTCATTTTTTGGCCGCGAATCCTCCTTTTTAGGGGTCAATACGTCCTTTTTGCTGTAAAATCCCTCACTTTTATGTTCCGGACATCTCATTTAGGGCACAAAGCCTTGTTTTGTGGTCCCAAAGCTTCCTCTTCAGAGTCCAAAGCTTTGATTCTGTGGTTGAATTCCTCGTTTTATAATCCAAACCCTCACGTTTATTGCACAAACCCTCATTTTTAGGGCCCAAACGCTCATTTTTATGCTGCAAATCATTTCACTGGAAAATGCCTCCTTTTTATGCTCCAAACGCCTCCTTTAGGGCACGATGTCTGAATGTTAGGTCCCAAAGATTTGGTTAAGAGTCCAAAGCTGTGAGTCTAGGGTTGAAAGCCTGCTTTTTACTCTACAAACCCTCCTGTTTAGGGTACAAACCCTCCTTTTTGGTGCACAAGCCCTCGCTGTTAGGGTGCAAACACTCACGTTAAGATTCCCAAGCTTCGAGTCCAGGGTTGAAATCCACATCTTTATGCTCCAAGCGACCATCTTCAGGCTTCAAATCCTAATTTTAATTCTGAAATCCCACTTTTTTACGCTCCAAACGCTACATTAAGGGCACAAAGTCTCCATTTTAGGTCACAACGCTTCCTTTTTAGAGTCCGGAACGTTGGTTCCAGGGTTGAAAGCCTCCCTGTTCTGCTTCAAAGCGTCATTTAGAAGGTACAAGCCCTCATTTTTAGGGCGCAACGCCTCATTTTTTGGCCGCGAATCCTCCTTTTTAGGGGTCAATACGTCCTTTTTACTGTAAAATCCCTCACTTTTATGTTCCGGACATCTCATTTAGGGCACAAAGCCTTGTTTTGTGGTCCCAAAGCTTCCTCTTCAGAGTCCAAAGCTTTGATTCTGTGGTTGAATTCCTCGTTTTGTAATCCAAATCCTCACGTTTATTGTACAAACCCTCATTTTTAGGGCCCAAACGCTCATTTTTATGCTGTAAATAATTTCACTGGAAAATGCCTCCTTTTTATGCTCCAAACGCCTCCTTTAGGGCACGATGTCTGAATGTTAGGTCCCAAAGATTTGGTTAAGAGCCCAAAGCTTGGAGTCTAGGGTTGAAAGCCTGCTTTTTACTCTACAAACCCTCCTGTTTAGGGTACAAACCCTCCTTTTTGGTGCACAAGCCGTCGCTGTTAGGGTGCAAACACTCCTGTTAAGATTCCCAAGCTTCGAGTCCAGGGTTGAAATCCACATCTTTATGCTCCAAACGACCGTCTTTAGGCTTCAAATCCGACTTTTAATTCTGAAATCCCACTTTTTTACGCTCCAAACACTACATTAAGGGCACAAAGTCTCCATTTTAGGTCACAACGCTTCCTTTTTAGAGTCCGGAACGTTGGTTCCAGGGTTGAAAGCCTCCCTGTTCTGCTTCAAAGCGTCATTTAGAAGGTACAAGCCCTCATTTTTAGGGCGCAACGCCTCATTTTTTGGCCGCGAATCCTCCTTTTTAGGGGTCAATACGTCCTTTTTGCTGTAAAATCCCTCACTTTTATGTTCCGGACATCTCATTTAGGGCACAAAGCCTTGTTTTGTGGTCCCAAAGCTTCCTCTTCAGAGTCCAAAGCTTTGATTCTGTGGTTGAATTCCTCGTTTTATAATCCAAACCCTCACGTTTATTGCACAAACCCTCATTTTTAGGGCCCAAACGCTCATTTTTATGCTGCAAATCATTTCACTGGAAAATGCCTACTTTTTATGCTCCAAACGCCTCCTTTAGGGCACGATGTCTGAATGTTAGGTCCCAAAGATTTGGTTAAGAGCCCAAAGCTTGGAGTCTAGGGTTGAAAGCCTGCTTTTTACTCTACAAACCCTCCTGTTTAGGGTACAAACCCTCCTTTTTGGTGCACAAGCCCTCGCTGTTAGGGTGCAAACACTCACGTTAAGATTCCCAAGCTTCGAGTCCAGGGTTGAAATCCACATCTTTATGCTCCAAACGACCGTCTTTAGGCTTCAAATCCGACTTTTAATTCTGAAATCCCACTTTTTTACGCTCCAAACGCTACATTAAGGGCACAAAGTCTCCATTTTAGGTCACAACGCTTCCTTTTTAGAGTCCGGAACGTTGGTTCCAGGGTTGAAAGCCTCCCTGTTCTGCTTCAAAGCGTCATTTAGAAGGTACAAGCCCTCATTTTTAGGGCGCAACGCCTCATTTTTTGGCCGCGAATCCTCCTTTTTAGGGGTCAATACGTCCTTTTTGCTGTAAAATCCCTCACTTTTATGTTCCGGACATCTCATTTAGGGCACAAAGCCTTGTTTTGTGGTCCCAAAGCTTCCTCTTCAGAGTCCAAAGCTTTGATTCTGTGGTTGAATTCCTCGTTTTATAATCCAAACCCTCACGTTTATTGCACAAACCCTCATTTTTAGGGCCCAAACGCTTTTTTTATGCTGCAAATCATTTCACTGGAAAATGCCTCCTTTTTATGCTCCAAACGCCTCCTTTAGGGCACGATGTCTGAATGTTAGGTCCCAAAGATTTGGTTAAGAGCCCAAAGCTTGGAGTCTAGGGTTGAAAGCCTGCTTTTTACTCTACAAACCCTCCTGTTTAGGGTACAAACCCTCCTTTTTGGTGCACAAGCCCTCGCTGTTAGGGTGCAAACACTCACGTTAAGATTCCCAAGCTTCGAGTCCAGGGTTGAAATCCACATCTTTATGCTCCAAACGACCGTCTTTAGGCTTCAAATCCGACTTTTAATTCTGAAATCCCACTTTTTTACGCTCCAAACGCTACATTAAGGGCACAAAGTCTCCATTTTAGGTCACAACGCTTCCTTTTTAGAGTCCGGAACGTTGGTTCCAGGGTTGAAAGCCTCCCTGTTCTGCTTCAAAGCGTCATTTAGAAGGTACAAGCCCTCATTTTTAGGGCGCAACGCCTCATTTTTTGGCCGCGAATCCTCCTTTTTAGGGGTCAATACGTCCTTTTTACTGTAAAATCCCTCACTTTTATGTTCCGGACATCTCATTTAGGGCACAAAGCCTTGTTTTGTGGTCCCAAAGCTTCCTCTTCAGAGTCCAAAGCTTTGATTCTGTGGTTGAATTCCTCGTTTTGTAATCCAAATCCTCACGTTTATTGTACAAACCCTCATTTTTAGGGCCCAAACGCTCATTTTTATGCTGTAAATAATTTCACTGGAAAATGCCTCCTTTTTATGCTCCAAACGCCTCCTTTAGGGCACGATGTCTGAATGTTAGGTCCCAAAGATTTGGTTAAGAGCCCAAAGCTTGGAGTCTAGGGTTGAAAGCCTGCTTTTTACTCTACAAACCCTCCTGTTTAGGGTACAAACCCTCCTTTTTGGTGCACAAGCCGTCGCTGTTAGGGTGCAAACACTCCTGTTAAGATTCCCAAGCTTCGAGTCCAGGGTTGAAATCCACATCTTTATGCTCCAAACGACCGTCTTTAGGCTTCAAATCCGACTTTTAATTCTGAAATCCCACTTTTTTACGCTCCAAACACTACATTAAGGGCACAAAGTCTCCATTTTAGGTCACAACGCTTCCTTTTTAGAGTCCGGAACGTTGGTTCCAGGGTTGAAAGCCTCCCTGTTCTGCTTCAAAGCGTCATTTAGAAGGTACAAGCCCTCATTTTTAGGGCGCAACGCCTCATTTTTTGGCCGCGAATCCTCCTTTTTAGGGGTCAATACGTCCTTTTTGCTGTAAAATCCCTCACTTTTATGTTCCGGACATCTCATTTAGGGCACAAAGCCTTGTTTTGTGGTCCCAAAGCTTCCTCTTCAGAGTCCAAAGCTTTGATTCTGTGGTTGAATTCCTCGTTTTATAATCCAAACCCTCACGTTTATTGTACAAACCCTCATTTTTAGGGCCCAAACGCTCATTTTTATGCTGTAAATAATTTCACTGGAAAATGCCTCCTTTTTATGCTCCAAACGCCTCCTATAGGGCACGATGTCTGAATGTTAGGTCCCAAAGATTTGGTTAAGAGCCCAAAGCTTGGAGTCTAGGGTTGAAAGCCTGCTTTTTACTCTACAAACCCTCCTGTTTAGGGCACAAACCCTCCTTTTTGGTGCACAAGCCGTCGCTGTTAGGGTGCAAACACTCCTGTTAAGATTCCCAAGCTTCGAGTCCAGGGTTGAAATCCACATCTTTATGCTCCAAGCGACCGTCTTTAGGCTTCAAATCCTACTTTTAATTCTGAAATCCCACTTTTTTACGCTCCAAACGCTACATTAAGGGCACAAAGTCTCCATTTTAGGTCACAACGCTTCCTTTTTAGAGTCCGGAATGTTGGTTCCAGGGTTGAAAGCCTCCCTGTTCTGCTTCAAAGCGTCATTTAGAAGGTACAAGCCCTCATTTTTAGGGCGCAACGCCTCATTTTTTGGCCGCGAATCCTCCTTTTTAGGGGTCAATACGTCCTTTTTACTGTAAAATCCCTCACTTTTATGTTCCGGACATCTCATTTAGGGCACAAAGCCTTGTTTTGTGGTCCCAAAGCTTCCTCTTCAGAGTCCAAAGCTTTGATTCTGTGGTTGAATTCCTCGTTTTATAATCCAAATCCTCACGTTTATTGTACAAACCCTCATTTTTAGGGCCCAAACACTCATTTTTATGCTGTAACAATTTCACTGGAAAATGCCTCCTTTTTATGCTCCAAACGCCTCCTATAGGGCACGATGTCTGAATGTTAGGTCCCAAAGATTTGGTTAAGAGCCCAAAGCTTGGAGTCTAGGGTTGAAAGCCTGCTTTTTACTCTACAAACCCTCCTGTTTAGGGCACAAACCCTCCTTTTTGGTGCACAAGCCGTCGCTGTTAGGGTGCAAACACTCCTGTTAAGATTCCCAAGCTTCGAGTCCAGGGTTGAAATCCACATCTTTATGCTCCAAGCAACCGTCTTTAGGCTTCAAATCCTACTTTTAATTCTGAAATCCCACTTTTTTACGCTCCAAACGCTACATTAAGGGCACAAAGTCTCCATTTTAGGTCACAACGCTTCCTTTTTAGAGTCCGGAACGTTGGTTCCAGGGTTGAAAGCCTCCCTGTTCTGCTTCAAAGCGTCATTTAGAAGGTACAAGCCCTCATTTTTAGGGCGCAACGCCTCATTTTTTGGCCGCGAATCCTCCTTTTTAGGGGTCAATACGTCCTTTTTACTGTAAAATCCCTCACTTTTATGTTCCGGACATCTCATTTAGGGCACAAAGCCTTGTTTTGTGGTCCCAAAGCTTCCTCTTCAGAGTCCAAAGCTTTGATTCTGTGGTTGAATTCCTCGTTTTATAATCCAAACCCTCACGTTTATTGTACAAACCCTCATTTTTAGGGCCCAAACGCTCATTTTTATGCTGTAAATAATTTCACTGGAAAATGCCTCCTTTTTATGCTCCAAACGCCTCCTATAGGGCACGATGTCTGAATGTTAGGTCCCAAAGATTTGGTTAAGAGCCCAAAGCTTGGAGTCTAGGGTTGAAAGCCTGCTTTTTACTCTACAAACCCTCCTGTTTAGGGCACAAACCCTCCTTTTTGGTGCACAAGCCGTCGCTGTTAGGGTGCAAACACTCCTGTTAAGATTCCCAAGCTTCGAGTCCAGGGTTGAAATCCACATCTTTATGCTCCAAGCGACCGTCTTTAGGCTTCAAATCCTACTTTTAATTCTGAAATCCCACTTTTTTACGCTCCAAATGCTACATTAAGGGCACAAAGTCTCCATTTTAGGTCACAACGCTTCCTTTTTAGAGTCCGGAACGTTGGTTCCAGGGTTGAAAGCCTCCCTGTTCTGCTTCAAAGCGTCATTTAGAAGGTACAAGCCCTCATTTTTAGGGCGCAACGCCTCATTTTTTGGCCGCGAATCCTCCTTTTTAGGGGTCAATACGTCCTTTTTACTGTAAAATCCCTCACTTTTATGTTCCGGACATCTCATTTAGGGCACAAAGCCTTGTTTTGTGGTCCCAAAGCTTCCTCTTCAGAGTCCAAAGCTTTGATTCTGTGGTTGAATTCCTCGTTTTATAATCCAAATCCTCACGTTTATTGTACAAACCCTCATTTTTAGGGCCCAAACACTCATTTTTATGCTGTAACAATTTCACTGGAAAATGCCTCCTTTTTATGCTCCAAACGCCTCCTATAGGGCACGATGTCTGAATGTTAGGTCCCAAAGATTTGGTTAAGAGCCCAAAGCTTGGAGTCTAGGGTTGAAAGCCTGCTTTTTACTCTACAAACCCTCCTGTTTAGGGTACAAACCCTCCTTTTTGGTGCACAAGCCCTCGCTGTTAGGGTGCAAACACTCCTGTTAAGATTCCCAAGCTTCGAGTCCAGGGTTGAAATCCACATCTTTATGCTCCAAACGACCGTCTTTAGGCTTCAAATCCTAATTTTAATTCTGAAATCCCACTTTTTTACGCTCCAAACGCTACATTAAGGGCACAAAGTCTCCATTTTAGGTCACAACGCTTCCTTTTTAGAGTCCGGAACGTTGGTTCCAGGGTTGAAAGCCTCCCTGTTCTGCTTCAAAGCGTCATTTAGAAGGTACAAGCCCTCATTTTTAGGGCGCAACGCCTCATTTTTTGGCCGCGAATCCTCCTTTTTAGGGGTCAATACGTCCTTTTTACTGTAAAATCCCTCACTTTTATGTTCCGGACATCTCATTTAGGGCACAAAGCCTTGTTTTGTGGTCCCAAAGCTTCCTCTTCAGAGTCCAAAGCTTTGATTCTGTGGTTGAATTCCTCGTTTTATAATCCAAACCCTCACGTTTATTGTACAAACCCTCATTTTTAGGGCCCAAACGCTCATTTTTATGCTGTAAATAATTTCACTGGAAAATGCCTCCTTTTTATGCTCCAAACGCCTCCTATAGGGCACGATGTCTGAATGTTAGGTCCCAAAGATTTGGTTAAGAGCCCAAAGCTTGGAGTCTAGGGTTGAAAGCCTGCTTTTTACTCTACAAACCCTCCTGTTTAGGGCACAAACCCTCCTTTTTGGTGCACAAGCCGTCGCTGTTAGGGTGCAAACACTCCTGTTAAGATTCCCAAGCTTCGAGTCCAGGGTTGAAATCCACATCTTTATGCTCCAAACGACCGTCTTTAGGCTTCAAATCCTAATTTTAATTCTGAAATCCCACTTTTTTACGCTCCAAACACTACATTAAGGGCACAAAGTCTCCATTTTAGGTCACAACGCTTCCTTTTTAGAGTCCGGAACGTTGGTTCCAGGGTTGAAAGCCTCCCTGTTCTGCTTCAAAGCGTCATTTAGAAGGTACAAGCCCTCATTTTTAGGGCGCAACGCCTCATTTTTTGGCCGCGAATCCTCCTTTTTAGGGGTCAATACGTCCTTTTTACTGTAAAATCCCTCACTTTTATGTTCCGGACATCTCATTTAGGGCACAAAGCCTTGTTTTGTGGTCCCAAAGCTTCCTCTTCAGAGTCCAAAGCTTTGATTCTGTGGTTGAATTCCTCGTTTTATAATCCAAACCCTCACGTTTATTGTACAAACCCTCATTTTTAGGGCCCAAACGCTCATTTTTATGCTGTAAATAATTTCACTGGAAAATGCCTCCTTTTTATGCTCCAAACGCCTCCTATAGGGCACGATGTCTGAATGTTAGGTCCCAAAGATTTGGTTAAGAGCCCAAAGCTTGGAGTCTAGGGTTGAAAGCCTGCTTTTTACTCTACAAACCCTCCTGTTTAGGGCACAAACCCTCCTTTTTGGTGCACAAGCCGTCGCTGTTAGGGTGCAAACACTCCTGTTAAGATTCCCAAGCTTCGAGTCCAGGGTTGAAATCCACATCTTTATGCTCCAAGCGACCGTCTTTAGGCTTCAAATCCTACTTTTAATTCTGAAATCCCACTTTTTTACGCTCCAAATGCTACATTAAGGGCACAAAGTCTCCATTTTAGGTCACAACGCTTCCTTTTTAGAGTCCGGAATGTTGGTTCCAGGGTTGAAAGCCTCCCTGTTCTGCTTCAAAGCGTCATTTAGAAGGTACAAGCCCTCATTTTTAGGGCGCAACGCCTCATTTTTTGGCCGCGAATCCTCCTTTTTAGGGGTCAATACGTCCTTTTTACTGTAAAATCCCTCACTTTTATGTTCCGGACATCTCATTTAGGGCACAAAGCCTTGTTTTGTGGTCCCAAAGCTTCCTCTTCAGAGTCCAAAGCTTTGATTCTGTGGTTGAATTCCTCGTTTTATAATCCAAATCCTCACGTTTATTGTACAAACCCTCATTTTTAGGGCCCAAACACTCATTTTTATGCTGTAACAATTTCACTGGAAAATGCCTCCTTTTTATGCTCCAAACGCCTCCTATAGGGCACGATGTCTGAATGTTAGGTCCCAAAGATTTGGTTAAGAGCCCAAAGCTTGGAGTCTAGGGTTGAAAGCCTGCTTTTTACTCTACAAACCCTCCTGTTTAGGGTACAAACCCTCCTTTTTGGTGCACAAGCCCTCGCTGTTAGGGTGCAAACACTCCTGTTAAGATTCCCAAGCTTCGAGTCCAGGGTTGAAATCCACATCTTTATGCTCCAAACGACCGTCTTTAGGCTTCAAATCCTAATTTTAATTCTGAAATCCCACTTTTTTACGCTCCAAACACTACATTAAGGGCACAAAGTCTCCATTTTAGGTCACAACGCTTCCTTTTTAGAGTCCGGAACGTTGGTTCCAGGGTTGAAAGCCTCCCTGTTCTGCTTCAAAGCGTCATTTAGAAGGTACAAGCCCTCATTTTTAGGGCGCAACGCCTCATTTTTTGGCCGCGAATCCTCCTTTTTAGGGGTCAATACGTCCTTTTTACTGTAAAATCCCTCACTTTTATGTTCCGGACATCTCATTTAGGGCACAAAGCCTTGTTTTGTGGTCCCAAAGCTTCCTCTTCAGAGTCCAAAGCTTTGATTCTGTGGTTGAATTCCTCGTTTTGTAATCCAAATCCTCACGTTTATTGCACAAACCCTCATTTTTAGGGCCCAAACGCTCATTTTTATGCTGTAAATCATTTCACTGGAAAATGCCTCCTTTTTATGCTCCAAACGCCTCCTTTAGGGCACGATGTCTGAATGTTAGGTCCCAAAGATTTGGTTAAGAGTCCAAAGCTGTGAGTCTAGGGTTGAAAGCCTGCTTTTTACTCTACAAACCCTCCTGTTTAGGGCACAAACCCTCCTTTTTGGTGCACAAGCCGTCGCTGTTAGGGTGCAAACACTCCTGTTAAGATTCCCAAGCTTCGAGTCCAGGGTTGAAATCCACATCTTTATGCTCCAAGCGACCGTCTTTAGGCTTCAAATCCGACTTTTAATTCTGAAATCCCACTTTTTTACGCTCCAAACGCTACATTAAGGGCACAAAGTCTCCATTTTAGGTCACAACGCTTCCTTTTTAGAGTCCGGAACGTTGGTTCCAGGGTTGAAAGCCTCCCTGTTCTGCTTCAAAGCGTCATTTAGAAGGTACAAGCCCTCATTTTTAGGGCGCAACGCCTCATTTTTTGGCCGCGAATCCTCCTTTTTAGGGGTCAATACGTCCTTTTTACTGTAAAATCCCTCACTTTTATGTTCCGGACATCTCATTTAGGGCACAAAGCCTTGTTTTGTGGTCCCAAAGCTTCCTCTTCAGAGTCCAAAGCTTTGATTCTGTGGTTGAATTCCTCGTTTTATAATCCAAACCCTCACGTTTATTGTACAAACCCTCATTTTTAGGGCCCAAACACTCATTTTTATGCTGTAACAATTTCACTGGAAAATGCCTCCTTTTTATGCTCCAAACGCCTCCTATAGGGCACGATGTCTGAATGTTAGGTCCCAAAGATTTGGTTAAGAGCCCAAAGCTTGGAGTCTAGGGTTGAAAGCCTGCTTTTTACTCTACAAACCCTCCTGTTTAGGGTACAAACCCTCCTTTTTGGTGCACAAGCCCTCGCTGTTAGGGTGCAAACACTCCTGTTAAGATTCCCAAGCTTCGAGTCCAGGGTTGAAATCCACATCTTTATGCTCCAAGCGACCGTCTTTAGGCTTCAAATCCTAATTTTAATTCTGAAATCCCACTTTTTTACGCTCCAAACACTACATTAAGGGCACAAAGTCTCCATTTTAGGTCACAACGCTTCCTTTTTAGAGTCCGGAACGTTGGTTCCAGGGTTGAAAGCCTCCCTGTTCTGCTTCAAAGCGTCATTTAGAAGGTACAAGCCCTCATTTTTAGGGCGCAACGCCTCATTTTTTGGCCGCGAATCCTCCTTTTTAGGGGTCAATACGTCCTTTTTACTGTAAAATCCCTCACTTTTATGTTCCGGACATCTCATTTAGGGCACAAAGCCTTGTTTTGTGGTCCCAAAGCTTCCTCTTCAGAGTCCAAAGCTTTGATTCTGTGGTTGAATTCCTCGTTTTGTAATCCAAATCCTCACGTTTATTGTACAAACCCTCATTTTTAGGGCCCAAACGCTCATTTTTATGCTGTAAATAATTTCACTGGAAAATGCCTCCTTTTTATGCTCCAAACGCCTCCTTTAGGGCACGATGTCTGAATGTTAGGTCCCAAAGATTTGGTTAAGAGCCCAAAGCTTGGAGTCTAGGGTTGAAAGCCTGCTTTTTACTCTACAAACCCTCCTGTTTAGGGTACAAACCCTCCTTTTTGGTGCACAAGCCGTCGCTGTTAGGGTGCAAACACTCCTGTTAAGATTCCCAAGCTTCGAGTCCAGGGTTGAAATCCACATCTTTATGCTCCAAACGACCGTCTTTAGGCTTCAAATCCGACTTTTAATTCTGAAATCCCACTTTTTTACGCTCCAAACACTACATTAAGGGCACAAAGTCTCCATTTTAGGTCACAACGCTTCCTTTTTAGAGTCCGGAACGTTGGTTCCAGGGTTGAAAGCCTCCCTGTTCTGCTTCAAAGCGTCATTTAGAAGGTACAAGCCCTCATTTTTAGGGCGCAACGCCTCATTTTTTGGCCGCGAATCCTCCTTTTTAGGGGTCAATACGTCCTTTTTGCTGTAAAATCCCTCACTTTTATGTT
The DNA here is from genome assembly GCF_031877795.1 of Strix aluco. Lineage (NCBI taxonomy): Eukaryota > Metazoa > Chordata > Aves > Strigiformes > Strigidae > Strix > Strix aluco. The sequence goes on from NC_133970.1 coordinate 7,208,388, forward strand.
CCGGACATCTCATTTAGGGCACAAAGCCTTGTTTTGTGGTCCCAAAGCTTCCTCTTCAGAGTCCAAAGCTTTGATTCTGTGGTTGAATTCCTCGTTTTATAATCCAAACCCTCACGTTTATTGCACAAACCCTCATTTTTAGGGCCCAAACGCTCATTTTTATGCTGCAAATCATTTCACTGGAAAATGCCTCCTCTTCATGCTCCAAACGCCTCCTTTAGGGCACGAGCCTCAATGTTACGTCCCAAAGATTTCGTTAAGAGCCCAAAGCTTGGAGTCTAGGGTTGAAAGCCTGCTTTTTACTCTACAAACCCTCCTGTTTAGGGTACAAACCCTCCTTTTTGGTGCACAAGCCCTTGCTGTTAGGGTGCAAACACTCACGTTAAGATTCCCAAGCTTCGAGTCCAGGGTTGAAATCCACATCTTTATGCTCCAAACGACCGTCTTTAGGCTTCAAATCCGACTTTTAATTCTGAAATCCCACTTTTTTACGCTCCAAACGCTACATTAAGGGCACAAAGTCTCCATTTTAGGTCACAACGCTTCCTTTTTAGAGTCCGGAACGTTGGTTCCAGGGTTGAAAGCCTCCCTGTTCTGCTTCAAAGCGTCATTTAGAAGGTACAAGCCCTCATTTTTAGGGCACAACGCCTCATTTTTTGGCCGCGAATCCTCCTTTTTAGGGGTCAATACGTCCTTTTTGCTGTAAAATCCCTCACTTCTATGTTCCGGACATCTCATTTAGGGCACAAAGCCTTGTTTTGTGGTCCCAAAGCTTCCTCTCTCTTCAGAGTCCAAAGCTTTGATTCTGTGGTTGAATTCCTCGTTTTATAATCCAAACCCTCACGTTTATTGCACAAACCCTCATTTTTAGGGCCCAAACGCTCATTTTTATGCTGCAAATCATTTCACTGGAAAATGCCTCCTTTTTATGCTCCAAACGCCTCCTATAGGGCACGATGTCTGAATGTTAGGTCCCAAAGATTTGGTTAAGAGCCCAAAGCTTGGAGTCTAGGGTTGAAAGCCTGCTTTTTACTCTACAAACCCTCCTGTTTAGGGCACAAACCCTCCTTTTTGGTGCACAAGCCCTCGCTGTTAGGGTGCAAACACTCCTGTTAAGATTCCCAAGCTTCGAGTCCAGGGTTGAAATCCACATCTTTATGCTCCAAGCGACCATCTTTAGGCTTCAAATCCTACTTTTAATTCTGAAATCCCACTTTTTTACGCTCCAAACGCTACATTAAGGGCACAAAGTCTCCATTTTAGGTCACAACGCTTCCTTTTTAGAGTCCGGAACGTTGGTTCCAGGGTTGAAAGCCTCCCTGTTCTGCTTCAAAGCGTCATTTAGAAGGTACAAGCCCTCATTTTTAGGGCACAACGCCTCATTTTTTGGCCGCGAATCCTCCTTTTTAGGGGTCAATACGTCCTTTTTACTGTAAAATCCCTCACTTTTATGTTCCGGACATCTCATTTAGGGCACAAAGCCTTGTTTTGTGGTCCCAAAGCTTCCTCTTCAGAGTCCAAAGCTTTGATTCTGTGGTTGAATTCCTCGTTTTATAGTCCAAACCCTCACGTTTATTGCACAAACCCTCATTTTTAGGGCCCAAACGCTCATTTTTATGCTGTAAATAATTTCACTGGAAAATGCCTCCTTTTTATGCTCCAAACGCCTCCTATAGGGCACGATGTCTGAATGTTAGGTCCCAAAGATTTGGTTAAGAGCCCAAAGCTTGGAGTCTAGGGTTGAGAGCCTGCTTTTTACTCTACAAACCCTCCTGTTTAGGGCACAAACCCTCCTTTTTGGTGCACAAGCCCTCGCTGTTAGGGTGCAAACACTCACGTTAAGATTCCCAAGCTTCGAGTCCAGGGTTGAAATCCACATCTTTATGCTCCAAGCGACCGTCTTTAGGCTTCAAATCCGACTTTTAATTCTGAAATCCCACTTTTTTACGCTCCAAACGCTACATTAAGGGCACAAAGTCTCCATTTTAGGTCACAACGCTTCCTTTTTAGAGTCCGGAACGTTGGTTCCAGGGTTGAAAGCCTCCCTGTTCTGCTTCAAAGCGTCATTTAGAAGGTACAAGCCCTCATTTTTAGGGCGCAACGCCTCATTTTTTGGCCGCGAATCCTCCTTTTTAGGGGTCAATACGTCCTTTTTACTGTAAAATCCCTCACTTTTATGTTCCGGACATCTCATTTAGGGCACAAAGCCTTGTTTTGTGGTCCCAAAGCTTCCTCTTCAGAGTCCAAAGCTTTGATTCTGTGGTTGAATTCCTCGTTTTATAATCCAAACCCTCACGTTTATTGTACAAACCCTCATTTTTAGGGCCCAAACGCTCATTTTTATGCTGTAAATAATTTCACTGGAAAATCCCTCCTCTTCATGCTCCAAACGCCTCCTATAGGGCACGATGTCTGAATGTTAGGTCCCAACGATTTGGTTAAGAGCCCAAAGCTTGGAGTCTAGGGTTGAAAGCCTGCTTTTTACTCTACAAACCCTCCTGTTTAGGGCACAAACCCTCCTTTTTGGTGCACAAGCCGTCGCTGTTAGGGTGCAAACACTCCTGTTAAGATTCCCAAGCTTCGAGTCCAGGGTTGAAATCCACATCTTTATGCTCCAAGCGACCGTCTTTAGGCTTCAAATCCTAATTTTAATTCTGAAATCCCACTTTTTTACGCTCCAAACACTACATTAAGGGCACAAAGTCTCCATTTTAGGTCACAACGCTTCCTTTTTAGAGTCCGGAACGTTGGTTCCAGGGTTGAAAGCCTCCCTGTTCTGCTTCAAAGCGTCATTTAGAAGGTACAAGCCCTCATTTTTAGGGCGCAACGCCTCATTTTTTGGCCGCGAATCCTCCTTTTTAGGGGTCAATACGTCCTTTTTACTGTAAAATCCCTCACTTTTATGTTCCGGACATCTCATTTAGGGCACAAAGCCTTGTTTTGTGGTCCCAAAGCTTCCTCTTCAGAGTCCAAAGCTTTGATTCTGTGGTTGAATTCCTCGTTTTGTAATCCAAATCCTCACGTTTATTGTACAAACCCTCATTTTTAGGGCCCAAACACTCATTTTTATGCTGTAACAATTTCACTGGAAAATGCCTCCTTTTTATGCTCCAAACGCCTCCTTTAGGGCACGATGTCTGAATGTTAGGTCCCAAAGATTTGGTTAAGAGCCCAAAGCTTGGAGTCTAGGGTTGAAAGCCTGCTTTTTACTCTACAAACCCTCCTGTTTAGGGCACAAGCCCTCCTTTTTGGTGCACAAGCCGTCGCTGTTAGGGTGCAAACACTCCTGTTAAGATTCCCAAGCTTCGAGTCCAGGGTTGAAATCCACATCTTTATGCTCCAAGCGACCGTCTTTAGGCTTCAAATCCTACTTTTAATTCTGAAATCCCACTTTTTTACGCTCCAAACGCTACATTAAGGGCACAAAGTCTCCATTTTAGGTCACAACGCTTCCTTTTTAGAGTCCGGAATGTTGGTTCCAGGGTTGAAAGCCTCCCTGTTCTGCTTCAAAGCGTCATTTAGAAGGTACAAGCCCTCATTTTTAGGGCGCAACGCCTCATTTTTTGGCCGCGAATCCTCCTTTTTAGGGGTCAATACGTCCTTTTTACTGTAAAATCCCTCACTTTTATGTTCCGGACATCTCATTTAGGGCACAAAGCCTTGTTTTGTGGTCCCAAAGCTTCCTCTTCAGAGTCCAAAGCTTTGATTCTGTGGTTGAATTCCTCGTTTTATAATCCAAATCCTCACGTTTATTGTACAAACCCTCATTTTTAGGGCCCAAACACTCATTTTTATGCTGTAACAATTTCACTGGAAAATGCCTCCTTTTTATGCTCCAAACGCCTCCTATAGGGCACGATGTCTGAATGTTAGGTCCCAAAGATTTGGTTAAGAGCCCAAAGCTTGGAGTCTAGGGTTGAAAGCCTGCTTTTTACTCTACAAACCCTCCTGTTTAGGGCACAAACCCTCCTTTTTGGTGCACAAGCCGTCGCTGTTAGGGTGCAAACACTCCTGTTAAGATTCCCAAGCTTCGAGTCCAGGGTTGAAATCCACATCTTTATGCTCCAAACGACCGTCTTTAGGCTTCAAATCCTAATTTTAATTCTGAAATCCCACTTTTTTACGCTCCAAACACTACATTAAGGGCACAAAGTCTCCATTTTAGGTCACAACGCTTCCTTTTTAGAGTCCGGAACGTTGGTTCCAGGGTTGAAAGCCTCCCTGTTCTGCTTCAAAGCGTCATTTAGAAGGTACAAGCCCTCATTTTTAGGGCGCAACGCCTCATTTTTTGGCCGCGAATCCTCCTTTTTAGGGGTCAATACGTCCTTTTTACTGTAAAATCCCTCACTTTTATGTTCCGGACATCTCATTTAGGGCACAAAGCCTTGTTTTGTGGTCCCAAAGCTTCCTCTTCAGAGTCCAAAGCTTTGATTCTGTGGTTGAATTCCTCGTTTTGTAATCCAAATCCTCACGTTTATTGTACAAACCCTCATTTTTAGGGCCCAAACACTCATTTTTATGCTGTAACAATTTCACTGGAAAATGCCTCCTTTTTATGCTCCAAACGCCTCCTATAGGGCACAAGCCTCAATGTTAGGTCCCAAAGATTTGGTTAAGAGCCCAAAGCTTGGAGTCTAGGGTTGAAAGCCTGCTTTTTACTCTACAAACCCTCCTGTTTAGGGCACAAACCCTCCTTTTTGGTGCACAAGCCGTCGCTGTTAGGGTGCAAACACTCCTGTTAAGATTCCCAAGCTTCGAGTCCAGGGTTGAAATCCACATCTTTATGCTCCAAGCGACCATCTTTAGGCTTCAAATCCTACTTTTAATTCTGAAATCCCACTTTTTTACGCTCCAAACGCTACATTAAGGGCACAAAGTCTCCATTTTAGGTCACAACGCTTCCTTTTTAGAGTCCGGAACGTTGGTTCCAGGGTTGAAAGCCTCCCTGTTCTGCTTCAAAGCGTCATTTAGAAGGTACAAGCCCTCATTTTTAGGGCGCAACGCCTCATTTTTTGGCCGCGAATCCTCCTTTTTAGGGGTCAATACGTCCTTTTTACTGTAAAATCCCTCACTTTTATGTTCCGGACATCTCATTTAGGGCACAAAGCCTTGTTTTGTGGTCCCAAAGCTTCCTCTTCAGAGTCCAAAGCTTTGATTCTGTGGTTGAATTCCTCGTTTTATAATCCAAATCCTCACGTTTATTGTACAAACCCTCATTTTTAGGGCCCAAACACTCATTTTTATGCTGTAACAATTTCACTGGAAAATGCCTCCTTTTTATGCTCCAAACGCCTCCTATAGGGCACGATGTCTGAATGTTAGGTCCCAAAGATTTGGTTAAGAGCCCAAAGCTTGGAGTCTAGGGTTGAAAGCCTGCTTTTTACTCTACAAACCCTCCTGTTTAGGGCACAAACCCTCCTTTTTGGTGCACAAGCCGTCGCTGTTAGGGTGCAAACACTCCTGTTAAGATTCCCAAGCTTCGAGTCCAGGGTTGAAATCCACATCTTTATGCTCCAAACGACCGTCTTTAGGCTTCAAATCCTAATTTTAATTCTGAAATCCCACTTTTTTACGCTCCAAACACTACATTAAGGGCACAAAGTCTCCATTTTAGGTCACAACGCTTCCTTTTTAGAGTCCGGAACGTTGGTTCCAGGGTTGAAAGCCTCCCTGTTCTGCTTCAAAGCGTCATTTAGAAGGTACAAGCCCTCATTTTTAGGGCGCAACGCCTCATTTTTTGGCCGCGAATCCTCCTTTTTAGGGGTCAATACGTCCTTTTTACTGTAAAATCCCTCACTTTTATGTTCCGGACATCTCATTTAGGGCACAAAGCCTTGTTTTGTGGTCCCAAAGCTTCCTCTTCAGAGTCCAAAGCTTTGATTCTGTGGTTGAATTCCTCGTTTTGTAATCCAAATCCTCACGTTTATTGTACAAACCCTCATTTTTAGGGCCCAAACACTCATTTTTATGCTGTAACAATTTCACTGGAAAATGCCTCCTTTTTATGCTCCAAACGCCTCCTATAGGGCACAAGCCTCAATGTTAGGTCCCAAAGATTTGGTTAAGAGCCCAAAGCTTGGAGTCTAGGGTTGAAAGCCTGCTTTTTACTCTACAAACCCTCCTGTTTAGGGCACAAACCCTCCTTTTTGGTGCACAAGCCGTCGCTGTTAGGGTGCAAACACTCCTGTTAAGATTCCCAAGCTTCGAGTCCAGGGTTGAAATCCACATCTTTATGCTCCAAGCGACCATCTTTAGGCTTCAAATCCTACTTTTAATTCTGAAATCCCACTTTTTTACGCTCCAAACGCTACATTAAGGGCACAAAGTCTCCATTTTAGGTCACAACGCTTCCTTTTTAGAGTCCGGAACGTTGGTTCCAGGGTTGAAAGCCTCCCTGTTCTGCTTCAAAGCGTCATTTAGAAGGTACAAGCCCTCATTTTTAGGGCGCAACGCCTCATTTTTTGGCCGCGAATCCTCCTTTTTAGGGGTCAATACGTCCTTTTTACTGTAAAATCCCTCACTTTTATGTTCCGGACATCTCATTTAGGGCACAAAGCCTTGTTTTGTGGTCCCAAAGCTTCCTCTTCAGAGTCCAAAGCTTTGATTCTGTGGTTGAATTCCTCGTTTTATAATCCAAATCCTCACGTTTATTGTACAAACCCTCATTTTTAGGGCCCAAACACTCATTTTTATGCTGTAACAATTTCACTGGAAAATGCCTCCTTTTTATGCTCCAAACGCCTCCTATAGGGCACGATGTCTGAATGTTAGGTCCCAAAGATTTGGTTAAGAGCCCAAAGCTTGGAGTCTAGGGTTGAAAGCCTGCTTTTTACTCTACAAACCCTCCTGTTTAGGGCACAAACCCTCCTTTTTGGTGCACAAGCCGTCGCTGTTAGGGTGCAAACACTCCTGTTAAGATTCCCAAGCTTCGAGTCCAGGGTTGAAATCCACATCTTTATGCTCCAAACGACCGTCTTTAGGCTTCAAATCCTAATTTTAATTCTGAAATCCCACTTTTTTACGCTCCAAACACTACATTAAGGGCACAAAGTCTCCATTTTAGGTCACAACGCTTCCTTTTTAGAGTCCGGAACGTTGGTTCCAGGGTTGAAAGCCTCCCTGTTCTGCTTCAAAGCGTCATTTAGAAGGTACAAGCCCTCATTTTTAGGGCGCAACGCCTCATTTTTTGGCCGCGAATCCTCCTTTTTAGGGGTCAATACGTCCTTTTTACTGTAAAATCCCTCACTTTTATGTTCCGGACATCTCATTTAGGGCACAAAGCCTTGTTTTGTGGTCCCAAAGCTTCCTCTTCAGAGTCCAAAGCTTTGATTCTGTGGTTGAATTCCTCGTTTTGTAATCCAAATCCTCACGTTTATTGTACAAACCCTCATTTTTAGGGCCCAAACACTCATTTTTATGCTGTAACAATTTCACTGGAAAATGCCTCCTTTTTATGCTCCAAACGCCTCCTTTAGGGCACGATGTCTGAATGTTAGGTCCCAAAGATTTGGTTAAGAGCCCAAAGCTTGGAGTCTAGGGTTGAAAGCCTGCTTTTTACTCTACAAACCCTCCTGTTTAGGGCACAAACCCTCCTTTTTGGTGCACAAGCCGTCGCTGTTAGGGTGCAAACACTCCTGTTAAGATTCCCAAGCTTCGAGTCCAGGGTTGAAATCCACATCTTTATGCTCCAAGCGACCGTCTTTAGGCTTCAAATCCTAATTTTAATTCTGAAATCCCACTTTTTTACGCTCCAAACGCTACATTAAGGGCACAAAGTCTCCATTTTAGGTCACAACGCTTCCTTTTTAGAGTCCGGAACGTTGGTTCCAGGGTTGAAAGCCTCCCTGTTCTGCTTCAAAGCGTCATTTAGAAGGTACAAGCCCTCATTTTTAGGGCGCAACGCCTCATTTTTTGGCCGCGAATCCTCCTTTTTAGGGGTCAATATGTCCTTTTTACTGTAAAATCCCTCACTTTTATGTTCCGGACATCTCATTTAGGGCACAAAGCCTTGTTTTGTGGTCCCAAAGCTTCCTCTTCAGAGTCCAAAGCTTTGATTCTGTGGTTGAATTCCTCGTTTTATAATCCAAATCCTCACGTTTATTGTACAAACCCTAATTTTTAGGGCCCAAACACTCATTTTTATGCTGTAACAATTTCACTGGAAAATGCCTCCTTTTTATGCTCCAAACGCCTCCTATAGGGCACGATGTCTGAATGTTAGGTCCCAAAGATTTGGTTAAGAGCCCAAAGCTTGGAGTCTAGGGTTGAAAGCCTGCTTTTTACTCTACAAACCCTCCTGTTTAGGGCACAAACCCTCCTTTTTGGTGCACAAGCCGTCGCTGTTAGGGTGCAAACACTCCTGTTAAGATTCCCAAGCTTCGAGTCCAGGGTTGAAATCCACATCTTTATGCTCCAAGCGACCGTCTTTAGGCTTCAAATCCTAATTTTAATTCTGAAATCCCACTTTTTTACGCTCCAAACACTACATTAAGGGCACAAAGTCTCCATTTTAGGTCACAACGCTTCCTTTTTAGAGTCCGGAACGTTGGTTCCAGGGTTGAAAGCCTCCCTGTTCTGCTTCAAAGCGTCATTTAGAAGGTACAAGCCCGCATTTTTAGGGCGCAACGCCTCATTTTTTGGCCGCGAATCCTCCTTTTTAGGGGTCAATACGTCCTTTTTACTGTAAAATCCCTCACTTTTATGTTCCGGACATCTCATTTGGGCACAAAGCCTTGTTTTGTGGTCCCAAAGCTTCCTCTTCAGAGTCCAAAGCTTTGATTCTGTGGTTGAATTCCTCGTTTTATAATCCAAATCCTCACGTTTATTGTACAAACCCTCATTTTTAGGGCCCAAACACTCATTTTTATGCTGTAACAATTTCACTGGAAAATGCCTCCTTTTTATGCTCCAAACGCCTCCTATAGGGCACGATGTCTGAATGTTAGGTCCCAAAGATTTGGTTAAGAGCCCAAAGCTTGGAGTCTAGGGTTGAAAGCCTGCTTTTTACTCTACAAACCCTCCTGTTTAGGGCACAAACCCTCCTTTTTGGTGCACAAGCCCTCGCTGTTAGGGTGCAAACACTCCTGTTAAGATTCCCAAGCTTCGAGTCCAGGGTTGAAATCCACATCTTTATGCTCCAAACGACCGTCTTTAGGCTTCAAATCCTAATTTTAATTCTGAAATCCCACTTTTTTACGCTCCAAACACTACATTAAGGGCACAAAGTCTCAATTTTAGGTCACAACGCTTCCTTTTTAGAGTCCGGAACGTTGGTTCCAGGGTTGAAAGCCTCCCTGTTCTGCTTCAAAGCGTCATTTAGAAGGTACAAGCCCTCATTTTTAGGGCGCAACGCCTCATTTTTTGGCCGCGAATCCTCCTTTTTAGGGGTCAATACGTCCTTTTTACTGTAAAATCCCTCACTTTTATGTTCCGGACATCTCATTTAGGGCACAAAGCCTTGTTTTGTGGTCCCAAAGCTTCCTCTTCAGAGTCCAAAGCTTTGATTCTGTGGTTGAATTCCTCGTTTTATAATCCAAACCCTCACGTTTATTGTACAAACCCTCATTTTTAGGGCCCAAACACTCATTTTTATGCTGTAAATAATTTCACTGGAAAATGCCTCCTTTTTATGCTCCAAACGCCTCCTTTAGGGCACGATGTCTGAATGTTAGGTCCCAAAGATTTGGTTAAGAGCCCAAAGCTTGGAGTCTAGGGTTGAAAGCCTGCTTTTTACTCTACAAACCCTCCTGTTTAGGGCACAAACCCTCCTTTTTGGTGCACAAGCCGTCGCTGTTAGGGTGCAAACACTCCTGTTAAGATTCCCAAGCTTCGAGTCCAGGGTTGAAATCCACATCTTTATGCTCCAAGCGACCATCTTTAGGCTTCAAATCCGACTTTTAATTCTGAAATCCCACTTTTTTACGCTCCAAACGCTACATTAAGGGCACAAAGTCTCCATTTTAGGTCACAACGCTTCCTTTTTAGAGTCCGGAACGTTGGTTCCAGGGTTGAAAGCCTCCCTGTTCTGCTTCAAAGCGTCATTTAGAAGGTACAAGCCCTCATTTTTAGGGCGCAACGCCTCATTTTTTGGCCGCGAATCCTCCTTTTTAGGGGTCAATACGTCCTTTTTACTGTAAAATCCCTCACTTTTATGTTCCGGACATCTCATTTAGGGCACAAAGCCTTGTTTTGTGGTCCCAAAGCTTCCTCTTCAGAGTCCAAAGCTTTGATTCTGTGGTTGAATTCCTCATTTTGTAATCCAAATCCTCACGTTTATTGTACAAACCCTCATTTTTAGGGCCCAAACACTCATTTTTATGCTGTAACAATTTCACTGGAAAATGCCTCCTTTTTATGCTCCAAACGCCTCCTATAGGGCACGATGTCTGAATGTTAGGTCCCAAAGATTTGGTTAAGAGCCCAAAGCTTGGAGTCTAGGGTTGAAAGCCTGCTTTTTACTCTACAAACCCTCCTGTTTAGGGCACAAACCCTCCTTTTTGGTGCACAAGCCCTCGCTGTTAGGGTGCAAACACTCCTGTTAAGATTCCCAAGCTTCGAGTCCAGGGTTGAAATCCACATCTTTATGCTCCAAGCGACCGTCTTTAGGCTTCAAATCCTAATTTTAATTCTGAAATCCCACTTTTTTACGCTCCAAACACTACATTAAGGGCACAAAGTCTCAATTTTAGGTCACAACGCTTCCTTTTTAGAGTCCGGAACGTTGGTTCCAGGGTTGAAAGCCTCCCTGTTCTGCTTCAAAGCGTCATTTAGAAGGTACAAGCCCTCATTTTTAGGGCGCAACGCCTCATTTTTTGGCCGCGAATCCTCCTTTTTAGGGGTCAATACGTCCTTTTTACTGTAAAATCCCTCACTTTTATGTTCCGGACATCTCATTTAGGGCACAAAGCCTTGTTTTGTGGTCCCAAAGCTTCCTCTTCAGAGTCCAAAGCTTTGATTCTGTGGTTGAATTCCTCGTTTTATAATCCAAACCCTCACGTTTATTGTACAAACCCTCATTTTTAGGGCCCAAACGCTCATTTTTATGCTGTAAATAATTTCACTGGAAAATCCCTCCTCTTCATGCTCCAAACGCCTCCTATAGGGCACGATGTCTGAATGTTAGGTCCCAAAGATTTGGTTAAGAGCCCAAAGCTTGGAGTCTAGGGTTGAAAGCCTGCTTTTTACTCTACAAACCCTCCTGTTTAGGGCACAAACCCTCCTTTTTGGTGCACAAGCCCTCGCTGTTAGGGTGCAAACACTCCTGTTAAGATTCCCAAGCTTCGAGTCCAGGGTTGAAATCCACATCTTTATGCTCCAAGCGACCGTCTTTAGGCTTCAAATCCTAATTTTAATTCTGAAATCCCACTTTTTTACGCTCCAAACACTACATTAAGGGCACAAAGTCTCCATTTTAGGTCACAACGCTTCCTTTTTAGAGTCCGGAACGTTGGTTCCAGGGTTGAAAGCCTCCCTGTTCTGCTTCAAAGCGTCATTTAGAAGGTACAAGCCCGCATTTTTAGGGCGCAACGCCTCATTTTTTGGCCGCGAATCCTCCTTTTTAGGGGTCAATACGTCCTTTTTGCTGTAAAATCCCTCACTTTTATGTTCCGGACATCTCATTTGGGCACAAAGCCTTGTTTTGTGGTCCCAAAGCTTCCTCTTCAGAGTCCAAAGCTTTGATTCTGTGGTTGAATTCCTCGTTTTATAATCCAAATCCTCATGTTTATTGTACAAACCCTCATTTTTAGGGCCCAAACACTCATTTTTATGCTGTAACAATTTCACTGGAAAATGCCTCCTTTTTATGCTCCAAACGCCTCCTATAGGGCACAAGCCTCAATGTTAGGTCCCAAAGATTTGGTTAAGAGCCCAAAGCTTGGAGTCTAGGGTTGAAAGCCTGCTTTTTACTCTACAAACCCTCCTGTTTAGGGCACAAACCCTCCTTTTTGGTGCACAAGCCGTCGCTGTTAGGGTGCAAACACTCCTGTTAAGATTCCCAAGCTTCGAGTCCAGGGTTGAAATCCACATCTTTATGCTCCAAGCGACCATCTTTAGGCTTCAAATCCTACTTTTAATTCTGAAATCCCACTTTTTACGCTCCAAACGCTACATTAAGGGCACAAAGTCTCCATTTTAGGTCACAACGCTTCCTTTTTAGAGTCCGGAACGTTGGTTCCAGGGTTGAAAGCCTCCCTGTTCTGCTTCAAAGCGTCATTTAGAAGGTACAAGCCCTCATTTTTAGGGCGCAACGCCTCATTTTTTGGCCGCGAATCCTCCTTTTTAGGGGTCAATACGTCCTTTTTACTGTAAAATCCCTCACTTTTATGTTCCGGACATCTCATTTAGGGCACAAAGCCTTGTTTTGTGGTCCCAAAGCTTCCTCTTCAGAGTCCAAAGCTTTGATTCTGTGGTTGAATTCCTCGTTTTATAATCCAAATCCTCACGTTTATTGTACAAACCCTCATTTTTAGGGCCCAAACACTCATTTTTATGCTGTAACAATTTCACTGGAAAATGCCTCCTTTTTATGCTCCAAACGCCTCCTATAGGGCACGATGTCTGAATGTTAGGTCCCAAAGATTTGGTTAAGAGCCCAAAGCTTGGAGTCTAGGGTTGAAAGCCTGCTTTTTACTCTACAAACCCTCCTGTTTAGGGCACAAACCCTCCTTTTTGGTGCACAAGCCGTCGCTGTTAGGGTGCAAACACTCCTGTTAAGATTCCCAAGCTTCGAGTCCAGGGTTGAAATCCACATCTTTATGCTCCAAACGACCGTCTTTAGGCTTCAAATCCTAATTTTAATTCTGAAATCCCACTTTTTTACGCTCCAAACACTACATTAAGGGCACAAAGTCTCCATTTTAGGTCACAACGCTTCCTTTTTAGAGTCCGGAACGTTGGTTCCAGGGTTGAAAGCCTCCCTGTTCTGCTTCAAAGCGTCATTTAGAAGGTACAAGCCCTCATTTTTAGGGCGCAACGCCTCATTTTTTGGCCGCGAATCCTCCTTTTTAGGGGTCAATACGTCCTTTTTACTGTAAAATCCCTCACTTTTATGTTCCGGACATCTCATTTAGGGCACAAAGCCTTGTTTTGTGGTCCCAAAGCTTCCTCTTCAGAGTCCAAAGCTTTGATTCTGTGGTTGAATTCCTCGTTTTGTAATCCAAATCCTCACGTTTATTGTACAAACCCTCATTTTTAGGGCCCAAACACTCATTTTTATGCTGTAACAATTTCACTGGAAAATGCCTCCTTTTTATGCTCCAAACGCCTCCTTTAGGGCACGATGTCTGAATGTTAGGTCCCAAAGATTTGGTTAAGAGCCCAAAGCTTGGAGTCTAGGGTTGAAAGCCTGCTTTTTACTCTACAAACCCTCCTGTTTAGGGCACAAACCCTCCTTTTTGGTGCACAAGCCGTCGCTGTTAGGGTGCAAACACTCCTGTTAAGATTCCCAAGCTTCGAGTCCAGGGTTGAAATCCACATCTTTATGCTCCAAGCGACCGTCTTTAGGCTTCAAATCCTAATTTTAATTCTGAAATCCCACTTTTTTACGCTCCAAACGCTACATTAAGGGCACAAAGTCTCCATTTTAGGTCACAACGCTTCCTTTTTAGAGTCCGGAACGTTGGTTCCAGGGTTGAAAGCCTCCCTGTTCTGCTTCAAAGCGTCATTTAGAAGGTACAAGCCCTCATTTTTAGGGCGCAACGCCTCATTTTTTGGCCGCGAATCCTCCTTTTTAGGGGTCAATACGTCCTTTTTACTGTAAAATCCCTCACTTTTATGTTCCGGACATCTCATTTAGGGCACAAAGCCTTGTTTTGTGGTCCCAAAGCTTCCTCTTCAGAGTCCAAAGCTTTGATTCTGTGGTTGAATTCCTCGTTTTATAATCCAAATCCTCACGTTTATTGTACAAACCCTAATTTTTAGGGCCCAAACACTCATTTTTATGCTGTAACAATTTCACTGGAAAATGCCTCCTTTTTATGCTCCAAACGCCTCCTATAGGGCACGATGTCTGAATGTTAGGTCCCAAAGATTTGGTTAAGAGCCCAAAGCTTGGAGTCTAGGGTTGAAAGCCTGCTTTTTACTCTACAAACCCTCCTGTTTAGGGCACAAACCCTCCTTTTTGGTGCACAAGCCGTCGCTGTTAGGGTGCAAACACTCCTGTTAAGATTCCCAAGCTTCGAGTCCAGGGTTGAAATCCACATCTTTATGCTCCAAGCGACCGTCTTTAGGCTTCAAATCCTAATTTTAATTCTGAAATCCCACTTTTTTACGCTCCAAACGCTACATTAAGGGCACAAAGTCTCCATTTTAGGTCACAACGCTTCCTTTTTAGAGTCCGGAACGTTGGTTCCAGGGTTGAAAGCCTCCCTGTTCTGCTTCAAAGCGTCATTTAGAAGGTACAAGCCCTCATTTTTAGGGCGCAACGCCTCATTTTTTGGCCGCGAATCCTCCTTTTTAGGGGTCAATATGTCCTTTTTACTGTAAAATCCCTCACTTTTATGTTCCGGACATCTCATTTAGGGCACAAAGCCTTGTTTTGTGGTCCCAAAGCTTCCTCTTCAGAGTCCAAAGCTTTGATTCTGTGGTTGAATTCCTCGTTTTATAATCCAAATCCTCACGTTTATTGTACAAACCCTAATTTTTAGGGCCCAAACACTCATTTTTATGCTGTAACAATTTCACTGGAAAATGCCTCCTTTTTATGCTCCAAACGCCTCCTATAGGGCACGATGTCTGAATGTTAGGTCCCAAAGATTTGGTTAAGAGCCCAAAGCTTGGAGTCTAGGGTTGAAAGCCTGCTTTTTACTCTACAAACCCTCCTGTTTAGGGCACAAACCCTCCTTTTTGGTGCACAAGCCGTCGCTGTTAGGGTGCAAACACTCCTGTTAAGATTCCCAAGCTTCGAGTCCAGGGTTGAAATCCACATCTTTATGCTCCAAGCGACCGTCTTTAGGCTTCAAATCCTAATTTTAATTCTGAAATCCCACTTTTTTACGCTCCAAACACTACATTAAGGGCACAAAGTCTCCATTTTAGGTCACAACGCTTCCTTTTTAGAGTCCGGAACGTTGGTTCCAGGGTTGAAAGCCTCCCTGTTCTGCTTCAAAGCGTCATTTAGAAGGTACAAGCCCGCATTTTTAGGGCGCAACGCCTCATTTTTTGGCCGCGAATCCTCCTTTTTAGGGGTCAATACGTCCTTTTTGCTGTAAAATCCCTCACTTTTATGTTCCGGACATCTCATTTGGGCACAAAGCCTTGTTTTGTGGTCCCAAAGCTTCCTCTTCAGAGTCCAAAGCTTTGATTCTGTGGTTGAATTCCTCGTTTTATAATCCAAATCCTCACGTTTATTGTACAAACCCTCATTTTTAGGGCCCAAACACTCATTTTTATGCTGTAACAATTTCACTGGAAAATGCCTCCTTTTTATGCTCCAAACGCCTCCTATAGGGCACGATGTCTGAATGTTAGGTCCCAAAGATTTGGTTAAGAGCCCAAAGCTTGGAGTCTAGGGTTGAAAGCCTGCTTTTTACTCTACAAACCCTCCTGTTTAGGGCACAAACCCTCCTTTTTGGTGCACAAGCCCTCGCTGTTAGGGTGCAAACACTCCTGTTAAGATTCCCAAGCTTCGAGTCCAGGGTTGAAATCCACATCTTTATGCTCCAAACGACCGTCTTTAGGCTTCAAATCCTAATTTTAATTCTGAAATCCCACTTTTTTACGCTCCAAACACTACATTAAGGGCACAAAGTCTCAATTTTAGGTCACAACGCTTCCTTTTTAGAGTCCGGAACGTTGGTTCCAGGGTTGAAAGCCTCCCTGTTCTGCTTCAAAGCGTCATTTAGAAGGTACAAGCCCTCATTTTTAGGGCGCAACGCCTCATTTTTTGGCCGCGAATCCTCCTTTTTAGGGGTCAATACGTCCTTTTTACTGTAAAATCCCTCACTTTTATGTTCCGGACATCTCATTTAGGGCACAAAGCCTTGTTTTGTGGTCCCAAAGCTTCCTCTTCAGAGTCCAAAGCTTTGATTCTGTGGTTGAATTCCTCGTTTTATAATCCAAACCCTCACGTTTATTGTACAAACCCTCATTTTTAGGGCCCAAACACTCATTTTTATGCTGTAAATAATTTCACTGGAAAATGCCTCCTTTTTATGCTCCAAACGCCTCCTTTAGGGCACGATGTCTGAATGTTAGGTCCCAAAGATTTGGTTAAGAGCCCAAAGCTTGGAGTCTAGGGTTGAAAGCCTGCTTTTTACTCTACAAACCCTCCTGTTTAGGGCACAAACCCTCCTTTTTGGTGCACAAGCCGTCGCTGTTAGGGTGCAAACACTCCTGTTAAGATTCCCAAGCTTCGAGTCCAGGGTTGAAATCCACATCTTTATGCTCCAAGCGACCATCTTTAGGCTTCAAATCCGACTTTTAATTCTGAAATCCCACTTTTTTACGCTCCAAACGCTACATTAAGGGCACAAAGTCTCCATTTTAGGTCACAACGCTTCCTTTTTAGAGTCCGGAACGTTGGTTCCAGGGTTGAAAGCCTCCCTGTTCTGCTTCAAAGCGTCATTTAGAAGGTACAAGCCCTCATTTTTAGGGCGCAACGCCTCATTTTTTGGCCGCGAATCCTCCTTTTTAGGGGTCAATACGTCCTTTTTACTGTAAAATCCCTCACTTTTATGTTCCGGACATCTCATTTAGGGCACAAAGCCTTGTTTTGTGGTCCCAAAGCTTCCTCTTCAGAGTCCAAAGCTTTGATTCTGTGGTTGAATTCCTCATTTTGTAATCCAAATCCTCACGTTTATTGTACAAACCCTCATTTTTAGGGCCCAAACACTCATTTTTATGCTGTAACAATTTCACTGGAAAATGCCTCCTTTTTATGCTCCAAACGCCTCCTATAGGGCACAAGCCTCAATGTTAGGTCCCAAAGATTTGGTTAAGAGCCCAAAGCTTGGAGTCTAGGGTTGAAAGCCTGCTTTTTACTC
This sequence comes from Strix aluco, assembly GCF_031877795.1. Lineage (NCBI taxonomy): Eukaryota > Metazoa > Chordata > Aves > Strigiformes > Strigidae > Strix > Strix aluco. Next base: position 7,225,370 of record NC_133970.1, read on the forward strand.
TACAAACCCTCCTGTTTAGGGCACAAACCCTCCTTTTTGGTGCACAAGCCGTCGCTGTTAGGGTGCAAACACTCCTGTTAAGATTCCCAAGCTTCGAGTCCAGGGTTGAAATCCACATCTTTATGCTCCAAGCGACCATCTTTAGGCTTCAAATCCTACTTTTAATTCTGAAATCCCACTTTTTACGCTCCAAACGCTACATTAAGGGCACAAAGTCTCCATTTTAGGTCACAACGCTTCCTTTTTAGAGTCCGGAACGTTGGTTCCAGGGTTGAAAGCCTCCCTGTTCTGCTTCAAAGCGTCATTTAGAAGGTACAAGCCCTCATTTTTAGGGCGCAACGCCTCATTTTTTGGCCGCGAATCCTCCTTTTTAGGGGTCAATACGTCCTTTTTACTGTAAAATCCCTCACTTTTATGTTCCGGACATCTCATTTAGGGCACAAAGCCTTGTTTTGTGGTCCCAAAGCTTCCTCTTCAGAGTCCAAAGCTTTGATTCTGTGGTTGAATTCCTCGTTTTATAATCCAAATCCTCACGTTTATTGTACAAACCCTCATTTTTAGGGCCCAAACACTCATTTTTATGCTGTAACAATTTCACTGGAAAATGCCTCCTTTTTATGCTCCAAACGCCTCCTATAGGGCACGATGTCTGAATGTTAGGTCCCAAAGATTTGGTTAAGAGCCCAAAGCTTGGAGTCTAGGGTTGAAAGCCTGCTTTTTACTCTACAAACCCTCCTGTTTAGGGCACAAACCCTCCTTTTTGGTGCACAAGCCGTCGCTGTTAGGGTGCAAACACTCCTGTTAAGATTCCCAAGCTTCGAGTCCAGGGTTGAAATCCACATCTTTATGCTCCAAACGACCGTCTTTAGGCTTCAAATCCTAATTTTAATTCTGAAATCCCACTTTTTTACGCTCCAAACACTACATTAAGGGCACAAAGTCTCCATTTTAGGTCACAACGCTTCCTTTTTAGAGTCCGGAACGTTGGTTCCAGGGTTGAAAGCCTCCCTGTTCTGCTTCAAAGCGTCATTTAGAAGGTACAAGCCCTCATTTTTAGGGCGCAACGCCTCATTTTTTGGCCGCGAATCCTCCTTTTTAGGGGTCAATACGTCCTTTTTACTGTAAAATCCCTCACTTTTATGTTCCGGACATCTCATTTAGGGCACAAAGCCTTGTTTTGTGGTCCCAAAGCTTCCTCTTCAGAGTCCAAAGCTTTGATTCTGTGGTTGAATTCCTCGTTTTGTAATCCAAATCCTCACGTTTATTGTACAAACCCTCATTTTTAGGGCCCAAACACTCATTTTTATGCTGTAACAATTTCACTGGAAAATGCCTCCTTTTTATGCTCCAAACGCCTCCTTTAGGGCACGATGTCTGAATGTTAGGTCCCAAAGATTTGGTTAAGAGCCCAAAGCTTGGAGTCTAGGGTTGAAAGCCTGCTTTTTACTCTACAAACCCTCCTGTTTAGGGCACAAACCCTCCTTTTTGGTGCACAAGCCGTCGCTGTTAGGGTGCAAACACTCCTGTTAAGATTCCCAAGCTTCGAGTCCAGGGTTGAAATCCACATCTTTATGCTCCAAGCGACCGTCTTTAGGCTTCAAATCCTAATTTTAATTCTGAAATCCCACTTTTTTACGCTCCAAACGCTACATTAAGGGCACAAAGTCTCCATTTTAGGTCACAACGCTTCCTTTTTAGAGTCCGGAACGTTGGTTCCAGGGTTGAAAGCCTCCCTGTTCTGCTTCAAAGCGTCATTTAGAAGGTACAAGCCCTCATTTTTAGGGCGCAACGCCTCATTTTTTGGCCGCGAATCCTCCTTTTTAGGGGTCAATACGTCCTTTTTACTGTAAAATCCCTCACTTTTATGTTCCGGACATCTCATTTAGGGCACAAAGCCTTGTTTTGTGGTCCCAAAGCTTCCTCTTCAGAGTCCAAAGCTTTGATTCTGTGGTTGAATTCCTCGTTTTATAATCCAAATCCTCACGTTTATTGTACAAACCCTAATTTTTAGGGCCCAAACACTCATTTTTATGCTGTAACAATTTCACTGGAAAATGCCTCCTTTTTATGCTCCAAACGCCTCCTATAGGGCACGATGTCTGAATGTTAGGTCCCAAAGATTTGGTTAAGAGCCCAAAGCTTGGAGTCTAGGGTTGAAAGCCTGCTTTTTACTCTACAAACCCTCCTGTTTAGGGCACAAACCCTCCTTTTTGGTGCACAAGCCGTCGCTGTTAGGGTGCAAACACTCCTGTTAAGATTCCCAAGCTTCGAGTCCAGGGTTGAAATCCACATCTTTATGCTCCAAGCGACCGTCTTTAGGCTTCAAATCCTAATTTTAATTCTGAAATCCCACTTTTTTACGCTCCAAACGCTACATTAAGGGCACAAAGTCTCCATTTTAGGTCACAACGCTTCCTTTTTAGAGTCCGGAACGTTGGTTCCAGGGTTGAAAGCCTCCCTGTTCTGCTTCAAAGCGTCATTTAGAAGGTACAAGCCCTCATTTTTAGGGCGCAACGCCTCATTTTTTGGCCGCGAATCCTCCTTTTTAGGGGTCAATATGTCCTTTTTACTGTAAAATCCCTCACTTTTATGTTCCGGACATCTCATTTAGGGCACAAAGCCTTGTTTTGTGGTCCCAAAGCTTCCTCTTCAGAGTCCAAAGCTTTGATTCTGTGGTTGAATTCCTCGTTTTATAATCCAAATCCTCACGTTTATTGTACAAACCCTAATTTTTAGGGCCCAAACACTCATTTTTATGCTGTAACAATTTCACTGGAAAATGCCTCCTTTTTATGCTCCAAACGCCTCCTATAGGGCACGATGTCTGAATGTTAGGTCCCAAAGATTTGGTTAAGAGCCCAAAGCTTGGAGTCTAGGGTTGAAAGCCTGCTTTTTACTCTACAAACCCTCCTGTTTAGGGCACAAACCCTCCTTTTTGGTGCACAAGCCGTCGCTGTTAGGGTGCAAACACTCCTGTTAAGATTCCCAAGCTTCGAGTCCAGGGTTGAAATCCACATCTTTATGCTCCAAGCGACCGTCTTTAGGCTTCAAATCCTAATTTTAATTCTGAAATCCCACTTTTTTACGCTCCAAACACTACATTAAGGGCACAAAGTCTCCATTTTAGGTCACAACGCTTCCTTTTTAGAGTCCGGAACGTTGGTTCCAGGGTTGAAAGCCTCCCTGTTCTGCTTCAAAGCGTCATTTAGAAGGTACAAGCCCGCATTTTTAGGGCGCAACGCCTCATTTTTTGGCCGCGAATCCTCCTTTTTAGGGGTCAATACGTCCTTTTTGCTGTAAAATCCCTCACTTTTATGTTCCGGACATCTCATTTGGGCACAAAGCCTTGTTTTGTGGTCCCAAAGCTTCCTCTTCAGAGTCCAAAGCTTTGATTCTGTGGTTGAATTCCTCGTTTTATAATCCAAATCCTCACGTTTATTGTACAAACCCTCATTTTTAGGGCCCAAACACTCATTTTTATGCTGTAACAATTTCACTGGAAAATGCCTCCTTTTTATGCTCCAAACGCCTCCTATAGGGCACGATGTCTGAATGTTAGGTCCCAAAGATTTGGTTAAGAGCCCAAAGCTTGGAGTCTAGGGTTGAAAGCCTGCTTTTTACTCTACAAACCCTCCTGTTTAGGGCACAAACCCTCCTTTTTGGTGCACAAGCCCTCGCTGTTAGGGTGCAAACACTCCTGTTAAGATTCCCAAGCTTCGAGTCCAGGGTTGAAATCCACATCTTTATGCTCCAAACGACCGTCTTTAGGCTTCAAATCCTAATTTTAATTCTGAAATCCCACTTTTTTACGCTCCAAACACTACATTAAGGGCACAAAGTCTCAATTTTAGGTCACAACGCTTCCTTTTTAGAGTCCGGAACGTTGGTTCCAGGGTTGAAAGCCTCCCTGTTCTGCTTCAAAGCGTCATTTAGAAGGTACAAGCCCTCATTTTTAGGGCGCAACGCCTCATTTTTTGGCCGCGAATCCTCCTTTTTAGGGGTCAATACGTCCTTTTTACTGTAAAATCCCTCACTTTTATGTTCCGGACATCTCATTTAGGGCACAAAGCCTTGTTTTGTGGTCCCAAAGCTTCCTCTTCAGAGTCCAAAGCTTTGATTCTGTGGTTGAATTCCTCGTTTTATAATCCAAACCCTCACGTTTATTGTACAAACCCTCATTTTTAGGGCCCAAACACTCATTTTTATGCTGTAAATAATTTCACTGGAAAATGCCTCCTTTTTATGCTCCAAACGCCTCCTATAGGGCACAAGCCTCAATGTTAGGTCCCAAAGATTTGGTTAAGAGCCCAAAGCTTGGAGTCTAGGGTTGAAAGCCTGCTTTTTACTCTACAAACCCTCCTGTTTAGGGCACAAACCCTCCTTTTTGGTGCACAAGCCGTCGCTGTTAGGGTGCAAACACTCCTGTTAAGATTCCCAAGCTTCGAGTCCAGGGTTGAAATCCACATCTTTATGCTCCAAGCGACCATCTTTAGGCTTCAAATCCTACTTTTAATTCTGAAATCCCACTTTTTTACGCTCCAAACGCTACATTAAGGGCACAAAGTCTCCATTTTAGGTCACAACGCTTCCTTTTTAGAGTCCGGAACGTTGGTTCCAGGGTTGAAAGCCTCCCTGTTCTGCTTCAAAGCGTCATTTAGAAGGTACAAGCCCTCATTTTTAGGGCGCAACGCCTCATTTTTTGGCCGCGAATCCTCCTTTTTAGGGGTCAATACGTCCTTTTTACTGTAAAATCCCTCACTTTTATGTTCCGGACATCTCATTTAGGGCACAAAGCCTTGTTTTGTGGTCCCAAAGCTTCCTCTTCAGAGTCCAAAGCTTTGATTCTGTGGTTGAATTCCTCGTTTTATAATCCAAATCCTCACGTTTATTGTACAAACCCTCATTTTTAGGGCCCAAACACTCATTTTTATGCTGTAACAATTTCACTGGAAAATGCCTCCTTTTTATGCTCCAAACGCCTCCTATAGGGCACGATGTCTGAATGTTAGGTCCCAAAGATTTGGTTAAGAGCCCAAAGCTTGGAGTCTAGGGTTGAAAGCCTGCTTTTTACTCTACAAACCCTCCTGTTTAGGGCACAAACCCTCCTTTTTGGTGCACAAGCCGTCGCTGTTAGGGTGCAAACACTCCTGTTAAGATTCCCAAGCTTCGAGTCCAGGGTTGAAATCCACATCTTTATGCTCCAAACGACCGTCTTTAGGCTTCAAATCCTAATTTTAATTCTGAAATCCCACTTTTTTACGCTCCAAACACTACATTAAGGGCACAAAGTCTCCATTTTAGGTCACAACGCTTCCTTTTTAGAGTCCGGAACGTTGGTTCCAGGGTTGAAAGCCTCCCTGTTCTGCTTCAAAGCGTCATTTAGAAGGTACAAGCCCTCATTTTTAGGGCGCAACGCCTCATTTTTTGGCCGCGAATCCTCCTTTTTAGGGGTCAATACGTCCTTTTTACTGTAAAATCCCTCACTTTTATGTTCCGGACATCTCATTTAGGGCACAAAGCCTTGTTTTGTGGTCCCAAAGCTTCCTCTTCAGAGTCCAAAGCTTTGATTCTGTGGTTGAATTCCTCGTTTTGTAATCCAAATCCTCACGTTTATTGTACAAACCCTCATTTTTAGGGCCCAAACACTCATTTTTATGCTGTAACAATTTCACTGGAAAATGCCTCCTTTTTATGCTCCAAACGCCTCCTTTAGGGCACGATGTCTGAATGTTAGGTCCCAAAGATTTGGTTAAGAGCCCAAAGCTTGGAGTCTAGGGTTGAAAGCCTGCTTTTTACTCTACAAACCCTCCTGTTTAGGGCACAAACCCTCCTTTTTGGTGCACAAGCCGTCGCTGTTAGGGTGCAAACACTCCTGTTAAGATTCCCAAGCTTCGAGTCCAGGGTTGAAATCCACATCTTTATGCTCCAAGCGACCGTCTTTAGGCTTCAAATCCTACTTTTAATTCTGAAATCCCACTTTTTTACGCTCCAAACGCTACATTAAGGGCACAAAGTCTCCATTTTAGGTCACAACGCTTCCTTTTTAGAGTCCGGAACGTTGGTTCCAGGGTTGAAAGCCTCCCTGTTCTGCTTCAAAGCGTCATTTAGAAGGTACAAGCCCTCATTTTTAGGGCGCAACGCCTCATTTTTTGGCCGCGAATCCTCCTTTTTAGGGGTCAATACGTCCTTTTTACTGTAAAATCCCTCACTTTTATGTTCCGGACATCTCATTTAGGGCACAAAGCCTTGTTTTGTGGTCCCAAAGCTTCCTCTTCAGAGTCCAAAGCTTTGATTCTGTGGTTGAATTCCTCGTTTTATAATCCAAATCCTCACGTTTATTGTACAAACCCTCATTTTTAGGGCCCAAACACTCATTTTTATGCTGTAACAATTTCACTGGAAAATGCCTCCTTTTTATGCTCCAAACGCCTCCTATAGGGCACGATGTCTGAATGTTAGGTCCCAAAGATTTGGTTAAGAGCCCAAAGCTTGGAGTCTAGGGTTGAAAGCCTGCTTTTTACTCTACAAACCCTCCTGTTTAGGGCACAAACCCTCCTTTTTGGTGCACAAGCCGTCGCTGTTAGGGTGCAAACACTCCTGTTAAGATTCCCAAGCTTCGAGTCCAGGGTTGAAATCCACATCTTTATGCTCCAAACGACCGTCTTTAGGCTTCAAATCCTAATTTTAATTCTGAAATCCCACTTTTTTACGCTCCAAACACTACATTAAGGGCACAAAGTCTCCATTTTAGGTCACAACGCTTCCTTTTTAGAGTCCGGAACGTTGGTTCCAGGGTTGAAAGCCTCCCTGTTCTGCTTCAAAGCGTCATTTAGAAGGTACAAGCCCTCATTTTTAGGGCGCAACGCCTCATTTTTTGGCCGCGAATCCTCCTTTTTAGGGGTCAATACGTCCTTTTTACTGTAAAATCCCTCACTTTTATGTTCCGGACATCTCATTTAGGGCACAAAGCCTTGTTTTGTGGTCCCAAAGCTTCCTCTTCAGAGTCCAAAGCTTTGATTCTGTGGTTGAATTCCTCGTTTTGTAATCCAAATCCTCACGTTTATTGTACAAACCCTCATTTTTAGGGCCCAAACACTCATTTTTATGCTGTAACAATTTCACTGGAAAATGCCTCCTTTTTATGCTCCAAACGCCTCCTTTAGGGCACGATGTCTGAATGTTAGGTCCCAAAGATTTGGTTAAGAGCCCAAAGCTTGGAGTCTAGGGTTGAAAGCCTGCTTTTTACTCTACAAACCCTCCTGTTTAGGGCACAAACCCTCCTTTTTGGTGCACAAGCCGTCGCTGTTAGGGTGCAAACACTCCTGTTAAGATTCCCAAGCTTCGAGTCCAGGGTTGAAATCCACATCTTTATGCTCCAAGCGACCGTCTTTAGGCTTCAAATCCTAATTTTAATTCTGAAATCCCACTTTTTTACGCTCCAAACGCTACATTAAGGGCACAAAGTCTCCATTTTAGGTCACAACGCTTCCTTTTTAGAGTCCGGAACGTTGGTTCCAGGGTTGAAAGCCTCCCTGTTCTGCTTCAAAGCGTCATTTAGAAGGTACAAGCCCTCATTTTTAGGGCGCAACGCCTCATTTTTTGGCCGCGAATCCTCCTTTTTAGGGGTCAATACGTCCTTTTTACTGTAAAATCCCTCACTTTTATGTTCCGGACATCTCATTTAGGGCACAAAGCCTTGTTTTGTGGTCCCAAAGCTTCCTCTTCAGAGTCCAAAGCTTTGATTCTGTGGTTGAATTCCTCGTTTTATAATCCAAATCCTCACGTTTATTGTACAAACCCTAATTTTTAGGGCCCAAACACTCATTTTTATGCTGTAACAATTTCACTGGAAAATGCCTCCTTTTTATGCTCCAAACGCCTCCTATAGGGCACGATGTCTGAATGTTAGGTCCCAAAGATTTGGTTAAGAGCCCAAAGCTTGGAGTCTAGGGTTGAAAGCCTGCTTTTTACTCTACAAACCCTCCTGTTTAGGGCACAAACCCTCCTTTTTGGTGCACAAGCCGTCGCTGTTAGGGTGCAAACACTCCTGTTAAGATTCCCAAGCTTCGAGTCCAGGGTTGAAATCCACATCTTTATGCTCCAAGCGACCGTCTTTAGGCTTCAAATCCTAATTTTAATTCTGAAATCCCACTTTTTTACGCTCCAAACGCTACATTAAGGGCACAAAGTCTCCATTTTAGGTCACAACGCTTCCTTTTTAGAGTCCGGAACGTTGGTTCCAGGGTTGAAAGCCTCCCTGTTCTGCTTCAAAGCGTCATTTAGAAGGTACAAGCCCGCATTTTTAGGGCGCAACGCCTCATTTTTTGGCCGCGAATCCTCCTTTTTAGGGGTCAATACGTCCTTTTTGCTGTAAAATCCCTCACTTTTATGTTCCGGACATCTCATTTGGGCACAAAGCCTTGTTTTGTGGTCCCAAAGCTTCCTCTTCAGAGTCCAAAGCTTTGATTCTGTGGTTGAATTCCTCGTTTTATAATCCAAATCCTCACGTTTATTGTACAAACCCTCATTTTTAGGGCCCAAACACTCATTTTTATGCTGTAACAATTTCACTGGAAAATGCCTCCTTTTTATGCTCCAAACGCCTCCTATAGGGCACGATGTCTGAATGTTAGGTCCCAAAGATTTGGTTAAGAGCCCAAAGCTTGGAGTCTAGGGTTGAAAGCCTGCTTTTTACTCTACAAATCCTCCTGTTTAGGGCACAAACCCTCCTTTTTGGTGCACAAGCCGTCGCTGTTAGGGTGCAAACACTCCTGTTAAGATTCCCAAGCTTCGAGTCCAGGGTTGAAATCCACATCTTTATGCTCCAAACGACCGTCTTTAGGCTTCAAATCCTAATTTTAATTCTGAAATCCCACTTTTTTACGCTCCAAACACTACATTAAGGGCACAAAGTCTCCATTTTAGGTCACAACGCTTCCTTTTTAGAGTCCGGAACGTTGGTTCCAGGGTTGAAAGCCTCCCTGTTCTGCTTCAAAGCGTCATTTAGAAGGTACAAGCCCTCATTTTTAGGGCGCAACGCCTCATTTTTTGGCCGCGAATCCTCCTTTTTAGGGGTCAATACGTCCTTTTTACTGTAAAATCCCTCACTTTTATGTTCCGGACATCTCATTTAGGGCACAAAGCCTTGTTTTGTGGTCCCAAAGCTTCCTCTTCAGAGTCCAAAGCTTTGATTCTGTGGTTGAATTCCTCGTTTTATAATCCAAACCCTCACGTTTATTGTACAAACCCTCATTTTTAGGGCCCAAACACTCATTTTTATGCTGTAAATAATTTCACTGGAAAATGCCTCCTTTTTATGCTCCAAACGCCTCCTTTAGGGCACGATGTCTGAATGTTAGGTCCCAAAGATTTGGTTAAGAGCCCAAAGCTTGGAGTCTAGGGTTGAAAGCCTGCTTTTTACTCTACAAACCCTCCTGTTTAGGGCACAAACCCTCCTTTTTGGTGCACAAGCCGTCGCTGTTAGGGTGCAAACACTCCTGTTAAGATTCCCAAGCTTCGAGTCCAGGGTTGAAATCCACATCTTTATGCTCCAAGCGACCGTCTTTAGGCTTCAAATCCGACTTTTAATTCTGAAATCCCACTTTTTTACGCTCCAAACGCTACATTAAGGGCACAAAGTCTCCATTTTAGGTCACAACGCTTCCTTTTTAGAGTCCGGAACGTTGGTTCCAGGGTTGAAAGCCTCCCTGTTCTGCTTCAAAGCGTCATTTAGAAGGTACAAGCCCTCATTTTTAGGGCGCAATGCCTCATTTTTTGGCCGCGAATCCTCCTTTTTAGGGGTCAATACGTCCTTTTTACTGTAAAATCCCTCACTTTTATGTTCCGGACATCTCATTTAGGGCACAAAGCCTTGTTATGTGGTCCCAAAGCTTCCTCTTCAGAGTCCAAAGCTTTGATTCTGTGGTTGAATTCCTCGTTTTGTAATCCAAACCCTCACGTTTATTGTACAAACCCTCATTTTTAGGGCCCAAACACTCATTTTTATGCTGTAAATAATTTCACTGGAAAATGCCTCCTTTTTATGCTCCAAACGCCTCCTTTAGGGCACGATGTCTGAATGTTAGGTCCCAAAGATTTGGTTAAGAGCCCAAAGCTTGGAGTCTAGGGTTGAAAGCCTGCTTTTTACTCTACAAACCCTCCTGTTTAGGGCACAAACCCTCCTTTTTGGTGCACAAGCCGTCGCTGTTAGGGTGCAAACACTCCTGTTAAGATTCCCAAGCTTCGAGTCCAGGGTTGAAATCCACATCTTTATGCTCCAAGCGACCGTCTTTAGGCTTCAAATCCTAATTTTAATTCTGAAATCCCACTTTTTTACGCTCCAAACGCTACATTAAGGGCACAAAGTCTCCATTTTAGGTCACAACGCTTCCTTTTTAGAGTCCGGAACGTTGGTTCCAGGGTTGAAAGCCTCCCTGTTCTGCTTCAAAGCGTCATTTAGAAGGTACAAGCCCTCATTTTTAGGGCGCAACGCCTCATTTTTTGGCCGCGAATCCTCCTTTTTAGGGGTCAATACGTCCTTTTTACTGTAAAATCCCTCACTTTTATGTTCCGGACATCTCATTTAGGGCACAAAGCCTTGTTTTGTGGTCCCAAAGCTTCCTCTTCAGAGTCCAAAGCTTTGATTCTGTGGTTGAATTCCTCGTTTTATAATCCAAACCCTCACGTTTATTGTACAAACCCTCATTTTTAGGGCCCAAACGCTCATTTTTATGCTGTAAATAATTTCACTGGAAAATCCCTCCTCTTCATGCTCCAAACGCCTCCTATAGGGCACGATGTCTGAATGTTAGGTCCCAAAGATTTGGTTAAGAGCCCAAAGCTTGGAGTCTAGGGTTGAAAGCCTGCTTTTTACTCTACAAACCCTCCTGTTTAGGGCACAAACCCTCCTTTTTGGTGCACAAGCCCTCGCTGTTAGGGTGCAAACACTCCTGTTAAGATTCCCAAGCTTCGAGTCCAGGGTTGAAATCCACATCTTTATGCTCCAAGCGACCGTCTTTAGGCTTCAAATCCTAATTTTAATTCTGAAATCCCACTTTTTTACGCTCCAAACGCTACATTAAGGGCACAAAGTCTCAATTTTAGGTCACAACGCTTCCTTTTTAGAGTCCGGAACGTTGGTTCCAGGGTTGAAAGCCTCCCTGTTCTGCTTCAAAGCGTCATTTAGAAGGTACAAGCCCGCATTTTTAGGGCGCAACGCCTCATTTTTTGGCCGCGAATCCTCCTTTTTAGGGGTCAATACGTCCTTTTTGCTGTAAAATCCCTCACTTTTATGTTCCGGACATCTCATTTGGGCACAAAGCCTTGTTTTGTGGTCCCAAAGCTTCCTCTTCAGAGTCCAAAGCTTTGATTCTGTGGTTGAATTCCTCGTTTTATAATCCAAATCCTCATGTTTATTGTACAAACCCTCATTTTTAGGGCCCAAACACTCATTTTTATGCTGTAACAATTTCACTGGAAAATGCCTCCTTTTTATGCTCCAAACGCCTCCTATAGGGCACAAGCCTCAATGTTAGGTCCCAAAGATTTGGTTAAGAGCCCAAAGCTTGGAGTCTAGGGTTGAAAGCCTGCTTTTTACTCTACAAACCCTCCTGTTTAGGGCACAAACCCTCCTTTTTGGTGCACAAGCCGTCGCTGTTAGGGTGCAAACACTCCTGTTAAGATTCCCAAGCTTCGAGTCCAGGGTTGAAATCCACATCTTTATGCTCCAAGCGACCATCTTTAGGCTTCAAATCCTACTTTTAATTCTGAAATCCCACTTTTTTACGCTCCAAACGCTACATTAAGGGCACAAAGTCTCCATTTTAGGTCACAACGCTTCCTTTTTAGAGTCCGGAACGTTGGTTCCAGGGTTGAAAGCCTCCCTGTTCTGCTTCAAAGCGTCATTTAGAAGGTACAAGCCCTCATTTTTAGGGCGCAACGCCTCATTTTTTGGCCGCGAATCCTCCTTTTTAGGGGTCAATACGTCCTTTTTACTGTAAAATCCCTCACTTTTATGTTCCGGACATCTCATTTAGGGCACAAAGCCTTGTTTTGTGGTCCCAAAGCTTCCTCTTCAGAGTCCAAAGCTTTGATTCTGTGGTTGAATTCCTCGTTTTATAATCCAAATCCTCACGTTTATTGTACAAACCCTCATTTTTAGGGCCCAAACGCTCATTTTTATGCTGTAAATAATTTCACTGGAAAATGCCTCCTTTTTATGCTCCAAATGCCTCCTATAGGGCACGATGTCTGAATGTTAGGTCCCAAAGATTTGGTTAAGAGCCCAAAGCTTGGAGTCTAGGGTTGAGAGCCTGCTTTTTACTCTACAAACCCTCCTGTTTAGGGCACAAACCCTCCTTTTTGGTGCACAAGCCGTCGCTGTTAGGGTGCAAACACTCCTGTTAAGATTCCCAAGCTTCGAGTCCAGGGTTGAAATCCACATCTTTATGCTCCAAGCGACCGTCTTTAGGCTTCAAATCCGACTTTTAATTCTGAAATCCCACTTTTTTACGCTCCAAACACTACATTAAGGGCACAAAGTCTCCATTTTAGGTCACAACGCTTCCTTTTTAGAGTCCGGAACGTTGGTTCCAGGGTTGAAAGCCTCCCTGTTCTGCTTCAAAGCGTCATTTAGAAGGTACAAGCCCTCATTTTTAGGGCGCAATGCCTCATTTTTTGGCCGCGAATCCTCCTTTTTAGGGGTCAATACGTCCTTTTTACTGTAAAATCCCTCACTTTTATGTTCCGGACATCTCATTTAGGGCACAAAGCCTTGTTATGTGGTCCCAAAGCTTCCTCTTCAGAGTCCAAAGCTTTGATTCTGTGGTTGAATTCCTCGTTTTGTAATCCAAACCCTCACGTTTATTGTACAAACCCTCATTTTTAGGGCCCAAACACTCATTTTTATGCTGTAAATAATTTCACTGGAAAATGCCTCCTTTTTATGCTCCAAACGCCTCCTTTAGGGCACGATGTCTGAATGTTAGGTCCCAAAGATTTGGTTAAGAGCCCAAAGCTTGGAGTCTAGGGTTGAAAGCCTGCTTTTTACTCTACAAACCCTCCTGTTTAGGGCACAAACCCTCCTTTTTGGTGCACAAGCCGTCGCTGTTAGGGTGCAAACACTCCTGTTAAGATTCCCAAGCTTCGAGTCCAGGGTTGAAATCCACATCTTTATGCTCCAAGCGACCGTCTTTAGGCTTCAAATCCTAATTTTAATTCTGAAATCCCACTTTTTTACGCTCCAAACGCTACATTAAGGGCACAAAGTCTCCATTTTAGGTCACAACGCTTCCTTTTTAGAGTCCGGAACGTTGGTTCCAGGGTTGAAAGCCTCCCTGTTCTGCTTCAAAGCGTCATTTAGAAGGTACAAGCCCTCATTTTTAGGGCGCAACGCCTCATTTTTTGGCCGCGAATCCTCCTTTTTAGGGGTCAATACGTCCTTTTTACTGTAAAATCCCTCACTTTTATGTTCCGGACATCTCATTTAGGGCACAAAGCCTTGTTTTGTGGTCCCAAAGCTTCCTCTTCAGAGTCCAAAGCTTTGATTCTGTGGTTGAATTCCTCGTTTTGTAATCCAAACCCTCACGTTTATTGTACAAACCCTCATTTTTAGGGCCCAAACGCTAATTTTTATGCTGTAAATCATTTCACTGGAAAATGCCTCCTTTTTATGCTCCAAATGCCTCCTTTAGGGCACGATGTCTGAATGTTAGGTCCCAAAGATTTGGTTAAGAGCCCAAAGCTTGGAGTCTAGGGTTGAAAGCCTGCTTTTTACTCTACAAACCCTCCTGTTTAGGGCACAAACCCTCCTTTTTGGTGCACAAGCCGTCGCTGTTAGGGTGCAAACACTCCTGTTAAGATTCCCAAGCTTCGAGTCCAGGGTTGAAATCCACATCTTTATGCTCCAAGCGACCGTCTTTAGGCTTCAAATCCTAATTTTAATTCTGAAATCCCACTTTTTTACGCTCCAAACGCTACATTAAGGGCACAAAGTCTCCATGTTAGGTCACAACGCTTCCTTTTTAGAGTCCGGAACGTTGGTTCCAGGGTTGAAAGCCTCCCTGTTCTGCTTCAAAGCGTCATTTAGAAGGTACAAGCCCTCATTTTTAGGGCGCAACGCCTCATTTTTTGGCCGCGAATCCTCCTTTTTAGGGGTCAATACGTCCTTTTTACTGTAAAATCCCTCACTTTTATGTTCTGGACATCTCATTTAGGGCACAAAGCCTTGTTTTGTGGTCCCAAAGCTTCCTCTTCAGAGTCCAAAGCTTTGATTCTGTGGTTGAATTCCTCGTTTTGTAATCCAAACCCTCACGTTTATTGTACAAACCCTCATTTTTAGGGCCCAAACGCTCATTTTTATACTGTAACAATTTCACTGGAAAATCCCTCCTCTTCATGCTCCAAACGCCTCCTTTAGGGCACGATGTCTGAATGTTAGGTCCCAAAGATTTGGTTAAGAGCCCAAAGCTTGGAGTCTAGGGTTGAAAGCCTGCTTTTTACTCTACAAACCCTCCTGTTTAGGGCACAAACCCTCCTTTTTGGTGCACAAGCCCTCGCTGTTAGGGTGCAAACACTCCTGTTAAGATTCCCAAGCTTCGAGTCCAGGGTTGAAATCCACATCTTTATGCTCCAAGCGACCGTCTTTAGGCTTCAAATCCTAATTTTAATTCTGAAATCCCACTTTTTTACGCTCCAAACGCTACATTAAGGGCACAAAGTCTCCATTTTAGGTCACAACGCTTCCTTTTTAGAGTCCGGAACGTTGGTTCCAGGGTTGAAAGCCTCCCTGTTCTGCTTCAAAGCGTCATTTAGAAGGTACAAGCCCTCATTTTTAGGGCGCAACGCCTCATTTTTTGGCCGCGAATCCTCCTTTTTAGGGGTCAATACGTCCTTTTTACTGTAAAATCCCTCACTTTTATGTTCCGGACATCTCATTTAGGGCACAAAGCCTTGTTTTGTGGTCCCAAAGCTTCCTCTTCAGAGTCCAAAGCTTTGATTCTGTGGTTGAATTCCTCGTTTTGTAATCCAAATCCTCACGTTTATTGTACAAACCCTCATTTTTAGGGCCCAAACACTCATTTTTATGCTGTAAGTCATTTCACTGGAAAATGCCTCCTTTTTATGCTCCAAACGCCTCCTATAGGGCACGATGTCTGAATGTTAGGTCCCAAAGATTTGGTTAAGAGCCCAAAGCTTGGAGTCTAGGGTTGAAAGCCTGCTTTTTACTCTACAAACCCTCCTGTTTAGGGCACAAACCCTCCTTTTTGGTGCACAAGCCCTCGCTGTTAGGGTGCAAACACTCCTGTTAAGATTCCCAAGCTTCGAGTCCAGGGTTGAAATCCACATCTTTATGCTCCAAGCGACTGTCTTTAGGCTTCAAATCCTAATTTTAATTCTGAAATCCCACTTTTTTACGCTCCAAACACTACATTAAGGGCACAAAGTCTCCATTTTAGGTCACAACGCTTCCTTTTTAGAGTCCGGAACGTTGGTTCCAGGGTTGAAAGCCTCCCTGTTCTGCTTCAAAGCGTCATTTAGAAGGTACAAGCCCTCATTTTTAGGGCACAACGCCTCATTTTTTGGCCGCGAATCCTCCTTTTTAGGGGTCAATACGTCCTTTTTACTGTAAAATCCCTCACTTTTATGTTCCGGACATCTCATTTAGGGCACAAAGCCTTGTTTTGTGGTCCCAAAGCTTCCTCTTCAGAGTCCAAAGCTTTGATTCTGTGGTTGAATTCCTCGTTTTGTAATCCAAATCCTCACGTTTATTGTACAAACCCTCATTTTTAGGGCCCAAACACTCATTTTTATGCTGTAAATCATTTCACTGGAAAATGCCTCCTTTTTATGCTCCAAACGCCTCCTATAGGGCACGATGTCTGAATGTTAGGTCCCAAAGATTTGGTTAAGAGCCCAAAGCTTGGAGTCTAGGGTTGAAAGCCTGCTTTTTACTCTACAAACCCTCCTGTTTAGGGCACAAACCCTCCTTTTTGGTGCACAAGCCCTCGCTGTTAGGGTGCAAACACTCCTGTTAAGATTCCCAAGCTTCGAGTCCAGGGTTGAAATCCACATCTTTATGCTCCAAGCGACCGTCTTTAGGCTTCAAATCCTAATTTTAATTCTGAAATCCCACTTTTTTACGCTCCAAACGCTACATTAAGGGCACAAAGTCTCCATTTTAGGTCACAACGCTTCCTTTTTAGAGTCCGGAACGTTGGTTCCAGGGTTGAAAGCCTCCCTGTTCTGCTTCAAAGCGTCATTTAGAAGGTACAAGCCCTCATTTTTAGGGCGCAACGCCTCATTTTTTGGCCGCGAATCCTCCTTTTTAGGGGTCAATACGTCCTTTTTACTGTAAAATCCCTCACTTCTATGTTCCGGACATCTCATTTAGGGCACAAAGCTTGTTTTGTGGTCCCAAAGCTTCCTCTTCAGAGTCCAAAGCTTTGATTCTGTGGTTGAATTCCTCGTTTTGTAATCCAAATCCTCACGTTTATTGTACAAACCCTCATTTTTAGGGCCCAAACGCTCATTTTTATGCTGTAAATCATTTCACTGGAAAATGCCTCCTTTTTATTCTCCAAACGCCTCCTTTAGGGCACGATGTCTGAATGTTAGGTCCCAAAGATTTGGTTAAGAGCCCAAAGCTTGGAGTCTAGGGTTGAAAGCCTGCTTTTTACTCTACAAACCCTCCTGTTTAGGGCACAAACCCTCCTTTTTGGTGCACAAGCCCTCGCTGTTAGGGTGCAAACACTCCTGTTAAGATTCCCAAGCTTCGAGTCCAGGGTTGAAATCCACATCTTTATGCTCCAAGCGATCGTCTTTAGGCTTCAAATCCTAATTTTAATTCTGAAATCCCACTTTTTTACGCTCCAAACACTACATTAAGGGCACAAAGTCTCCATTTTAGGTCACAACGCTTCCTTTTTAGAGTCCGGAACGTTGGTTCCAGGGTTGAAAGCCTCCCTGTTCTGCTTCAAAGCGTCATTTAGAAGGTACAAGCCCTCATTTTTAGGGCGCAACGCCTCATTTTTTGGCCGCGAATCCTCCTTTTTAGGGGTCAATACGTCCTTTTTACTGTAAAATCCCTCACTTTTATGTTCCGGACATCTCATTTAGGGCACAAAGCCTTGTTTTGTGGTCCCAAAGCTTCCTCTTCAGAGTCCAAAGCTTTGATTCTGTGGTTGAATTCCTCGTTTTATAATCCAAACCCTCACGTTTATTGTACAAACCCTCATTTTTAGGGCCCAAACGCTCATTTTTATGCTGTAACAATTTCACTGGAAAATGCCTCCTTTTTATGCTCCATACGCCTCCTTTAGGGCACGATGTCTGAATGTTAGGTCCCAAAGATTTGGTTAAGAGCCCAAAGCTTGGAGTCTAGGGTTGAAAGCCTGCTTTTTACTCTACAAACCCTCCTGTTTAGGGCACAAACCCTCCTTTTTGGTGCACAAGCCGTCGCTGTTAGGGTGCAAACACTCCTGTTAAGATTCCCAAGCTTCGAGTCCAGGGTTGAAATCCACATCTTTATGCTCCAAGCGACCGTCTTTAGGCTTCAAATCCTAATTTTAATTCTGAAATCCCACTTTTTTACGCTCCAAACGCTACATTAAGGGCACAAAGTCTCCATGTTAGGTCACAACGCTTCCTTTTTAGAGTCCGGAATGTTGGTTCCAGGGTTGAAAGCCTCCCTGTTCTGCTTCAAAGCGTCATTTAGAAGGTACAAGCCCTCATTTTTAGGGCGCAACGCCTCATTTTTTGGCCGCGAATCCTCCTTTTTAGGGGTCAATACGTCCTTTTTACTGTAAAATCCCTCACTTTTATGTTCTGGACATCTCATTTAGGGCACAAAGCCTTGTTTTGTGGTCCCAAAGCTTCCTCTTCAGAGTCCAAAGCTTTGATTCTGTGGTTGAATTCCTCGTTTTGTAATCCAAACCCTCACGTTTATTGTACAAACCCTCATTTTTAGGGCCCAAACGCTCATTTTTATGCTGTAACAATTTCACTGGAAAATCCCTCCTCTTCATGCTCCAAACGCCTCCTTTAGGGCACGATGTCTGAATGTTAGGTCCCAAAGATTTGGTTAAGAGCCCAAAGCTTGGAGTCTAGGGTTGAAAGCCTGCTTTTTACTCTACAAACCCTCCTGTTTAGGGCACAAACCCTCCTTTTTGGTGCACAAGCCCTCGCTGTTAGGGTGCAAACACTCCTGTTAAGATTCCCAAGCTTCGAGTCCAGGGTTGAAATCCACATCTTTATGCTCCAAGCGACCGTCTTTAGGCTTCAAATCCTAATTTTAATTCTGAAATCCCACTTTTTTACGCTCCAAACGCTACATTAAGGGCACAAAGTCTCCATTTTAGGTCACAATGCTTCCTTTTTAGAGTCCGGAACGTTGGTTCCAGGGTTGAAAGCCTCCCTGTTCTGCTTCAAAGCGTCATTTAGAAGGTACAAGCCCTCATTTTTAGGGCGCAACGCCTCATTTTTTGGCCGCGAATCCTCCTTTTTAGGGGTCAATACGTCCTTTTTACTGTAAAATCCCTCACTTTTATGTTCCGGACATCTCATTTAGGGCACAAAGCCTTGTTTTGTGGTCCCAAAGCTTCCTCTTCAGAGTCCAAAGCTTTGATTCTGTGGTTGAATTCCTCGTTTTGTAATCCAAATCCTCACGTTTATTGTACAAACCCTCATTTTTAGGGCCCAAACACTCATTTTTATGCTGTAAATCATTTCACTGGAAAATGCCTCCTTTTTATGCTCCAAACGCCTCCTATAGGGCACGATGTCTGAATGTTAGGTCCCAAAGATTTGGTTAAGAGCCCAAAGCTTGGAGTCTAGGGTTGAAAGCCTGCTTTTTACTCTACAAACCCTCCTGTTTAGGGCACAAACCCTCCTTTTTGGTGCACAAGCCCTCGCTGTTAGGGTGCAAACACTCCTGTTAAGATTCCCAAGCTTCGAGTCCAGGGTTGAAATCCACATCTTTATGCTCCAAGCGACTGTCTTTAGGCTTCAAATCCTAATTTTAATTCTGAAATCCCACTTTTTTACGCTCCAAACACTACATTAAGGGCACAAAGTCTCCATTTTAGGTCACAACGCTTCCTTTTTAGAGTCCGGAACGTTGGTTCCAGGGTTGAAAGCCTCCCTGTTCTGCTTCAAAGCGTCATTTAGAAGGTACAAGCCCTCATTTTTAGGGCACAACGCCTCATTTTTTGGCCGCGAATCCTCCTTTTTAGGGGTCAATACGTCCTTTTTACTGTAAAATCCCTCACTTTTATGTTCCGGACATCTCATTTAGGGCACAAAGCCTTGTTTTGTGGTCCCAAAGCTTCCTCTTCAGAGTCCAAAGCTTTGATTCTGTGGTTGAATTCCTCGTTTTGTAATCCAAATCCTCACGTTTATTGTACAAACCCTCATTTTTAGGGCCCAAACACTCATTTTTATGCTGTAAATCATTTCACTGGAAAATGCCTCCTTTTTATGCTCCAAACGCCTCCTATAGGGCACGATGTCTGAATGTTAGGTCCCAAAGATTTGGTTAAGAGCCCAAAGCTTGGAGTCTAGGGTTGAAAGCCTGCTTTTTACTCTACAAACCCTCCTGTTTAGGGCACAAACCCTCCTTTTTGGTGCACAAGCCCTCGCTGTTAGGGTGCAAACACTCCTGTTAAGATTCCCAAGCTTCGAGTCCAGGGTTGAAATCCACATCTTTATGCTCCAAGCGACCATCTTTAGGCTTCAAATCCTAATTTTAATTCTGAAATCCCACTTTTTTACGCTCCAAACGCTACATTAAGGGCACAAAGTCTCCATTTTAGGTCACAACGCTTCCTTTTTAGAGTCCGGAACGTTGGTTCCAGGGTTGAAAGCCTCCCTGTTCTGCTTCAAAGCGTCATTTAGAAGGTACAAGCCCTCATTTTTAGGGCGCAACGCCTCATTTTTTGGCCGCGAATCCTCCTTTTTAGGGGTCAATACGTCCTTTTTACTGTAAAATCCCTCACTTCTATGTTCCGGACATCTCATTTAGGGCACAAAGCTTGTTTTGTGGTCCCAAAGCTTCCTCTTCAGAGTCCAAAGCTTTGATTCTGTGGTTGAATTCCTCGTTTTGTAATCCAAATCCTCACGTTTATTGTACAAACCCTCATTTTTAGGGCCCAAACGCTCATTTTTATGCTGTAAATCATTTCACTGGAAAATGCCTCCTTTTTATTCTCCAAACGCCTCCTTTAGGGCACGATGTCTGAATGTTAGGTCCCAAAGATTTGGTTAAGAGCCCAAAGCTTGGAGTCTAGGGTTGAAAGCCTGCTTTTTACTCTACAAACCCTCCTGTTTAGGGCACAAACCCTCCTTTTTGGTGCACAAGCCGTCGCTGTTAGGGTGCAAACACTCCTGTTAAGATTCCCAAGCTTCGAGTCCAGGGTTGAAATCCACATCTTTATGCTCCAAGCGACCATCTTTAGGCTTCAAATCCTAATTTTAATTCTGAAATCCCACTTTTTTACGCTCCAAACGCTACATTAAGGGCACAAAGTCTCCATTTTAGGTCACAACGCTTCCTTTTTAGAGTCCGGAACGTTGGTTCCAGGGTTGAAAGCCTCCCTGTTCTGCTTCAAAGCGTCATTTAGAAGGTACAAGCCCTCATTTTTAGGGCGCAACGCCTCATTTTTTGGCCGCGAATCCTCCTTTTTAGGGGTCAATACGTCCTTTTTACTGTAAAATCCCTCACTTTTATGTTCCGGACATCTCATTTAGGGCACAAAGCCTTGTTTTGTGGTCCCAAAGCTTCCTCTTCAGAGTCCAAAGCTTTGATTCTGTGGTTGAATTCCTCGTTTTGTAATCCAAATCCTCACGTTTATTGTACAAACCCTCATTTTTAGGGCCCAAACGCTCATTTTTATGCTGTAACAATTTCACTGGAAAATGCCTCCTTTTTATGCTCCAAACGCCTCCTATAGGGCACGATGTCTGAATGTTAGGTCCCAAAGATTTGGTTAAGAGTCCAAAGCTTGGAGTCTAGGGTTGAAAGCCTGCTTTTTACTCTACAAACCCTCCTGTTTAGGGCACAAACCCTCCTTTTTGGTGCACAAGCCCTCGCTGTTAGGGTGCAAACACTCCTGTTAAGATTCCCAAGCTTCGAGTCCAGGGTTGAAATCCACATCTTTATGCTCCAAGCGACCGTCTTTAGGCTTCAAATCCGACTTTTAATTCTGAAATCCCACTTTTTTACGCTCCAAACGCTACATTAAGGGCACAAAGTCTCCATTTTAGGTCACAACGCTTCCTTTTTAGAGTCCGGAACGTTGGTTCCAGGGTTGAAAGCCTCCCTGTTCTGCTTCAAAGCGTCATTTAGAAGGTACAAGCCCTCATTTTTAGGGCGCAACGCCTCATTTTTTGGCCGCGAATCCTCCTTTTTAGGGGTCAATACGTCCTTTTTACTGTAAAATCCCTCACTTTTATGTTCCGGACATCTCATTTAGGGCACAAAGCCTTGTTTTGTGGTCCCAAAGCTTCCTCTTCAGAGTCCAAAGCTTTGATTCTGTGGTTGAATTCCTCGTTTTATAATCCAAACCCTCACGTTTATTGTACAAACCCTCATTTTTAGGGCCCAAACGCTCATTTTTATGCTGTAAATCATTTCACTGGAAAATGCCTCCTTTTTATGCTCCAAACGCCTCCTATAGGGCACGATGTCTGAATGTTAGGTCCCAAAGATTTGGTTAAGAGCCCAAAGCTTGGAGTCTAGGGTTGAAAGCCTGCTTTTTACTCTACAAACCCTCCTGTTTAGGGCACAAACCCTCCTTTTTGGTGCACAAGCCCTCGCTGTTAGGGTGCAAACACTCCTGTTAAGATTCCCAAGCTTCGAGTCCAGGGTTGAAATCCACATCTTTATGCTCCAAGCGACCGTCTTTAGGCTTCAAATCCTAATTTTAATTCTGAAATCCCACTTTTTTACGCTCCAAACGCTACATTAAGGGCACAAAGTCTCCATTTTAGGTCACAACGCTTCCTTTTTAGAGTCCGGAACGTTGGTTCCAGGGTTGAAAGCCTCCCTGTTCTGCTTCAAAGCGTCATTTAGAAGGTACAAGCCCTCATTTTTAGGGCGCAACGCCTCATTTTTTGGCCGCGAATCCTCCTTTTTAGGGGTCAATACGTCCTTTTTACTGTAAAATCCCTCACTTCTATGTTCCGGACATCTCATTTAGGGCACAAAGCCTTGTTTTGTGGTCCCAAAGCTTCCTCTTCAGAGTCCAAAGCTTTGATTCTGTGGTTGAATTCCTCGTTTTATAATCCAAACCCTCACGTTTATTGTACAAACCCTCATTTTTAGGGCCCAAACGCTCATTTTTATGCTGTAAATAATTTCACTGGAAAATGCCACCTTTTTATGCTCCAAACTCCTCCTTTAGGGCACGATGTCTGAATGTTAGGTCCCAAAGATTTGGTTAAGAGTCCAAAGCTGTGAGTCTAGGGTTGAAAGCCTGCTTTTTACTCTACAAACCCTCCTGTTTAGGGCACAAACCCTCCTTTTTGGTGCACAAGCCCTCGCTGTTAGGGTGCAAACACTCCTGTTAAGATTCCCAAGCTTCGAGTCCAGGGTTGAAATCCACATCTTTATGCTCCAAGCGACCATCTTTAGGCTTCAAATCCTAATTTTAATTCTGAAATCCCACTTTTTTACGCTCCAAACACTACATTAAGGGCACAAAGTCTCCATTTTAGGTCACAACGCTTCCTTTTTAGAGTCCGGAACGTTGGTTCCAGGGTTGAAAGCCTCCCTGTTCTGCTTCAAAGCGTCATTTAGAAGGTACAAGCCCTCATTTTTAGGGCGCAACGCCTCATTTTTTGGCCGCGAATCCTCCTTTTTAGGGGTCAATACGTCCTTTTTGCTGTAAAATCCCTCACTTTTATGTTCCGGACATCTCTTTTAGGGCACAAAGCCTTG
The DNA here is from genome assembly GCF_031877795.1 of Strix aluco. Taxonomy (NCBI): domain Eukaryota; kingdom Metazoa; phylum Chordata; class Aves; order Strigiformes; family Strigidae; genus Strix; species Strix aluco. The sequence continues at coordinate 7,248,303 of NC_133970.1, forward strand.
TTTTGTGGTCCCAAAGCTTCCTCTTCAGAGTCCAAAGCTTTGATTCTGTGGTTGAATTCCTCGTTTTATAATCCAAACCCTCACGTTTATTGTACAAACCCTCATTTTTAGGGCCCAAACGCTCATTTTTATGCTGTAACAATTTCACTGGAAAATGCCTCCTTTTTATGCTCCAAACGCCTCCTATAGGGCACGATGTCTGAATGTTAGGTCCCAAAGATTTGGTTAAGAGTCCAAAGCTGTGAGTCTAGGGTTGAAAGCCTGCTTTTTACTCTACAAACCCTCCTGTTTAGGGCACAAACCCTCCTTTTTGGTGCACAAGCCCTCGCTGTTAGGGTGCAAACACTCCTGTTAAGATTCCCAAGCTTCGAGTCCAGGGTTGAAATCCACATCTTTATGCTCCAAGCGACCATCTTTAGGCTTCAAATCCTAATTTTAATTCTGAAATCCCACTTTTTTACGCTCCAAACACTACATTAAGGGCACAAAGTCTCAATTTTAGGTCACAACGCTTCCTTTTTAGAGTCCGGAACGTTGGTTCCAGGGTTGAAAGCCTCCCTGTTCTGCTTCAAAGCGTCATTTAGAAGGTACAAGCCCTCATTTTTAGGGCGCAACGCCTCATTTTTTGGCCGCGAATCCTCCTTTTTAGGGGTCAATACGTCCTTTTTACTGTAAAATCCCTCACTTTTATGTTCCGGACATCTCATTTAGGGCACAAAGGCTTGTTTTGTGGTCCCAAAGCTTCCTCTTCAGAGTCCAAAGCTTTGATTCTGTGGTTGAATTCCTCGTTTTATAATCCAAACCCTCACGTTTATTGTACAAACCCTCATTTTTAGGGCCCAAACGCTCATTTTTATGCTGTAAATAATTTCACTGGAAAATGCCACCTTTTTATGCTCCAAACTCCTCCTATAGGGCACGATGTCTGAATGTTAGGTCCCAAAGATTTGGTTAAGAGCCCAAAGCTTGGAGTCTAGGGTTGAAAGCCTGCTTTTTACTCTACAAACCCTCCTGTTTAGGGCACAAACCCTCCTTTTTGGTGCACAAGCCCTCGCTGTTAGGGTGCAAACACTCACGTTAAGATTCCCAAGCTTCGAGTCCAGGGTTGAAATCCACATCTTTATGCTCCAAGCGACCGTCTTTAGGCTTCAAATCCTAATTTTAATTCTGAAATCCCACTTTTTTACGCTCCAAACGCTACATTAAGGGCACAAAGTCTCAATTTTAGGTCACAACGCTTCCTTTTTAGAGTCCGGAACGTTGGTTCCAGGGTTGAAAGCCTCCCTGTTCTGCTTCAAAGCGTCATTTAGAAGGTACAAGCCCTCATTTTTAGGGCGCAACGCCTCATTTTTTGGCCGCGAATCCTCCTTTTTAGGGGTCAATACGTCCTTTTTACTGTAAAATCCCTCACTTTTATGTTCCGGACATCTAATTTAGGGCACAAAGCCTTGTTTTGTGGTCCCAAAGCTTCCTCTTCAGAGTCCAAAGCTTTGATTCTGTGGTTGAATTCCTCGTTTTATAATCCAAACCCTCACGTTTATTGTACAAACCCTCATTTTTAGGGCCCAAACGCTCATTTTTATGCTGTAAATCATTTCACTGGAAAATGCCTCCTTTTTATGCTCCAAACGCCTCCTATAGGGCACGATGTCTGAATGTTAGGTCCCAAAGATTTGGTTAAGAGCCCAAAGCTTGGAGTCTAGGGTTGAAAGCCTGCTTTTTACTCTACAAACCCTCCTGTTTAGGGCACAAACCCTCCTTTTTGGTGCACAAGCCGTCGCTGTTAGGGTGCAAACACTCCTGTTAAGATTCCCAAGCTTCGAGTCCAGGGTTGAAATCCACATCTTTATGCTCCAAACGACCGTCTTTAGGCTTCAAATCCGACTTTTAATTCTGAAATCCCACTTTTTTACGCTCCAAACGCTACATTAAGGGCACAAAGTCTCCATTTTAGGTCACAACGCTTCCTTTTTAGAGTCCGGAACGTTGGTTCCAGGGTTGAAAGCCTCCCTGTTCTGCTTCAAAGCGTCATTTAGAAGGTACAAGCCCTCATTTTTAGGGCGCAACGCCTCATTTTTTGGCCGCGAATCCTCCTTTTTAGGGGTCAATACGTCCTTTTTACTGTAAAATCCCTCACTTTTATGTTCCGGACATCTCATTTAGGGCACAAAGCCTTGTTTTGTGGTCCCAAAGCTTCCTCTTCAGAGTCCAAAGCTTTGATTCTGTGGTTGAATTCCTCGTTTTGTAATCCAAATCCTCACGTTTATTGTACAAACCCTCATTTTTAGGGCCCAAACGCTCATTTTTATGCTGTAAATAATTTCACTGGAAAATGCCTCCTTTTTATGCTCCAAACGCCTCCTATAGGGCACGATGTCTGAATGTTAGGTCCCAAAGATTTGGTTAAGAGCCCAAAGCTTGGAGTCTAGGGTTGAAAGCCTGCTTTTTACTCTACAAACCCTCCTGTTTAGGGCACAAACCCTCCTTTTTGGTGCACAAGCCCTCGCTGTTAGGGTGCAAACACTCCTGTTAAGATTCCCAAGCTTCGAGTCCAGGGTTGAAATCCACATCTTTATGCTCCAAACGACCGTCTTTAGGCTTCAAATCCTAATTTTAATTCTGAAATCCCACTTTTTTACGCTCCAAACGCTACATTAAGGGCACAAAGTCTCCATTTTAGGTCACAACGCTTCCTTTTTAGAGTCCGGAACGTTGGTTCCAGGGTTGAAAGCCTCCCTGTTCTGCTTCAAAGCGTCATTTAGAAGGTACAAGCCCTCATTTTTAGGGCGCAACGCCTCATTTTTTGGCCGCGAATCCTCCTTTTTAGGGGTCAATACGTCCTTTTTACTGTAAAATCCCTCACTTTTATGTTCCGGACATCTCATTTAGGGCACAAAGCCTTGTTTTGTGGTCCCAAAGCTTCCTCTTCAGAGTCCAAAGCTTTGATTCTGTGGTTGAATTCCTCGTTTTATAATCCAAACCCTCACGTTTATTGTACAAACCCTCATTTTTAGGGCCCAAACGCTCATTTTTATGCTGTAAATAATTTCACTGGAAAATGCCACCTTTTTATGCTCCAAACTCCTCCTTTAGGGCACGATGTCTGAATGTTAGGTCCCAAAGATTTGGTTAAGAGCCCAAAGCTTGGAGTCTAGGGTTGAAAGCCTGCTTTTTACTCTACAAACCCTCCTGTTTAGGGCACAAACCCTCCTTTTTGGTGCACAAGCCCTCGCTGTTAGGGTGCAAACACTCCTGTTAAGATTCCCAAGCTTCGAGTCCAGGGTTGAAATCCACATCTTTATGCTCCAAGCGACCGTCTTTAGGCTTCAAATCCTAATTTTAATTCTGAAATCCCACTTTTTTACGCTCCAAACGCTACATTAAGGGCACAAAGTCTCCATTTTAGGTCACAACGCTTCCTTTTTAGAGTCCGGAACGTTGGTTCCAGGGTTGAAAGCCTCCCTGTTCTGCTTCAAAGCGTCATTTAGAAGGTACAAGCCCTCATTTTTAGGGCGCAACGCCTCATTTTTTGGCCGCGAATCCTCCTTTTTAGGGGTCAATACGTCCTTTTTACTGTAAAATCCCTCACTTTTATGTTCCGGACATCTCATTTAGGGCACAAAGCCTTGTTTTGTGGTCCCAAAGCTTCCTCTTCAGAGTCCAAAGCTTTGATTCTGTGGTTGAATTCCTCGTTTTATAATCCAAACCCTCACGTTTATTGTACAAACCCTCATTTTTAGGGCCCAAACGCTCATTTTTATGCTGTAAATAATTTCACTGGAAAATGCCTCCTTTTTATGCTCCAAACGCCTCCTTTAGGGCACGATGTCTGAATGTTAGGTCCCAAAGATTTGGTTAAGAGCCCAAAGCTTGGAGTCTAGGGTTGAAAGCCTGCTTTTTACTCTACAAACCCTCCTGTTTAGGGCACAAACCCTCCTTTTTGGTGCACAAGCCCTCGCTGTTAGGGTGCAAACACTCCTGTTAAGATTCCCAAGCTTCGAGTCCAGGGTTGAAATCCACATCTTTATGCTCCAAGCGACCGTCTTTAGGCTTCAAATCCTAATTTTAATTCTGAAATCCCACTTTTTTACGCTCCAAACGCTACATTAAGGGCACAAAGTCTCCATTTTAGGTCACAACGCTTCCTTTTTAGAGTCCGGAACGTTGGTTCCAGGGTTGAAAGCCTCCCTGTTCTGCTTCAAAGCGTCATTTAGAAGGTACAAGCCCTCATTTTTAGGGCGCAACGCCTCATTTTTTGGCCGCGAATCCTCCTTTTTAGGGGTCAATACGTCCTTTTTACTGTAAAATCCCTCACTTTTATGTTCCGGACATCTCATTTAGGGCACAAAGCCTTGTTTTGTGGTCCCAAAGCTTCCTCTTCAGAGTCCAAAGCTTTGATTCTGTGGTTGAATTCCTCGTTTTGTAATCCAAATCCTCACGTTTATTGTACAAACCCTCATTTTTAGGGCCCAAACGCTCATTTTTATGCTGTAAATAATTTCACTGGAAAATGCCTCCTTTTTATGCTCCAAACGCCTCCTATAGGGCACGATGTCTGAATGTTAGGTCCCAAAGATTTGGTTAAGAGCCCAAAGCTTGGAGTCTAGGGTTGAAAGCCTGCTTTTTACTCTACAAACCCTCCTGTTTAGGGCACAAACCCTCCTTTTTGGTGCACAAGCCCTCGCTGTTAGGGTGCAAACACTCCTGTTAAGATTCCCAAGCTTCGAGTCCAGGGTTGAAATCCACATCTTTATGCTCCAAACGACCGTCTTTAGGCTTCAAATCCTAATTTTAATTCTGAAATCCCACTTTTTTACGCTCCAAACGCTACATTAAGGGCACAAAGTCTCCATTTTAGGTCACAACGCTTCCTTTTTAGAGTCCGGAACGTTGGTTCCAGGGTTGAAAGCCTCCCTGTTCTGCTTCAAAGCGTCATTTAGAAGGTACAAGCCCTCATTTTTAGGGCGCAACGCCTCATTTTTTGGCCGCGAATCCTCCTTTTTAGGGGTCAATACGTCCTTTTTACTGTAAAATCCCTCACTTTTATGTTCCGGACATCTCATTTAGGGCACAAAGCCTTGTTTTGTGGTCCCAAAGCTTCCTCTTCAGAGTCCAAAGCTTTGATTCTGTGGTTGAATTCCTCGTTTTATAATCCAAACCCTCACGTTTATTGTACAAACCCTCATTTTTAGGGCCCAAACGCTCATTTTTATGCTGTAAATAATTTCACTGGAAAATGCCACCTTTTTATGCTCCAAACTCCTCCTTTAGGGCACGATGTCTGAATGTTAGGTCCCAAAGATTTGGTTAAGAGCCCAAAGCTTGGAGTCTAGGGTTGAAAGCCTGCTTTTTACTCTACAAACCCTCCTGTTTAGGGCACAAACCCTCCTTTTTGGTGCACAAGCCCTCGCTGTTAGGGTGCAAACACTCCTGTTAAGATTCCCAAGCTTCGAGTCCAGGGTTGAAATCCACATCTTTATGCTCCAAGCGACCATCTTTAGGCTTCAAATCCTAATTTTAATTCTGAAATCCCACTTTTTTACGCTCCAAACACTACATTAAGGGCACAAAGTCTCCATTTTAGGTCACAACGCTTCCTTTTTAGAGTCCGGAACGTTGGTTCCAGGGTTGAAAGCCTCCCTGTTCTGCTTCAAAGCGTCATTTAGAAGGTACAAGCCCTCATTTTTAGGGCGCAACGCCTCATTTTTTGGCCGCGAATCCTCCTTTTTAGGGGTCAATACGTCCTTTTTACTGTAAAATCCCTCACTTTTATGTTCCGGACATCTCATTTAGGGCACAAAGCCTTGTTTTGTGGTCCCAAAGCTTCCTCTTCAGAGTCCAAAGCTTTGATTCTGTGGTTGAATTCCTCGTTTTGTAATCCAAATCCTCACGTTTATTGTACAAACCCTCATTTTTAGGGCCCAAACGCTCATTTTTATGCTGTAAATAATTTCACTGGAAAATGCCTCCTTTTTATGCTCCAAACGCCTCCTATAGGGCACGATGTCTGAATGTTAGGTCCCAAAGATTTGGTTAAGAGCCCAAAGCTTGGAGTCTAGGGTTGAAAGCCTGCTTTTTACTCTACAAACCCTCCTGTTTAGGGCACAAACCCTCCTTTTTGGTGCACAAGCCCTCGCTGTTAGGGTGCAAACACTCCTGTTAAGATTCCCAAGCTTCGAGTCCAGGGTTGAAATCCACATCTTTATGCTCCAAGCGACCATCTTTAGGCTTCAAATCCTAATTTTAATTCTGAAATCCCACTTTTTTACGCTCCAAACACTACATTAAGGGCACAAAGTCTCCATTTTAGGTCACAACGCTTCCTTTTTAGAGTCCGGAACGTTGGTTCCAGGGTTGAAAGCCTCCCTGTTCTGCTTCAAAGCGTCATTTAGAAGGTACAAGCCCTCATTTTTAGGGCGCAACGCCTCATTTTTTGGCCGCGAATCCTCCTTTTTAGGGGTCAATACGTCCTTTTTACTGTAAAATCCCTCACTTTTATGTTCCGGACATCTCATTTAGGGCACAAAGGCTTGTTTTGTGGTCCCAAAGCTTCCTCTTCAGAGTCCAAAGCTTTGATTCTGTGGTTGAATTCCTCGTTTTATAATCCAAACCCTCACGTTTATTGTACAAACCCTCATTTTTAGGGCCCAAACGCTCATTTTTATGCTGTAAATAATTTCACTGGAAAATGCCACCTTTTTATGCTCCAAACTCCTCCTATAGGGCACGATGTCTGAATGTTAGGTCCCAAAGATTTGGTTAAGAGCCCAAAGCTTGGAGTCTAGGGTTGAAAGCCTGCTTTTTACTCTACAAACCCTCCTGTTTAGGGCACAAACCCTCCTTTTTGGTGCACAAGCCCTCGCTGTTAGGGTGCAAACACTCACGTTAAGATTCCCAAGCTTCGAGTCCAGGGTTGAAATCCACATCTTTATGCTCCAAGCGACCGTCTTTAGGCTTCAAATCCTAATTTTAATTCTGAAATCCCACTTTTTTACGCTCCAAACGCTACATTAAGGGCACAAAGTCTCAATTTTAGGTCACAACGCTTCCTTTTTAGAGTCCGGAACGTTGGTTCCAGGGTTGAAAGCCTCCCTGTTCTGCTTCAAAGCGTCATTTAGAAGGTACAAGCCCTCATTTTTAGGGCGCAACGCCTCATTTTTTGGCCGCGAATCCTCCTTTTTAGGGGTCAATACGTCCTTTTTACTGTAAAATCCCTCACTTTTATGTTCCGGACATCTAATTTAGGGCACAAAGCCTTGTTTTGTGGTCCCAAAGCTTCCTCTTCAGAGTCCAAAGCTTTGATTCTGTGGTTGAATTCCTCGTTTTATAATCCAAACCCTCACGTTTATTGTACAAACCCTCATTTTTAGGGCCCAAACGCTCATTTTTATGCTGTAAATCATTTCACTGGAAAATGCCTCCTTTTTATGCTCCAAACGCCTCCTATAGGGCACGATGTCTGAATGTTAGGTCCCAAAGATTTGGTTAAGAGCCCAAAGCTTGGAGTCTAGGGTTGAAAGCCTGCTTTTTACTCTACAAACCCTCCTGTTTAGGGCACAAACCCTCCTTTTTGGTGCACAAGCCGTCGCTGTTAGGGTGCAAACACTCCTGTTAAGATTCCCAAGCTTCGAGTCCAGGGTTGAAATCCACATCTTTATGCTCCAAACGACCGTCTTTAGGCTTCAAATCCGACTTTTAATTCTGAAATCCCACTTTTTTACGCTCCAAACGCTACATTAAGGGCACAAAGTCTCCATTTTAGGTCACAACGCTTCCTTTTTAGAGTCCGGAACGTTGGTTCCAGGGTTGAAAGCCTCCCTGTTCTGCTTCAAAGCGTCATTTAGAAGGTACAAGCCCTCATTTTTAGGGCGCAACGCCTCATTTTTTGGCCGCGAATCCTCCTTTTTAGGGGTCAATACGTCCTTTTTACTGTAAAATCCCTCACTTTTATGTTCCGGACATCTCATTTAGGGCACAAAGCCTTGTTTTGTGGTCCCAAAGCTTCCTCTTCAGAGTCCAAAGCTTTGATTCTGTGGTTGAATTCCTCGTTTTGTAATCCAAATCCTCACGTTTATTGTACAAACCCTCATTTTTAGGGCCCAAACGCTCATTTTTATGCTGTAAATAATTTCACTGGAAAATGCCTCCTTTTTATGCTCCAAACGCCTCCTATAGGGCACGATGTCTGAATGTTAGGTCCCAAAGATTTGGTTAAGAGCCCAAAGCTTGGAGTCTAGGGTTGAAAGCCTGCTTTTTACTCTACAAACCCTCCTGTTTAGGGCACAAACCCTCCTTTTTGGTGCACAAGCCCTCGCTGTTAGGGTGCAAACACTCCTGTTAAGATTCCCAAGCTTCGAGTCCAGGGTTGAAATCCACATCTTTATGCTCCAAACGACCGTCTTTAGGCTTCAAATCCTAATTTTAATTCTGAAATCCCACTTTTTTACGCTCCAAACGCTACATTAAGGGCACAAAGTCTCCATTTTAGGTCACAACGCTTCCTTTTTAGAGTCCGGAACGTTGGTTCCAGGGTTGAAAGCCTCCCTGTTCTGCTTCAAAGCGTCATTTAGAAGGTACAAGCCCTCATTTTTAGGGCGCAACGCCTCATTTTTTGGCCGCGAATCCTCCTTTTTAGGGGTCAATACGTCCTTTTTACTGTAAAATCCCTCACTTTTATGTTCCGGACATCTCATTTAGGGCACAAAGCCTTGTTTTGTGGTCCCAAAGCTTCCTCTTCAGAGTCCAAAGCTTTGATTCTGTGGTTGAATTCCTCGTTTTATAATCCAAACCCTCACGTTTATTGTACAAACCCTCATTTTTAGGGCCCAAACGCTCATTTTTATGCTGTAAATAATTTCACTGGAAAATGCCACCTTTTTATGCTCCAAACTCCTCCTTTAGGGCACGATGTCTGAATGTTAGGTCCCAAAGATTTGGTTAAGAGCCCAAAGCTTGGAGTCTAGGGTTGAAAGCCTGCTTTTTACTCTACAAACCCTCCTGTTTAGGGCACAAACCCTCCTTTTTGGTGCACAAGCCCTCGCTGTTAGGGTGCAAACACTCCTGTTAAGATTCCCAAGCTTCGAGTCCAGGGTTGAAATCCACATCTTTATGCTCCAAGCGACCGTCTTTAGGCTTCAAATCCTAATTTTAATTCTGAAATCCCACTTTTTTACGCTCCAAACGCTACATTAAGGGCACAAAGTCTCCATTTTAGGTCACAACGCTTCCTTTTTAGAGTCCGGAACGTTGGTTCCAGGGTTGAAAGCCTCCCTGTTCTGCTTCAAAGCGTCATTTAGAAGGTACAAGCCCTCATTTTTAGGGCGCAACGCCTCATTTTTTGGCCGCGAATCCTCCTTTTTAGGGGTCAATACGTCCTTTTTACTGTAAAATCCCTCACTTTTATGTTCCGGACATCTCATTTAGGGCACAAAGCCTTGTTTTGTGGTCCCAAAGCTTCCTCTTCAGAGTCCAAAGCTTTGATTCTGTGGTTGAATTCCTCGTTTTGTAATCCAAATCCTCACGTTTATTGTACAAACCCTCATTTTTAGGGCCCAAACGCTCATTTTTATGCTGTAAATAATTTCACTGGAAAATGCCTCCTTTTTATGCTCCAAACGCCTCCTTTAGGGCACGATGTCTGAATGTTAGGTCCCAAAGATTTGGTTAAGAGCCCAAAGCTTGGAGTCTAGGGTTGAAAGCCTGCTTTTTACTCTACAAACCCTCCTGTTTAGGGCACAAACCCTCCTTTTTGGTGCACAAGCCGTCGCTGTTAGGGTGCAAACACTCCTGTTAAGATTCCCAAGCTTCGAGTCCAGGGTTGAAATCCACATCTTTATGCTCCAAGCGACCGTCTTTAGGCTTCAAATCCTAATTTTAATTCTGAAATCCCACTTTTTTACGCTCCAAACGCTACATTAAGGGCACAAAGTCTCCATTTTAGGTCACAACGCTTCCTTTTTAGAGTCCGGAACGTTGGTTCCAGGGTTGAAAGCCTCCCTGTTCTGCTTCAAAGCGTCATTTAGAAGGTACAAGCCCTCATTTTTAGGGCGCAACGCCTCATTTTTTGGCCGCGAATCCTCCTTTTTAGGGGTCAATACGTCCTTTTTACTGTAAAATCCCTCACTTTTATGTTCCGGACATCTCATTTAGGGCACAAAGCCTTGTTTTGTGGTCCCAAAGCTTCCTCTTCAGAGTCCAAAGCTTTGATTCTGTGGTTGAATTCCTCGTTTTATAATCCAAACCCTCACGTTTATTGTACAAACCCTCATTTTTAGGGCCCAAACGCTCATTTTTATGCTGTAAATAATTTCACTGGAAAATGCCACCTTTTTATGCTCCAAACTCCTCCTTTAGGGCACGATGTCTGAATGTTAGGTCCCAAAGATTTGGTTAAGAGTCCAAAGCTGTGAGTCTAGGGTTGAAAGCCTGCTTTTTACTCTACAAACCCTCCTGTTTAGGGCACAAACCCTCCTTTTTGGTGCACAAGCCCTCGCTGTTAGGGTGCAAACACTCCTGTTAAGATTCCCAAGCTTCGAGTCCAGGGTTGAAATCCACATCTTTATGCTCCAAGCGACCATCTTTAGGCTTCAAATCCTAATTTTAATTCTGAAATCCCACTTTTTTACGCTCCAAACACTACATTAAGGGCACAAAGTCTCCATTTTAGGTCACAACGCTTCCTTTTTAGAGTCCGGAACGTTGGTTCCAGGGTTGAAAGCCTCCCTGTTCTGCTTCAAAGCGTCATTTAGAAGGTACAAGCCCTCATTTTTAGGACGCAACGCCTCATTTTTTGGCCGCGAATCCTCCTTTTTAGGGGTCAATACGTCCTTTTTACTGTAAAATCCCTCACTTTTATGTTCCGGACATCTCATTTAGGGCACAAAGCCTTGTTTTGTGGTCCCAAAGCTTCCTCTTCAGAGTCCAAAGCTTTGATTCTGTGGTTGAATTCCTCGTTTTGTAATCCAAATCCTCACGTTTATTGTACAAACCCTCATTTTTAGGGCCCAAACGCTCATTTTTATGCTGTAAATAATTTCACTGGAAAATGCCTCCTTTTTATGCTCCAAACGCCTCCTATAGGGCACGATGTCTGAATGTTAGGTCCCAAAGATTTGGTTAAGAGCCCAAAGCTTGGAGTCTAGGGTTGAAAGCCTGCTTTTTACTCTACAAACCCTCCTGTTTAGGGCACAAACCCTCCTTTTTGGTGCACAAGCCCTCGCTGTTAGGGTGCAAACACTCCTGTTAAGATTCCCAAGCTTCGAGTCCAGGGTTGAAATCCACATCTTTATGCTCCAAGCGACCGTCTTTAGGCTTCAAATCCTAATTTTAATTCTGAAATCCCACTTTTTTACGCTCCAAACGCTACATTAAGGGCACAAAGTCTCCATTTTAGGTCACAACGCTTCCTTTTTAGAGTCCGGAACGTTGGTTCCAGGGTTGAAAGCCTCCCTGTTCTGCTTCAAAGCGTCATTTAGAAGGTACAAGCCCTCATTTTTAGGGCGCAACGCCTCATTTTTTGGCCGCGAATCCTCCTTTTTAGGGGTCAATACGTCCTTTTTGCTGTAAAATCCCTCACTTTTATGTTCCGGACATCTCTTTTAGGGCACAAAGCCTTGTTTTGTGGTCCCAAAGCTTCCTCTTCAGAGTCCAAAGCTTTGATTCTGTGGTTGAATTCCTCGTTTTATAATCCAAACCCTCACGTTTATTGTACAAACCCTCATTTTTAGGGCCCAAACGCTCATTTTTATGCTGTAACAATTTCACTGGAAAATGCCTCCTTTTTATGCTCCAAACGCCTCCTATAGGGCACGATGTCTGAATGTTAGGTCCCAAAGATTTGGTTAAGAGCCCAAAGCTTGGAGTCTAGGGTTGAAAGCCTGCTTTTTACTCTACAAACCCTCCTGTTTAGGGCACAAACCCTCCTTTTTGGTGCACAAGCCCTCGCTGTTAGGGTGCAAACACTCACGTTAAGATTCCCAAGCTTCGAGTCCAGGGTTGAAATCCACATCTTTATGCTCCAAGCGACCGTCTTTAGGCTTCAAATCCTAATTTTAATTCTGAAATCCCACTTTTTTACGCTCCAAACGCTACATTAAGGGCACAAAGTCTCAATTTTAGGTCACAACGCTTCCTTTTTAGAGTCCGGAACGTTGGTTCCAGGGTTGAAAGCCTCCCTGTTCTGCTTCAAAGCGTCATTTAGAAGGTACAAGCCCTCATTTTTAGGGCGCAACGCCTCATTTTTTGGCCGCGAATCCTCCTTTTTAGGGGTCAATACGTCCTTTTTACTGTAAAATCCCTCACTTTTATGTTCCGGACATCTCATTTAGGGCACAAAGCCTTGTTTTGTGGTCCCAAAGCTTCCTCTTCAGAGTCCAAAGCTTTGATTCTGTGGTTGAATTCCTCGTTTTATAATCCAAACCCTCACGTTTATTGTACAAACCCTCATTTTTAGGGCCCAAACGCTCATTTTTATGCTGTAAATAATTTCACTGGAAAATGCCACCTTTTTATGCTCCAAACTCCTCCTTTAGGGCACGATGTCTGAATGTTAGGTCCCAAAGATTTGGTTAAGAGCCCAAAGCTTGGAGTCTAGGGTTGAAAGCCTGCTTTTTACTCTACAAACCCTCCTGTTTAGGGCACAAACCCTCCTTTTTGGTGCACAAGCCGTCGCTGTTAGGGTGCAAACACTCCTGTTAAGATTCCCAAGCTTCGAGTCCAGGGTTGAAATCCACATCTTTATGCTCCAAACGACCGTCTTTAGGCTTCAAATCCGACTTTTAATTCTGAAATCCCACTTTTTTACGCTCCAAACGCTACATTAAGGGCACAAAGTCTCCATTTTAGGTCACAACGCTTCCTTTTTAGAGTCCGGAACGTTGGTTCCAGGGTTGAAAGCCTCCCTGTTCTGCTTCAAAGCGTCATTTAGAAGGTACAAGCCCTCATTTTTAGGGCGCAACGCCTCATTTTTTGGCCGCGAATCCTCCTTTTTAGGGGTCAATACGTCCTTTTTACTGTAAAATCCCTCACTTTTATGTTCCGGACATCTCATTTAGGGCACAAAGCCTTGTTTTGTGGTCCCAAAGCTTCCTCTTCAGAGTCCAAAGCTTTGATTCTGTGGTTGAATTCCTCGTTTTGTAATCCAAATCCTCACGTTTATTGTACAAACCCTCATTTTTAGGGCCCAAACGCTCATTTTTATGCTGTAAATAATTTCACTGGAAAATGCCTCCTTTTTATGCTCCAAACGCCTCCTATAGGGCACGATGTCTGAATGTTAGGTCCCAAAGATTTGGTTAAGAGCCCAAAGCTTGGAGTCTAGGGTTGAAAGCCTGCTTTTTACTCTACAAACCCTCCTGTTTAGGGCACAAACCCTCCTTTTTGGTGCACAAGCCCTCGCTGTTAGGGTGCAAACACTCCTGTTAAGATTCCCAAGCTTCGAGTCCAGGGTTGAAATCCACATCTTTATGCTCCAAACGACCGTCTTTAGGCTTCAAATCCTAATTTTAATTCTGAAATCCCACTTTTTTACGCTCCAAACGCTACATTAAGGGCACAAAGTCTCCATTTTAGGTCACAACGCTTCCTTTTTAGAGTCCGGAACGTTGGTTCCAGGGTTGAAAGCCTCCCTGTTCTGCTTCAAAGCGTCATTTAGAAGGTACAAGCCCTCATTTTTAGGGCGCAACGCCTCATTTTTTGGCCGCGAATCCTCCTTTTTAGGGGTCAATACGTCCTTTTTACTGTAAAATCCCTCACTTTTATGTTCCGGACATCTCATTTAGGGCACAAAGCCTTGTTTTGTGGTCCCAAAGCTTCCTCTTCAGAGTCCAAAGCTTTGATTCTGTGGTTGAATTCCTCGTTTTATAATCCAAACCCTCACGTTTATTGTACAAACCCTCATTTTTAGGGCCCAAACACTCATTTTTATGCTGTAACAATTTCACTGGAAAATGCCTCCTTTTTATGCTCCAAACGCCTCCTTTAGGGCACGATGTCTGAATGTTAGGTCCCAAAGATTTGGTTAAGAGCCCAAAGCTTGGAGTCTAGGGTTGAAAGCCTGCTTTTTACTCTACAAACCCTCCTGTTTAGGGCACAAACCCTCCTTTTTGGTGCACAAGCCGTCGCTGTTAGGGTGCAAACACTCCTGTTAAGATTCCCAAGCTTCGAGTCCAGGGTTGAAATCCACATCTTTATGCTCCAAACGACCATCTTTAGGCTTCAAATCCTAATTTTAATTCTGAAATCCCACTTTTTTACGCTCCAAACACTACATTAAGGGCACAAAGTCTCAATTTTAGGTCACAACGCTTCCTTTTTAGAGTCCGGAACGTTGGTTCCAGGGTTGAAAGCCTCCCTGTTCTGCTTCAAAGCGTCATTTAGAAGATACAAGCCCTCATTTTTAGGGCGCAACGCCTCATTTTTTGGCCGCGAATCCTCCTTTTTAGGGGTCAATACGTCCTTTTTGCTGTAAAATCCCTCACTTTTATGTTCCGGACATCTCATTTAGGGCACAAAGCCTTGTTTTGTGGTCCCAAAGCTTCCTCTTCAGAGTCCAAAGCTTTGATTCTGTGGTTGAATTCCTCGTTTTATAATCCAAACCCTCACGTTTATTGTACAAACCCTCATTTTTAGGGCCCAAACGCTCATTTTTATGCTGTAAATAATTTCACTGGAAAATGCCACCTTTTTATGCTCCAAACTCCTCCTATAGGGCACGATGTCTGAATGTTAGGTCCCAAAGATTTGGTTAAGAGCCCAAAGCTTGGAGTCTAGGGTTGAAAGCCTGCTTTTTACTCTACAAACCCTCCTGTTTAGGGCACAAACCCTCCTTTTTGGTGCACAAGCCCTCGCTGTTAGGGTGCAAACACTCCTGTTAAGATTCCCAAGCTTCGAGTCCAGGGTTGAAATCCACATCTTTATGCTCCAAGCGACCGTCTTTAGGCTTCAAATCCTAATTTTAATTCTGAAATCCCACTTTTTTACGCTCCAAACGCTACATTAAGGGCACAAAGTCTCAATTTTAGGTCACAACGCTTCCTTTTTAGAGTCCGGAACGTTGGTTCCAGGGTTGAAAGCCTCCCTGTTCTGCTTCAAAGCGTCATTTAGAAGGTACAAGCCCTCATTTTTAGGGCGCAACGCCTCATTTTTTGGCCGCGAATCCTCCTTTTTAGGGGTCAATACGTCCTTTTTACTGTAAAATCCCTCACTTTTATGTTCCGGACATCTCATTTAGGGCACAAAGCCTTGTTTTGTGGTCCCAAAGCTTCCTCTTCAGAGTCCAAAGCTTTGATTCTGTGGTTGAATTCCTCGTTTTATAATCCAAACCCTCACGTTTATTGTACAAACCCTCATTTTTAGGGCCCAAACGCTCATTTTTATGCTGTAAATCATTTCACTGGAAAATGCCTCCTTTTTATGCTCCAAACGCCTCCTATAGGGCACGATGTCTGAATGTTAGGTCCCAAAGATTTGGTTAAGAGCCCAAAGCTTGGAGTCTAGGGTTGAAAGCCTGCTTTTTACTCTACAAACCCTCCTGTTTAGGGCACAAACCCTCCTTTTTGGTGCACAAGCCGTCGCTGTTAGGGTGCAAACACTCCTGTTAAGATTCCCAAGCTTCGAGTCCAGGGTTGAAATCCACATCTTTATGCTCCAAGCGACCGTCTTTAGGCTTCAAATCCGACTTTTAATTCTGAAATCCCACTTTTTTACGCTCCAAACGCTACATTAAGGGCACAAAGTCTCCATTTTAGGTCACAACGCTTCCTTTTTAGAGTCCGGAACGTTGGTTCCAGGGTTGAAAGCCTCCCTGTTCTGCTTCAAAGCGTCATTTAGAAGGTACAAGCCCTCATTTTTAGGGCGCAACGCCTCATTTTTTGGCCGCGAATCCTCCTTTTTAGGGGTCAATACGTCCTTTTTACTGTAAAATCCCTCACTTTTATGTTCCGGACATCTCATTTAGGGCACAAAGCCTTGTTTTGTGGTCCCAAAGCTTCCTCTTCAGAGTCCAAAGCTTTGATTCTGTGGTTGAATTCCTCGTTTTATAATCCAAACCCTCACGTTTATTGTACAAACCCTCATTTTTAGGGCCCAAACGCTCATTTTTATGCTGTAAATAATTTCACTGGAAAATGCCACCTTTTTATGCTCCAAACTCCTCCTTTAGGGCACGATGTCTGAATGTTAGGTCCCAAAGATTTGGTTAAGAGCCCAAAGCTTGGAGTCTAGGGTTGAAAGCCTGCTTTTTACTCTACAAACCCTCCTGTTTAGGGCACAAACCCTCCTTTTTGGTGCACAAGCCCTCGCTGTTAGGGTGCAAACACTCCTGTTAAGATTCCCAAGCTTCGAGTCCAGGGTTGAAATCCACATCTTTATGCTCCAAGCGACCATCTTTAGGCTTCAAATCCTAATTTTAATTCTGAAATCCCACTTTTTTACGCTCCAAACACTACATTAAGGGCACAAAGTCTCCATTTTAGGTCACAACGCTTCCTTTTTAGAGTCCGGAACGTTGGTTCCAGGGTTGAAAGCCTCCCTGTTCTGCTTCAAAGCGTCATTTAGAAGGTACAAGCCCTCATTTTTAGGGCGCAACGCCTCATTTTTTGGCCGCGAATCCTCCTTTTTAGGGGTCAATACGTCCTTTTTACTGTAAAATCCCTCACTTTTATGTTCCGGACATCTCATTTAGGGCACAAAGCCTTGTTTTGTGGTCCCAAAGCTTCCTCTTCAGAGTCCAAAGCTTTGATTCTGTGGTTGAATTCCTCGTTTTGTAATCCAAATCCTCACGTTTATTGTACAAACCCTCATTTTTAGGGCCCAAACGCTCATTTTTATGCTGTAAATAATTTCACTGGAAAATGCCTCCTTTTTATGCTCCAAACGCCTCCTTTAGGGCACGATGTCTGAATGTTAGGTCCCAAAGATTTGGTTAAGAGCCCAAAGCTTGGAGTCTAGGGTTGAAAGCCTGCTTTTTACTCTACAAACCCTCCTGTTTAGGGCACAAACCCTCCTTTTTGGTGCACAAGCCCTCGCTGTTAGGGTGCAAACACTCCTGTTAAGATTCCCAAGCTTCGAGTCCAGGGTTGAAATCCACATCTTTATGCTCCAAACGACCGTCTTTAGGCTTCAAATCCTAATTTTAATTCTGAAATCCCACTTTTTTACGCTCCAAACGCTACATTAAGGGCACAAAGTCTCCATTTTAGGTCACAACGCTTCCTTTTTAGAGTCCGGAACGTTGGTTCCAGGGTTGAAAGCCTCCCTGTTCTGCTTCAAAGCGTCATTTAGAAGGTACAAGCCCTCATTTTTAGGGCGCAACGCCTCATTTTTTGGCCGCGAATCCTCCTTTTTAGGGGTCAATACGTCCTTTTTACTGTAAAATCCCTCACTTTTATGTTCCGGACATCTCATTTAGGGCACAAAGCCTTGTTTTGTGGTCCCAAAGCTTCCTCTTCAGAGTCCAAAGCTTTGATTCTGTGGTTGAATTCCTCGTTTTGTAATCCAAATCCTCACGTTTATTGTACAAACCCTCATTTTTAGGGCCCAAACGCTCATTTTTATGCTGTAAATAATTTCACTGGAAAATGCCTCCTTTTTATGCTCCAAACGCCTCCTTTAGGGCACGATGTCTGAATGTTAGGTCCCAAAGATTTGGTTAAGAGCCCAAAGCTTGGAGTCTAGGGTTGAAAGCCTGCTTTTTACTCTACAAACCCTCCTGTTTAGGGCACAAACCCTCCTTTTTGGTGCACAAGCCCTCGCTGTTAGGGTGCAAACACTCCTGTTAAGATTCCCAAGCTTCGAGTCCAGGGTTGAAATCCACATCTTTATGCTCCAAACGACCGTCTTTAGGCTTCAAATCCTAATTTTAATTCTGAAATCCCACTTTTTTACGCTCCAAACGCTACATTAAAGGCACAAAGTCTCCATTTTAGGTCACAACGCTTCCTTTTTAGAGTCCGGAACGTTGGTTCCAGGGTTGAAAGCCTCCCTGTTCTGCTTCAAAGCGTCATTTAGAAGGTACAAGCCCTCATTTTTAGGGCGCAACGCCTCATTTTTTGGCCGCGAATCCTCCTTTTTAGGGGTCAATATGTCCTTTTTACTGTAAAATCCCTCACTTTTATGTTCCGGACATCTCATTTAGGGCACAAAGCCTTGTTTTGTGGTCCCAAAGCTTCCTCTTCAGAGTCCAAAGCTTTGATTCTGTGGTTGAATTCCTCGTTTTATAATCCAAACCCTCACGTTTATTGTACAAACCCTCATTTTTAGGGCCCAAACGCTCATTTTTATGCTGTAAATAATTTCACTGGAAAATGCCACCTTTTTATGCTCCAAACTCCTCCTTTAGGGCACGATGTCTGAATGTTAGGTCCCAAAGATTTGGTTAAGAGCCCAAAGCTTGGAGTCTAGGGTTGAAAGCCTGCTTTTTACTCTACAAACCCTCCTGTTTAGGGCACAAACCCTCCTTTTTGGTGCACAAGCCCTCGCTGTTAGGGTGCAAACACTCCTGTTAAGATTCCCAAGCTTCGAGTCCAGGGTTGAAATCCACATCTTTATGCTCCAAGCGACCGTCTTTAGGCTTCAAATCCTAATTTTAATTCTGAAATCCCACTTTTTTACGCTCCAAACGCTACATTAAGGGCACAAAGTCTCCATTTTAGGTCACAACGCTTCCTTTTTAGAGTCCGGAACGTTGGTTCCAGGGTTGAAAGCCTCCCTGTTCTGCTTCAAAGCGTCATTTAGAAGGTACAAGCCCTCATTTTTAGGGCGCAACGCCTCATTTTTTGGCCGCGAATCCTCCTTTTTAGGGGTCAATACGTCCTTTTTACTGTAAAATCCCTCACTTTTATGTTCCGGACATCTCATTTAGGGCACAAAGCCTTGTTTTGTGGTCCCAAAGCTTCCTCTTCAGAGTCCAAAGCTTTGATTCTGTGGTTGAATTCCTCGTTTTATAATCCAAACCCTCACGTTTATTGTACAAACCCTCATTTTTAGGGCCCAAACGCTCATTTTTATGCTGTAAATAATTTCACTGGAAAATGCCTCCTTTTTATGCTCCAAACGCCTCCTTTAGGGCACGATGTCTGAATGTTAGGTCCCAAAGATTTGGTTAAGAGCCCAAAGCTTGGAGTCTAGGGTTGAAAGCCTGCTTTTTACTCTACAAACCCTCCTGTTTAGGGCACAAACCCTCCTTTTTGGTGCACAAGCCCTCGCTGTTAGGGTGCAAACACTCCTGTTAAGATTCCCAAGCTTCGAGTCCAGGGTTGAAATCCACATCTTTATGCTCCAAACGACCGTCTTTAGGCTTCAAATCCTAATTTTAATTCTGAAATCCCACTTTTTTACGCTCCAAACGCTACATTAAGGGCACAAAGTCTCCATTTTAGGTCACAACGCTTCCTTTTTAGAGTCCGGAACGTTGGTTCCAGGGTTGAAAGCCTCCCTGTTCTGCTTCAAAGCGTCATTTAGAAGGTACAAGCCCTCATTTTTAGGGCGCAACGCCTCATTTTTTGGCCGCGAATCCTCCTTTTTAGGGGTCAATACGTCCTTTTTACTGTAAAATCCCTCACTTTTATGTTCCGGACATCTCATTTAGGGCACAAAGCCTTGTTTTGTGGTCCCAAAGCTTCCTCTTCAGAGTCCAAAGCTTTGATTCTGTGGTTGAATTCCTCGTTTTATAATCCAAACCCTCACGTTTATTGTACAAACCCTCATTTTTAGGGCCCAAACACTCATTTTTATGCTGTAACAATTTCACTGGAAAATGCCTCCTTTTTATGCTCCAAACGCCTCCTTTAGGGCACGATGTCTGAATGTTAGGTCCCAAAGATTTGGTTAAGAGCCCAAAGCTTGGAGTCTAGGGTTGAAAGCCTGCTTTTTACTCTACAAACCCTCCTGTTTAGGGCACAAACCCTCCTTTTTGGTGCACAAGCCGTCGCTGTTAGGGTGCAAACACTCCTGTTAAGATTCCCAAGCTTCGAGTCCAGGGTTGAAATCCACATCTTTATGCTCCAAACGACCATCTTTAGGCTTCAAATCCTAATTTTAATTCTGAAATCCCACTTTTTTACGCTCCAAACACTACATTAAGGGCACAAAGTCTCAATTTTAGGTCACAACGCTTCCTTTTTAGAGTCCGGAACGTTGGTTCCAGGGTTGAAAGCCTCCCTGTTCTGCTTCAAAGCGTCATTTAGAAGATACAAGCCCTCATTTTTAGGGCGCAACGCCTCATTTTTTGGCCGCGAATCCTCCTTTTTAGGGGTCAATACGTCCTTTTTACTGTAAAATCCCTCACTTTTATGTTCCGGACATCTCATTTAGGGCACAAAGCCTTGTTTTGTGGTCCCAAAGCTTCCTCTTCAGAGTCCAAAGCTTTGATTCTGTGGTTGAATTCCTCGTTTTATAATCCAAACCCTCACGTTTATTGTACAAACCCTCATTTTTAGGGCCCAAACGCTCATTTTTATGCTGTAAATAATTTCACTGGAAAATGCCACCTTTTTATGCTCCAAACTCCTCCTATAGGGCACGATGTCTGAATGTTAGGTCCCAAAGATTTGGTTAAGAGCCCAAAGCTTGGAGTCTAGGGTTGAAAGCCTGCTTTTTACTCTACAAACCCTCCTGTTTAGGGCACAAACCCTCCTTTTTGGTGCACAAGCCCTCGCTGTTAGGGTGCAAACACTCCTGTTAAGATTCCCAAGCTTCGAGTCCAGGGTTGAAATCCACATCTTTATGCTCCAAGCGACCGTCTTTAGGCTTCAAATCCTAATTTTAATTCTGAAATCCCACTTTTTTACGCTCCAAACGCTACATTAAGGGCACAAAGTCTCCATTTTAGGTCACAACGCTTCCTTTTTAGAGTCCGGAACGTTGGTTCCAGGGTTGAAAGCCTCCCTGTTCTGCTTCAAAGCGTCATTTAGAAGGTACAAGCCCTCATTTTTAGGGCGCAACGCCTCATTTTTTGGCCGCGAATCCTCCTTTTTAGGGGTCAATACGTCCTTTTTACTGTAAAATCCCTCACTTTTATGTTCCGGACATCTCATTTAGGGCACAAAGCCTTGTTTTGTGGTCCCAAAGCTTCCTCTTCAGAGTCCAAAGCTTTGATTCTGTGGTTGAATTCCTCGTTTTATAATCCAAACCCTCACGTTTATTGTACAAACCCTCATTTTTAGGGCCCAAACGCTCATTTTTATGCTGTAAATCATTTCACTGGAAAATGCCTCCTTTTTATGCTCCAAACGCCTCCTATAGGGCACGATGTCTGAATGTTAGGTCCCAAAGATTTGGTTAAGAGCCCAAAGCTTGGAGTCTAGGGTTGAAAGCCTGCTTTTTACTCTACAAACCCTCCTGTTTAGGGCACAAACCCTCCTTTTTGGTGCACAAGCCCTCGCTGTTAGGGTGCAAACACTCCTGTTAAGATTCCCAAGCTTCGAGTCCAGGGTTGAAATCCACATCTTTATGCTCCAAACGACCGTCTTTAGGCTTCAAATCCGACTTTTAATTCTGAAATCCCACTTTTTTACGCTCCAAACGCTACATTAAGGGCACAAAGTCTCCATTTTAGGTCACAACGCTTCCTTTTTAGAGTCCGGAACGTTGGTTCCAGGGTTGAAAGCCTCCCTGTTCTGCTTCAAAGCGTCATTTAGAAGGTACAAGCCCTCATTTTTAGGGCGCAACGCCTCATTTTTTGGCCGCGAATCCTCCTTTTTAGGGGTCAATACGTCCTTTTTACTGTAAAATCCCTCACTTTTATGTTCCGGACATCTCATTTAGGGCACAAAGCCTTGTTTTGTGGTCCCAAAGCTTCCTCTTCAGAGTCCAAAGCTTTGATTCTGTGGTTGAATTCCTCGTTTTATAATCCAAACCCTCACGTTTATTGTACAAACCCTCATTTTTAGGGCCCAAACACTCATTTTTATGCTGTAACAATTTCACTGGAAAATGCCACCTTTTTATGCTCCAAACTCCTCCTTTAGGGCACGATGTCTGAATGTTAGGTCCCAAAGATTTGGTTAAGAGCCCAAAGCTTGGAGTCTAGGGTTGAAAGCCTGCTTTTTACTCTACAAACCCTCCTGTTTAGGGCACAAACCCTCCTTTTTGGTGCACAAGCCCTCGCTGTTAGGGTGCAAACACTCCTGTTAAGATTCCCAAGCTTCGAGTCCAGGGTTGAAATCCACATCTTTATGCTCCAAGCGACCATCTTTAGGCTTCAAATCCTAATTTTAATTCTGAAATCCCACTTTTTTACGCTCCAAACACTACATTAAGGGCACAAAGTCTCCATTTTAGGTCACAACGCTTCCTTTTTAGAGTCCGGAACGTTGGTTCCAGGGTTGAAAGCCTCCCTGTTCTGCTTCAAAGCGTCATTTAGAAGGTACAAGCCCTCATTTTTAGGGCGCAACGCCTCATTTTTTGGCCGCGAATCCTCCTTTTTAGGGGTCAATACGTCCTTTTTACTGTAAAATCCCTCACTTTTATGTTCCGGACATCTCATTTAGGGCACAAAGCCTTGTTTTGTGGTCCCAAAGCTTCCTCTTCAGAGTCCAAAGCTTTGATTCTGTGGTTGAATTCCTCGTTTTGTAATCCAAATCCTCACGTTTATTGTACAAACCCTCATTTTTAGGGCCCAAACGCTCATTTTTATGCTGTAAATAATTTCACTGGAAAATGCCTCCTTTTTATGCTCCAAACGCCTCCTTTAGGGCACGATGTCTGAATGTTAGGTCCCAAAGATTTGGTTAAGAGCCCAAAGCTTGGAGTCTAGGGTTGAAAGCCTGCTTTTTACTCTACAAACCCTCCTGTTTAGGGCACAAACCCTCCTTTTTGGTGCACAAGCCCTCGCTGTTAGGGTGCAAACACTCCTGTTAAGATTCCCAAGCTTCGAGTCCAGGGTTGAAATCCACATCTTTATGCTCCAAACGACCGTCTTTAGGCTTCAAATCCTAATTTTAATTCTGAAATCCCAATTTTACGCTCCAAACGCTACATTAAAGGCACAAAGTCTCCATTTTAGGTCACAACGCTTCCTTTTTAGAGTCCGGAACGTTGGTTCCAGGGTTGAAAGCCTCCCTGTTCTGCTTCAAAGCGTCATTTAGAAGGTACAAGCCCTCATTTTTAGGGCGCAACGCCTCATTTTTTGGCCGCGAATCCTCCTTTTTAGGGGTCAATATGTCCTTTTTACTGTAAAATCCCTCACTTTTATGTTCCGGACATCTCATTTAGGGCACAAAGCCTTGTTTTGTGGTCCCAAAGCTTCCTCTTCAGAGTCCAAAGCTTTGATTCTGTGGTTGAATTCCTCGTTTTATAATCCAAACCCTCACGTTTATTGTACAAACCCTCATTTTTAGGGCCCAAACGCTCATTTTTATGCTGTAAATAATTTCACTGGAAAATGCCACCTTTTTATGCTCCAAACTCCTCCTTTAGGGCACGATGTCTGAATGTTAGGTCCCAAAGATTTGGTTAAGAGCCCAAAGCTTGGAGTCTAGGGTTGAAAGCCTGCTTTTTACTCTACAAACCCTCCTGTTTAGGGCACAAACCCTCCTTTTTGGTGCACAAGCCCTCGCTGTTAGGGTGCAAACACTCCTGTTAAGATTCCCAAGCTTCGAGTCCAGGGTTGAAATCCACATCTTTATGCTCCAAGCGACCGTCTTTAGGCTTCAAATCCTAATTTTAATTCTGAAATCCCACTTTTTTACGCTCCAAACGCTACATTAAGGGCACAAAGTCTCCATTTTAGGTCACAACGCTTCCTTTTTAGAGTCCGGAACGTTGGTTCCAGGGTTGAAAGCCTCCCTGTTCTGCTTCAAAGCGTCATTTAGAAGGTACAAGCCCTCATTTTTAGGGCGCAACGCCTCATTTTTTGGCCGCGAATCCTCCTTTTTAGGGGTCAATACGTCCTTTTTACTGTAAAATCCCTCACTTTTATGTTCCGGACATCTCATTTAGGGCACAAAGCCTTGTTTTGTGGTCCCAAAGCTTCCTCTTCAGAGTCCAAAGCTTTGATTCTGTGGTTGAATTCCTCGTTTTGTAATCCAAATCCTCACGTTTATTGTACAAACCCTCATTTTTAGGGCCCAAACGCTCATTTTTATGCTGTAAATAATTTCACTGGAAAATGCCTCCTTTTTATGCTCCAAACGCCTCCTTTAGGGCACGATGTCTGAATGTTAGGTCCCAAAGATTTGGTTAAGAGCCCAAAGCTTGGAGTCTAGGGTTGAAAGCCTGCTTTTTACTCTACAAACCCTCCTGTTTAGGGCACAAACCCTCCTTTTTGGTGCACAAGCCCTCGCTGTTAGGGTGCAAACACTCCTGTTAAGATTCCCAAGCTTCGAGTCCAGGGTTGAAATCCACATCTTTATGCTCCAAACGACCGTCTTTAGGCTTCAAATCCTAATTTTAATTCTGAAATCCCAATTTTACGCTCCAAACGCTACATTAAAGGCACAAAGTCTCCATTTTAGGTCACAACGCTTCCTTTTTAGAGTCCGGAACGTTGGTTCCAGGGTTGAAAGCCTCCCTGTTCTGCTTCAAAGCGTCATTTAGAAGGTACAAGCCCTCATTTTTAGGGCGCAACGCCTCATTTTTTGGCCGCGAATCCTCCTTTTTAGGGGTCAATATGTCCTTTTTACTGTAAAATCCCTCACTTTTATGTTCCGGACATCTCATTTAGGGCACAAAGCCTTGTTTTGTGGTCCCAAAGCTTCCTCTTCAGAGTCCAAAGCTTTGATTCTGTGGTTGAATTCCTCGTTTTATAATCCAAACCCTCACGTTTATTGTACAAACCCTCATTTTTAGGGCCCAAACGCTCATTTTTATGCTGTAAATAATTTCACTGGAAAATGCCACCTTTTTATGCTCCAAACTCCTCCTTTAGGGCACGATGTCTGAATGTTAGGTCCCAAAGATTTGGTTAAGAGCCCAAAGCTTGGAGTCTAGGGTTGAAAGCCTGCTTTTTACTCTACAAACCCTCCTGTTTAGGGCACAAACCCTCCTTTTTGGTGCACAAGCCCTCGCTGTTAGGGTGCAAACACTCCTGTTAAGATTCCCAAGCTTCGAGTCCAGGGTTGAAATCCACATCTTTATGCTCCAAGCGACCGTCTTTAGGCTTCAAATCCTAATTTTAATTCTGAAATCCCACTTTTTTACGCTCCAAACGCTACATTAAGGGCACAAAGTCTCCATTTTAGGTCACAACGCTTCCTTTTTAGAGTCCGGAACGTTGGTTCCAGGGTTGAAAGCCTCCCTGTTCTGCTTCAAAGCGTCATTTAGAAGGTACAAGCCCTCATTTTTAGGGCGCAACGCCTCATTTTTTGGCCGCGAATCCTCCTTTTTAGGGGTCAATACGTCCTTTTTACTGTAAAATCCCTCACTTTTATGTTCCGGACATCTCATTTAGGGCACAAAGCCTTGTTTTGTGGTCCCAAAGCTTCCTCTTCAGAGTCCAAAGCTTTGATTCTGTGGTTGAATTCCTCGTTTTATAATCCAAACCCTCACGTTTATTGTACAAACCCTCATTTTTAGGGCCCAAACGCTCATTTTTATGCTGTAAATCATTTCACTGGAAAATGCCTCCTTTTTATGCTCCAAACGCCTCCTATAGGGCACGATGTCTGAATGTTAGGTCCCAAAGATTTGGTTAAGAGCCCAAAGCTTGGAGTCTAGGGTTGAAAGCCTGCTTTTTACTCTACAAACCCTCCTGTTTAGGGCACAAACCCTCCTTTTTGGTGCACAAGCCCTCGCTGTTAGGGTGCAAACACTCACGTTAAGATTCCCAAGCTTCGAGTCCAGGGTTGAAATCCACATCTTTATGCTCCAAGCGACCGTCTTTAGGCTTCAAATCCTAATTTTAATTCTGAAATCCCACTTTTTTACGCTCCAAACGCTACATTAAGGGCACAAAGTCTCCATTTTAGGTCACAACGCTTCCTTTTCAGAGTCCGGAACGTTGGTTCCAGGGTTGAAAGCCTCCCTGTTCTGCTTCAAAGCGTCATTTAGAAGGTACAAGCCCTCATTTTTACGGCGCAACGCCTCATTTTTTGGCCGCGAATCCTCCTTTTTAGGGGTCAATACGTCCTTTTTACTGTAAAATCCCTCACTTTTATGTTCCGGACATCTCATTTAGGGCACAAAGCCTTGTTTTGTGGTCCCAAAGCTTCCTCTTCAGAGTCCAAAGCTTTGATTCTGTGGTTGAATTCCTCGTTTTATAATCCAAACCCTCACGTTTATTGTACAAACCCTCATTTTTAGGGCCCAAACGCTCATTTTTATGCTGTAACAATTTCACTGGAAAATGCCTCCTTTTTATGCTCCAAACGCCTCCTATAGGGCACGATGTCTGAATGTTAGGTCCCAAAGATTTGGTTAAGAGTCCAAAGCTGTGAGTCTAGGGTTGAAAGCCTGCTTTTTACTCTACAAACCCTCCTGTTTAGGGCACAAACCCTCCTTTTTGGTGCACAAGCCCTCGCTGTTAGGGTGCAAACACTCCTGTTAAGATTCCCAAGCTTCGAGTCCAGGGTTGAAATCCACATCTTTATGCTCCAAACGACCATCTTTAGGCTTCAAATCCTAATTTTAATTCTGAAATCCCACTTTTTTACGCTCCAAACACTACATTAAGGGCACAAAGTCTCAATTTTAGGTCACAACGCTTCCTTTTTAGAGTCCGGAACGTTGGTTCCAGGGTTGAAAGCCTCCCTGTTCTGCTTCAAAGCGTCATTTAGAAGATACAAGCCCTCATTTTTAGGGCGCAACGCCTCATTTTTTGGCCGCGAATCCTCCTTTTTAGGGGTCAATACGTCCTTTTTACTGTAAAATCCCTCACTTTTATGTTCCGGACATCTCATTTAGGGCACAAAGCCTTGTTTTGTGGTCCCAAAGCTTCCTCTTCAGAGTCCAAAGCTTTGATTCTGTGGTTGAATTCCTCGTTTTATAATCCAAACCCTCACGTTTATTGTACAAACCCTCATTTTTAGGGCCCAAACGCTCATTTTTATGCTGTAAATAATTTCACTGGAAAATGCCACCTTTTTATGCTCCAAACTCCTCCTATAGGGCACGATGTCTGAATGTTAGGTCCCAAAGATTTGGTTAAGAGCCCAAAGCTTGGAGTCTAGGGTTGAAAGCCTGCTTTTTACTCTACAAACCCTCCTGTTTAGGGCACAAACCCTCCTTTTTGGTGCACAAGCCCTCGCTGTTAGGGTGCAAACACTCCTGTTAAGATTCCCAAGCTTCGAGTCCAGGGTTGAAATCCACATCTTTATGCTCCAAACGACCGTCTTTAGGCTTCAAATCCTAATTTTAATTCTGAAATCCCACTTTTTTACGCTCCAAACACTACATTAAGGGCACAAAGTCTCAATTTTAGGTCACAACGCTTCCTTTTTAGAGTCCGGAACGTTGGTTCCAGGGTTGAAAGCCTCCCTGTTCTGCTTCAAAGCGTCATTTAGAAGGTACAAGCCCTCATTTTTAGGGCGCAACGCCTCATTTTTTGGCCGCGAATCCTCCTTTTTAGGGGTCAATATGTCCTTTTTACTGTAAAATCCCTCACTTTTATGTTCCGGACATCTCATTTAGGGCACAAAGCCTTGTTTTGTGGTCCCAAAGCTTCCTCTTCAGAGTCCAAAGCTTTGATTCTGTGGTTGAATTCCTCGTTTTATAATCCAAACCCTCACGTTTATTGTACAAACCCTCATTTTTAGGGCCCAAACGCTCATTTTTATGCTGTAAATCATTTCACTGGAAAATGCCTCCTTTTTATGCTCCAAACGCCTCCTATAGGGCACGATGTCTGAATGTTAGGTCCCAAAGATTTGGTTAAGAGCCCAAAGCTTGGAGTCTAGGGTTGAAAGCCTGCTTTTTACTCTACAAACCCTCCTGTTTAGGGCACAAACCCTCCTTTTTGGTGCACAAGCCCTCGCTGTTAGGGTGCAAACACTCACGTTAAGATTCCCAAGCTTCGAGTCCAGGGTTGAAATCCACATCTTTATGCTCCAAGCGACCGTCTTTAGGCTTCAAATCCTAATTTTAATTCTGAAATCCCACTTTTTTACGCTCCAAACGCTACATTAAGGGCACAAAGTCTCCATTTTAGGTCACAACGCTTCCTTTTCAGAGTCCGGAACGTTGGTTCCAGGGTTGAAAGCCTCCCTGTTCTGCTTCAAAGCGTCATTTAGAAGGTACAAGCCCTCATTTTTACGGCGCAACGCCTCATTTTTTGGCCGCGAATCCTCCTTTTTAGGGGTCAATACGTCCTTTTTACTGTAAAATCCCTCACTTTTATGTTCCGGACATCTCATTTAGGGCACAAAGCCTTGTTTTGTGGTCCCAAAGCTTCCTCTTCAGAGTCCAAAGCTTTGATTCTGTGGTTGAATTCCTCGTTTTATAATCCAAACCCTCACGTTTATTGTACAAACCCTCATTTTTAGGGCCCAAACGCTCATTTTTATGCTGTAACAATTTCACTGGAAAATGCCTCCTTTTTATGCTCCAAACGCCTCCTATAGGGCACGATGTCTGAATGTTAGGTCCCAAAGATTTGGTTAAGAGCCCAAAGCTTGGAGTCTAGGGTTGAAAGCCTGCTTTTTACTCTACAAACCCTCCTGTTTAGGGCACAAACCCTCCTTTTTGGTGCACAAGCCCTCGCTGTTAGGGTGCAAACACTCCTGTTAAGATTCCCAAGCTTCGAGTCCAGGGTTGAAATCCACATCTTTATGCTCCAAACGACCATCTTTAGGCTTCAAATCCTAATTTTAATTCTGAAATCCCACTTTTTTACGCTCCAAACACTACATTAAGGGCACAAAGTCTCAATTTTAGGTCACAACGCTTCCTTTTTAGAGTCCGGAACGTTGGTTCCAGGGTTGAAAGCCTCCCTGTTCTGCTTCAAAGCGTCATTTAGAAGATACAAGCCCTCATTTTTAGGGCGCAACGCCTCATTTTTTGGCCGCGAATCCTCCTTTTTAGGGGTCAATACGTCCTTTTTACTGTAAAATCCCTCACTTTTATGTTCCGGACATCTCATTTAGGGCACAAAGCCTTGTTTTGTGGTCCCAAAGCTTCCTCTTCAGAGTCCAAAGCTTTGATTCTGTGGTTGAATTCCTCGTTTTATAATCCAAACCCTCACGTTTATTGTACAAACCCTCATTTTTAGGGCCCAAACGCTCATTTTTATGCTGTAAATAATTTCACTGGAAAATGCCACCTTTTTATGCTCCAAACTCCTCCTATAGGGCACGATGTCTGAATGTTAGGTCCCAAAGATTTGGTTAAGAGCCCAAAGCTTGGAGTCTAGGGTTGAAAGCCTGCTTTTTACTCTACAAACCCTCCTGTTTAGGGCACAAACCCTCCTTTTTGGTGCACAAGCCCTCGCTGTTAGGGTGCAAACACTCCTGTTAAGATTCCCAAGCTTCGAGTCCAGGGTTGAAATCCACATCTTTATGCTCCAAACGACCGTCTTTAGGCTTCAAATCCTAATTTTAATTCTGAAATCCCACTTTTTTACGCTCCAAACACTACATTAAGGGCACAAAGTCTCAATTTTAGGTCACAACGCTTCCTTTTTAGAGTCCGGAACGTTGGTTCCAGGGTTGAAAGCCTCCCTGTTCTGCTTCAAAGCGTCATTTAGAAGATACAAGCCCTCATTTTTAGGGCGCAACGCCTCATTTTTTGGCCGCGAATCCTCCTTTTTAGGGGTCAATACGTCCTTTTTACTGTAAAATCCCTCACTTTTATGTTCCGGACATCTCATTTAGGGCACAAAGCCTTGTTTTGTGGTCCCAAAGCTTCCTCTTCAGAGTCCAAAGCTTTGATTCTGTGGTTTAATTCCTCGTTTTATAATCCAAACCCTCACGTTTATTGTACAAACCCTCATTTTTAGGGCCCAAACGCTCATTTTTATGCTGTAAATAATTTCACTGGAAAATGCCACCTTTTTATGCTCCAAACTCCTCCTATAGGGCACGATGTCTGAATGTTAGGTCCCAAAGATTTGGTTAAGAGCCCAAAGCTTGGAGTCTAGGGTTGAAAGCCTGCTTTTTACTCTACAAACCCTCCTGTTTAGGGCACAAACCCTCCTTTTTGGTGCACAAGCCCTCGCTGTTAGGGTGCAAACACTCCTGTTAAGATTCCCAAGCTTCGAGTCCAGGGTTGAAATCCACATCTTTATGCTCCAAACGACCGTCTTTAGGCTTCAAATCCTAATTTTAATTCTGAAATCCCACTTTTTTACGCTCCAAACGCTACATTAAAGGCACAAAGTCTCCATTTTAGGTCACAACGCTTCCTTTTTAGAGTCCGGAACGTTGGTTCCAGGGTTGAAAGCCTCCCTGTTCTGCTTCAAAGCGTCATTTAGAAGGTACAAGCCCTCATTTTTAGGGCGCAACGCCTCATTTTTTGGCCGCGAATCCTCCTTTTTAGGGGTCAATACGTCCTTTTTACTGTAAAATCCCTCACTTTTATGTTCCGGACATCTCATTTAGGGCACAAAGCCTTGTTTTGTGGTCCCAAAGCTTCCTCTTCAGAGTCCAAAGCTTTGATTCTGTGGTTGAATTCCTCGTTTTATAATCCAAACCCTCACGTTTATTGTACAAACCCTCATTTTTAGGGCCCAAACGCTCATTTTTATGCTGTAAATAATTTCACTGGAAAATGCCACCTTTTTATGCTCCAAACTCCTCCTTTAGGGCACGATGTCTGAATGTTAGGTCCCAAAGATTTGGTTAAGAGCCCAAAGCTTGGAGTCTAGGGTTGAAAGCCTGCTTTTTACTCTACAAACCCTCCTGTTTAGGGCACAAACCCTCCTTTTTGGTGCACAAGCCCTCGCTGTTAGGGTGCAAACACTCCTGTTAAGATTCCCAAGCTTCGAGTCCAGGGTTGAAATCCACATCTTTATGCTCCAAGCGACCGTCTTTAGGCTTCAAATCCTAATTTTAATTCTGAAATCCCACTTTTTTACGCTCCAAACGCTACATTAAGGGCACAAAGTCTCCATTTTAGGTCACAACGCTTCCTTTTTAGAGTCCGGAACGTTGGTTCCAGGGTTGAAAGCCTCCCTGTTCTGCTTCAAAGCGTCATTTAGAAGGTACAAGCCCTCATTTTTAGGGCGCAACGCCTCATTTTTTGGCCGCGAATCCTCCTTTTTAGGGGTCAATACGTCCTTTTTACTGTAAAATCCCTCACTTTTATGTTCCGGACATCTCATTTAGGGCACAAAGCCTTGTTTTGTGGTCCCAAAGCTTCCTCTTCAGAGTCCAAAGCTTTGATTCTGTGGTTGAATTCCTCGTTTTATAATCCAAACCCTCACGTTTATTGTACAAACCCTCATTTTTAGGGCCCAAACGCTCATTTTTATGCTGTAAATCATTTCACTGGAAAATGCCTCCTTTTTATGCTCCAAACGCCTCCTATAGGGCACGATGTCTGAATGTTAGGTCCCAAAGATTTGGTTAAGAGCCCAAAGCTTGGAGTCTAGGGTTGAAAGCCTGCTTTTTACTCTACAAACCCTCCTGTTTAGGGCACAAACCCTCCTTTTTGGTGCACAAGCCCTCGCTGTTAGGGTGCAAACACTCACGTTAAGATTCCCAAGCTTCGAGTCCAGGGTTGAAATCCACATCTTTATGCTCCAAGCGACCGTCTTTAGGCTTCAAATCCTAATTTTAATTCTGAAATCCCACTTTTTTACGCT
The DNA here is from genome assembly GCF_031877795.1 of Strix aluco. Taxonomy (NCBI): domain Eukaryota; kingdom Metazoa; phylum Chordata; class Aves; order Strigiformes; family Strigidae; genus Strix; species Strix aluco. Next base: position 7,279,975 of record NC_133970.1, read on the forward strand.
CCAAACGCTACATTAAGGGCACAAAGTCTCCATTTTAGGTCACAACGCTTCCTTTTCAGAGTCCGGAACGTTGGTTCCAGGGTTGAAAGCCTCCCTGTTCTGCTTCAAAGCGTCATTTAGAAGGTACAAGCCCTCATTTTTACGGCGCAACGCCTCATTTTTTGGCCGCGAATCCTCCTTTTTAGGGGTCAATACGTCCTTTTTACTGTAAAATCCCTCACTTTTATGTTCCGGACATCTCATTTAGGGCACAAAGCCTTGTTTTGTGGTCCCAAAGCTTCCTCTTCAGAGTCCAAAGCTTTGATTCTGTGGTTGAATTCCTCGTTTTATAATCCAAACCCTCACGTTTATTGTACAAACCCTCATTTTTAGGGCCCAAACGCTCATTTTTATGCTGTAACAATTTCACTGGAAAATGCCTCCTTTTTATGCTCCAAACGCCTCCTATAGGGCACGATGTCTGAATGTTAGGTCCCAAAGATTTGGTTAAGAGTCCAAAGCTGTGAGTCTAGGGTTGAAAGCCTGCTTTTTACTCTACAAACCCTCCTGTTTAGGGCACAAACCCTCCTTTTTGGTGCACAAGCCCTCGCTGTTAGGGTGCAAACACTCCTGTTAAGATTCCCAAGCTTCGAGTCCAGGGTTGAAATCCACATCTTTATGCTCCAAACGACCATCTTTAGGCTTCAAATCCTAATTTTAATTCTGAAATCCCACTTTTTTACGCTCCAAACACTACATTAAGGGCACAAAGTCTCAATTTTAGGTCACAACGCTTCCTTTTTAGAGTCCGGAACGTTGGTTCCAGGGTTGAAAGCCTCCCTGTTCTGCTTCAAAGCGTCATTTAGAAGATACAAGCCCTCATTTTTAGGGCGCAACGCCTCATTTTTTGGCCGCGAATCCTCCTTTTTAGGGGTCAATACGTCCTTTTTACTGTAAAATCCCTCACTTTTATGTTCCGGACATCTCATTTAGGGCACAAAGCCTTGTTTTGTGGTCCCAAAGCTTCCTCTTCAGAGTCCAAAGCTTTGATTCTGTGGTTGAATTCCTCGTTTTATAATCCAAACCCTCACGTTTATTGTACAAACCCTCATTTTTAGGGCCCAAACGCTCATTTTTATGCTGTAAATAATTTCACTGGAAAATGCCACCTTTTTATGCTCCAAACTCCTCCTATAGGGCACGATGTCTGAATGTTAGGTCCCAAAGATTTGGTTAAGAGCCCAAAGCTTGGAGTCTAGGGTTGAAAGCCTGCTTTTTACTCTACAAACCCTCCTGTTTAGGGCACAAACCCTCCTTTTTGGTGCACAAGCCCTCGCTGTTAGGGTGCAAACACTCCTGTTAAGATTCCCAAGCTTCGAGTCCAGGGTTGAAATCCACATCTTTATGCTCCAAGCGACCGTCTTTAGGCTTCAAATCCTAATTTTAATTCTGAAATCCCACTTTTTTACGCTCCAAACGCTACATTAAGGGCACAAAGTCTCAATTTTAGGTCACAACGCTTCCTTTTTAGAGTCCGGAACGTTGGTTCCAGGGTTGAAAGCCTCCCTGTTCTGCTTCAAAGCGTCATTTAGAAGGTACAAGCCCTCATTTTTAGGGCGCAACGCCTCATTTTTTGGCCGCGAATCCTCCTTTTTAGGGGTCAATACGTCCTTTTTACTGTAAAATCCCTCACTTTTATGTTCCGGACATCTCATTTAGGGCACAAAGCCTTGTTTTGTGGTCCCAAAGCTTCCTCTTCAGAGTCCAAAGCTTTGATTCTGTGGTTGAATTCCTCGTTTTATAATCCAAACCCTCACGTTTATTGTACAAACCCTCATTTTTAGGGCCCAAACGCTCATTTTTATGCTGTAAATCATTTCACTGGAAAATGCCTCCTTTTTATGCTCCAAACGCCTCCTATAGGGCACGATGTCTGAATGTTAGGTCCCAAAGATTTGGTTAAGAGCCCAAAGCTTGGAGTCTAGGGTTGAAAGCCTGCTTTTTACTCTACAAACCCTCCTGTTTAGGGCACAAACCCTCCTTTTTGGTGCACAAGCCCTCGCTGTTAGGGTGCAAACACTCCTGTTAAGATTCCCAAGCTTCGAGTCCAGGGTTGAAATCCACATCTTTATGCTCCAAGCGACCATCTTTAGGCTTCAAATCCTAATTTTAATTCTGAAATCCCACTTTTTTACGCTCCAAACACTACATTAAGGGCACAAAGTCTCCATTTTAGGTCACAACGCTTCCTTTTTAGAGTCCGGAACGTTGGTTCCAGGGTTGAAAGCCTCCCTGTTCTGCTTCAAAGCGTCATTTAGAAGATACAAGCCCTCATTTTTAGGGCGCAACGCCTCATTTTTTGGCCGCGAATCCTCCTTTTTAGGGGTCAATACGTCCTTTTTACTGTAAAATCCCTCACTTTTATGTTCCGGACATCTCATTTAGGGCACAAAGCCTTGTTTTGTGGTCCCAAAGCTTCCTCTTCAGAGTCCAAAGCTTTGATTCTGTGGTTGAATTCCTCGTTTTATAATCCAAACCCTCACGTTTATTGTACAAACCCTCATTTTTAGGGCCCAAACGCTCATTTTTATGCTGTAAATAATTTCACTGGAAAATGCCACCTTTTTATGCTCCAAACTCCTCCTATAGGGCACGATGTCTGAATGTTAGGTCCCAAAGATTTGGTTAAGAGCCCAAAGCTTGGAGTCTAGGGTTGAAAGCCTGCTTTTTACTCTACAAACCCTCCTGTTTAGGGCACAAACCCTCCTTTTTGGTGCACAAGCCCTCGCTGTTAGGGTGCAAACACTCCTGTTAAGATTCCCAAGCTTCGAGTCCAGGGTTGAAATCCACATCTTTATGCTCCAAGCGACCATCTTTAGGCTTCAAATCCTAATTTTAATTCTGAAATCCCACTTTTTTACGCTCCAAACACTACATTAAGGGCACAAAGTCTCCATTTTAGGTCACAACGCTTCCTTTTTAGAGTCCGGAACGTTGGTTCCAGGGTTGAAAGCCTCCCTGTTCTGCTTCAAAGCGTCATTTAGAAGATACAAGCCCTCATTTTTAGGGCGCAACGCCTCATTTTTTGGCCGCGAATCCTCCTTTTTAGGGGTCAATACGTCCTTTTTACTGTAAAATCCCTCACTTTTATGTTCCGGACATCTCATTTAGGGCACAAAGCCTTGTTTTGTGGTCCCAAAGCTTCCTCTTCAGAGTCCAAAGCTTTGATTCTGTGGTTGAATTCCTCGTTTTATAATCCAAACCCTCACGTTTATTGTACAAACCCTCATTTTTAGGGCCCAAACGCTCATTTTTATGCTGTAAATAATTTCACTGGAAAATGCCACCTTTTTATGCTCCAAACTCCTCCTATAGGGCACGATGTCTGAATGTTAGGTCCCAAAGATTTGGTTAAGAGCCCAAAGCTTGGAGTCTAGGGTTGAAAGCCTGCTTTTTACTCTACAAACCCTCCTGTTTAGGGCACAAACCCTCCTTTTTGGTGCACAAGCCCTCGCTGTTAGGGTGCAAACACTCCTGTTAAGATTCCCAAGCTTCGAGTCCAGGGTTGAAATCCACATCTTTATGCTCCAAGCGACCGTCTTTAGGCTTCAAATCCGACTTTTAATTCTGAAATCCCACTTTTTTACGCTCCAAACGCTACATTAAGGGCACAAAGTCTCCATTTTAGGTCACAACGCTTCCTTTTTAGAGTCCGGAACGTTGGTTCCAGGGTTGAAAGCCTCCCTGTTCTGCTTCAAAGCGTCATTTAGAAGGTACAAGCCCTCATTTTTAGGGCGCAACGCCTCATTTTTTGGCCGCGAATCCTCCTTTTTAGGGGTCAATACGTCCTTTTTACTGTAAAATCCCTCACTTTTATGTTCCGGACATCTCATTTAGGGCACAAAGCCTTGTTTTGTGGTCCCAAAGCTTCCTCTTCAGAGTCCAAAGCTTTGATTCTGTGGTTGAATTCCTCGTTTTATAATCCAAACCCTCACGTTTATTGTACAAACCCTCATTTTTAGGGCCCAAACACTCATTTTTATGCTGTAACAATTTCACTGGAAAATGCCTCCTTTTTATGCTCCAAACGCCTCCTTTAGGGCACGATGTCTGAATGTTAGGTCCCAAAGATTTGGTTAAGAGCCCAAAGCTTGGAGTCTAGGGTTGAAAGCCTGCTTTTTACTCTACAAACCCTCCTGTTTAGGGCACAAACCCTCCTTTTTGGTGCACAAGCCGTCGCTGTTAGGGTGCAAACACTCCTGTTAAGATTCCCAAGCTTCGAGTCCAGGGTTGAAATCCACATCTTTATGCTCCAAACGACCATCTTTAGGCTTCAAATCCTAATTTTAATTCTGAAATCCCACTTTTTTACGCTCCAAACACTACATTAAGGGCACAAAGTCTCAATTTTAGGTCACAACGCTTCCTTTTTAGAGTCCGGAACGTTGGTTCCAGGGTTGAAAGCCTCCCTGTTCTGCTTCAAAGCGTCATTTAGAAGATACAAGCCCTCATTTTTAGGGCGCAACGCCTCATTTTTTGGCCGCGAATCCTCCTTTTTAGGGGTCAATACGTCCTTTTTACTGTAAAATCCCTCACTTTTATGTTCCGGACATCTCATTTAGGGCACAAAGCCTTGTTTTGTGGTCCCAAAGCTTCCTCTTCAGAGTCCAAAGCTTTGATTCTGTGGTTGAATTCCTCGTTTTATAATCCAAACCCTCACGTTTATTGTACAAACCCTCATTTTTAGGGCCCAAACGCTCATTTTTATGCTGTAAATAATTTCACTGGAAAATGCCACCTTTTTATGCTCCAAACTCCTCCTATAGGGCACGATGTCTGAATGTTAGGTCCCAAAGATTTGGTTAAGAGCCCAAAGCTTGGAGTCTAGGGTTGAAAGCCTGCTTTTTACTCTACAAACCCTCCTGTTTAGGGCACAAACCCTCCTTTTTGGTGCACAAGCCCTCGCTGTTAGGGTGCAAACACTCCTGTTAAGATTCCCAAGCTTCGAGTCCAGGGTTGAAATCCACATCTTTATGCTCCAAACGACCGTCTTTAGGCTTCAAATCCTAATTTTAATTCTGAAATCCCACTTTTTTACGCTCCAAACGCTACATTAAGGGCACAAAGTCTCAATTTTAGGTCACAACGCTTCCTTTTTAGAGTCCGGAACGTTGGTTCCAGGGTTGAAAGCCTCCCTGTTCTGCTTCAAAGCGTCATTTAGAAGGTACAAGCCCTCATTTTTAGGGCGCAACGCCTCATTTTTTGGCCGCGAATCCTCCTTTTTAGGGGTCAATACGTCCTTTTTACTGTAAAATCCCTCACTTTTATGTTCCGGACATCTCATTTAGGGCACAAAGCCTTGTTTTGTGGTCCCAAAGCTTCCTCTTCAGAGTCCAAAGCTTTGATTCTGTGGTTGAATTCCTCGTTTTATAATCCAAACCCTCACGTTTATTGTACAAACCCTCATTTTTAGGGCCCAAACGCTCATTTTTATGCTGTAAATAATTTCACTGGAAAATGCCACCTTTTTATGCTCCAAACTCCTCCTTTAGGGCACGATGTCTGAATGTTAGGTCCCAAAGATTTGGTTAAGAGCCCAAAGCTTGGAGTCTAGGGTTGAAAGCCTGCTTTTTACTCTACAAACCCTCCTGTTTAGGGCACAAACCCTCCTTTTTGGTGCACAAGCCCTCGCTGTTAGGGTGCAAACACTCCTGTTAAGATTCCCAAGCTTCGAGTCCAGGGTTGAAATCCACATCTTTATGCTCCAAGCGACCATCTTTAGGCTTCAAATCCTAATTTTAATTCTGAAATCCCACTTTTTTACGCTCCAAACACTACATTAAGGGCACAAAGTCTCCATTTTAGGTCACAACGCTTCCTTTTTAGAGTCCGGAACGTTGGTTCCAGGGTTGAAAGCCTCCCTGTTCTGCTTCAAAGCGTCATTTAGAAGGTACAAGCCCTCATTTTTAGGGCGCAACGCCTCATTTTTTGGCCGCGAATCCTCCTTTTTAGGGGTCAATACGTCCTTTTTACTGTAAAATCCCTCACTTTTATGTTCCGGACATCTCATTTAGGGCACAAAGCCTTGTTTTGTGGTCCCAAAGCTTCCTCTTCAGAGTCCAAAGCTTTGATTCTGTGGTTGAATTCCTCGTTTTGTAATCCAAATCCTCACGTTTATTGTACAAACCCTCATTTTTAGGGCCCAAACGCTCATTTTTATGCTGTAAATAATTTCACTGGAAAATGCCTCCTTTTTATGCTCCAAACGCCTCCTTTAGGGCACGATGTCTGAATGTTAGGTCCCAAAGATTTGGTTAAGAGCCCAAAGCTTGGAGTCTAGGGTTGAAAGCCTGCTTTTTACTCTACAAACCCTCCTGTTTAGGGCACAAACCCTCCTTTTTGGTGCACAAGCCCTCGCTGTTAGGGTGCAAACACTCCTGTTAAGATTCCCAAGCTTCGAGTCCAGGGTTGAAATCCACATCTTTATGCTCCAAACGACCGTCTTTAGGCTTCAAATCCTAATTTTAATTCTGAAATCCCACTTTTTTACGCTCCAAACGCTACATTAAAGGCACAAAGTCTCCATTTTAGGTCACAACGCTTCCTTTTTAGAGTCCGGAACGTTGGTTCCAGGGTTGAAAGCCTCCCTGTTCTGCTTCAAAGCGTCATTTAGAAGGTACAAGCCCTCATTTTTAGGGCGCAACGCCTCATTTTTTGGCCGCGAATCCTCCTTTTTAGGGGTCAATATGTCCTTTTTACTGTAAAATCCCTCACTTTTATGTTCCGGACATCTCATTTAGGGCACAAAGCCTTGTTTTGTGGTCCCAAAGCTTCCTCTTCAGAGTCCAAAGCTTTGATTCTGTGGTTGAATTCCTCGTTTTATAATCCAAACCCTCACGTTTATTGTACAAACCCTCATTTTTAGGGCCCAAACGCTCATTTTTATGCTGTAAATAATTTCACTGGAAAATGCCACCTTTTTATGCTCCAAACTCCTCCTTTAGGGCACGATGTCTGAATGTTAGGTCCCAAAGATTTGGTTAAGAGCCCAAAGCTTGGAGTCTAGGGTTGAAAGCCTGCTTTTTACTCTACAAACCCTCCTGTTTAGGGCACAAACCCTCCTTTTTGGTGCACAAGCCCTCGCTGTTAGGGTGCAAACACTCCTGTTAAGATTCCCAAGCTTCGAGTCCAGGGTTGAAATCCACATCTTTATGCTCCAAGCGACCGTCTTTAGGCTTCAAATCCTAATTTTAATTCTGAAATCCCACTTTTTTACGCTCCAAACGCTACATTAAGGGCACAAAGTCTCCATTTTAGGTCACAACGCTTCCTTTTTAGAGTCCGGAACGTTGGTTCCAGGGTTGAAAGCCTCCCTGTTCTGCTTCAAAGCGTCATTTAGAAGGTACAAGCCCTCATTTTTAGGGCGCAACGCCTCATTTTTTGGCCGCGAATCCTCCTTTTTAGGGGTCAATACGTCCTTTTTACTGTAAAATCCCTCACTTTTATGTTCCGGACATCTCATTTAGGGCACAAAGCCTTGTTTTGTGGTCCCAAAGCTTCCTCTTCAGAGTCCAAAGCTTTGATTCTGTGGTTGAATTCCTCGTTTTATAATCCAAACCCTCACGTTTATTGTACAAACCCTCATTTTTAGGGCCCAAACGCTCATTTTTATGCTGTAAATCATTTCACTGGAAAATGCCTCCTTTTTATGCTCCAAACGCCTCCTATAGGGCACGATGTCTGAATGTTAGGTCCCAAAGATTTGGTTAAGAGCCCAAAGCTTGGAGTCTAGGGTTGAAAGCCTGCTTTTTACTCTACAAACCCTCCTGTTTAGGGCACAAACCCTCCTTTTTGGTGCACAAGCCCTCGCTGTTAGGGTGCAAACACTCACGTTAAGATTCCCAAGCTTCGAGTCCAGGGTTGAAATCCACATCTTTATGCTCCAAGCGACCGTCTTTAGGCTTCAAATCCTAATTTTAGTTCTGAAATCCCACTTTTTTACGCTCCAAACGCTACATTAAGGGCACAAAGTCTCCATTTTAGGTCACAACGCTTCCTTTTCAGAGTCCGGAACGTTGGTTCCAGGGTTGAAAGCCTCCCTGTTCTGCTTCAAAGCGTCATTTAGAAGGTACAAGCCCTCATTTTTACGGCGCAACGCCTCATTTTTTGGCCGCGAATCCTCCTTTTTAGGGGTCAATACGTCCTTTTTACTGTAAAATCCCTCACTTTTATGTTCCGGACATCTCATTTAGGGCACAAAGCCTTGTTTTGTGGTCCCAAAGCTTCCTCTTCAGAGTCCAAAGCTTTGATTCTGTGGTTGAATTCCTCGTTTTATAATCCAAACCCTCACGTTTATTGTACAAACCCTCATTTTTAGGGCCCAAACGCTCATTTTTATGCTGTAACAATTTCACTGGAAAATGCCTCCTTTTTATGCTCCAAACGCCTCCTATAGGGCACGATGTCTGAATGTTAGGTCCCAAAGATTTGGTTAAGAGTCCAAAGCTGTGAGTCTAGGGTTGAAAGCCTGCTTTTTACTCTACAAACCCTCCTGTTTAGGGCACAAACCCTCCTTTTTGGTGCACAAGCCCTCGCTGTTAGGGTGCAAACACTCCTGTTAAGATTCCCAAGCTTCGAGTCCAGGGTTGAAATCCACATCTTTATGCTCCAAACGACCATCTTTAGGCTTCAAATCCTAATTTTAATTCTGAAATCCCACTTTTTTACGCTCCAAACACTACATTAAGGGCACAAAGTCTCAATTTTAGGTCACAACGCTTCCTTTTTAGAGTCCGGAACGTTGGTTCCAGGGTTGAAAGCCTCCCTGTTCTGCTTCAAAGCGTCATTTAGAAGATACAAGCCCTCATTTTTAGGGCGCAACGCCTCATTTTTTGGCCGCGAATCCTCCTTTTTAGGGGTCAATACGTCCTTTTTACTGTAAAATCCCTCACTTTTATGTTCCGGACATCTCATTTAGGGCACAAAGCCTTGTTTTGTGGTCCCAAAGCTTCCTCTTCAGAGTCCAAAGCTTTGATTCTGTGGTTGAATTCCTCGTTTTATAATCCAAACCCTCACGTTTATTGTACAAACCCTCATTTTTAGGGCCCAAACGCTCATTTTTATGCTGTAAATAATTTCACTGGAAAATGCCACCTTTTTATGCTCCAAACTCCTCCTATAGGGCACGATGTCTGAATGTTAGGTCCCAAAGATTTGGTTAAGAGCCCAAAGCTTGGAGTCTAGGGTTGAAAGCCTGCTTTTTACTCTACAAACCCTCCTGTTTAGGGCACAAACCCTCCTTTTTGGTGCACAAGCCCTCGCTGTTAGGGTGCAAACACTCCTGTTAAGATTCCCAAGCTTCGAGTCCAGGGTTGAAATCCACATCTTTATGCTCCAAACGACCGTCTTTAGGCTTCAAATCCTAATTTTAATTCTGAAATCCCACTTTTTTACGCTCCAAACACTACATTAAGGGCACAAAGTCTCAATTTTAGGTCACAACGCTTCCTTTTTAGAGTCCGGAACGTTGGTTCCAGGGTTGAAAGCCTCCCTGTTCTGCTTCAAAGCGTCATTTAGAAGATACAAGCCCTCATTTTTAGGGCGCAACGCCTCATTTTTTGGCCGCGAATCCTCCTTTTTAGGGGTCAATACGTCCTTTTTACTGTAAAATCCCTCACTTTTATGTTCCGGACATCTCATTTAGGGCACAAAGCCTTGTTTTGTGGTCCCAAAGCTTCCTCTTCAGAGTCCAAAGCTTTGATTCTGTGGTTGAATTCCTCGTTTTATAATCCAAACCCTCACGTTTATTGTACAAACCCTCATTTTTAGGGCCCAAACGCTCATTTTTATGCTGTAAATAATTTCACTGGAAAATGCCACCTTTTTATGCTCCAAACTCCTCCTTTAGGGCACGATGTCTGAATGTTAGGTCCCAAAGATTTGGTTAAGAGCCCAAAGCTTGGAGTCTAGGGTTGAAAGCCTGCTTTTTACTCTACAAACCCTCCTGTTTAGGGCACAAACCCTCCTTTTTGGTGCACAAGCCCTCGCTGTTAGGGTGCAAACACTCCTGTTAAGATTCCCAAGCTTCGAGTCCAGGGTTGAAATCCACATCTTTATGCTCCAAGCGACCGTCTTTAGGCTTCAAATCCTAATTTTAATTCTGAAATCCCACTTTTTTACGCTCCAAACGCTACATTAAGGGCACAAAGTCTCCATTTTAGGTCACAACGCTTCCTTTTTAGAGTCCGGAACGTTGGTTCCAGGGTTGAAAGCCTCCCTGTTCTGCTTCAAAGCGTCATTTAGAAGGTACAAGCCCTCATTTTTAGGGCGCAACGCCTCATTTTTTGGCCGCGAATCCTCCTTTTTAGGGGTCAATACGTCCTTTTTACTGTAAAATCCCTCACTTTTATGTTCCGGACATCTCATTTAGGGCACAAAGCCTTGTTTTGTGGTCCCAAAGCTTCCTCTTCAGAGTCCAAAGCTTTGATTCTGTGGTTGAATTCCTCGTTTTATAATCCAAACCCTCACGTTTATTGTACAAACCCTCATTTTTAGGGCCCAAACGCTCATTTTTATGCTGTAAATCATTTCACTGGAAAATGCCTCCTTTTTATGCTCCAAACGCCTCCTATAGGGCACGATGTCTGAATGTTAGGTCCCAAAGATTTGGTTAAGAGCCCAAAGCTTGGAGTCTAGGGTTGAAAGCCTGCTTTTTACTCTACAAACCCTCCTGTTTAGGGCACAAACCCTCCTTTTTGGTGCACAAGCCCTCGCTGTTAGGGTGCAAACACTCACGTTAAGATTCCCAAGCTTCGAGTCCAGGGTTGAAATCCACATCTTTATGCTCCAAGCGACCGTCTTTAGGCTTCAAATCCTAATTTTAATTCTGAAATCCCACTTTTTTACGCTCCAAACGCTACATTAAGGGCACAAAGTCTCCATTTTAGGTCACAACGCTTCCTTTTCAGAGTCCGGAACGTTGGTTCCAGGGTTGAAAGCCTCCCTGTTCTGCTTCAAAGCGTCATTTAGAAGGTACAAGCCCTCATTTTTACGGCGCAACGCCTCATTTTTTGGCCGCGAATCCTCCTTTTTAGGGGTCAATACGTCCTTTTTACTGTAAAATCCCTCACTTTTATGTTCCGGACATCTCATTTAGGGCACAAAGCCTTGTTTTGTGGTCCCAAAGCTTCCTCTTCAGAGTCCAAAGCTTTGATTCTGTGGTTGAATTCCTCGTTTTATAATCCAAACCCTCACGTTTATTGTACAAACCCTCATTTTTAGGGCCCAAACGCTCATTTTTATGCTGTAACAATTTCACTGGAAAATGCCTCCTTTTTATGCTCCAAACGCCTCCTATAGGGCACGATGTCTGAATGTTAGGTCCCAAAGATTTGGTTAAGAGTCCAAAGCTGTGAGTCTAGGGTTGAAAGCCTGCTTTTTACTCTACAAACCCTCCTGTTTAGGGCACAAACCCTCCTTTTTGGTGCACAAGCCCTCGCTGTTAGGGTGCAAACACTCCTGTTAAGATTCCCAAGCTTCGAGTCCAGGGTTGAAATCCACATCTTTATGCTCCAAACGACCATCTTTAGGCTTCAAATCCTAATTTTAATTCTGAAATCCCACTTTTTTACGCTCCAAACACTACATTAAGGGCACAAAGTCTCAATTTTAGGTCACAACGCTTCCTTTTTAGAGTCCGGAACGTTGGTTCCAGGGTTGAAAGCCTCCCTGTTCTGCTTCAAAGCGTCATTTAGAAGATACAAGCCCTCATTTTTAGGGCGCAACGCCTCATTTTTTGGCCGCGAATCCTCCTTTTTAGGGGTCAATACGTCCTTTTTACTGTAAAATCCCTCACTTTTATGTTCCGGACATCTCATTTAGGGCACAAAGCCTTGTTTTGTGGTCCCAAAGCTTCCTCTTCAGAGTCCAAAGCTTTGATTCTGTGGTTGAATTCCTCGTTTTATAATCCAAACCCTCACGTTTATTGTACAAACCCTCATTTTTAGGGCCCAAACGCTCATTTTTATGCTGTAAATAATTTCACTGGAAAATGCCACCTTTTTATGCTCCAAACTCCTCCTATAGGGCACGATGTCTGAATGTTAGGTCCCAAAGATTTGGTTAAGAGCCCAAAGCTTGGAGTCTAGGGTTGAAAGCCTGCTTTTTACTCTACAAACCCTCCTGTTTAGGGCACAAACCCTCCTTTTTGGTGCACAAGCCCTCGCTGTTAGGGTGCAAACACTCCTGTTAAGATTCCCAAGCTTCGAGTCCAGGGTTGAAATCCACATCTTTATGCTCCAAACGACCGTCTTTAGGCTTCAAATCCTAATTTTAATTCTGAAATCCCACTTTTTTACGCTCCAAACACTACATTAAGGGCACAAAGTCTCAATTTTAGGTCACAACGCTTCCTTTTTAGAGTCCGGAACGTTGGTTCCAGGGTTGAAAGCCTCCCTGTTCTGCTTCAAAGCGTCATTTAGAAGATACAAGCCCTCATTTTTAGGGCGCAACGCCTCATTTTTTGGCCGCGAATCCTCCTTTTTAGGGGTCAATACGTCCTTTTTACTGTAAAATCCCTCACTTTTATGTTCCGGACATCTCATTTAGGGCACAAAGCCTTGTTTTGTGGTCCCAAAGCTTCCTCTTCAGAGTCCAAAGCTTTGATTCTGTGGTTGAATTCCTCGTTTTATAATCCAAACCCTCACGTTTATTGCACAAACCCTCATTTTTAGGGCCCAAACGCTCATTTTTATGCTGTAAATAATTTCACTGGAAAATGCCACCTTTTTATGCTCCAAACTCCTCCTATAGGGCACGATGTCTGAATGTTAGGTCCCAAAGATTTGGTTAAGAGCCCAAAGCTTGGAGTCTAGGGTTGAAAGCCTGCTTTTTACTCTACAAACCCTCCTGTTTAGGGCACAAACCCTCCTTTTTGGTGCACAAGCCCTCGCTGTTAGGGTGCAAACACTCCTGTTAAGATTCCCAAGCTTCGAGTCCAGGGTTGAAATCCACATCTTTATGCTCCAAACGACCGTCTTTAGGCTTCAAATCCTAATTTTAATTCTGAAATCCCACTTTTTTACGCTCCAAACGCTACATTAAAGGCACAAAGTCTCCATTTTAGGTCACAACGCTTCCTTTTTAGAGTCCGGAACGTTGGTTCCAGGGTTGAAAGCCTCCCTGTTCTGCTTCAAAGCGTCATTTAGAAGGTACAAGCCCTCATTTTTAGGGCTCAACGCCTCATTTTTTGGCCGCGAATCCTCCTTTTTAGGGGTCAATACGTCCTTTTTACTGTAAAATCCCTCACTTTTATGTTCCGGACATCTCATTTAGGGCACAAAGCCTTGTTTTGTGGTCCCAAAGCTTCCTCTTCAGAGTCCAAAGCTTTGATTCTGTGGTTGAATTCCTCGTTTTATAATCCAAACCCTCACGTTTATTGTACAAACCCTCATTTTTAGGGCCCAAACGCTCATTTTTATGCTGTAAATAATTTCACTGGAAAATGCCACCTTTTTATGCTCCAAACTCCTCCTTTAGGGCACGATGTCTGAATGTTAGGTCCCAAAGATTTGGTTAAGAGCCCAAAGCTTGGAGTCTAGGGTTGAAAGCCTGCTTTTTACTCTACAAACCCTCCTGTTTAGGGCACAAACCCTCCTTTTTGGTGCACAAGCCCTCGCTGTTAGGGTGCAAACACTCCTGTTAAGATTCCCAAGCTTCGAGTCCAGGGTTGAAATCCACATCTTTATGCTCCAAGCGACCGTCTTTAGGCTTCAAATCCTAATTTTAATTCTGAAATCCCACTTTTTTACGCTCCAAACGCTACATTAAGGGCACAAAGTCTCCATTTTAGGTCACAACGCTTCCTTTTTAGAGTCCGGAACGTTGGTTCCAGGGTTGAAAGCCTCCCTGTTCTGCTTCAAAGCGTCATTTAGAAGGTACAAGCCCTCATTTTTAGGGCGCAACGCCTCATTTTTTGGCCGCGAATCCTCCTTTTTAGGGGTCAATACGTCCTTTTTACTGTAAAATCCCTCACTTTTATGTTCCGGACATCTCATTTAGGGCACAAAGCCTTGTTTTGTGGTCCCAAAGCTTCCTCTTCAGAGTCCAAAGCTTTGATTCTGTGGTTGAATTCCTCGTTTTATAATCCAAACCCTCACGTTTATTGTACAAACCCTCATTTTTAGGGCCCAAACGCTCATTTTTATGCTGTAAATCATTTCACTGGAAAATGCCTCCTTTTTATGCTCCAAACGCCTCCTATAGGGCACGATGTCTGAATGTTAGGTCCCAAAGATTTGGTTAAGAGCCCAAAGCTTGGAGTCTAGGGTTGAAAGCCTGCTTTTTACTCTACAAACCCTCCTGTTTAGGGCACAAACCCTCCTTTTTGGTGCACAAGCCCTCGCTGTTAGGGTGCAAACACTCACGTTAAGATTCCCAAGCTTCGAGTCCAGGGTTGAAATCCACATCTTTATGCTCCAAGCGACCGTCTTTAGGCTTCAAATCCTAATTTTAATTCTGAAATCCCACTTTTTTACGCTCCAAACGCTACATTAAGGGCACAAAGTCTCCATTTTAGGTCACAACGCTTCCTTTTCAGAGTCCGGAACGTTGGTTCCAGGGTTGAAAGCCTCCCTGTTCTGCTTCAAAGCGTCATTTAGAAGGTACAAGCCCTCATTTTTACGGCGCAACGCCTCATTTTTTGGCCGCGAATCCTCCTTTTTAGGGGTCAATACGTCCTTTTTACTGTAAAATCCCTCACTTTTATGTTCCGGACATCTCATTTAGGGCACAAAGCCTTGTTTTGTGGTCCCAAAGCTTCCTCTTCAGAGTCCAAAGCTTTGATTCTGTGGTTGAATTCCTCGTTTTATAATCCAAACCCTCACGTTTATTGTACAAACCCTCATTTTTAGGGCCCAAACGCTCATTTTTATGCTGTAACAATTTCACTGGAAAATGCCTCCTTTTTATGCTCCAAACGCCTCCTATAGGGCACGATGTCTGAATGTTAGGTCCCAAAGATTTGGTTAAGAGTCCAAAGCTGTGAGTCTAGGGTTGAAAGCCTGCTTTTTACTCTACAAACCCTCCTGTTTAGGGCACAAACCCTCCTTTTTGGTGCACAAGCCCTCGCTGTTAGGGTGCAAACACTCCTGTTAAGATTCCCAAGCTTCGAGTCCAGGGTTGAAATCCACATCTTTATGCTCCAAACGACCATCTTTAGGCTTCAAATCCTAATTTTAATTCTGAAATCCCACTTTTTTACGCTCCAAACACTACATTAAGGGCACAAAGTCTCAATTTTAGGTCACAACGCTTCCTTTTTAGAGTCCGGAACGTTGGTTCCAGGGTTGAAAGCCTCCCTGTTCTGCTTCAAAGCGTCATTTAGAAGATACAAGCCCTCATTTTTAGGGCGCAACGCCTCATTTTTTGGCCGCGAATCCTCCTTTTTAGGGGTCAATACGTCCTTTTTACTGTAAAATCCCTCACTTTTATGTTCCGGACATCTCATTTAGGGCACAAAGCCTTGTTTTGTGGTCCCAAAGCTTCCTCTTCAGAGTCCAAAGCTTTGATTCTGTGGTTGAATTCCTCGTTTTATAATCCAAACCCTCACGTTTATTGTACAAACCCTCATTTTTAGGGCCCAAACGCTCATTTTTATGCTGTAAATAATTTCACTGGAAAATGCCACCTTTTTATGCTCCAAACTCCTCCTATAGGGCACGATGTCTGAATGTTAGGTCCCAAAGATTTGGTTAAGAGCCCAAAGCTTGGAGTCTAGGGTTGAAAGCCTGCTTTTTACTCTACAAACCCTCCTGTTTAGGGCACAAACCCTCCTTTTTGGTGCACAAGCCCTCGCTGTTAGGGTGCAAACACTCCTGTTAAGATTCCCAAGCTTCGAGTCCAGGGTTGAAATCCACATCTTTATGCTCCAAACGACCATCTTTAGGCTTCAAATCCTAATTTTAATTCTGAAATCCCACTTTTTTACGCTCCAAACACTACATTAAGGGCACAAAGTCTCAATTTTAGGTCACAACGCTTCCTTTTTAGAGTCCGGAACGTTGGTTCCAGGGTTGAAAGCCTCCCTGTTCTGCTTCAAAGCGTCATTTAGAAGATACAAGCCCTCATTTTTAGGGCGCAACGCCTCATTTTTTGGCCGCGAATCCTCCTTTTTAGGGGTCAATACGTCCTTTTTACTGTAAAATCCCTCACTTTTATGTTCCGGACATCTCATTTAGGGCACAAAGCCTTGTTTTGTGGTCCCAAAGCTTCCTCTTCAGAGTCCAAAGCTTTGATTCTGTGGTTGAATTCCTCGTTTTATAATCCAAACCCTCACGTTTATTGTACAAACCCTCATTTTTAGGGCCCAAACGCTCATTTTTATGCTGTAAATAATTTCACTGGAAAATGCCACCTTTTTATGCTCCAAACTCCTCCTATAGGGCACGATGTCTGAATGTTAGGTCCCAAAGATTTGGTTAAGAGCCCAAAGCTTGGAGTCTAGGGTTGAAAGCCTGCTTTTTACTCTACAAACCCTCCTGTTTAGGGCACAAACCCTCCTTTTTGGTGCACAAGCCCTCGCTGTTAGGGTGCAAACACTCCTGTTAAGATTCCCAAGCTTCGAGTCCAGGGTTGAAATCCACATCTTTATGCTCCAAGCGACCGTCTTTAGGCTTCAAATCCTAATTTTAATTCTGAAATCCCACTTTTTTACGCTCCAAACGCTACATTAAGGGCACAAAGTCTCAATTTTAGGTCACAACGCTTCCTTTTTAGAGTCCGGAACGTTGGTTCCAGGGTTGAAAGCCTCCCTGTTCTGCTTCAAAGCGTCATTTAGAAGGTACAAGCCCTCATTTTTAGGGCGCAACGCCTCATTTTTTGGCCGCGAATCCTCCTTTTTAGGGGTCAATACGTCCTTTTTACTGTAAAATCCCTCACTTTTATGTTCCGGACATCTCATTTAGGGCACAAAGCCTTGTTTTGTGGTCCCAAAGCTTCCTCTTCAGAGTCCAAAGCTTTGATTCTGTGGTTGAATTCCTCGTTTTATAATCCAAACCCTCACGTTTATTGTACAAACCCTCATTTTTAGGGCCCAAACGCTCATTTTTATGCTGTAAATCATTTCACTGGAAAATGCCTCCTTTTTATGCTCCAAACGCCTCCTATAGGGCACGATGTCTGAATGTTAGGTCCCAAAGATTTGGTTAAGAGCCCAAAGCTTGGAGTCTAGGGTTGAAAGCCTGCTTTTTACTCTACAAACCCTCCTGTTTAGGGCACAAACCCTCCTTTTTGGTGCACAAGCCGTCGCTGTTAGGGTGCAAACACTCCTGTTAAGATTCCCAAGCTTCGAGTCCAGGGTTGAAATCCACATCTTTATGCTCCAAACGACCATCTTTAGGCTTCAAATCCTAATTTTAATTCTGAAATCCCACTTTTTTACGCTCCAAACACTACATTAAGGGCACAAAGTCTCAATTTTAGGTCACAACGCTTCCTTTTTAGAGTCCGGAACGTTGGTTCCAGGGTTGAAAGCCTCCCTGTTCTGCTTCAAAACGTCATTTAGAAGATACAAGCCCTCATTTTTAGGGCGCAACGCCTCATTTTTTGGCCGCGAATCCTCCTTTTTAGGGGTCAATACGTCCTTTTTACTGTAAAATCCCTCACTTTTATGTTCCGGACATCTCATTTAGGGCACAAAGCCTTGTTTTGTGGTCCCAAAGCTTCCTCTTCAGAGTCCAAAGCTTTGATTCTGTGGTTGAATTCCTCGTTTTATAATCCAAACCCTCACGTTTATTGTACAAACCCTCATTTTTAGGGCCCAAACGCTCATTTTTATGCTGTAAATAATTTCACTGGAAAATGCCACCTTTTTATGCTCCAAACTCCTCCTATAGGGCACGATGTCTGAATGTTAGGTCCCAAAGATTTGGTTAAGAGCCCAAAGCTTGGAGTCTAGGGTTGAAAGCCTGCTTTTTACTCTACAAACCCTCCTGTTTAGGGCACAAACCCTCCTTTTTGGTGCACAAGCCCTCGCTGTTAGGGTGCAAACACTCCTGTTAAGATTCCCAAGCTTCGAGTCCAGGGTTGAAATCCACATCTTTATGCTCCAAGCGACCATCTTTAGGCTTCAAATCCTAATTTTAATTCTGAAATCCCACTTTTTTACGCTCCAAACACTACATTAAGGGCACAAAGTCTCCATTTTAGGTCACAACGCTTCCTTTTTAGAGTCCGGAACGTTGGTTCCAGGGTTGAAAGCCTCCCTGTTCTGCTTCAAAGCGTCATTTAGAAGATACAAGCCCTCATTTTTAGGGCGCAACGCCTCATTTTTTGGCCGCGAATCCTCCTTTTTAGGGGTCAATACGTCCTTTTTACTGTAAAATCCCTCACTTTTATGTTCCGGACATCTCATTTAGGGCACAAAGCCTTGTTTTGTGGTCCCAAAGCTTCCTCTTCAGAGTCCAAAGCTTTGATTCTGTGGTTGAATTCCTCGTTTTATAATCCAAACCCTCACGTTTATTGTACAAACCCTCATTTTTAGGGCCCAAACGCTCATTTTTATGCTGTAAATAATTTCACTGGAAAATGCCACCTTTTTATGCTCCAAACTCCTCCTATAGGGCACGATGTCTGAATGTTAGGTCCCAAAGATTTGGTTAAGAGCCCAAAGCTTGGAGTCTAGGGTTGAAAGCCTGCTTTTTACTCTACAAACCCTCCTGTTTAGGGCACAAACCCTCCTTTTTGGTGCACAAGCCCTCGCTGTTAGGGTGCAAACACTCCTGTTAAGATTCCCAAGCTTCGAGTCCAGGGTTGAAATCCACATCTTTATGCTCCAAGCGACCGTCTTTAGGCTTCAAATCCTAATTTTAATTCTGAAATCCCACTTTTTTACGCTCCAAACGCTACATTAAGGGCACAAAGTCTCCATTTTAGGTCACAACGCTTCCTTTTTAGAGTCCGGAACGTTGGTTCCAGGGTTGAAAGCCTCCCTGTTCTGCTTCAAAGCGTCATTTAGAAGGTACAAGCCCTCATTTTTAGGGCGCAACGCCTCATTTTTTGGCCGCGAATCCTCCTTTTTAGGGGTCAATACGTCCTTTTTACTGTAAAATCCCTCACTTTTATGTTCCGGACATCTCATTTAGGGCACAAAGCCTTGTTTTGTGGTCCCAAAGCTTCCTCTTCAGAGTCCAAAGCTTTGATTCTGTGGTTGAATTCCTCGTTTTGTAATCCAAATCCTCACGTTTATTGTACAAACCCTCATTTTTAGGGCCCAAACGCTCATTTTTATGCTGTAAATAATTTCACTGGAAAATGCCTCCTTTTTATGCTCCAAACGCCTCCTTTAGGGCACGATGTCTGAATGTTAGGTCCCAAAGATTTGGTTAAGAGCCCAAAGCTTGGAGTCTAGGGTTGAAAGCCTGCTTTTTACTCTACAAACCCTCCTGTTTAGGGCACAAACCCTCCTTTTTGGTGCACAAGCCCTCGCTGTTAGGGTGCAAACACTCCTGTTAAGATTCCCAAGCTTCGAGTCCAGGGTTGAAATCCACATCTTTATGCTCCAAACGACCGTCTTTAGGCTTCAAATCCTAATTTTAATTCTGAAATCCCACTTTTTTACGCTCCAAACGCTACATTAAAGGCACAAAGTCTCCATTTTAGGTCACAACGCTTCCTTTTTAGAGTCCGGAACGTTGGTTCCAGGGTTGAAAGCCTCCCTGTTCTGCTTCAAAGCGTCATTTAGAAGGTACAAGCCCTCATTTTTAGGGCGCAACGCCTCATTTTTTGGCCGCGAATCCTCCTTTTTAGGGGTCAGTACATCCTTTTTGCTGTAAAATCCCTCACTTTTATGTTCCGGACATCTCTTTTAGGGCACAAAGCCTTGTTTTGTGGTCCCAAAGCTTCCTCTTCAGAGTCCAAAGCTTTGATTCTGTGGTTGAATTCCTCGTTTTATAATCCAAACCCTCACGTTTATTGTACAAACCCTCATTTTTAGGGCCCAAACGCTCATTTTTATGCTGTAAATAATTTCACTGGAAAATGCCTCCTTTTTATGCTCCAAACGCCTCCTTTAGGGCACGATGTCTGAATGTTAGGTCCCAAAGATTTGGTTAAGAGCCCAAAGCTTGGAGTCTAGGGTTGAAAGCCTGCTTTTTACTCTACAAACCCTCCTGTTTAGGGCACAAACCCTCCTTTTTGGTGCACAAGCCCTCGCTGTTAGGGTGCAAACACTCCTGTTAAGATTCCCAAGCTTCGAGTCCAGGGTTGAAATCCACATCTTTATGCTCCAAGCGACCGTCTTTAGGCTTCAAATCCTAATTTTAATTCTGAAATCCCACTTTTTTACGCTCCAAACGCTACATTAAGGGCACAAAGTCTCCATTTTAGGTCACAACGCTTCCTTTTTAGAGTCCGGAACGTTGGTTCCAGGGTTGAAAGCCTCCCTGTTCTGCTTCAAAGCGTCATTTAGAAGGTACAAGCCCTCATTTTTAGGGCGCAACGCCTCATTTTTTGGCCGCGAATCCTCCTTTTTAGGGGTCAATACGTCCTTTTTACTGTAAAATCCCTCACTTTTATGTTCCGGACATCTCATTTAGGGCACAAAGCCTTGTTTTGTGGTCCCAAAGCTTCCTCTTCAGAGTCCAAAGCTTTGATTCTGTGGTTGAATTCCTCGTTTTATAATCCAAACCCTCACGTTTATTGTACAAACCCTCATTTTTAGGGCCCAAACGCTCATTTTTATGCTGTAAATCATTTCACTGGAAAATGCCTCCTTTTTATGCTCCAAACGCCTCCTATAGGGCACGATGTCTGAATGTTAGGTCCCAAAGATTTGGTTAAGAGCCCAAAGCTTGGAGTCTAGGGTTGAAAGCCTGCTTTTTACTCTACAAACCCTCCTGTTTAGGGCACAAACCCTCCTTTTTGGTGCACAAGCCCTCGCTGTTAGGGTGCAAACACTCACGTTAAGATTCCCAAGCTTCGAGTCCAGGGTTGAAATCCACATCTTTATGCTCCAAGCGACCGTCTTTAGGCTTCAAATCCTAATTTTAATTCTGAAATCCCACTTTTTTACGCTCCAAACGCTACATTAAGGGCACAAAGTCTCCATTTTAGGTCACAACGCTTCCTTTTCAGAGTCCGGAACGTTGGTTCCAGGGTTGAAAGCCTCCCTGTTCTGCTTCAAAGCGTCATTTAGAAGGTACAAGCCCTCATTTTTAGGGCGCAACGCCTCATTTTTTGGCCGCGAATCCTCCTTTTTAGGGGTCAATACGTCCTTTTTACTGTAAAATCCCTCACTTTTATGTTCCGGACATCTCATTTAGGGCACAAAGCCTTGTTTTGTGGTCCCAAAGCTTCCTCTTCAGAGTCCAAAGCTTTGATTCTGTGGTTGAATTCCTCGTTTTATAATCCAAACCCTCACGTTTATTGTACAAACCCTCATTTTTAGGGCCCAAACGCTCATTTTTATGCTGTAACAATTTCACTGGAAAATGCCTCCTTTTTATGCTCCAAACGCCTCCTATAGGGCACGATGTCTGAATGTTAGGTCCCAAAGATTTGGTTAAGAGTCCAAAGCTGTGAGTCTAGGGTTGAAAGCCTGCTTTTTACTCTACAAACCCTCCTGTTTAGGGCACAAACCCTCCTTTTTGGTGCACAAGCCCTCGCTGTTAGGGTGCAAACACTCCTGTTAAGATTCCCAAGCTTCGAGTCCAGGGTTGAAATCCACATCTTTATGCTCCAAGCGACCATCTTTAGGCTTCAAATCCTAATTTTAATTCTGAAATCCCACTTTTTTACGCTCCAAACGCTACATTAAGGGCACAAAGTCTCCATTTTAGGTCACAACGCTTCCTTTTTAGAGTCCGGAACGTTGGTTCCAGGGTTGAAAGCCTCCCTGTTCTGCTTCAAAGCGTCATTTAGAAGGTACAAGCCCTCATTTTTAGGGCGCAACGCCTCATTTTTTGGCCGCGAATCCTCCTTTTTAGGGGTCAATACGTCCTTTTTACTGTAAAATCCCTCACTTTTATGTTCCGGACATCTCATTTAGGGCACAAAGCCTTGTTTTGTGGTCCCAAAGCTTCCTCTTCAGAGTCCAAAGCTTTGATTCTGTGGTTGAATTCCTCGTTTTATAATCCAAACCCTCACGTTTATTGTACAAACCCTCATTTTTAGGGCCCAAACGCTCATTTTTATGCTGTAAATAATTTCACTGGAAAATGCCACCTTTTTATGCTCCAAACTCCTCCTTTAGGGCACGATGTCTGAATGTTAGGTCCCAAAGATTTGGTTAAGAGCCCAAAGCTTGGAGTCTAGGGTTGAAAGCCTGCTTTTTACTCTACAAACCCTCCTGTTTAGGGCACAAACCCTCCTTTTTGGTGCACAAGCCCTCGCTGTTAGGGTGCAAACACTCCTGTTAAGATTCCCAAGCTTCGAGTCCAGGGTTGAAATCCACATCTTTATGCTCCAAGCGACCGTCTTTAGGCTTCAAATCCTAATTTTAATTCTGAAATCCCACTTTTTTACGCTCCAAACGCTACATTAAGGGCACAAAGTCTCCATTTTAGGTCACAACGCTTCCTTTTTAGAGTCCGGAACGTTGGTTCCAGGGTTGAAAGCCTCCCTGTTCTGCTTCAAAGCGTCATTTAGAAGGTACAAGCCCTCATTTTTAGGGCGCAACGCCTCATTTTTTGGCCGCGAATCCTCCTTTTTAGGGGTCAATACGTCCTTTTTACTGTAAAAATCCCTCACTTTTATGTTCCGGACATCTCATTTAGGGCACAAAGCCTTGTTTTGTGGTCCCAAAGCTTCCTCTTCAGAGTCCAAAGCTTTGATTCTGTGGTTGAATTCCTCGTTTTATAATCCAAACCCTCACGTTTATTGTACAAACCCTCATTTTTAGGGCCCAAACGCTCATTTTTATGCTGTAACAATTTCACTGGAAAATGCCTCCTTTTTATGCTCCAAACGCCTCCTATAGGGCACGATGTCTGAATGTTAGGTCCCAAAGATTTGGTTAAGAGTCCAAAGCTGTGAGTCTAGGGTTGAAAGCCTGCTTTTTACTCTACAAACCCTCCTGTTTAGGGCACAAACCCTCCTTTTTGGTGCACAAGCCCTCGCTGTTAGGGTGCAAACACTCCTGTTAAGATTCCCAAGCTTCGAGTCCAGGGTTGAAATCCACATCTTTATGCTCCAAACGACCATCTTTAGGCTTCAAATCCTAATTTTAATTCTGAAATCCCACTTTTTTACGCTCCAAACGCTACATTAAGGGCACAAAGTCTCCATTTTAGGTCACAACGCTTCCTTTTTAGAGTCCGGAACGTTGGTTCCAGGGTTGAAAGCCTCCCTGTTCTGCTTCAAAGCGTCATTTAGAAGGTACAAGCCCTCATTTTTAGGGCGCAACGCCTCATTTTTTGGCCGCGAATCCTCCTTTTTAGGGGTCAATACGTCCTTTTTACTGTAAAATCCCTCACTTTTATGTTCCGGACATCTCATTTAGGGCACAAAGCCTTGTTTTGTGGTCCCAAAGCTTCCTCTTCAGAGTCCAAAGCTTTGATTCTGTGGTTGACTTCCTCGTTTTGTAATCCAAATCCTCACGTTTATTGTACAAACCCTCATTTTTAGGGCCCAAACACTCATTTTTATGCTGTAAATAATTTCACTGGAAAATGCCTCCTTTTTATGCTCCAAACGCCTCCTATAGGGCACGATGTCTGAATGTTAGGTCCCAAAGATTTGGTTAAGAGCCCAAAGCTTGGAGTCTAGGGTTCAAAGCCTGCTTTTTACTCTACAAACCCTCCTGTTTAGGGCACAAACCCTCCTTTTTGGTGCACAAGCCCTCGCTGTTAGGGTGCAAACACTCCTGTTAAGATTCCCAAGCTTCGAGTCCAGGGTTGAAATCCACATCTTTATGCTCCAAGCGACCGTCTTTAGGCTTCAAATCCTACTTTTAATTCTGAAATCCCACTTTTTGATGCTCCAAACGCTACATTAAGGGCACAAAGTCTCCATTTTAGGTCACAACGCTTCCTTTTTAGAGTCCGGAACGTTGGTTCCAGGGTTGAAAGCCTCCCTGTTCTGCTTCAAAGCGTCATTTAGAAGGTACAAGCCC
This sequence comes from Strix aluco, assembly GCF_031877795.1. Classification (NCBI taxonomy): domain Eukaryota; kingdom Metazoa; phylum Chordata; class Aves; order Strigiformes; family Strigidae; genus Strix; species Strix aluco. The sequence continues at coordinate 7,304,060 of NC_133970.1, forward strand.
TCATTTTTAGGGCGCAACGCCTCATTTTTTGGCCGCGAATCCTCCTTTTTAGGGGTCAATACGTCCTTTTTACTGTAAAATCCCTCACTTTTATGTTCCGGACATCTCATTTAGGGCACAAAGCCTTGTTTTGTGGTCCCAAAGCTTCCTCTTCAGAGTCCAAAGCTTTGATTCTGTGGTTGAATTCCTCGTTTTGTAATCCAAACCCTCACGTTTATTGTACAAACCCTCATTTTTAGGGCCCAAACGCTCATTTTTATGCTGTAACAATTTCACTGGAAAATCCCTCCTCTTAATGCTCCAAAAGCCTCCTTTAGGGCACGATGTCTGAATGTTAGGTCCCAAAGATTTGGTTAAGAGCCCAAAGCTTGGAGTCTAGGGTTCAAAGCCTGCTTTTTACTCTACAAACCCTCCTGTTTAGGGCACAAACCCTCCTTTTCGGTGCACAAGCCCTCGCTGTTAGGGTGCAAACACTCCTGTTAAGATTCCCAAGCTTCGAGTCCAGGGTTGAAATCCACATCTTTATGCTCCAAGCGACCGTCTTTAGGCTTCAAATCCTAATTTTAATTCTGAAATCCCACTTTTTTACGCTCCAAACGCTACATTAAGGGCACAAAGTCTCCATTTTAGGTCACAACGCTTCCTTTTTAGAGTCTGGAACGTTGGTTCCAGGGTTGAAAGCCTCCCTGTTCTGCTTCAAAGCGTCATTTAGAAGGTACAAGCCCTCATTTTTAGGGCGCAACGCCTCATTTTTTGGCCGCGAATCCTCCTTTTTAGGGGTCAATACGTCCTTTTTACTGTAAAATCCCTCACTTTTATGTTCCGGACATCTCATTTAGGGCACAAAGCCTTGTTTTGTGGTCCCAAAGCTTCCTCTTCAGAGTCCAAAGCTTTGATTCTGTGGTTGAATTCCTCGTTTTATAATCCAAACCCTCACGTTTATTGTACAAACCCTCATTTTTAGGGCCCAAACGCTCATTTTTATGCTGTAAATAATTTCACTGGAAAATGCCTCCTTTTTATGCTCCAAACGCCTCCTTTAGGGCACGATGTCTGAATGTTAGGTCCCAAAGATTTGGTTAAGAGCCCAAAGCTTGGAGTCTAGGGTTGAAAGCCTGCTTTTTACTCTACAAACCCTCCTGTTTAGGGCACAAACCCTCCTTTTTGGTGCACAAGCCCTCGCTGTTAGGGTGCAAACACTCCTGTTAAGATTCCCAAGCTTCGAGTCCAGGGTTGAAATCCACATCTTTATGCTCCAAGCGACCGTCTTTAGGCTTCAAATCCTAATTTTAATTCTGAAATCCCACTTTTTTACGCTCCAAACGCTACATTAAGGGCACAAAGTCTCCATTTTAGGTCACAACGCTTCCTTTTTAGAGTCCGGAACGTTGGTTCCAGGGTTGAAAGCCTCCCTGTTCTGCTTCAAAGCGTCATTTAGAAGGTACAAGCCCTCATTTTTAGGGCGCAACGCCTCATTTTTTGGCCGCGAATCCTCCTTTTTAGGGGTCAATACGTCCTTTTTACTGTAAAATCCCTCACTTTTATGTTCCGGACATCTCATTTAGGGCACAAAGCCTTGTTTTGTGGTCCCAAAGCTTCCTCTTCAGAGTCCAAAGCTTTGATTCTGTGGTTGAATTCCTCGTTTTGTAATCCAAATCCTCACGTTTATTGTACAAACCCTCATTTTTAGGGCCCAAACACTCATTTTTATGCTGTAAATAATTTCACTGGAAAATGCCTCCTTTTTATTCTCCAAACGCCTCCTTTAGGGCACGATGTCTGAATGTTAGGTCCCAAAGATTTGGTTAAGAGCCCAAAGCTTGGAGTCTAGGGTTCAAAGCCTGCTTTTTACTCTACAAACCCTCCTGTTTAGGGCACAAACCCTCCTTTTTGGTGCACAAGCCCTCGCTGTTAGGGTGCAAACACTCCTGTTAAGATTCCCAAGCTTCGAGTCCAGGGTTGAAATCCACATCTTTATGCTCCAAGCGACCGTCTTTAGGCTTCAAATCCTACTTTTAATTCTGAAATCCCACTTTTTTACGCTCCAAACGCTACATTAAGGGCACAAAGTCTCCATTTTAGGTCACAACGCTTCCTTTTTAGAGTCTGGAACGTTGGTTCCAGGGTTGAAAGCCTCCCTGTTCTGCTTCAAAGCGTCATTTAGAAGGTACAAGCCCTCATTTTTAGGGCGCAACGCCTCATTTTTTGGCCGCGAATCCTCCTTTTTAGGGGTCAATACGTCCTTTTTACTGTAAAATCCCTCACTTTTATGTTCCGGACATCTCATTTAGGGCACAAAGCCTTGTTTTGTGGTCCCAAAGCTTCCTCTTCAGAGTCCAAAGCTTTGATTCTGTGGTTGAATTCCTCGTTTTGTAATCCAAACCCTCACGTTTATTGTACAAACCCTCATTTTTAGGGCCCAAACGCTCATTTTTATGCTGTAAATCATTTCACTGGAAAATGCCTCCTTTTTATGCTCCAAACGCCTCCTATAGGGCACGATGTCTGAATGTTAGGTCCCAAAGATTTGGTTAAGAGCCCAAAGCTTGGAGTCTAGGGTTGAAAGCCTGCTTTTTACTCTACAAACCCTCCTGTTTAGGGCACAAACCCTCCTTTTTGGTGCACAAGCCCTCGCTGTTAGGGTGCAAACACTCCTGTTAAGATTCCCAAGCTTCGAGTCCAGGGTTGAAATCCACATCTTTATGCTCCAAGCGACCGTCTTTAGGCTTCAAATCCTAATTTTAATTCTGAAATCCCACTTTTTTACGCTCCAAACGCTACATTAAGGGCACAAAGTCTCCATTTTAGGTCACAACGCTTCCTTTTTAGAGTCCGGAACGTTGGTTCCAGGGTTGAAAGCCTCCCTGTTCTGCTTCAAAGCGTCATTTAGAAGGTACAAGCCCTCATTTTTAGGGCGCAACGCCTCATTTTTTGGCCGCGAATCCTCCTTTTTAGGGGTCAATACGTCCTTTTTACTGTAAAATCCCTCACTTTTATGTTCCGGACATCTCATTTAGGGCACAAAGCCTTGTTTTGTGGTCCCAAAGCTTCCTCTTCAGAGTCCAAAGCTTTGATTCTGTGGTTGAATTCCTCGTTTTGTAATCCAAATCCTCACGTTTATTGTACAAACCCTCATTTTTAGGGCCCAAACACTCATTTTTATGCTGTAAATAATTTCACTGGAAAATGCCTCCTTTTTATTCTCCAAACGCCTCCTTTAGGGCACGATGTCTGAATGTTAGGTCCCAAAGATTTGGTTAAGAGCCCAAAGCTTGGAGTCTAGGGTTCAAAGCCTGCTTTTTACTCTACAAACCCTCCTGTTTAGGGCACAAACCCTCCTTTTCGGTGCACAAGCCCTCGCTGTTAGGGTGCAAACACTCCTGTTAAGATTCCCAAGCTTCGAGTCCAGGGTTGAAATCCACATCTTTATGCTCCAAGCGACCGTCTTTAGGCTTCAAATCCTACTTTTAATTCTGAAATCCCACTTTTTTACGCTCCAAACGCTACATTAAGGGCACAAAGTCTCCATTTTAGGTCACAACGCTTCCTTTTTAGAGTCTGGAACGTTGGTTCCAGGGTTGAAAGCCTCCCTGTTCTGCTTCAAAGCGTCATTTAGAAGGTACAAGCCCTCATTTTTAGGGCGCAACGCCTCATTTTTTGGCCGCGAATCCTCCTTTTTAGGGGTCAATACGTCCTTTTTACTGTAAAATCCCTCACTTTTATGTTCCGGACATCTCATTTAGGGCACAAAGCCTTGTTTTGTGGTCCCAAAGCTTCCTCTTCAGAGTCCAAAGCTTTGATTCTGTGGTTGAATTCCTCGTTTTGTAATCCAAACCCTCACGTTTATTGTACAAACCCTCATTTTTAGGGCCCAAACGCTCATTTTTATGCTGTAAATCATTTCACTGGAAAATGCCTCCTTTTTATGCTCCAAACGCCTCCTATAGGGCACGATGTCTGAATGTTAGGTCCCAAAGATTTGGTTAAGAGCCCAAAGCTTGGAGTCTAGGGTTGAAAGCCTGCTTTTTACTCTACAAACCCTCCTGTTTAGGGCACAAACCCTCCTTTTTGGTGCACAAGCCCTCGCTGTTAGGGTGCAAACACTCCTGTTAAGATTCCCAAGCTTCGAGTCCAGGGTTGAAATCCACATCTTTATGCTCCAAGCGACCGTCTTTAGGCTTCAAATCCTAATTTTAATTCTGAAATCCCACTTTTTTACGCTCCAAACGCTACATTAAGGGCACAAAGTCTCCATTTTAGGTCACAACGCTTCCTTTTTAGAGTCCGGAACGTTGGTTCCAGGGTTGAAAGCCTCCCTGTTCTGCTTCAAAGCGTCATTTAGAAGGTACAAGCCCTCATTTTTAGGGCGCAACGCCTCATTTTTTGGCCGCGAATCCTCCTTTTTAGGGGTCAATACGTCCTTTTTACTGTAAAATCCCTCACTTTTATGTTCCGGACATCTCATTTAGGGCACAAAGCCTTGTTTTGTGGTCCCAAAGCTTCCTCTTCAGAGTCCAAAGCTTTGATTCTGTGGTTGAATTCCTCGTTTTGTAATCCAAATCCTCACGTTTATTGTACAAACCCTCATTTTTAGGGCCCAAACACTCATTTTTATGCTGTAAATAATTTCACTGGAAAATGCCTCCTTTTTATTCTCCAAACGCCTCCTTTAGGGCACGATGTCTGAATGTTAGGTCCCAAAGATTTGGTTAAGAGCCCAAAGCTTGGAGTCTAGGGTTCAAAGCCTGCTTTTTACTCTACAAACCCTCCTGTTTAGGGCACAAACCCTCCTTTTCGGTGCACAAGCCCTCGCTGTTAGGGTGCAAACACTCCTGTTAAGATTCCCAAGCTTCGAGTCCAGGGTTGAAATCCACATCTTTATGCTCCAAGCGACCGTCTTTAGGCTTCAAATCCTACTTTTAATTCTGAAATCCCACTTTTTTACGCTCCAAACGCTACATTAAGGGCACAAAGTCTCCATTTTAGGTCACAACGCTTCCTTTTTAGAGTCCGGAACGTTGGTTCCAGGGTTGAAAGCCTCCCTGTTCTGCTTCAAAGCGTCATTTAGAAGGTACAAGCCCTCATTTTTAGGGCGCAACGCCTCATTTTTTGGCCGCGAATCCTCCTTTTTAGGGGTCAATACGTCCTTTTTACTGTAAAATCCCTCACTTTTATGTTCCGGACATCTCATTTAGGGCACAAAGCCTTGTTTTGTGGTCCCAAAGCTTCCTCTTCAGAGTCCAAAGCTTTGATTCTGTGGTTGAATTCCTCGTTTTGTAATCCAAACCCTCACGTTTATTGTACAAACCCTCATTTTTAGGGCCCAAACGCTCATTTTTATGCTGCAAATCATTTCACTGGAAAATGCCTCCTTTTTATGCTCCAAAAGCCTCCTTTAGGGCACGATGTCTGAATGTTAGGTCCCAAAGATTTGGTTAAGAGCCCAAAGCTTGGAGTCTAGGGTTGAAAGCCTGCTTTTTACTCTACAAACCCTCCTGTTTAGGGCACAAACCCTCCTTTTCGGTGCACAAGCCCTCGCTGTTAGGGTGCAAACACTCACGTTAAGATTCCCAAGCTTCGAGTCCAGGGTTGAAATCCACATCTTTATGCTCCAAGCGACCGTCTTTAGGCTTCAAATCCTAATTTTAATTCTGAAATCCCACTTTTTTACGCTCCAAACGCTACATTAAGGGCACAAAGTCTCCATTTTAGGTCACAACGCTTCCTTTTTAGAGTCCGGAACGTTGGTTCCAGGGTTGAAAGCCTCCCTGTTCTGCTTCAAAGCGTCATTTAGAAGGTACAAGCCCTCATTTTTAGGGCGCAACGCCTCATTTTTTGGCCGCGAATCCTCCTTTTTAGGGGTCAATACGTCCTTTTTACTGTAAAATCCCTCACTTTTATGTTCCGGACATCTCATTTAGGGCACAAAGCCTTGTTTTGTGGTCCCAAAGCTTCCTCTTCAGAGTCCAAAGCTTTGATTCTGTGGTTGAATTCCTCGTTTTGTAATCCAAACCCTCACGTTTATTGTACAAACCCTCATTTTTAGGGCCCAAACGCTCATTTTTATGCTGTAAATCATTTCACTGGAAAATGCCTCCTTTTTATGCTCCAAACGCCTCCTTTAGGGCACGATGTCTGAATGTTAGGTCCCAAAGATTTGGTTAAGAGCCCAAAGCTTGGAGTCTAGGGTTGAAAGCCTGCTTTTTACTCTACAAACCCTCCTGTTTAGGGCACAAACCCTCCTTTTTGGTGCACAAGCCCTCGCTGTTAGGGTGCAAACACTCCTGTTAAGATTCCCAAGCTTCGAGTCCAGGGTTGAAATCCACATCTTTATGCTCCAAGCGACCGTCTTTAGGCTTCAAATCCTAATTTTAATTCTGAAATCCCACTTTTTTACGCTCCAAACGCTACATTAAGGGCACAAAGTCTCCATTTTAGGTCACAACGCTTCCTTTTTAGAGTCCGGAACGTTGGTTCCAGGGTTGAAAGCCTCCCTGTTCTGCTTCAAAGCGTCATTTAGAAGGTACAAGCCCTCATTTTTAGGGCGCAACGCCTCATTTTTTGGCCGCGAATCCTCCTTTTTAGGGGTCAATACGTCCTTTTTACTGTAAAATCCCTCACTTTTGTGTTCCGGACATCTCATTTAGGGCACAAAGCCTTGTTTTGTGGTCCCAAAGCTTCCTCTTCAGAGTCCAAAGCTTTGATTCTGTGGTTGAATTCCTCGTTTTATAATCCGAACCCTCACGTTTATTGCACAAACCCTCATTTTTAGGGCCCAAACGCTCATTTTTATGCTGCAAATCATTTCACTGGAAAATGCCTCCTTTTTATGCTCCAAACGCCTCCTTTAGGGCACGATGTCTGAATGTTAGGTCCCAAAGATTTGGTTAAGAGTCCAAAGCTGTGAGTCTAGGGTTGAAAGCCTGCTTTTTACTCTACAAACCCTCCTGTTTAGGGCACAAACCCTCCTTTTTGGTGCACAAGCCCTCGCTGTTAGGGTGCAAACACTCACGTTAAGATTCCCAAGCTTCGAGTCCAGGGTTGAAATCCACATCTTTATGCTCCAAGCGACCGTCTTTAGGCTTCAAATCCTAATTTTAATTCTGAAATCCCACTTTTTTACGCTCCAAACGCTACATTAAGGGCACAAAGTCTCCATTTTAGGTCACAACGCTTCCTTTTTAGAGTCCGGAACGTTGGTTCCAGGGTTGAAAGCCTCCCTGTTCTGCTTCAAAGCATCATTTAGAAGGTACAAGCCCTCATTTTTAGGGCACAACGCCTCATTTTTTGGCCGCGAATCCTCCTTTTTAGGGGTCAATACGTCCTTTTTACTGTAAAATCCCTCACTTTTATGTTCCGGACATCTCATTTAGGGCACAAAGCCTTGTTTTGTGGTCCCAAAGCTTCCTCTTCAGAGTCCAAAGCTTTGATTCTGTGGTTGAATTCCTCGTTTTGTAATCCAAATCCTCACGTTTATTGTACAAACCCTCATTTTTAGGGCCCAAACGCTCATTTTTATGCTGTAAATAATTTCACTGGAAAATGCCTCCTTTTTATGCTCCAAACGCCTCCTTTAGGGCACGATGTCTGAATGTTAGGTCCCAAAGATTTGGTTAAGAGCCCAAAGCTGTGAGTCTAGGGTTCAAAGCCTGCTTTTTACTCTACAAACCCTCCTGTTTAGGGCACAAACCCTCCTTTTTGGTGCACAAGCCCTCGCTGTTAGGGTGCAAACACTCCTGTTAAGATTCCCAAGCTTCGAGTCCAGGGTTGAAATCCACATCTTTATGCTCCAAGCGACCATCTTTAGGCTTCAAATCCTAATTTTAATTCTGAAATCCCACTTTTTTACGCTCCAAACGCTACATTAAGGGCACAAAGTCTCCATTTTAGGTCACAACGCTTCCTTTTTAGAGTCCGGAACGTTGGTTCCAGGGTTGAAAGCCTCCCTGTTCTGCTTCAAAGCGTCATTTAGAAGGTACAAGCCCTCATTTTTACGGCGCAACGCCTCATTTTTTGGCCGCGAATCCTCCTTTTTAGGGGTCAATACGTCCTTTTTACTGTAAAATCCCTCACTTTTATGTTCCGGACATCTCATTTAGGGCACAAAGCCTTGTTTTGTGGTCCCAAAGCTTCCTCTTCAGAGTCCAAAGCTTTGATTCTGTGGTTGAATTCCTCGTTTTGTAATCCAAATCCTCACGTTTATTGTACAAACCCTCATTTTTAGGGCCCAAACGCTCATTTTTATGCTGTAAATCATTTCACTGGAAAATGCCTCCTTTTTATGCTCCAAACGCCTCCTTTAGGGCACGATGTCTGAATGTTAGGTCCCAAAGATTTGGTTAAGAGCCCAAAGCTTGGAGTCTAGGGTTCAAAGCCTGCTTTTTACTCTACAAACCCTCCTGTTTAGGGCACAAACCCTCCTTTTCGGTGCACAAGCCCTCGCTGTTAGGGTGCAAACACTCCTGTTAAGATTCCCAAGCTTCGAGTCCAGGGTTGAAATCCACATCTTTATGCTCCAAGCGACCGTCTTTAGGCTTCAAATCCTACTTTTAATTCTGAAATCCCACTTTTTTACGCTCCAAACGCTACATTAAGGGCACAAAGTCTCCATTTTAGGTCACAACGCTTCCTTTTTAGAGTCCGGAACGTTGGTTCCAGGGTTGAAAGCCTCCCTGTTCTGCTTCAAAGCGTCATTTAGAAGGTACAAGCCCTCATTTTTAGGGTGCAACGCCTCATTTTTTGGCCGCGAATCCTCCTTTTTAGGGGTCAATACGTCCTTTTTACTGTAAAATCCCTCACTTTTATGTTCCGGACATCTCATTTAGGGCACAAAGCCTTGTTTTGTGGTCCCAAAGCTTCCTCTTCAGAGTCCAAAGCTTTGATTCTGTGGTTGAATTCCTCGTTTTATAATCCAAACCCTCACGTTTATTGCACAAACCCTCATTTTTAGGGCCCAAACGCTCATTTTTATGCTGTAAATCATTTCACTGGAAAATGCCTCCTTTTTATGCTCCAAACGCCTCCTATAGGGCACGATGTCTGAATGTTAGGTCCCAAAGATTTGGTTAAGAGCCCAAAGCTTGGAGTCTAGGGTTGAAAGCCTGCTTTTTACTCTACAAACCCTCCTGTTTAGGGCACAAACCCTCCTTTTTGGTGCACAAGCCGTCGCTGTTAGGGTGCAAACACTCCTGTTAAGATTCCCAAGCTTCGAGTCCAGGGTTGAAATCCACATCTTTATGCTCCAAGCGACCATCTTTAGGCTTCAAATCCTAATTTTAATTCTGAAATCCCACTTTTTTACGCTCCAAACGCTACATTAAGGGCACAAAGTCTCCATTTTAGGTCACAACGCTTCCTTTTTAGAGTCCGGAACGTTGGTTCCAGGGTTGAAAGCCTCCCTGTTCTGCTTCAAAGCGTCATTTAGAAGGTACAAGCCCTCATTTTTACGGCGCAACGCCTCATTTTTTGGCCGCGAATCCTCCTTTTTAGGGGTCAATACGTCCTTTTTACTGTAAAATCCCTCACTTTTATGTTCCGGACATCTCATTTAGGGCACAAAGCCTTGTTTTGTGGTCCCAAAGCTTCCTCTTCAGAGTCCAAAGCTTTGATTCTGTGGTTGAATTCCTCGTTTTGTAATCCAAATCCTCACGTTTATTGTACAAACCCTCATTTTTAGGGCCCAAACGCTCATTTTTATGCTGTAAATCATTTCACTGGAAAATCCCTCCTTTTTATGCTCCAAACGCCTCCTATAGGGCACGATGTCTGAATGTTAGGTCCCAAAGATTTGGTTAAGAGCCCAAAGCTTGGAGTCTAGGGTTGAAAGCCTGCTTTTTACTCTACAAACCCTCCTGTTTAGGGCACAAACCCTCCTTTTTGGTGCACAAGCCCTCGCTGTTAGGGTGCAAACACTCCTGTTAAGATTCCCAAGCTTTGAGTCCAGGGTTGAAATCCACATCTTTATGCTCCAAGCGACCGTCTTTAGGCTTCAAATCCTAATTTTAATTCTGAAATCCCACTTTTTTACGCTCCAAACGCGACATTAAGGGCACAAAGTCTCCATTTTAGGTCACAACGCTTCCTTTTTAGAGTCCGGAACGTTGGTTCCAGGGTTGAAAGCCTCCCTGTTCTGCTTCAAAGCGTCATTTAGAAGGTACAAGCCCTCATTTTTAGGGCGCAACGCCTCATTTTTTGGCCGCGAATCCTCCTTTTTAGGGGTCAATACGTCCTTTTTACTGTAAAATCCCTCACTTTTATGTTCCGGACATCTCATTTAGGGCACAAAGCCTTGTTTTGTGGTCCCAAAGCTTCCTCTTCAGAGTCCAAAGCTTTGATTCTGTGGTTGAATTCCTCGTTTTGTAATCCAAACCCTCACGTTTATTGTACAAACCCTCATTTTTAGGGCCCAAACGCTCATTTTTATGCTGTAAATCATTTCACTGGAAAATGCCTCCTTTTTATGCTCCAAACGCCTCCTATAGGGCACGATGTCTGAATGTTAGGTCCCAAAGATTTGGTTAAGAGCCCAAAGCTTGGAGTCTAGGGTTGAAAGCCTGCTTTTTACTCTACAAACCCTCCTGTTTAGGGCACAAACCCTCCTTTTCGGTGCACAAGCCCTCGCTGTTAGGGTGCAAACACTCCTGTTAAGATTCCCAAGCTTCGAGTCCAGGGTTGAAATCCACATCTTTATGCTCCAAGCGACCGTCTTTAGGCTTCAAATCCTACTTTTAATTCTGAAATCCCACTTTTTTACGCTCCAAACGCTACATTAAGGGCACAAAGTCTCCATTTTAGGTCACAACGCTTCCTTTTTAGAGTCCGGAACGTTGGTTCCAGGGTTGAAAGCCTCCCTGTTCTGCTTCAAAGCGTCATTTAGAAGGTACAAGCCCTCATTTTTAGGGCGCAACGCCTCATTTTTTGGCCGCGAATCCTCCTTTTTAGGGGTCAATACGTCCTTTTTACTGTAAAATCCCTCACTTTTATGTTCCGGACATCTCATTTAGGGCACAAAGCCTTGTTTTGTGGTCCCAAAGCTTCCTCTTCAGAGTCCAAAGCTTTGATTCTGTGGTTGAATTCCTCGTTTTGTAATCCAAATCCTCACGTTTATTGTACAAACCCTCATTTTTAGGGCCCAAACGCTCATTTTTATGCTGTAAATCATTTCACTGGAAAATCCCTCCTTTTTATGCTCCAAACGCCTCCTATAGGGCACGATGTCTGAATGTTAGGTCCCAAAGATTTGGTTAAGAGCCCAAAGCTTGGAGTCTAGGGTTGAAAGCCTGCTTTTTACTCTACAAACCCTCCTGTTTAGGGCACAAACCCTCCTTTTTGGTGCACAAGCCCTCGCTGTTAGGGTGCAAACACTCCTGTTAAGATTCCCAAGCTTTGAGTCCAGGGTTGAAATCCACATCTTTATGCTCCAAGCGACCGTCTTTAGGCTTCAAATCCTAATTTTAATTCTGAAATCCCACTTTTTTACGCTCCAAACGCGACATTAAGGGCACAAAGTCTCCATTTTAGGTCACAACGCTTCCTTTTTAGAGTCCGGAACGTTGGTTCCAGGGTTGAAAGCCTCCCTGTTCTGCTTCAAAGCGTCATTTAGAAGGTACAAGCCCTCATTTTTAGGGCGCAACGCCTCATTTTTTGGCCGCGAATCCTCCTTTTTAGGGGTCAATACGTCCTTTTTACTGTAAAATCCCTCACTTTTATGTTCCGGACATCTCATTTAGGGCACAAAGCCTTGTTTTGTGGTCCCAAAGCTTCCTCTTCAGAGTCCAAAGCTTTGATTCTGTGGTTGAATTCCTCGTTTTGTAATCCAAACCCTCACGTTTATTGTACAAACCCTCATTTTTAGGGCCCAAACGCTCATTTTTATGCTGTAAATCATTTCACTGGAAAATGCCTCCTTTTTATGCTCCAAACGCCTCCTATAGGGCACGATGTCTGAATGTTAGGTCCCAAAGATTTGGTTAAGAGCCCAAAGCTTGGAGTCTAGGGTTGAAAGCCTGCTTTTTACTCTACAAACCCTCCTGTTTAGGGCACAAACCCTCCTTTTTGGTGCACAAGCCCTCGCTGTTAGGGTGCAAACACTCCTGTTAAGATTCCCAAGCTTCGAGTCCAGGGTTGAAATCCACATCTTTATGCTCCAAGCGACCGTCTTTAGGCTTCAAATCCTACTTTTAATTCTGAAATCCCACTTTTTGACGCTCCAAACGCTACATTAAGGGCACAAAGTCTCCATTTTAGGTCACAACGCTTCCTTTTTAGAGTCCGGAACGTTGGTTCCAGGGTTGAAAGCCTCCCTGTTCTGCTTCAAAGCGTCATTTAGAAGGTACAAGCCCTCATTTTTAGGGCGCAACGCCTCATTTTTTGGCCGCGAATCCTCCTTTTTAGGGGTCAATACGTCCTTTTTACTGTAAAATCCCTCACTTTTATGTTCCGGACATCTCATTTAGGGCACAAAGCCTTGTTTTGTGGTCCCAAAGCTTCCTCTTCAGAGTCCAAAGCTTTGATTCTGTGGTTGAATTCCTCGTTTTGTAATCCAAACCCTCACGTTTATTGTACAAACCCTCATTTTTAGGGCCCAAACGCTCATTTTTATGCTGTAACAATTTCACTGGAAAATCCCTCCTCTTAATGCTCCAAAAGCCTCCTTTAGGGCACGATGTCTGAATGTTAGGTCCCAAAGATTTGGTTAAGAGCCCAAAGCTTGGAGTCTAGGGTTCAAAGCCTGCTTTTTACTCTACAAACCCTCCTGTTTAGGGCACAAACCCTCCTTTTCGGTGCACAAGCCCTCGCTGTTAGGGTGCAAACACTCCTGTTAAGATTCCCAAGCTTCGAGTCCAGGGTTGAAATCCACATCTTTATGCTCCAAGCGACCGTCTTTAGGCTTCAAATCCTAATTTTAATTCTGAAATCCCACTTTTTTACGCTCCAAACGCTACATTAAGGGCACAAAGTCTCCATTTTAGGTCACAACGCTTCCTTTTTAGAGTCTGGAACGTTGGTTCCAGGGTTGAAAGCCTCCCTGTTCTGCTTCAAAGCGTCATTTAGAAGGTACAAGCCCTCATTTTTAGGGCGCAACGCCTCATTTTTTGGCCGCGAATCCTCCTTTTTAGGGGTCAATACGTCCTTTTTACTGTAAAATCCCTCACTTTTATGTTCCGGACATCTCATTTAGGGCACAAAGCCTTGTTTTGTGGTCCCAAAGCTTCCTCTTCAGAGTCCAAAGCTTTGATTCTGTGGTTGAATTCCTCGTTTTATAATCCAAACCCTCACGTTTATTGTACAAACCCTCATTTTTAGGGCCCAAACGCTCATTTTTATGCTGTAAATAATTTCACTGGAAAATGCCTCCTTTTTATGCTCCAAACGCCTCCTTTAGGGCACGATGTCTGAATGTTAGGTCCCAAAGATTTGGTTAAGAGCCCAAAGCTTGGAGTCTAGGGTTGAAAGCCTGCTTTTTACTCTACAAACCCTCCTGTTTAGGGCACAAACCCTCCTTTTTGGTGCACAAGCCCTCGCTGTTAGGGTGCAAACACTCCTGTTAAGATTCCCAAGCTTCGAGTCCAGGGTTGAAATCCACATCTTTATGCTCCAAGCGACCGTCTTTAGGCTTCAAATCCTAATTTTAATTCTGAAATCCCACTTTTTTACGCTCCAAACGCTACATTAAGGGCACAAAGTCTCCATTTTAGGTCACAACGCTTCCTTTTTAGAGTCCGGAACGTTGGTTCCAGGGTTGAAAGCCTCCCTGTTCTGCTTCAAAGCGTCATTTAGAAGGTACAAGCCCTCATTTTTAGGGCGCAACGCCTCATTTTTTGGCCGCGAATCCTCCTTTTTAGGGGTCAATACGTCCTTTTTACTGTAAAATCCCTCACTTTTATGTTCCGGACATCTCATTTAGGGCACAAAGCCTTGTTTTGTGGTCCCAAAGCTTCCTCTTCAGAGTCCAAAGCTTTGATTCTGTGGTTGAATTCCTCGTTTTGTAATCCAAATCCTCACGTTTATTGTACAAACCCTCATTTTTAGGGCCCAAACACTCATTTTTATGCTGTAAATAATTTCACTGGAAAATGCCTCCTTTTTATTCTCCAAACGCCTCCTTTAGGGCACGATGTCTGAATGTTAGGTCCCAAAGATTTGGTTAAGAGCCCAAAGCTTGGAGTCTAGGGTTCAAAGCCTGCTTTTTACTCTACAAACCCTCCTGTTTAGGGCACAAACCCTCCTTTTTGGTGCACAAGCCCTCGCTGTTAGGGTGCAAACACTCCTGTTAAGATTCCCAAGCTTCGAGTCCAGGGTTGAAATCCACATCTTTATGCTCCAAGCGACCGTCTTTAGGCTTCAAATCCTACTTTTAATTCTGAAATCCCACTTTTTTACGCTCCAAACGCTACATTAAGGGCACAAAGTCTCCATTTTAGGTCACAACGCTTCCTTTTTAGAGTCTGGAACGTTGGTTCCAGGGTTGAAAGCCTCCCTGTTCTGCTTCAAAGCGTCATTTAGAAGGTACAAGCCCTCATTTTTAGGGCGCAACGCCTCATTTTTTGGCCGCGAATCCTCCTTTTTAGGGGTCAATACGTCCTTTTTACTGTAAAATCCCTCACTTTTATGTTCCGGACATCTCATTTAGGGCACAAAGCCTTGTTTTGTGGTCCCAAAGCTTCCTCTTCAGAGTCCAAAGCTTTGATTCTGTGGTTGAATTCCTCGTTTTGTAATCCAAACCCTCACGTTTATTGTACAAACCCTCATTTTTAGGGCCCAAACGCTCATTTTTATGCTGTAAATCATTTCACTGGAAAATGCCTCCTTTTTATGCTCCAAACGCCTCCTATAGGGCACGATGTCTGAATGTTAGGTCCCAAAGATTTGGTTAAGAGCCCAAAGCTTGGAGTCTAGGGTTGAAAGCCTGCTTTTTACTCTACAAACCCTCCTGTTTAGGGCACAAACCCTCCTTTTTGGTGCACAAGCCCTCGCTGTTAGGGTGCAAACACTCCTGTTAAGATTCCCAAGCTTCGAGTCCAGGGTTGAAATCCACATCTTTATGCTCCAAGCGACCGTCTTTAGGCTTCAAATCCTAATTTTAATTCTGAAATCCCACTTTTTTACGCTCCAAACGCTACATTAAGGGCACAAAGTCTCCATTTTAGGTCACAACGCTTCCTTTTTAGAGTCCGGAACGTTGGTTCCAGGGTTGAAAGCCTCCCTGTTCTGCTTCAAAGCGTCATTTAGAAGGTACAAGCCCTCATTTTTAGGGCGCAACGCCTCATTTTTTGGCCGCGAATCCTCCTTTTTAGGGGTCAATACGTCCTTTTTACTGTAAAATCCCTCACTTTTATGTTCCGGACATCTCATTTAGGGCACAAAGCCTTGTTTTGTGGTCCCAAAGCTTCCTCTTCAGAGTCCAAAGCTTTGATTCTGTGGTTGAATTCCTCGTTTTGTAATCCAAATCCTCACGTTTATTGTACAAACCCTCATTTTTAGGGCCCAAACACTCATTTTTATGCTGTAAATAATTTCACTGGAAAATGCCTCCTTTTTATTCTCCAAACGCCTCCTTTAGGGCACGATGTCTGAATGTTAGGTCCCAAAGATTTGGTTAAGAGCCCAAAGCTTGGAGTCTAGGGTTCAAAGCCTGCTTTTTACTCTACAAACCCTCCTGTTTAGGGCACAAACCCTCCTTTTCGGTGCACAAGCCCTCGCTGTTAGGGTGCAAACACTCCTGTTAAGATTCCCAAGCTTCGAGTCCAGGGTTGAAATCCACATCTTTATGCTCCAAGCGACCGTCTTTAGGCTTCAAATCCTACTTTTAATTCTGAAATCCCACTTTTTTACGCTCCAAACGCTACATTAAGGGCACAAAGTCTCCATTTTAGGTCACAACGCTTCCTTTTTAGAGTCTGGAACGTTGGTTCCAGGGTTGAAAGCCTCCCTGTTCTGCTTCAAAGCGTCATTTAGAAGGTACAAGCCCTCATTTTTAGGGCGCAACGCCTCATTTTTTGGCCGCGAATCCTCCTTTTTAGGGGTCAATACGTCCTTTTTACTGTAAAATCCCTCACTTTTATGTTCCGGACATCTCATTTAGGGCACAAAGCCTTGTTTTGTGGTCCCAAAGCTTCCTCTTCAGAGTCCAAAGCTTTGATTCTGTGGTTGAATTCCTCGTTTTGTAATCCAAACCCTCACGTTTATTGTACAAACCCTCATTTTTAGGGCCCAAACGCTCATTTTTATGCTGTAAATCATTTCACTGGAAAATGCCTCCTTTTTATGCTCCAAACGCCTCCTATAGGGCACGATGTCTGAATGTTAGGTCCCAAAGATTTGGTTAAGAGCCCAAAGCTTGGAGTCTAGGGTTGAAAGCCTGCTTTTTACTCTACAAACCCTCCTGTTTAGGGCACAAACCCTCCTTTTTGGTGCACAAGCCCTCGCTGTTAGGGTGCAAACACTCCTGTTAAGATTCCCAAGCTTCGAGTCCAGGGTTGAAATCCACATCTTTATGCTCCAAGCGACCGTCTTTAGGCTTCAAATCCTAATTTTAATTCTGAAATCCCACTTTTTTACGCTCCAAACGCTACATTAAGGGCACAAAGTCTCCATTTTAGGTCACAACGCTTCCTTTTTAGAGTCCGGAACGTTGGTTCCAGGGTTGAAAGCCTCCCTGTTCTGCTTCAAAGCGTCATTTAGAAGGTACAAGCCCTCATTTTTAGGGCGCAACGCCTCATTTTTTGGCCGCGAATCCTCCTTTTTAGGGGTCAATACGTCCTTTTTACTGTAAAATCCCTCACTTTTATGTTCCGGACATCTCATTTAGGGCACAAAGCCTTGTTTTGTGGTCCCAAAGCTTCCTCTTCAGAGTCCAAAGCTTTGATTCTGTGGTTGAATTCCTCGTTTTGTAATCCAAATCCTCACGTTTATTGTACAAACCCTCATTTTTAGGGCCCAAACACTCATTTTTATGCTGTAAATAATTTCACTGGAAAATGCCTCCTTTTTATGCTCCAAACGCCTCCTTTAGGGCACGATGTCTGAATGTTAGGTCCCAAAGATTTGGTTAAGAGCCCAAAGCTTGGAGTCTAGGGTTCAAAGCCTGCTTTTTACTCTACAAACCCTCCTGTTTAGGGCACAAACCCTCCTTTTCGGTGCACAAGCCCTCGCTGTTAGGGTGCAAACACTCCTGTTAAGATTCCCAAGCTTCGAGTCCAGGGTTGAAATCCACATCTTTATGCTCCAAGCGACCGTCTTTAGGCTTCAAATCCTAATTTTAATTCTGAAATCCCACTTTTTTACGCTCCAAACGCTACATTAAGGGCACAAAGTCTCCATTTTAGGTCACAACGCTTCCTTTTTAGAGTCCGGAACGTTGGTTCCAGGGTTGAAAGCCTCCCTGTTCTGCTTCAAAGCGTCATTTAGAAGGTACAAGCCCTCATTTTTAGGGCGCAACGCCTCATTTTTTGGCCGCGAATCCTCCTTTTTAGGGGTCAATACGTCCTTTTTACTGTAAAATCCCTCACTTTTATGTTCCGGACATCTCATTTAGGGCACAAAGCCTTGTTTTGTGGTCCCAAAGCTTCCTCTTCAGAGTCCAAAGCTTTGATTCTGTGGTTGAATTCCTCGTTTTGTAATCCAAACCCTCACGTTTATTGTACAAACCCTCATTTTTAGGGCCCAAACGCTCATTTTTATGCTGCAAATCATTTCACTGGAAAATGCCTCCTTTTTATGCTCCAAAAGCCTCCTTTAGGGCACGATGTCTGAATGTTAGGTCCCAAAGATTTGGTTAAGAGCCCAAAGCTTGGAGTCTAGGGTTGAAAGCCTGCTTTTTACTCTACAAACCCTCCTGTTTAGGGCACAAACCCTCCTTTTCGGTGCACAAGCCCTCGCTGTTAGGGTGCAAACACTCACGTTAAGATTCCCAAGCTTCGAGTCCAGGGTTGAAATCCACATCTTTATGCTCCAAGCGACCGTCTTTAGGCTTCAAATCCTAATTTTAATTCTGAAATCCCACTTTTTTACGCTCCAAACGCTACATTAAGGGCACAAAGTCTCCATTTTAGGTCACAACGCTTCCTTTTTAGAGTCCGGAACGTTGGTTCCAGGGTTGAAAGCCTCCCTGTTCTGCTTCAAAGCGTCATTTAGAAGGTACAAGCCCTCATTTTTAGGGCGCAACGCCTCATTTTTTGGCCGCGAATCCTCCTTTTTAGGGGTCAATACGTCCTTTTTACTGTAAAATCCCTCACTTTTATGTTCCGGACATCTCATTTAGGGCACAAAGCCTTGTTTTGTGGTCCCAAAGCTTCCTCTTCAGAGTCCAAAGCTTTGATTCTGTGGTTGAATTCCTCGTTTTGTAATCCAAACCCTCACGTTTATTGTACAAACCCTCATTTTTAGGGCCCAAACGCTCATTTTTATGCTGTAAATCATTTCACTGGAAAATGCCTCCTTTTTATGCTCCAAACGCCTCCTTTAGGGCACGATGTCTGAATGTTAGGTCCCAAAGATTTGGTTAAGAGCCCAAAGCTTGGAGTCTAGGGTTGAAAGCCTGCTTTTTACTCTACAAACCCTCCTGTTTAGGGCACAAACCCTCCTTTTTGGTGCACAAGCCCTCGCTGTTAGGGTGCAAACACTCCTGTTAAGATTCCCAAGCTTCGAGTCCAGGGTTGAAATCCACATCTTTATGCTCCAAGCGACCGTCTTTAGGCTTCAAATCCTAATTTTAATTCTGAAATCCCACTTTTTTACGCTCCAAACGCTACATTAAGGGCACAAAGTCTCCATTTTAGGTCACAACGCTTCCTTTTTAGAGTCCGGAACGTTGGTTCCAGGGTTGAAAGCCTCCCTGTTCTGCTTCAAAGCGTCATTTAGAAGGTACAAGCCCTCATTTTTAGGGCGCAACGCCTCATTTTTTGGCCGCGAATCCTCCTTTTTAGGGGTCAATACGTCCTTTTTACTGTAAAATCCCTCACTTTTGTGTTCCGGACATCTCATTTAGGGCACAAAGCCTTGTTTTGTGGTCCCAAAGCTTCCTCTTCAGAGTCCAAAGCTTTGATTCTGTGGTTGAATTCCTCGTTTTATAATCCGAACCCTCACGTTTATTGCACAAACCCTCATTTTTAGGGCCCAAACGCTCATTTTTATGCTGTAAATCATTTCACTGGAAAATGCCTCCTTTTTATGCTCCAAACGCCTCCTATAGGGCACGATGTCTGAATGTTAGGTCCCAAAGATTTGGTTAAGAGTCCAAAGCTGTGAGTCTAGGGTTGAAAGCCTGCTTTTTACTCTACAAACCCTCCTGTTTAGGGCACAAACCCTCCTTTTTGGTGCACAAGCCCTCGCTGTTAGGGTGCAAACACTCACGTTAAGATTCCCAAGCTTCGAGTCCAGGGTTGAAATCCACATCTTTATGCTCCAAGCGACCGTCTTTAGGCTTCAAATCCTAATTTTAATTCTGAAATCCCACTTTTTTACGCTCCAAACGCTACATTAAGGGCACAAAGTCTCCATTTTAGGTCACAACGCTTCCTTTTTAGAGTCCGGAACGTTGGTTCCAGGGTTGAAAGCCTCCCTGTTCTGCTTCAAAGCATCATTTAGAAGGTACAAGCCCTCATTTTTAGGGCACAACGCCTCATTTTTTGGCCGCGAATCCTCCTTTTTAGGGGTCAATACGTCCTTTTTACTGTAAAATCCCTCACTTTTATGTTCCGGACATCTCATTTAGGGCACAAAGCCTTGTTTTGTGGTCCCAAAGCTTCCTCTTCAGAGTCCAAAGCTTTGATTCTGTGGTTGAATTCCTCGTTTTGTAATCCAAATCCTCACGTTTATTGTACAAACCCTCATTTTTAGGGCCCAAACGCTCATTTTTATGCTGTAAATAATTTCACTGGAAAATGCCTCCTTTTTATGCTCCAAACGCCTCCTTTAGGGCACGATGTCTGAATGTTAGGTCCCAAAGATTTGGTTAAGAGCCCAAAGCTGTGAGTCTAGGGTTCAAAGCCTGCTTTTTACTCTACAAACCCTCCTGTTTAGGGCACAAACCCTCCTTTTTGGTGCACAAGCCGTCGCTGTTAGGGTGCAAACACTCCTGTTAAGATTCCCAAGCTTCGAGTCCAGGGTTGAAATCCACATCTTTATGCTCCAAGCGACCGTCTTTAGGCTTCAAATCCTAATTTTAATTCTGAAATCCCACTTTTTTACGCTCCAAACGCTACATTAAGGGCACAAAGTCTCCATTTTAGGTCACAACGCTTCCTTTTTAGAGTCCGGAACGTTGGTTCCAGGGTTGAAAGCCTCCCTGTTCTGCTTCAAAGCGTCATTTAGAAGGTACAAGCCCTCATTTTTACGGCGCAACGCCTCATTTTTTGGCCGCGAATCCTCCTTTTTAGGGGTCAATACGTCCTTTTTACTGTAAAATCCCTCACTTTTATGTTCCGGACATCTCATTTAGGGCACAAAGCCTTGTTTTGTGGTCCCAAAGCTTCCTCTTCAGAGTCCAAAGCTTTGATTCTGTGGTTGAATTCCTCGTTTTGTAATCCAAATCCTCACGTTTATTGTACAAACCCTCATTTTTAGGGCCCAAACGCTCATTTTTATGCTGTAAATCATTTCACTGGAAAATGCCTCCTTTTTATGCTCCAAACGCCTCCTTTAGGGCACGATGTCTGAATGTTAGGTCCCAAAGATTTGGTTAAGAGCCCAAAGCTTGGAGTCTAGGGTTCAAAGCCTGCTTTTTACTCTACAAACCCTCCTGTTTAGGGCACAAACCCTCCTTTTCGGTGCACAAGCCCTCGCTGTTAGGGTGCAAACACTCCTGTTAAGATTCCCAAGCTTCGAGTCCAGGGTTGAAATCCACATCTTTATGCTCCAAGCGACCGTCTTTAGGCTTCAAATCCTACTTTTAATTCTGAAATCCCACTTTTTTACGCTCCAAACGCTACATTAAGGGCACAAAGTCTCCATTTTAGGTCACAACGCTTCCTTTTTAGAGTCCGGAACGTTGGTTCCAGGGTTGAAAGCCTCCCTGTTCTGCTTCAAAGCGTCATTTAGAAGGTACAAGCCCTCATTTTTAGGGTGCAACGCCTCATTTTTTGGCCGCGAATCCTCCTTTTTAGGGGTCAATACGTCCTTTTTACTGTAAAATCCCTCACTTTTATGTTCCGGACATCTCATTTAGGGCACAAAGCCTTGTTTTGTGGTCCCAAAGCTTCCTCTTCAGAGTCCAAAGCTTTGATTCTGTGGTTGAATTCCTCGTTTTATAATCCAAACCCTCACGTTTATTGCACAAACCCTCATTTTTAGGGCCCAAACGCTCATTTTTATGCTGTAAATCATTTCACTGGAAAATGCCTCCTTTTTATGCTCCAAACGCCTCCTATAGGGCACGATGTCTGAATGTTAGGTCCCAAAGATTTGGTTAAGAGCCCAAAGCTTGGAGTCTAGGGTTGAAAGCCTGCTTTTTACTCTACAAACCCTCCTGTTTAGGGCACAAACCCTCCTTTTTGGTGCACAAGCCGTCGCTGTTAGGGTGCAAACACTCCTGTTAAGATTCCCAAGCTTCGAGTCCAGGGTTGAAATCCACATCTTTATGCTCCAAGCGACCATCTTTAGGCTTCAAATCCTAATTTTAATTCTGAAATCCCACTTTTTTACGCTCCAAACGCTACATTAAGGGCACAAAGTCTCCATTTTAGGTCACAACGCTTCCTTTTTAGAGTCCGGAACGTTGGTTCCAGGGTTGAAAGCCTCCCTGTTCTGCTTCAAAGCGTCATTTAGAAGGTACAAGCCCTCATTTTTAGGGCGCAACGCCTCATTTTTTGGCCGCGAATCCTCCTTTTTAGGGGTCAATACGTCCTTTTTACTGTAAAATCCCTCACTTTTATGTTCCGGACATCTCATTTAGGGCACAAAGCCTTGTTTTGTGGTCCCAAAGCTTCCTCTTCAGAGTCCAAAGCTTTGATTCTGTGGTTGAATTCCTCGTTTTGTAATCCAAACCCTCACGTTTATTGTACAAACCCTCATTTTTAGGGCCCAAACGCTCATTTTTATGCTGTAAATCATTTCACTGGAAAATGCCTCCTTTTTATGCTCCAAACGCCTCCTATAGGGCACGATGTCTGAATGTTAGGTCCCAAAGATTTGGTTAAGAGCCCAAAGCTTGGAGTCTAGGGTTGAAAGCCTGCTTTTTACTCTACAAACCCTCCTGTTTAGGGCACAAACCCTCCTTTTCGGTGCACAAGCCCTCGCTGTTAGGGTGCAAACACTCCTGTTAAGATTCCCAAGCTTCGAGTCCAGGGTTGAAATCCACATCTTTATGCTCCAAGCGACCGTCTTTAGGCTTCAAATCCTACTTTTAATTCTGAAATCCCACTTTTTTACGCTCCAAACGCTACATTAAGGGCACAAAGTCTCCATTTTAGGTCACAACGCTTCCTTTTTAGAGTCCGGAACGTTGGTTCCAGGGTTGAAAGCCTCCCTGTTCTGCTTCAAAGCGTCATTTAGAAGGTACAAGCCCTCATTTTTAGGGTGCAACGCCTCATTTTTTGGCCGCGAATCCTCCTTTTTAGGGGTCAATACGTCCTTTTTACTGTAAAATCCCTCACTTTTATGTTCCGGACATCTCATTTAGGGCACAAAGCCTTGTTTTGTGGTCCCAAAGCTTCCTCTTCAGAGTCCAAAGCTTTGATTCTGTGGTTGAATTCCTCGTTTTGTAATCCAAATCCTCACGTTTATTGTACAAACCCTCATTTTTAGGGCCCAAACGCTCATTTTTATGCTGTAAATCATTTCACTGGAAAATCCCTCCTTTTTATGCTCCAAACGCCTCCTATAGGGCACGATGTCTGAATGTTAGGTCCCAAAGATTTGGTTAAGAGCCCAAAGCTTGGAGTCTAGGGTTGAAAGCCTGCTTTTTACTCTACAAACCCTCCTGTTTAGGGCACAAACCCTCCTTTTTGGTGCACAAGCCCTCGCTGTTAGGGTGCAAACACTCCTGTTAAGATTCCCAAGCTTTGAGTCCAGGGTTGAAATCCACATCTTTATGCTCCAAGCGACCGTCTTTAGGCTTCAAATCCTAATTTTAATTCTGAAATCCCACTTTTTTACGCTCCAAACGCGACATTAAGGGCACAAAGTCTCCATTTTAGGTCACAACGCTTCCTTTTTAGAGTCCGGAACGTTGGTTCCAGGGTTGAAAGCCTCCCTGTTCTGCTTCAAAGCGTCATTTAGAAGGTACAAGCCCTCATTTTTAGGGCGCAACGCCTCATTTTTTGGCCGCGAATCCTCCTTTTTAGGGGTCAATACGTCCTTTTTACTGTAAAATCCCTCACTTTTATGTTCCGGACATCTCATTTAGGGCACAAAGCCTTGTTTTGTGGTCCCAAAGCTTCCTCTTCAGAGTCCAAAGCTTTGATTCTGTGGTTGAATTCCTCGTTTTGTAATCCAAACCCTCACGTTTATTGTACAAACCCTCATTTTTAGGGCCCAAACGCTCATTTTTATGCTGTAAATCATTTCACTGGAAAATGCCTCCTTTTTATGCTCCAAACGCCTCCTATAGGGCACGATGTCTGAATGTTAGGTCCCAAAGATTTGGTTAAGAGCCCAAAGCTTGGAGTCTAGGGTTGAAAGCCTGCTTTTTACTCTACAAACCCTCCTGTTTAGGGCACAAACCCTCCTTTTTGGTGCACAAGCCCTCGCTGTTAGGGTGCAAACACTCCTGTTAAGATTCCCAAGCTTCGAGTCCAGGGTTGAAATCCACATCTTTATGCTCCAAGCGACCGTCTTTAGGCTTCAAATCCTAATTTTAATTCTGAAATCCCACTTTTTTACGCTCCAAACGCTACATTAAGGGCACAAAGTCTCCATTTTAGGTCACAACGCTTCCTTTTTAGAGTCCGGAACGTTGGTTCCAGGGTTGAAAGCCTCCCTGTTCTGCTTCAAAGCGTCATTTAGAAGGTACAAGCCCTCATTTTTAGGGTGCAACGCCTCATTTTTTGGCCGCGAATCCTCCTTTTTAGGGGTCAATACGTCCTTTTTACTGTAAAATCCCTCACTTTTATGTTCCGGACATCTCATTTAGGGCACAAAGCCTTGTTTTGTGGTCCCAAAGCTTCCTCTTCAGAGTCCAAAGCTTTGATTCTGTGGTTGAATTCCTCGTTTTATAATCCAAACCCTCACGTTTATTGTACAAACCCTCATTTTTAGGGCCCAAACGCTCATTTTTATGCTGTAAATCATTTCACTGGAAAATGCCTCCTTTTTATGCTCCAAACGCCTCCTATAGGGCACGATGTCTGAATGTTAGGTCCCAAAGATTTGGTTAAGAGCCCAAAGCTTGGAGTCTAGGGTTCAAAGCCTGCTTTTTACTCTACAAACCCTCCTGTTTAGGGCACAAACCCTCCTTTTTGGTGCACAAGCCCTCGCTGTTAGGGTGCAAACACTCCTGTTAAGATTCCCAAGCTTCGAGTCCAGGGTTGAAATCCACATCTTTATGCTCCAAGCGACCGTCTTTAGGCTTCAAATCCTACTTTTAATTCTGAAATCCCACTTTTTTACGCTCCAAACGCTACATTAAGGGCACAAAGTCTCCATTTTAGGTCACAACGCTTCCTTTTTAGAGTCCGGAACGTTGGTTCCAGGGTTGAAAGCCTCCCTGTTCTGCTTCAAAGCGTCATTTAGAAGGTACAAGCCCTCATTTTTAGGGCGCAACGCCTCATTTTTTGGCCGCGAATCCTCCTTTTTAGGGGTCAATACGTCCTTTTTACTGTAAAATCCCTCACTTTTATGTTCCGGACATCTCATTTAGGGCACAAAGCCTTGTTTTGTGGTCCCAAAGCTTCCTCTTCAGAGTCCAAAGCTTTGATTCTGTGGTTGAATTCCTCGTTTTATAATCCAAACCCTCACGTTTATTGCACAAACCCTCATTTTTAGGGCCCAAACGCTCATTTTTATGCTGTAAATCATTTCACTGGAAAATGCCTCCTTTTTATGCTCCAAACGCCTCCTATAGGGCACGATGTCTGAATGTTAGGTCCCAAAGATTTGGTTAAGAGCCCAAAGCTTGGAGTCTAGGGTTGAAAGCCTGCTTTTTACTCTACAAACCCTCCTGTTTAGGGCACAAACCCTCCTTTTTGGTGCACAAGCCCTCGCTGTTAGGGTGCAAACACTGTTAGGGTGCAAACGCTGTTAGGGTGCAAACGCTGTTAGCAGTGCAAACACTGCTTCCTTTATTTTGGAGATGATTCCCAATAAGGTAACTTAAGGCACAACTCCAGGTTAACCTTCTAATAAGTGAACTCATTAAATGTACCTGTAAAATTTCCTGGATTGTTGATTGTAATTGATTGGCAATGATTTATTCCACACTCAGCAGGTATGATTCCACAAATTATATAATAATGTAAGCAGATTACAAATAATAACTAGCCAACAATGCCTACAACCATTGAAAGTGCTAAAAGTAACATAGGTCTCCTGTTGTCCAGGATCAATGCTCTGTAAAACACATATATACATGACAAAACAATGATGGTTAGAAAGAAGGGACAATCCACCTGGTATTGATGCGGTATTCTTTCCCATGGGCATCAGTAGCCACCCATGAACAAATATTGATGGGAGTTTTTAGGGTTAGGGGTACTTGCCCCACAGTGGGCAAGTCTACTAGAACAGGTTGTCCAGGATAATGGAGCGGGTTTGCAGGGTCTTTAGTCTCTTTTTTCCTGGCGAGTATGGAGAGAGGCTTAGGACAGAACGTGGTAAGTCGTGGGCACCCATTAATTCCCCACCGGCTGTTTATCTTCATTACTGCGTCTGACACCCGTTGTGGCCATCCTGGTTCGAGGGGGTTTAGGGCCTGCTTTAACAGTCCATTGGTGCGTTCCACAATTCCATTTGCTTGGGGATAGTATGGAGTATGGAAAATCCACTGAATTCCTTCATCTTGAGCCCACTCCTGAACATCTCTGTCTGGGTCTGTACCACTGCAGCAGCATCAGAGCCACCAATCAGAACATCGTCAATATATTGATATATCCTGACCCCTTCCCTTGGAGGGATTTGAGCAAGCTCCTGTGCTAGTGCATAATGAGCGATGGTCGGCGAATGGCAGTATCCCTGGGGGAGACGTGTAAAAGTAAATTGCACGCCTTCCCATGTAAAGGCAAAGCGATCTCTGTCTGCCTCCTGTATGGGGACCATAAAGAACATATCTTTCACATCAATAGTTGCTAAGATCTGGTGGGCTTGTTCCTGTATGGTTGCAATCAGTTCAGCTATGTTAGGTACTGCAGCTGTTAGAGGACCTGTATTGGCATTTAATCGCCGATAGTCAATTGTCAGACGCCACTTTCCGTTAGGTTTACGGACTGGCCACACTGGGGAATTATAGGGTGAGTGAGTTGGAACGATTATCCCTTGCTCCCGCAGCTCTGCTATTACCGGAGTGATCCCCTCCCTTGCACCTAACGGTAAGGCGTAAGGTTTCACATTAACAGTTTTAGAAGGAGGAAGCGCAGGCGCTTGCTGTAGAAGTCTTATAGAGGCAGTTGGGGACCCAAATTTCCATTCCCTTCCTTTTGAATCCACCCAGGCTTGTCCCTTCAATAGGTCAAGTCCCAGGATATTTGTGGGGAAATTTCCCAGGATCATCATAGCCTCTGTTGCAGTTTCATTCCCAGGTAACCAGCATTTCACCCGAGCAGTCGGCTGTGGCTTAGAGTCCCCGAAAACATCTGTAACCCAGATCTGCTTTTTGTCAGCAATTATGCCATTCCGCTTGGCAACCTCAGTTTGGAGTGCTGAAATCTGAGCACCCGTATCTACTAGAAACGTAACTGGAGTTTTAAAGGGACCGAGCGGAAAGGTAATCAACAAGTCTCCTTTAGTATTCTCTGTGAGCCTCCTTAAGTGGACCCACCCGCCATCCCCCGGCTCACTTACTGGGGATGGCGCATCCAGTTTCCCGACCCTAAATCAATCAAGTCTTCTTCAGGGGCAGTTGGTGTTTGAGAAGCAATTACCACCATCTCGTTAGTTTCCAGCTCTGTCCCTCCCTTTGCTCGAAAGGTTCGCTCGGTTGGGGGGGGCAGCTTTCTTTTGTCTTTCCAGGCTCGAATGAGCTTTTCTAAAACTGTAGTACGCATACCATCCATTAACTCTCGGGGAATCCCCTGTCCAATTCCCTCAGTCCACAAAAGGTTTCTCTTTGCTCTTAAAACTTGCGGAGGGGAAGGAGGCGGATTTTCCTGCTGTTCCACTCTGCGTACCGAGGGCTTAGGTTTACCCGTTCCCCTGGTAAGGCCCATTCTCCGGCCATAATTTATTAAGTCCTGAGCTATCTCTCCCCAGGTCATGGCTTCTCCCCCCTCGCGGGGCTAATGCATTCCGCAAACGATCTTGTAATTGTACTGCATGTGATTTCAAAGAGTCCGGCAAACCCCGAATCAGGGGAGTCATTTGATCAGGGTTAGCAATTAATAGCATTGGGGAAGGCTGCTGCGGAACCAAACGCCTGTCATGCATTAATTGGAGACAAGCAGCCTTCTGCAGACTTTCAGTCAAATGATTTACGGTTGGGGTCTCAATACATACTGGATCCCCCCTTTCCAAGGGGTCCAGACCCCCAGCCCAATAAGCAGCTCGTTGAGTTAACGACCATGGCTCTCTCTGGTCATCAGTAACTAAGAAAACCCCTGGCCCCCAGTATCCCTGGGCCTCATCTTCTGATAACAAAATTCGGTCGCCACCAGTCAAAGACACCCTCCACACGTATTCAGTCTCAGTTTCCTGAGCTTGTCTGGTATATTTCTCCTGAATTTTTGCAAGCTCAGTCGCTGGATATGGTGTAGTTCGAATGGTGACCTGTGGAGCTCTTCCACCCTGACCCTCGGTGGTCTCCGTTTTAATTAATGGTCTTAAATTTGCCCCCTCATTTTCGGGGTAAAAAATTTCTCGGCTTATCTCTAAATCCTTTGTTGGATACAAGGGTCTGGCTGCTGCTTTTGCCAGACTCATAACTCCCTGTTCACTATCCGGAACAGAGCCGAAATCTGTCCGGTTGCAGGTTTCTTGTTCATTCCTCTCTTTTTCGGACCGTGAGATTTTTTCTCGGTCCAAGGCATCTAACAGAGCCATGTGAAATCGCTGAGAGGTGTTACGCTCATCAGCTAATTGGCTTTTCAGAACTTCAGTTTGCTCTTGCCAGAGTTTAGCTTTTTGTTCAGTAACTTTACGTTCCTCAACCAATTGATCCTGGAGAGCTTTTACCAGATCTTGTAAGGATTTGATCATTTCCCCTTCTAATTGTTTCTTAACATGTTTATCTTTTTGGGCTGCAGTCAGTGCTGCCCCTAATACAGCGCACACTACAGCTTTTCCTTTGCCTGGTCGCGACCCTTGCACCCCCGCAAGTGCACTGATATAGCTTGCCACTGCTTCTGGATTATGCCAATTATCGTGGGCCCAAACCTCTACTAAATGAGGAGGACAAGCCTTATACTCCTTCAATTTCTCAAAAATAGGGGAGCAGTCAAGCACCGACATTTCCTGGCCAGTCATGGCTTGCCACTGCTCGAACCTCTCCTGGCTTAGAGCTGAGAGGTCACTTCCCGATTCTCCCTGTCCTTATCGGATAGAGAATCGGTATCCCTCCGACCCTTTCCCAGCGTATAGCTGAGGGGCCAATTCCCAGTTCTCCCTGTCCGAGTTGGTCGGATAGAGAACCAGTATCTCATAAGACTTTCCGACACCGAAGGGGATCCTGCCGACTACGCCAATTTTAATGTCACGTCCCGCTCAGACGAGGGGGACAAGTGACTCAGATTCGCAAATCCCCAATGGAGCGGACAACAAGTCTCCAAGTCTAAACATTTATTAACTACTCACAATGTACTAATTGAACACACGATAGTTGGCTAAGTATATAGCAAGTTGTGGCAAGCAATATAATATGCCTTGCATTGCTTAATAGGAAAGGGAAAAGAGGGAGATAGAGGGAATGGGGAAACACAGATCACCGGTCTGGGTTTCTGCGCTGATCCCGCTGCCGAGGGTTCCGGGAGGCACAGGAGACATCCGTCTTTTTCGCTGACATCCGTCTTCTTCGCTTCACTGCACTCTCTCTCCTCGGGGCGCGCCCCCCCCCCCCCCTTCCCTTCTTGATTTATACCCACTTTCCTTGGGTCCATCCCCTAGGTCGACCCCCATACCTACGTATCCCATGTACGGGGAGGGGTGAGGTGTTTCATGGGATGATGTAATTAGCATGATCATGTTAGCCCTCGTTAGCATATTGAGGGGTGTTAACTTTAATATGCATTTCGTGGATAATGAAGCAAAGGTCATTCACCGGACAGATGGCCCTTGAAGTTTTGGCCAGGTGCACCAGAGCAGAGCCGTCCTGTCTTCACAGGGCTCCCTCCTCCAGTCCCATCTTGTGTTATTCGGGCAGCCTTATCAGCTTCGACCTCCACAGAATGCACCCTGTGACTCATAGTTTTGTCTTGCGAGTGTTTGAGGCATTTCTTTGATCAGCCTCAACTCTTGCTTTCTCAGGCTGTTTTTCTTAGTTTCTCACAGGCCTGGTTTCTCGTCTCTCACATCCCACCCCGTGACTCAAACACTCCAAGTTCTTCTTTGACCATTGTGATCCCAAAAGGTATAGGGAAAAGGAAGACAGAAGGTGAGAGAGCATATAGCTAATTGCTGCAAGGCATACCATTAAAAGCAAAAATTTACATAATATCACAATACTAATATTTACAAGCCATCTTCCCCACCCCGTGAGTCCTGAGGATCCCAGTGATGTGATCCATGACCCAGGGTTCCATCCATCAAACTAGTCCATCAGTCAATAAAAAGGTTCTCACTTCCCATTGTTGATCATCTTCATCATGGCACGGTCTCCTCTATAGAGGTGGTGGCATTGTGGATGATGATATAGTATTCTCCCTCAGTTAGATTCAGCACACTGCACAGTCCATGTTCCTTCAGCAATGCTAGCCAGATTCTGCAACGTCATCTTAGATGCTTGTTGGGTCTGCACCTTTAATTCCTTAAAGGCATATCTTGTTAGTACATATAATTGCTAAGTTAAATTTTCTAAAACTATTTGAGGTTACACAATGACATTATCAGGTCTATAAGGATTTAAATGGGAATACAATTTAATATTCAGGTACAATTCATTAATGCTTAATTTGTGGGATCAGACCCCTTCAACTAGTCTTTGATGACTGCATCTTGCTGTTGATGGATGTGGTGTTGTAAGGACCACATACAGTTATATGAGCTAGCACTGTGATCTGTTTGGTATTTGCAAGCACCAGTTTGCAGTCACAGGTGGCTCACAGGCTTCCTTTATTTTGGAGATGATTCCCAATAAGGTAACTTAAGGCACAACTCCAGGTTAACCTTCTAATAAGTGAACTCATTAAATGTACCTGTAAAATTTCCTGGATTGTTGATTGTAATTGATTGGCAATGATTTATTCCACACTCAGCAGGTATGATTCCACAAATTATATAATAATGTAAGCAGATTACAAATAATAACTAGCCAACAATGCCTACAACCATTGAAAGTGCTAAAAGTAACATAGGTCTCCTGTTGTCCAGGATCAATGCTCTGTAAAACACATATATACATGACAAAACAATGATGGTTAGAAAGAAGGGACAATCCACCTGGTATTGATGCGGTATTCTTTCCCATGGGCATCAGTAGCCACCCATGAACAAATATTGATGGGAGTTTTTAGGGTTAGGGGTACTTGCCCCACAGTGGGCAAGTCTACTAGAACAGGTTGTCCAGGATAATGGAGCGGGTTTGCAGGGTCTTTAGTCTCTTTTTTCCTGGCGAGTATGGAGAGAGGCTTAGGACAGAACGTGGTAAGTCGTGGGCACCCATTAATTCCCCACCGGCTGTTTATCTTCATTACTGCGTCTGACACCCGTTGTGGCCATCCTGGTTTGAGGGGGTTTAGGGCCTGCTTTAACAGTCCATTGGTGCGTTCCACAATTCCATTTGCTTGGGGATAGTATGGAGTATGGAAAATCCACTGAATTCCTTCATCTTGAGCCCACTCCTGAACATCTCTGTCTGGGTCTGTCCCACTGCAGCAGCATCAGAGCCACCAATCAGAACATCGTCAATATATTGATATATCCTGACCCCTTCCCTTGGAGGGATTTGAGCAAGCTCCTGTGCTAGTGCATAATGAGCGATGGTCGGCGAATGGCAGTATCCCTGGGGGAGACGTGTAAAAGTAAATTGCACGCCTTCCCATGTAAAGGCAAAGCGATCTCTGTCTGCCTCCTGTATGGGGACCATAAAGAACATATCTTTCACATCAATAGTTGCTAAGATCTGGTGGGCTTGTTCCTGTATGGTTGCAATCAGTTCAGCTATGTTAGGTACTGCAGCTGTTAGAGGACCTGTATTGGCATTTAATCGCCGATAGTCAATTGTCAGACGCCACTTTCCGTTAGGTTTACGGACTGGCCACACTGGGGAATTATAGGGTGAGTGAGTTGGAACGATTATCCCTTGCTCCCGCAGCTCTGCTATTACCGGAGTGATCCCCTCCCTTGCACCTAACGGTAAGGCGTAAGGTTTCACATTAACAGTTTTAGAAGGAGGAAGCGCAGGCGCTTGCTGTAGAAGTCTTATAGAGGCAGTTGGGGACCCAAATTTCCATTCCCTTCCTTTTGAATCCACCCAGGCTTGTCCCTTCAATAGGTCAAGTCCCAGGATATTTGTGGGGAAATTTCCCAGGATCATCATAGCCTCTGTTGCAGTTTCATTCCCAGGTAACCAGCATTTCACCCGAGCAGTCGGCTGTGGCTTAGAGTCCCCGAAAACATCTGTAACCCAGATCTGCTTTTTGTCAGCAATTATGCCATTCCGCTTGGCAACCTCAGTTTGGAGTGCTGAAATCTGAGCACCCGTATCTACTAGAAACGTAACTGGAGTTTTAAAGGGACCGAGCGGAAAGGTAATCAACAAGTCTCCTTTAGTATTCTCTGTGAGCCTCCTTAAGTGGACCCACCCGCCATCCCCCGGCTCACTTACTGGGGATGGCGCATCCAGTTTCCCGACCCTAAATCAATCAAGTCTTCTTCAGGGGCAGTTGGTGTTTGAGAAGCAATTACCACCATCTCGTTAGTTTCCAGCTCTGTCCCTCCCTTTGCTCGAAAGGTTCGCTCGGTTGGGGGGGGCAGCTTTCTTTTGTCTTTCCAGGCTCGAATGAGCTTTTCTAAAACTGTAGTACGCATACCATCCATTAACTCTCGGGGA
This sequence comes from Strix aluco, assembly GCF_031877795.1. Taxonomy (NCBI): domain Eukaryota; kingdom Metazoa; phylum Chordata; class Aves; order Strigiformes; family Strigidae; genus Strix; species Strix aluco. The sequence continues at coordinate 7,336,347 of NC_133970.1, forward strand.
ATCCCCTGTCCAATTCCCTCAGTCCACAAAAGGTTTCTCTTTGCTCTTAAAACTTGCGGAGGGGAAGGAGGCGGATTTTCCTGCTGTTCCACTCTGCGTACCGAGGGCTTAGGTTTACCCGTTCCCCTGGTAAGGCCCATTCTCCGGCCATAATTTATTAAGTCCTGAGCTATCTCTCCCCAGGTCATGGCTTCTCCCCCCTCGCGGGGCTAATGCATTCCGCAAACGATCTTGTAATTGTACTGCATGTGATTTCAAAGAGTCCGGCAAACCCCGAATCAGGGGAGTCATTTGATCAGGGTTAGCAATTAATAGCATTGGGGAAGGCTGCTGCGGAACCAAACGCCTGTCATGCATTAATTGGAGACAAGCAGCCTTCTGCAGACTTTCAGTCAAATGATTTACGGTTGGGGTCTCAATACATACTGGATCCCCCCTTTCCAAGGGGTCCAGACCCCCAGCCCAATAAGCAGCTCGTTGAGTTAACGACCATGGCTCTCTCTGGTCATCAGTAACTAAGAAAACCCCTGGCCCCCAGTATCCCTGGGCCTCATCTTCTGATAACAAAATTCGGTCGCCACCAGTCAAAGACACCCTCCACACGTATTCAGTCTCAGTTTCCTGAGCTTGTCTGGTATATTTCTCCTGAATTTTTGCAAGCTCAGTCGCTGGATATGGTGTAGTTCGAATGGTGACCTGTGGAGCTCTTCCACCCTGACCCTCGGTGGTCTCCGTTTTAATTAATGGTCTTAAATTTGCCCCCTCATTTTCGGGGTAAAAAATTTCTCGGCTTATCTCTAAATCCTTTGTTGGATACAAGGGTCTGGCTGCTGCTTTTGCCAGACTCATAACTCCCTGTTCACTATCCGGAACAGAGCCGAAATCTGTCCGGTTGCAGGTTTCTTGTTCATTCCTCTCTTTTTCGGACCGTGAGATTTTTTCTCGGTCCAAGGCATCTAACAGAGCCATGTGAAATCGCTGAGAGGTGTTACGCTCATCAGCTAATTGGCTTTTCAGAACTTCAGTTTGCTCTTGCCAGAGTTTAGCTTTTTGTTCAGTAACTTTACGTTCCTCAACCAATTGATCCTGGAGAGCTTTTACCAGATCTTGTAAGGATTTGATCATTTCCCCTTCTAATTGTTTCTTAACATGTTTATCTTTTTGGGCTGCAGTCAGTGCTGCCCCTAATACAGCGCACACTACAGCTTTTCCTTTGCCTGGTCGCGACCCTTGCACCCCCGCAAGTGCACTGATATAGCTTGCCACTGCTTCTGGATTATGCCAATTATCGTGGGCCCAAACCTCTACTAAATGAGGAGGACAAGCCTTATACTCCTTCAATTTCTCAAAAATAGGGGAGCAGTCAAGCACCGACATTTCCTGGCCAGTCATGGCTTGCCACTGCTCGAACCTCTCCTGGCTTAGAGCTGAGAGGTCACTTCCCGATTCTCCCTGTCCTTATCGGATAGAGAATCGGTATCCCTCCGACCCTTTCCCAGCGTATAGCTGAGGGGCCAATTCCCAGTTCTCCCTGTCCGAGTTGGTCGGATAGAGAACCAGTATCTCATAAGACTTTCCGACACCGAAGGGGATCCTGCCGACTACGCCAATTTTAATGTCACGTCCCGCTCAGACGAGGGGGACAAGTGACTCAGATTCGCAAATCCCCAATGGAGCGGACAACAAGTCTCCAAGTCTAAACATTTATTAACTACTCACAATGTACTAATTGAACACACGATAGTTGGCTAAGTATATAGCAAGTTGTGGCAAGCAATATAATATGCCTTGCATTGCTTAATAGGAAAGGGAAAAGAGGGAGATAGAGGGAATGGGGAAACACAGATCACCGGTCTGGGTTTCTGCGCTGATCCCGCTGCCGAGGGTTCCGGGAGGCACAGGAGACATCCGTCTTTTTCGCTGACATCCGTCTTCTTCGCTTCACTGCACTCTCTCTCCTCGGGGCGCGCCCCCCCCCCCCCCCCTTCCCTTCTTGATTTATACCCACTTTCCTTGGGTCCATCCCCTAGGTCGACCCCCATACCTACGTATCCCATGTACGGGGAGGGGTGAGGTGTTTCATGGGATGATGTAATTAGCATGATCATGTTAGCCCTCGTTAGCATATTGAGGGGTGTTAACTTTAATATGCATTTCGTGGATAATGAAGCAAAGGTCATTCACCGGACAGATGGCCCTTGAAGTTTTGGCCAGGTGCACCAGAGCAGAGCCGTCCTGTCTTCACAGGGCTCCCTCCTCCAGTCCCATCTTGTGTTATTCGGGCAGCCTTATCAGCTTCGACCTCCACAGAATGCACCCTGTGACTCATAGTTTTGTCTTGCGAGTGTTTGAGGCATTTCTTTGATCAGCCTCAACTCTTGCTTTCTCAGGCTGTTTTTCTTAGTTTCTCACAGGCCTGGTTTCTCGTCTCTCACATCCCACCCCGTGACTCAAACACTCCAAGTTCTTCTTTGACCATTGTGATCCCAAAAGGTATAGGGAAAAGGAAGACAGAAGGTGAGAGAGCATATAGCTAATTGCTGCAAGGCATACCATTAAAAGCAAAAATTTACATAATATCACAATACTAATATTTACAAGCCATCTTCCCCACCCCGTGAGTCCTGAGGATCCCAGTGATGTGATCCATGACCCAGGGTTCCATCCATCAAACTAGTCCATCAGTCAATAAAAAGGTTCTCACTTCCCATTGTTGATCATCTTCATCATGGCACGGTCTCCTCTATAGAGGTGGTGGCATTGTGGATGATGATATAGTATTCTCCCTCAGTTAGATTCAGCACACTGCACAGTCCATGTTCCTTCAGCAATGCTAGCCAGATTCTGCAACGTCATCTTAGATGCTTGTTGGGTCTGCACCTTTAATTCCTTAAAGGCATATCTTGTTAGTACATATAATTGCTAAGTTAAATTTTCTAAAACTATTTGAGGTTACACAATGACATTATCAGGTCTATAAGGATTTAAATGGGAATACAATTTAATATTCAGGTACAATTCATTAATGCTTAATTTGTGGGATCAGACCCCTTCAACTAGTCTTTGATGACTGCATCTTGCTGTTGATGGATGTGGTGTTGTAAGGACCACATACAGTTATATGAGCTAGCACTGTGATCTGTTTGGTATTTGCAAGCACCAGTTTGCAGTCACAGGTGGCTCACAGGCTTCCTTTATTTTGGAGATGATTCCCAATAAGGTAACTTAAGGCACAACTCCAGGTTAACCTTCTAATAAGTGAACTCATTAAATGTACCTGTAAAATTTCCTGGATTGTTGATTGTAATTGATTGGCAATGATTTATTCCACACTCAGCAGGTATGATTCCACAAATTATATAATAATGTAAGCAGATTACAAATAATAACTAGCCAACAATGCCTACAACCATTGAAAGTGCTAAAAGTAACATAGGTCTCCTGTTGTCCAGGATCAATGCTCTGTAAAACACATATATACATGACAAAACAATGATGGTTAGAAAGAAGGGACAATCCACCTGGTATTGATGCGGTATTCTTTCCCATGGGCATCAGTAGCCACCCATGAACAAATATTGATGGGAGTTTTTAGGGTTAGGGGTACTTGCCCCACAGTGGGCAAGTCTACTAGAACAGGTTGTCCAGGATAATGGAGCGGGTTTGCAGGGTCTTTAGTCTCTTTTTTCCTGGCGAGTATGGAGAGAGGCTTAGGACAGAACGTGGTAAGTCGTGGGCACCCATTAATTCCCCACCGGCTGTTTATCTTCATTACTGCGTCTGACACCCGTTGTGGCCATCCTGGTTTGAGGGGGTTTAGGGCCTGCTTTAACAGTCCATTGGTGCGTTCCACAATTCCATTTGCTTGGGGATAGTATGGAGTATGGAAAATCCACTGAATTCCTTCATCTTGAGCCCACTCCTGAACATCTCTGTCTGGGTCTGTCCCACTGCAGCAGCATCAGAGCCACCAATCAGAACATCGTCAATATATTGATATATCCTGACCCCTTCCCTTGGAGGGATTTGAGCAAGCTCCTGTGCTAGTGCATAATGAGCGATGGTCGGCGAATGGCAGTATCCCTGGGGGAGACGTGTAAAAGTAAATTGCACGCCTTCCCATGTAAAGGCAAAGCGATCTCTGTCTGCCTCCTGTATGGGGACCATAAAGAACATATCTTTCACATCAATAGTTGCTAAGATCTGGTGGGCTTGTTCCTGTATGGTTGCAATCAGTTCAGCTATGTTAGGTACTGCAGCTGTTAGAGGACCTGTATTGGCATTTAATCGCCGATAGTCAATTGTCAGACGCCACTTTCCGTTAGGTTTACGGACTGGCCACACTGGGGAATTATAGGGTGAGTGAGTTGGAACGATTATCCCTTGCTCCCGCAGCTCTGCTATTACCGGAGTGATCCCCTCCCTTGCACCTAACGGTAAGGCGTAAGGTTTCACATTAACAGTTTTAGAAGGAGGAAGCGCAGGCGCTTGCTGTAGAAGTCTTATAGAGGCAGTTGGGGACCCAAATTTCCATTCCCTTCCTTTTGAATCCACCCAGGCTTGTCCCTTCAATAGGTCAAGTCCCAGGATATTTGTGGGGAAATTTCCCAGGATCATCATAGCCTCTGTTGCAGTTTCATTCCCAGGTAACCAGCATTTCACCCGAGCAGTCGGCTGTGGCTTAGAGTCCCCGAAAACATCTGTAACCCAGATCTGCTTTTTGTCAGCAATTATGCCATTCCGCTTGGCAACCTCAGTTTGGAGTGCTGAAATCTGAGCACCCGTATCTACTAGAAACGTAACTGGAGTTTTAAAGGGACCGAGCGGAAAGGTAATCAACAAGTCTCCTTTAGTATTCTCTGTGAGCCTCCTTAAGTGGACCCACCCGCCATCCCCCGGCTCACTTACTGGGGATGGCGCATCCAGTTTCCCGACCCTAAATCAATCAAGTCTTCTTCAGGGGCAGTTGGTGTTTGAGAAGCAATTACCACCATCTCGTTAGTTTCCAGCTCTGTCCCTCCCTTTGCTCGAAAGGTTCGCTCGGTTGGGGGGGGCAGCTTTCTTTTGTCTTTCCAGGCTCGAATGAGCTTTTCTAAAACTGTAGTACGCATACCATCCATTAACTCTCGGGGAATCCCCTGTCCAATTCCCTCAGTCCACAAAAGGTTTCTCTTTGCTCTTAAAACTTGCGGAGGGGAAGGAGGCGGATTTTCCTGCTGTTCCACTCTGCGTACCGAGGGCTTAGGTTTACCCGTTCCCCTGGTAAGGCCCATTCTCCGGCCATAATTTATTAAGTCCTGAGCTATCTCTCCCCAGGTCATGGCTTCTCCCCCCTCGCGGGGCTAATGCATTCCGCAAACGATCTTGTAATTGTACTGCATGTGATTTCAAAGAGTCCGGCAAACCCCGAATCAGGGGAGTCATTTGATCAGGGTTAGCAATTAATAGCATTGGGGAAGGCTGCTGCGGAACCAAACGCCTGTCATGCATTAATTGGAGACAAGCAGCCTTCTGCAGACTTTCAGTCAAATGATTTACGGTTGGGGTCTCAATACATACTGGATCCCCCCTTTCCAAGGGGTCCAGACCCCCAGCCCAATAAGCAGCTCGTTGAGTTAACGACCATGGCTCTCTCTGGTCATCAGTAACTAAGAAAACCCCTGGCCCCCAGTATCCCTGGGCCTCATCTTCTGATAACAAAATTCGGTCGCCACCAGTCAAAGACACCCTCCACACGTATTCAGTCTCAGTTTCCTGAGCTTGTCTGGTATATTTCTCCTGAATTTTTGCAAGCTCAGTCGCTGGATATGGTGTAGTTCGAATGGTGACCTGTGGAGCTCTTCCACCCTGACCCTCGGTGGTCTCCGTTTTAATTAATGGTCTTAAATTTGCCCCCTCATTTTCGGGGTAAAAAATTTCTCGGCTTATCTCTAAATCCTTTGTTGGATACAAGGGTCTGGCTGCTGCTTTTGCCAGACTCATAACTCCCTGTTCACTATCCGGAACAGAGCCGAAATCTGTCCGGTTGCAGGTTTCTTGTTCATTCCTCTCTTTTTCGGACCGTGAGATTTTTTCTCGGTCCAAGGCATCTAACAGAGCCATGTGAAATCGCTGAGAGGTGTTACGCTCATCAGCTAATTGGCTTTTCAGAACTTCAGTTTGCTCTTGCCAGAGTTTAGCTTTTTGTTCAGTAACTTTACGTTCCTCAACCAATTGATCCTGGAGAGCTTTTACCAGATCTTGTAAGGATTTGATCATTTCCCCTTCTAATTGTTTCTTAACATGTTTATCTTTTTGGGCTGCAGTCAGTGCTGCCCCTAATACAGCGCACACTACAGCTTTTCCTTTGCCTGGTCGCGACCCTTGCACCCCCGCAAGTGCACTGATATAGCTTGCCACTGCTTCTGGATTATGCCAATTATCGTGGGCCCAAACCTCTACTAAATGAGGAGGACAAGCCTTATACTCCTTCAATTTCTCAAAAATAGGGGAGCAGTCAAGCACCGACATTTCCTGGCCAGTCATGGCTTGCCACTGCTCGAACCTCTCCTGGCTTAGAGCTGAGAGGTCACTTCCCGATTCTCCCTGTCCTTATCGGATAGAGAATCGGTATCCCTCCGACCCTTTCCCAGCGTATAGCTGAGGGGCCAATTCCCAGTTCTCCCTGTCCGAGTTGGTCGGATAGAGAACCAGTATCTCATAAGACTTTCCGACACCGAAGGGGATCCTGCCGACTACGCCAATTTTAATGTCACGTCCCGCTCAGACGAGGGGGACAAGTGACTCAGATTCGCAAATCCCCAATGGAGCGGACAACAAGTCTCCAAGTCTAAACATTTATTAACTACTCACAATGTACTAATTGAACACACGATAGTTGGCTAAGTATATAGCAAGTTGTGGCAAGCAATATAATATGCCTTGCATTGCTTAATAGGAAAGGGAAAAGAGGGAGATAGAGGGAATGGGGAAACACAGATCACCGGTCTGGGTTTCTGCGCTGATCCCGCTGCCGAGGGTTCCGGGAGGCACAGGAGACATCCGTCTTTTTCGCTGACATCCGTCTTCTTCGCTTCACTGCACTCTCTCTCCTCGGGGCGCGCCCCCCCCCCCCCCCTTCCCTTCTTGATTTATACCCACTTTCCTTGGGTCCATCCCCTAGGTCGACCCCCATACCTACGTATCCCATGTACGGGGAGGGGTGAGGTGTTTCATGGGATGATGTAATTAGCATGATCATGTTAGCCCTCGTTAGCATATTGAGGGGTGTTAACTTTAATATGCATTTCGTGGATAATGAAGCAAAGGTCATTCACCGGACAGATGGCCCTTGAAGTTTTGGCCAGGTGCACCAGAGCAGAGCCGTCCTGTCTTCACAGGGCTCCCTCCTCCAGTCCCATCTTGTGTTATTCGGGCAGCCTTATCAGCTTCGACCTCCACAGAATGCACCCTGTGACTCATAGTTTTGTCTTGCGAGTGTTTGAGGCATTTCTTTGATCAGCCTCAACTCTTGCTTTCTCAGGCTGTTTTTCTTAGTTTCTCACAGGCCTGGTTTCTCGTCTCTCACATCGGGTGCAAACACTCACGTTAAGATTCCCAAGCTTCGAGTCCAGGGTTGAAATCCACATCTTTATGCTCCAAGCGACCGTCTTTAGGCTTCAAATCCTAATTTTAATTCTGAAATCCCACTTTTTTACGCTCCAAACGCTACATTAAGGGCACAAAGTCTCCATTTTAGGTCACAACGCTTCCTTTTTAGAGTCCGGAACGTTGGTTCCAGGGTTGAAAGCCTCCCTGTTCTGCTTCAAAGCGTCATTTAGAAGGTACAAGCCCTCATTTATAGGGCGCAACGCCTCATTTTTTGGCCGCGAATCCTCCTTTTTAGGGGTCAATACGTCCTTTTTACTGTAAAATCCCTCACTTTTATGTTCCGGACATCTCATTTAGGGCACAAAGCCTTGTTTTGTGGTCCCAAAGCTTCCTCTTCAGAGTCCAAAGCTTTGATTCTGTGGTTGAATTCCTCGTTTTATAATCCAAACCCTCACGTTTATTGTACAAACCCTCATTTTTAGGGCCCAAACGCTCATTTTTATGCTGTAACAATTTCACTGGAAAATGCCTCCTTTTTATGCTCCAAACGCCTCCTATAGGGCACGATGTCTGAATGTTAGGTCCCAAAGATTTGGTTAAGAGCCCAAAGCTTGGAGTCTAGGGTTGAAAGCCTGCTTTTTACTCTACAAACCCTCCTGTTTAGGGCACAAACCCTCCTTTTCGGTGCACAAGCCCTCGCTGTTAGGGTGCAAACACTCCTGTTAAGATTCCCAAGCTTCGAGTCCAGGGTTGAAATCCACATCTTTATGCTCCAAGCGACCGTCTTTAGGCTTCAAATCCTACTTTTAATTCTGAAATCCCACTTTTTTACGCTCCAAACGCTACATTAAGGGCACAAAGTCTCCATTTTAGGTCACAACGCTTCCTTTTTAGAGTCCGGAACGTTGGTTCCAGGGTTGAAAGCCTCCCTGTTCTGCTTCAAAGCGTCATTTAGAAGGTACAAGCCCTCATTTTTAGGGCGCAACGCCTCATTTTTTGGCCGCGAATCCTCCTTTTTAGGGGTCAATACGTCCTTTTTGCTGTAAAATCCCTCACTTTTATGTTCCGGACATCTCATTTAGGGTACAAAGCCTTGTTTTGTGGTCCCAAAGCTTCCTCTTCAGAGTCCAAAGCTTTGATTCTGTGGTTGAATTCCTCGTTTTGTAATCCAAACCCTCACGTTTATTGTACAAACCCTCATTTTTAGGGCCCAAACACTCATTTTTATGCTGTAAATAATTTCACTGGAAAATGCCTCCTTTTTATGCTCCAAACGCCTCCTATAGGGCACGATGTCTGAATGTTAGGTCCCAAAGATTTGGTTAAGAGCCCAAAGCTTGGAGTCTAGGGTTGAAAGCCTGCTTTTTACTCTACAAACCCTCCTGTTTAGGGCACAAACCCTCCTTTTTGGTGCACAAGCCCTCGCTGTTAGGGTGCAAACACTCACGTTAAGATTCCCAAGCTTCGAGTCCAGGGTTGAAATCCACATCTTTATGCTCCAAGCGACCGTCTTTAGGCTTCAAATCCTACTTTTAATTCTGAAATCCCACCTTTTTACGCTCCAAACGCTACATTAAGGGCACAAAGTCTCCATTTTAGGTCACAACGCTTCCTTTTTAGAGTCCGGAACGTTGGTTCCAGGGTTGAAAGCCTCCCTGTTCTGCTTCAAAGCGTCATTTAGAAGGTACAAGCCCTCATTTTTAGGGCGCAACGCCTCATTTTTTGGCCGCGAATCCTCCTTTTTAGGGGTCAATATGTCCTTTTTACTGTAAAATCCCTCACTTTTATGTTCCGGACATCTCATTTAGGGCACAAAGCCTTGTTTTGTGGTCCCAAAGCTTCCTCTTCAGAGTACAAAGCTTTGATTCTGTGGTTGAATTCCTCGTTTTGTAATCCAAATCCTCACGTTTATTGTACAAACCCTCATTTTTAGGGCCCAAACGCTCATTTTTATGCTGTAAATCATTTCACTGGAAAATGCCACCTTTTTATGCTCCAAACGCCTCCTATAGGGCACGATGTCTGAATGTTAGGTCCCAAAGATTTGGTTAAGAGCCCAAAGCTTGGAGTCTAGGGTTGAAAGCCTGCTTTTTACTCTACAAACCCTCCTGTTTAGGGCACAAACCCTCCTTTTTGGTGCACAAGCCCTCGCTGTTAGGGTGCAAACACTCCTGTTAAGATTCCCAAGCTTCGAGTCCAGGGTTGAAATCCACATCTTTATGCTCCAAGCGACTGTCTTTAGGCTTCAAATCCTAATTTTAATTCTGAAATCCCACTTTTTTACGCTCCAAACACTACATTAAGGGCACAAAGTCTCCATTTTAGGTCACAACGCTTCCTTTTTAGAGTCCGGAACGTTGGTTCCAGGGTTGAAAGCCTCCCTGTTCTGCTTCAAAGCGTCATTTAGAAGGTACAAGCCCTCATTTTTAGGGCGCAACGCCTCATTTTTTGGCCGCGAATCCTCCTTTTTAGGGGTCAATACGTCCTTTTTACTGTAAAATCCCTCACTTTTATGTTCCGGACATCTCATTTAGGGCACAAAGCCTTGTTTTGTGGTCCCAAAGCTTCCTCTTCAGAGTCCAAAGCTTTGATTCTGTGGTTGAATTCCTCGTTTTGTAATCCAAACCCTCACGTTTATTGTACAAACCCTCATTTTTAGGGCCCAAACGCTCATTTTTATGCTGTAAATAATTTCACTGGAAAATGCCTCCTTTTTATGCTCCAAACGCCTCCTTTAGGGCACGATGTCTGAATGTTAGGTCCCAAAGATTTGGTTAAGAGCCCAAAGCTTGGAGTCTAGGGTTGAAAGCCTGCTTTTTACTCTACAAACCCTCCTGTTTAGGGCACAAACCCTCCTTTTTGGTGCACAAGCCCTCGCTGTTAGGGTGCAAACACTCCTGTTAAGATTCCCAAGCTTCGAGTCCAGGGTTGAAATCCACATCTTTATGCTCCAAGCGACCGTCTTTAGGCTTCAAATCCTACTTTTAATTCTGAAATCCCACTTTTTTACGCTCCAAACGCTACATTAAGGGCACAAAGTCTCCATTTTAGGTCACAACGCTTCCTTTTTAGAGTCCGGAACGTTGGTTCCAGGGTTGAAAGCCTCCCTGTTCTGCTTCAAAGCGTCATTTAGAAGGTACAAGCCCTCATTTTTAGGGCGCAACGCCTCATTTTTTGGCCGCGAATCCTCCTTTTTAGGGGTCAATACGTCCTTTTTACTGTAAAATCCCTCACTTTTATGTTCCGGACATCTCATTTAGGGCACAAAGCCTTGTTTTGTGGTCCCAAAGCTTCCTCTTCAGAGTCCAAAGCTTTGATTCTGTGGTTGAATTCCTCGTTTTATAATCCAAACCCTCACGTTTATTGTACAAACCCTCATTTTTAGGGCCCAAACGCTCATTTTTATGCTGTAACAATTTCACTGGAAAATGCCTCCTTTTTATGCTCCAAACGCCTCCTATAGGGCACGATGTCTGAATGTTAGGTCCCAAAGATTTGGTTAAGAGCCCAAAGCTTGGAGTCTAGGGTTGAAAGCCTGCTTTTTACTCTACAAACCCTCCTGTTTAGGGCACAAACCCTCCTTTTTGGTGCACAAGCCCTCGCTGTTAGGGTGCAAACACTCCTGTTAAGATTCCCAAGCTTCGAGTCCAGGGTTGAAATCCACATCTTTATGCTCCAAGCGACCGTCTTTAGGCTTCAAATCCTACTTTTAATTCTGAAATCCCACTTTTTTACGCTCCAAACGCTACATTAAGGGCACAAAGTCTCCATTTTAGGTCACAACGCTTCCTTTTTAGAGTCCGGAACGTTGGTTCCAGGGTTGAAAGCCTCCCTGTTCTGCTTCAAAGCGTCATTTAGAAGGTACAAGCCCTCATTTTTAGGGCGCAACGCCTCATTTTTTGGCCGCGAATCCTCCTTTTTAGGGGTCAATACGTCCTTTTTACTGTAAAATCCCTCACTTTTATGTTCCGGACATCTCATTTAGGGCACAAAGCCTTGTTTTGTGGTCCCAAAGCTTCCTCTTCAGAGTCCAAAGCTTTGATTCTGTGGTTGAATTCCTCGTTTTATAATCCAAACCCTCACGTTTATTGCACAAACCCTCATTTTTAGGGCCCAAACGCTCATTTTTATGCTGTAACAATTTCACTGGAAAATGCCTCCTTTTTATGCTCCAAACGCCTCCTTTAGGGCACGATGTCTGAATGTTAGGTCCCAAAGATTTGGTTAAGAGCCCAAAGCTTGGAGTCTAGGGTTGAAAGCCTGCTTTTTACTCTACAAACCCTCCTGTTTAGGGCACAAACCCTCCTTTTTGGTGCACAAGCCCTCGCTGTTAGGGTGCAAACACTCACGTTAAGATTCCCAAGCTTCGAGTCCAGGGTTGAAATCCACATCTTTATGCTCCAAGCGACCATCTTTAGGCTTCAAATCCTAATTTTAATTCTGAAATCCCACTTTTTTACGCTCCAAACGCTACATTAAGGGCACAAAGTCTCAATTTTAGGTCACAACGCTTCCTTTTTAGAGTCCGGAACGTTGGTTCCAGGGTTGAAAGCCTCCCTGTTCTGCTTCAAAGCGTCATTTAGAAGGTACAAGCCCTCATTTTTAGGGCGCAACGCCTCATTTTTTGGCCGCGAATCCTCCTTTTTAGGGGTCAATACGTCCTTTTTACTGTAAAATCCCTCACTTTTATGTTCCGGACATCTCATTTAGGGCACAAAGCCTTGTTTTGTGGTCCCAAAGCTTCCTCTTCAGAGTCCAAAGCTTTGATTCTGTGGTTGAATTCCTCGTTTTGTAATCCAAATCCTCACGTTTATTGTACAAACCCTCATTTTTAGGGCCCAAACACTCATTTTTATGCTGTAAATAATTTCACTGGAAAATGCCTCCTTTTTATGCTCCAAACGCCTCCTATAGGGCACGATGTCTGAATGTTAGGTCCCAAAGATTTGGTTAAGAGTCCAAAGCTGTGAGTCTAGGGTTGAAAGCCTGCTTTTTACTCTTCAAACCCTCCTGTTTAGGGCACAAACCCTCCTTTTTGGTGCACAAGCCCTCGCTGTTAGGGTGCAAACACTCCTGTTAAGATTCCCAAGCTTCGAGTCCAGGGTTGAAATCCACATCTTTATGCTCCAAGCGACCGTCTTTAGGCTTCAAATCCTACTTTTAATTCTGAAATCCCACTTTTTTACGCTCCAAACGCTACATTAAGGGCACAAAGTCTCCATTTTAGGTCACAACGCTTCCTTTTTAGAGTCCGGAACGTTGGTTCCAGGGTTGAAAGCCTCCCTGTTCTGCTTCAAAGCGTCATTTAGAAGGTACAAGCCCTCATTTTTAGGGCGCAACGCCTCATTTTTTGGCCGCGAATCCTCCTTTTTAGGGGTCAATACGTCCTTTTTACTGTAAAATCCCTCACTTTTATGTTCCGGACATCTCATTTAGGGCACAAAGCCTTGTTTTGTGGTCCCAAAGCTTCCTCTTCAGAGTCCAAAGCTTTGATTCTGTGGTTGAATTCCTCGTTTTATAATCCAAACCCTCACGTTTATTGTACAAACCCTCGTTTTTAGGGCCCAAACGCTCATTTTTATGCTGTAACAATTTCACTGGAAAACGCCTCCTTTTTATGCTCCAAACTCCTCCTTTAGGGCACGATGTCTGAATGTTAGGTCCCAAAGATTTGGTTAAGAGCCCAAAGCTTGGAGTCTAGGGTTGAAAGCCTGCTTTTTACTCTACAAACCCTCCTGTTTAGGGCACAAACCCTCCTTTTTGGTGCACAAGCCCTCGCTGTTAGGGTGCAAACACTCACGTTAAGATTCCCAAGCTTCGAGTCCAGGGTTGAAATCCACATCTTTATGCTCCAAGCGACCGTCTTTAGGCTTCAAATCCTACTTTTAATTCTGAAATCCCACCTTTTTACGCTCCAAATGCTACATTAAGGGCACAAAGTCTCCATTTTAGGTCACAACGCTTCCTTTTTAGAGTCCGGAACGTTGGTTCCAGGGTTGAAAGCCTCCCTGTTCTGCTTCAAAGCGTCATTTAGAAGGTACAAGCCCTCATTTTTAGGGCGCAACGCCTCATTTTTTGGCCGCGAATCCTCCTTTTTAGGGGTCAATATGTCCTTTTTACTGTAAAATCCCTCACTTTTATGTTCCGGACATCTCATTTAGGGCACAAAGCCTTGTTTTGTGGTCCCAAAGCTTCCTCTTCAGAGTACAAAGCTTTGATTCTGTGGTTGAATTCCTCGTTTTGTAATCCAAATCCTCACGTTTATTGTACAAACCCTCATTTTTAGGGCCCAAACGCTCATTTTTATGCTGTAAATCATTTCACTGGAAAATGCCTCCTTTTTATGCTCCAAACGCCTCCTATAGGGCACGATGTCTGAATGTTAGGTCCCAAAGATTTGGTTAAGAGCCCAAAGCTTGGAGTCTAGGGTTGAAAGCCTGCTTTTTACTCTACAAACCCTCCTGTTTAGGGCACAAACCCTCCTTTTTGGTGCACAAGCCCTCGCTGTTAGGGTGCAAACACTCCTGTTAAGATTCCCAAGCTTCGAGTCCAGGGTTGAAATCCACATCTTTATGCTCCAAGCGACTGTCTTTAGGCTTCAAATCCTAATTTTAATTCTGAAATCCCACTTTTTTACGCTCCAAACACTACATTAAGGGCACAAAGTCTCCATTTTAGGTCACAACGCTTCCTTTTTAGAGTCCGGAACGTTGGTTCCAGGGTTGAAAGCCTCCCTGTTCTGCTTCAAAGCGTCATTTAGAAGGTACAAGCCCTCATTTTTAGGGCGCAACGCCTCATTTTTTGGCCGCGAATCCTCCTTTTTAGGGGTCAATACGTCCTTTTTACTGTAAAATCCCTCACTTTTATGTTCCGGACATCTCATTTAGGGCACAAAGCCTTGTTTTGTGGTCCCAAAGCTTCCTCTTCAGAGTCCAAAGCTTTGATTCTGTGGTTGAATTCCTCGTTTTATAATCCAAACCCTCACGTTTATTGTACAAACCCTCATTTTTAGGGCCCAAACGCTCATTTTTATGCTGTAAATAATTTCACTGGAAAATGCCTCCTTTTTATGCTCCAAACGCCTCCTTTAGGGCACGATGTCTGAATGTTAGGTCCCAAAGATTTGGTTAAGAGCCCAAAGCTTGGAGTCTAGGGTTGAAAGCCTGCCTTTTACTCTACAAACCCTCCTGTTTAGGGCACAAACCCTCCTTTTTGGTGCACAAGCCCTCGCTGTTAGGGTGCAAACACTCCTGTTAAGATTCCCAAGCTTCGAGTCCAGGGTTGAAATCCACATCTTTATGCTCCAAACGACCGTCTTTAGGCTTCAAATCCTACTTTTAATTCTGAAATCCCACTTTTTTACGCTCCAAACGCTACATTAAGGGCACAAAGTCTCCATTTTAGGTCACAACGCTTCCTTTTTAGAGTCCGGAACGTTGGTTCCAGGGTTGAAAGCCTCCCTGTTCTGCTTCAAAGCGTCATTTAGAAGGTACAAGCCCTCATTTTTAGGGCGCAACGCCTCATTTTTTGGCCGCGAATCCTCCTTTTTAGGGGTCAATACGTCCTTTTTACTGTAAAATCCCTCACTTTTATGTTCCGGACATCTCATTTAGGGCACAAAGGCTTGTTTTGTGGTCCCAAAGCTTCCTCTTCAGAGTCCAAAGCTTTGATTCTGTGGTTGAATTCCTCGTTTTATAATCCAAACCCTCACGTTTATTGTACAAACCCTCATTTTTAGGGCCCAAACGCTCATTTTTATGCTGTAACAATTTCACTGGAAAATGCCTCCTCTTCATGCTCCAAACGCCTCCTATAGGGCACGATGTCTGAATGTTAGGTCCCAAAGATTTGGTTAAGAGTCCAAAGCTGTGAGTCTAGGGTTGAAAGCCTGCTTTTTACTCTACAAACCCTCCTGTTTAGGGCACAAACCCTCCTTTTTGGTGCACAAGCCCTCGCTGTTAGGGTGCAAACACTCCTGTTAAGATTCCCAAGCTTCGAGTCCAGGGTTGAAATCCACATCTTTATGCTCCAAGCGACCGTCTTTAGGCTTCAAATCCTAATTTTAATTCTGAAATCCCACTTTTTTACGCTCCAAACGCTACATTAAGGGCACAAAGTCTCCATTTTAGGTCACAACGCTTCCTTTTTAGAGTCCGGAACGTTGGTTCCAGGGTTGAAAGCCTCCCTGTTCTGCTTCAAAGCGTCATTTAGAAGGTACAAGCCCTCATTTTTAGGGCGCAACGCCTCATTTTTTGGCCGCGAATCCTCCTTTTTAGGGGTCAATACGTCCTTTTTACTGTAAAATCCCTCACTTTTATGTTCCGGACATCTCATTTAGGGCACAAAGCCTTGTTTTGTGGTCCCAAAGCTTCCTCTTCAGAGTCCAAAGCTTTGATTCTGTGGTTGAATTCCTCGTTTTGTAATCCAAACCCTCACGTTTATTGTACAAACCCTCATTTTTAGGGCCCAAACGCTCATTTTTATGCTGTAAATCATTTCACTGGAAAATGCCTCCTTTTTATGCTCCAAACGCCTCCTTTAGGGCACGAGCCTCAATGTTAGGTCCCAAAGATTTGGTTAAGAGCCCAAAGCTTGGAGTCTAGGGTTCAAAGCCTGCTTTTTACTCTACAAACCCTCCTGTTTAGGGCACAAACCCTCCTTTTTAGTGCACAAGCCCTCGCTGTTAGGGTGCAAACACTCACGTTAAGATTCCCAAGCTTGGAGTCCAGGGTTGAAATCCACATCTTTATGCTCCAAACGACCGTCTTTAGGCTTCAAATCCTAATTTTAATTCTGAAATCCCACTTTTTTACGCTCCAAACGCTACATTAAGGGCACAAAGTCTCCATTTTAGGTCACAACGCTTCCTTTTTAGAGTCCGGAACGTTGGTTCCAGGGTTGAAAGCCTCCCTGTTCTGCTTCAAAGCGTCATTTAGAAGGTACAAGCCCTCATTTTTAGGGCGCAACGCCTCATTTTTTGGCCGCGAATCCTCCTTTTTAGGGGTCAATACGTCCTTTTTACTGTAAAATCCCTCACTTTTATGTTCCGGACATCTCATTTAGGGCACAAAGCCTTGTTTTGTGGTCCCAAAGCTTCCTCTTCAGAGTCCAAAGCTTTGATTCTGTGGTTGAATTCCTCGTTTTGTAATCCAAACCCTCACGTTTATTGTACAAACCCTCATTTTTAGGGCCCAAACGCTCATTTTTATGCTGTAACAATTTCACTGGAAAATGCCTCCTTTTTATGCTCCAAACGCCTCCTTTAGGGCACGATGTCTGAATGTTAGGTCCCAAAGATTTGGTTAAGAGCCCAAAGCTGTGAGTCTAGGGTTCAAAGCCTGCTTTTTACTCTACAAACCCTCCTGTTTAGGGCACAAACCCTCCTTTTTAGTGCACAAGCCCTCGCTGTTAGGGTGCAAACACTCACGTTAAGATTCCCAAGCTTCGAGTCCAGGGTTGAAATCCACATCTTTATGCTCCAAGCGACCGTCTTTAGGCTTCAAATCCTAATTTTAATTCTGAAATCCCACTTTTTTACGCTCCAAACGCTACATTAAGGGCACAAAGTCTCCATTTTAGGTCACAACGCTTCCTTTTTAGAGTCCGGAACGTTGGTTCCAGGGTTGAAAGCCTCCCTGTTCTGCTTCAAAGCGTCATTTAGAAGGTACAAGCCCTCATTTTTAGGGCGCAACGCCTCATTTTTTGGCCGCGAATCCTCCTTTTTAGGGGTCAATACGTCCTTTTTACTGTAAAATCCCTCACTTTTATGTTCCGGACATCTCATTTAGGGCACAAAGCCTTGTTTTGTGGTCCCAAAGCTTCCTCTTCAGAGTCCAAAGCTTTGATTCTGTGGTTGAATTCCTCGTTTTGTAATCCAAACCCTCACGTTTATTGTACAAACCCTCATTTTTAGGGCCCAAACGCTCATTTTTATGCTGTAACAATTTCACTGGAAAATCCCTCCTCTTCATGCTCCAAACTCCTCCTTTAGGGCACGATGTCTGAATGTTAGGTCCCAAAGATTTGGTTAAGAGTCCAAAGCTGTGAGTCTAGGGTTGAAAGCCTGCTTTTTACTCTACAAACCCTCCTGTTTAGGGCACAAACCCTCCTTTTTGGTGCACAAGCCCTCGCTGTTAGGGTGCAAACACTCCTGTTAAGATTCCCAAGCTTCGAGTCCAGGGTTGAAATCCACATCTTTATGCTCCAAGCGACCGTCTTTAGGCTTCAAATCCTAACTTTAATTCTGAAATCCCACTTTTTTACGCTCCAAACGCTACATTAAGGGCACAAAGTCTCCATTTTAGGTCACAACGCTTCCTTTTTAGAGTCCGGAACGTTGGTTCCAGGGTTGAAAGCCTCCCTGTTCTGCTTCAAAGCGTCATTTAGAAGGTACAAGCCCTCATTTTTAGGGCGCAACGCCTCATTTTTTGGCCGCGAATCCTCCTTTTTAGGGGTCAATACGTCCTTTTTACTGTAAAATCCCTCACTTTTATGTTCCGGACATCTCATTTAGGGCACAAAGCCTTGTTTTGTGGTCCCAAAGCTTCCTCTTCAGAGTCCAAAGCTTTGATTCTGTGGTTGAATTCCTCGTTTTGTAATCCAAACCCTCACGTTTATTGTACAAACCCTCATTTTTAGGGCCCAAACGCTCATTTTTATGCTGTAACAATTTCACTGGAAAATGCCTCCTTTTTATGCTCCAAACGCCTCCTATAGGGCACGATGTCTGAATGTTAGGTCCCAAAGATTTGGTTAAGAGCCCAAAGCTTGGAGTCTAGGGTTCAAAGCCTGCTTTTTACTCTACAAACCCTCCTGTTTAGGGCACAAACCCTCCTTTTTGGTGCACAAGCCCTCGCTGTTAGGGTGCAAAGACTCACGTTAAGATTCCCAAGCTTCGAGTCCAGGGTTGAAATCCACATCTTTATGCTCCAAGCGACCGTCTTTAGGCTTCAAATCCTAATTTTAATTCTGAAATCCCACTTTTTTACGCTCCAAACGCTACATTAAGGGCACAAAGTCTCCATTTTAGGTCACAACGCTTCCTTTTTAGAGTCCGGAACGTTGGTTCCAGGGTTGAAAGCCTCCCTGTTCTGCTTCAAAGCGTCATTTAGAAGGTACAAGCCCTCATTTTTAGGGCGCAACGCCTCATTTTTTGGCCGCGAATCCTCCTTTTTAGGGGTCAATACATCCTTTTTACTGTAAAATCCCTCACTTTTATGTTCCGGACATCTCATTTAGGGCACAAAGCCTTGTTTTGTGGTCCCAAAGCTTCCTCTTCAGAGTCCAAAGCTTTGATTCTGTGGTTGAATTCCTCGTTTTGTAATCCAAACCCTCACGTTTATTGTACAAACCCTCATTTTTAGGGCCCAAACGCTCATTTTTATGCTGTAAATCATTTCACTGGAAAATGCCTCCTTTTTATGCTCCAAACGCCTCCTTTAGGGCACGAGCCTCAATGTTAGGTCCCAAAGATTTGGTTAAGAGCCCAAAGCTTGGAGTCTAGGGTTCAAAGCCTGCTTTTTACTCTACAAACCCTCCTGTTTAGGGCACAAACCCTCCTTTTTGGTGCACAAGCCCTCGCTGTTAGGGTGCAAACACTCCTGTTAAGATTCCCAAGCTTCGAGTCCAGGGTTGAAATCCACATCTTTATGCTCCAAGCGACCGTCTTTAGGCTTCAAATCCTACTTTTAATTCTGAAATCCCACTTTTTTACGCTCCAAACGCTACATTAAGGGCACAAAGTCTCCATTTTAGGTCACAACGCTTCCTTTTTAGAGTCCGGAACGTTGGTTCCAGGGTTGAAAGCCTCCCTGTTCTGCTTCAAAGCGTCATTTAGAAGGTACAAGCCCTCATTTTTAGGGCGCAACGCCTCATTTTTTGGCCGCGAATCCTCCTTTTTAGGGGTCAATACGTCCTTTTTACTGTAAAATCCCTCACTTTTATGTTCCGGACATCTCATTTAGGGCACAAAGCCTTGTTTTGTGGTCCCAAAGCTTCCTCTTCAGAGTCCAAAGCTTTGATTCTGTGGTTGAATTCCTCGTTTTATAATCCAAACCCTCACGTTTATTGTACAAACCCTCATTTTTAGGGCCCAAACGCTCATTTTTATGCTGTAACAATTTCACTGGAAAATCCCTCCTCTTCATGCTCCAAACTCCTCCTTTAGGGCACGATGTCTGAATGTTAGGTCCCAAAGATTTGGTTAAGAGTCCAAAGCTGTGAGTCTAGGGTTGAAAGCCTGCTTTTTACTCTACAAACCCTCCTGTTTAGGGCACAAACCCTCCTTTTTGGTGCACAAGCCCTCGCTGTTAGGGTGCAAACACTCCTGTTAAGATTCCCAAGCTTCGAGTCCAGGGTTGAAATCCACATCTTTATGCTCCAAGCGACCGTCTTTAGGCTTCAAATCCTAACTTTAATTCTGAAATCCCACTTTTTTACGCTCCAAACGCTACATTAAGGGCACAAAGTCTCCATTTTAGGTCACAACGCTTCCTTTTTAGAGTCCGGAACGTTGGTTCCAGGGCTGAAAGCCTCCCTGTTCTGCTTCAAAGCGTAATTTAGAAGGTACAAGCCCTCATTTTTAGGGCGCAACGCCTCATTTTTTGGCCGCGAATCCTCCTTTTTAGGGGTCAATACGTCCTTTTTACTGTAAAATCCCTCACTTTTATGTTCCGGACATCTCATTTAGGGCACAAAGCCTTGTTTTGTGGTCCCAAAGCTTCCTCTTCAGAGTCCAAAGCTTTGATTCTGTGGTTGAATTCCTCGTTTTATAATCCAAACCCTCACGTTTATTGTACAAACCCTCATTTTTAGGGCCCAAACGCTCATTTTTATGCTGTAACAATTTCACTGGAAAATCCCTCCTTTTTATGCTCCAAACACCTCCTATAGGGCACGATGTCTGAATGTTAGGTCCCAAAGATTTGGTTAAGAGCCCAAAGCTTGGAGTCTAGGGTTGAAAGCCTGCTTTTTACTCTACAAACCCTCCTGTTTAGGGCACAAACCCTCCTTTTTGGTGCACAAGCCCTCGCTGTTAGGGTGCAAACACTCCTGTTAAGATTCCCAAGCTTCGAGTCCAGGGTTGAAATCCACATCTTTATGCTCCAAGCGACCGTCTTTAGGCTTCAAATCCTACTTTTAATTCTGAAATCCCACTTTTTTACGCTCCAAACGCTACATTAAGGGCACAAAGTCTCCATTTTAGGTCACAACGCTTCCTTTTTAGAGTCCGGAACGTTGGTTCCAGGGTTGAAAGCCTCCCTGTTCTGCTTCAAAGCGTAATTTAGAAGGTACAAGCCCTCATTTTTAGGGCGCAACGCCTCATTTTTTGGCCGCGAATCCTCCTTTTTAGGGGTCAATACGTCCTTTTTACTGTAAAATCCCTCACTTTTATGTTCCGGACATCTCATTTAGGGCACAAAGCCTTGTTTTGTGGTCCCAAAGCTTCCTCTTCAGAGTCCAAAGCTTTGATTCTGTGGTTGAATTCCTCGTTTTATAATCCAAACCCTCACGTTTATTGCACAAACCCTCATTTTTAGGGCCCAAACGCTCATTTTTATGCTGTAACAATTTCACTGGAAAATCCCTCCTTTTTATGCTCCAAACACCTCCTATAGGGCACGATGTCTGAATGTTAGGTCCCAAAGATTTGGTTAAGAGCCCAAAGCTTGGAGTCTAGGGTTGAAAGCCTGCTTTTTACTCTACAAACCCTCCTGTTTAGGGCACAAACCCTCCTTTTTGGTGCACAAGCCCTCGCTGTTAGGGTGCAAACACTCCTGTTAAGATTCCCAAGCTTCGAGTCCAGGGTTGAAATCCACATCTTTATGCTCCAAACGACCGTCTTTAGGCTTCAAATCCTAATTTTAATTCTGAAATCCCACTTTTTTACGCTCCAAACGCTACATTAAGGGCACAAAGTCTCCATTTTAGGTCACAACGCTTCCTTTTTAGAGTCCAGAACGTTGGTTCCAGGGTTGAAAGCCTCCCTGTTCTGCTTCAAAGCGTCATTTAGAAGGTACAAGCCCTCATTTTTAGGGTGCAACGCCTCATTTTTTGGCCGCGAATCCTCCTTTTTAGGGGTCAATACGTCCTTTTTGCTGTAAAATCCCTCACTTTTATGTTCCGGACATCTCATTTAGGGCACAAAGCCTTGTTTTGTGGTCCCAAAGCTTCCTCTTCAGAGTCCAAAGCTTTGATTCTGTGGTTGAATTCCTCGTTTTATAATCCAAACCCTCACGTTTATTGTACAAACCCTCATTTTTAGGGCCCAAACGCTCATTTTTATGCTGTAACAATTTCACTGGAAAATGCCTCCTTTTTATGCTCCAAACGCCTCCTTTAGGGCACGATGTCTGAATGTTAGGTCCCAAAGATTTGGTTAAGAGCCCAAAGCTTGGAGTCTAGGGTTGAAAGCCTGCTTTTTACTCTACAAACCCTCCTGTTTAGGGCACAAACCCTCCTTTTTGGTGCACAAGCCCTCGCTGTTAGGGTGCAAACACTCCTGTTAAGATTCCCAAGCTTCGAGTTCAGCGTTGAAATCCACATCTTTATTCTCCAAGCGACCGTCTTTAGGCTTCAAATCCTAATTTTAATTCTGAAATCCCACTTTTTTACGCTCCAAACGCTACATTAAGGGCACAAAGTCTCCATTTTAGGTCACAACGCTTCCTTTTTAGAGTCCGGAACGTTGGTTCCAGGGTTGAAAGCCTCCCTGTTCTGCTTCAAAGCGTCATTTAGAAGGTACAAGCCCTCATTTTTAGGGCGCAACGCCTCATTTTTTGGCCGCGAATCCTCCTTTTTAGGGGTCAATACGTCCTTTTTACTGTAAAATCCCTCACTTTTATGTTCCGGACATCTCATTTAGGGCACAAAGCCTTGTTTTGTGGTCCCAAAGCTTCCTCTTCAGAGTCCAAAGCTTTGATTCTGTGGTTGAATTCCTCGTTTTGTAATCCAAATCCTCACGTTTATTGTACAAACCCTCATTTTTAGGGCCCAAACGCTCATTTTTATGCTGTAAATCATTTCACTGGAAAATGCCTCCTTTTTATTCTCCAAACGCCTCCTATAGGGCACGATGTCTGAATGTTAGGTCCCAAAGATTTGGTTAAGAGCCCAAAGCTTGGAGTCTAGGGTTGAAAGCCTGCTTTTTACTCTACAAACCCTCCTGTTTAGGGCACAAACCCTCCTTTTTGGTGCACAAGCCCTCGCTGTTAGGGTGCAAACACTCCTGTTAAGATTCCCAAGCTTCGAGTCCAGGGTTGAAATCCACATCTTTATGCTCCAAGCGACCGTCTTTAGGCTTCAAATCCGACTTTTAATTCTGAAATCCCACTTTTTTACGCTCCAAACGCTACATTAAGGGCACAAAGTCTCCATTTTAGGTCACAACGCTTCCTTTTTAGAGTCCGGAACGTTGGTTCCAGGGTTGAAAGCCTCCCTGTTCTGCTTCAAAGCGTCATTTAGAAGGTACAAGCCCTCATTTTTAGGGCGCAACGCCTCATTTTTTGGCCGCGAATCCTCCTTTTTAGGGGTCAATACGTCCTTTTTACTGTAAAATCCCTCACTTTTATGTTCCGGACATCTCATTTAGGGCACAAAGCCTTGTTTTGTGGTCCCAAAGCTTCCTCTTCAGAGTCCAAAGCTTTGATTCTGTGGTTGAATTCCTCGTTTTATAATCCAAACCCTCACGTTTATTGTACAAACCCTCATTTTTAGGGCCCAAACGCTCATTTTTATGCTGTAAATAATTTCACTGGAAAATGCCTCCTTTTTATGCTCCAAAGGCCTCCTTTAGGGCACGATGTCTGAATGTTAGGTCCCAAAGATTTGGTTAAGAGCCCAAAGCTTGGAGTCTAGGGTTGAAAGCCTGCTTTTTACTCTACAAACCCTCCTGTTTAGGGCACAAACCCTCCTTTTTGGTGCACAAGCCCTCGCTGTTAGGGTGCAAACACTCCTGTTAAGATTCCCAAGCTTCGAGTCCAGGGTTGAAATCCACATCTTTATGCTCCAAGCGACCGTCTTTAGGCTTCAAATCCGACTTTTAATTCTGAAATCCCACTTTTTTACGCTCCAAACGCTACATTAAGGGCACAAAGTCTCCATTTTAGGTCACAACGCTTCCTTTTTAGAGTCCGGAACGTTGGTTCCAGGGTTGAAAGCCTCCCTGTTCTGCTTCAAAGCGTCATTTAGAAGGTACAAGCCCTCATTTTTAGGGCGCAACGCCTCATTTTTTGGCTGCAAATCCTCCTTTTTAGGGGTCAATACATCCTTTTTACTGTAAAATCCCTCACTTTTATGTTCCGGTGTGGTGGTTTGACCTTGGCTAAATGCCAGGTACCCACCAAGTCGCTCTATCACTTCCCCCCCCTTCCCCTTTTTTTCTCAATAGGGCAAAGAAGGGAAAGAAAATAAGATAGGAAAACAAAACAACCCTTGTGGGTAAAACAACAGCAGTTTTAATATAAGCAAAGCGAAGCAAAGGTCCGCGCGCGGAAGCAAAAAAAAAGAAAACAGATTTATTCTCTACTTCCCATTAACAGGCGATGTTGGGCCTTCTCAGGAAGCAGGGCTCTGATATGCGTAGCGGTTGCCTCGGAGGACCAAGGGTGACCCCACCCCCTTCCTCCTTTCTCCCAGCTTTATACTGAGCAGACGTCATATGGTATGGAATATCTCTTTGGTCAGTTCGGGTCAGCTGTCCTGGTTGTGTCCCCTCCCAAGATCTTGCCCACCCCGTCCCACTGTGGGGGGGGAAATGTCAGAAAGGGCCTTGGTGCTGTGTAAGCACTACTCAGCAGTAGCCACAACACCAGTGTGCTATCAACACCCTGCCAGCTCCCAGCATAAAACACAGCACCATGAGGGCTGCTACAGGGGAAAACCAATTCTGGCTCAGCCAGACCCGATACAGTCTCCACCCCTTATTCCATACCATTTACGTCATGCCCAGGTCCCACATAACACTCATTTATTCATTCCGTAAGCTTTCTTCACTCCTCTAGATGTTCAGTGACTTGGCTGCTATCTGTCAAGGTGGATGTTCAGGACAGGAGCAGTATGTTTGACTGTTGGACTCCAGCACCGGCTAGGTTTGGGTCATCATCGCATGTATCTGGTTCACTCTTCGTCGTTCCTACTTCCTCCATCACTTCCTGCAACATACAACTCAGCTCACAGATTATTTCCCCCCCAAGGTTAAATCTCCTTGAGGCACACACTGAGTAGCCCCATTCTCCCGCATTACCCACCAAGTACATCCAGGTCCCTGAGCAAAAACAATCCCACGAGTGGGCTTGCCTTTTCCCAAGGGAGGAGCAATCCATACTGCCTTCCCCAGCCATTTCCCTGTGTGTACTACAGGGACCTTATCTCCTCCCACAGTATGAAGGGGTTTTGTTTGGGCAGGACCAGGACGGTTAACAGATCCTCTGGTATTAATTAGCCAAGTGGCTTCTGCTAAATTTATATCCCAGTGTTTCCATCCCCCATTGTCCAATGCTCTCAACATAGTCTTCAACAGTCCATTGTATCTTTCAATCTTTCCAGACGCTTGTGGGTAATAAGGGATGTGATACACCCACTCAATGCCATGTTTCTTTGCCCAGGAGTTTATGAGATTATTTCGAAAATGGGTTCCATTGTCTGATTCGATTCTTTCAGGAGTACCATGTCGCCATAAAATTTGCCTTTCAAGACCTAAGATGGTATTTCGGGCAGTGGCATGATTTACAGGGTACGTCTCAAGCCAACCAGTAGTTGCTTCCACCATAGTGAGTATGTAGCGCTTGCCTTGGCGTGTTCGTGGCAATGGTCCAATATAGTCAATTTGCCAGGCCTCACCATATCGAAAACTCAGCCATCGCCCTCTGTTCCAGGGAGACTTTACTCGTGTGGCTCGCTTGATTGCAGCACATGTTTCGCATTCATGAGTGACCTGTGAGATGGCCTCCATGGTCAGGTCCACCCCTCGATCACGAGCCCATCTGTACGTTGCATCTCTCCCGAGATGCCCGGATGTTTCATGGGCCCATCGAGCTACAAATAGCTCACCCTTGCGCTCCCAGTCCAGGTCCAGCTGAGCTACTTCAATTTTAGCAGCCTTGTCTACTTGCTCATTGTTTTGATGTTCTTCGGTGGCACGGCTTTTGGGCACGTGGGCATCTACATGACGTACCTTTAGAGCCACGTTTTCCACTCGGGCAGCGATGTCCTGCCACAGTGCAGCAGCCCAGATGGGTTTACCTCTGCGCTGCCAATTGGTCTTCTTCCACTCCTGTAGCCACCCCCACAGGGCATTAGCCACCATCCAGGAGTCAGTGTAGAGATACAGTACTGGCCACTTTTCTCGTTCAGCAATCTTTAGGGCTAGTTGGATCGCTTTTACTTCTGCAAACTGACTTGACTCGCCCTCTCCTTCAGTGGCCTCAACGACTTGTCTTGTGGGGCTCCACACAGCAGCTTTCCACTTTCGATGGTTTCCTACCACACGACAGGATCCATCAGTAAACAAAGCATACCGCCTTTCATCTTCTGGTAATTCGTTATATGGTGGTGCTTCTTGGGCACGAGCCACCTCCTCAGGCAGTGCTCCAAAATCTCTACCTTCTGGCCAGTCCATGATCTCTTCCAGGATTCCTGGACGGTTGGGTTTTCCCAGTCGAGCTCGTTGCGTGATTAACGCTACCCATTTACTCCAGGTAGCACTGGTTGCATGGTGTGTAGAAGGGATGTTTCCTTTGAACATCCAATGTAGTACAGGCAATCGCGGTGCCAAGAGGAGCTGTGCTTCTGTACCAACAACTTCGGAAGCGGCTCGAATCCCCTCATATGCTGCCAGAATCTCCTTTTCAGTTGGAGTGTAGTGGGCTTCTGATCCTCGATATCCCCGGCTCCAAAATCCTAATGGTCGACCCCGAGTTTCACCTGCTACCTTCTGCCAGAGGCTCCATGTGAGGCCATGCTCCCCAGTTGATGTGTAAAGTACATTTTGCACATCTGGTCCTGTCCGAACAGGCCCAAGAGCTACCGCCCGAGCTATCTCCTGTTTGATGTGCTCAAAGGCTTGTTGTTGCTCAAGACCCCACTCAAAATTGTTCTTCTTTCGGGTTACTTGATAGAGAGGGCTCACCAGCTGACTGTAACCTGGAATGTGCATCCTCCAAAATCCCACAAGTCCTAAGAAAGCTTGTGTTTCCTTCTTGTTGGTCGGTGGAGACATAGCTGCTATCTTGTTGACAACCTCCATAGGCACATGGCGGCGTCCATCTTGCCATTTTATTCCCAAGAACTGAATCTCCTGTGCTGGTCCCTTGACCTTGCTTTTCTTTATGGCAAACCCAGCTCTCAGAAGAATCTCAATTACTTTTTGTCCTTTCTTGAACACTTCTTCTGCCTTGTTGCCCCACACAATGATGTCATCGATGTACTGTAGATGTTCAGGGGCATCACCCTTTTCCAGTGCAGTTTGAATTAGTCCATGACAAATAGTGGGGCTGTGCTTCCACCCCTGGGGTAGTCGATTCCAGGTATATTGGACACCCCTCCACGTGAAAGCAAACTGTGGCCTGCACTCTTCTGCC
This sequence comes from Strix aluco, assembly GCF_031877795.1. Taxonomy (NCBI): domain Eukaryota; kingdom Metazoa; phylum Chordata; class Aves; order Strigiformes; family Strigidae; genus Strix; species Strix aluco. The sequence goes on from NC_133970.1 coordinate 7,363,514, forward strand.
AAAGGAATTGAAAAGAATGCATTGGCGATGTCGATTGTGGCGTACCACTTGGCTGCCTTTGACTCTAGCTCATACTGGAGCTCTAACATATCTGGTACAGCAGCACTCAGTGGTGGCGTCACTTCGTTCAGGCCACGATAGTCTACTGTCAACCTCCACCCTCCGTCAGACTTTCGCACTGGCCATATTGGGCTATTAAAAGGCGAATGTGTCTTACTGATGACACCTTGGGTCTCCAGTTGACGGATCAGTTCTTGGACGGGAGCCAGAGAGTCTCGGTTCGTGCGATACTGCCGTCGGTGCACGGTCCTCATGGCAATTGGCACCTGTTGTTCTTTAACTCGCAACAGTCCTACAACAAAAGGATCTCCTGAGAGGCCAGGCAGATTAGACAACTGTTTGACCTTCTCTGTGTTCACACTGGCCACACCAAAAGCCCATCGGTATCCTTTTGGGTCTTTGAAATACCCCCTCTTGAGGTAGTCAATGCCCAAGATACAAGGGGCTTCTGGGCCAGTTACAATGGGATGTTTTTCCCACTTATCCCCGGTCAAGCTAACCTCGGCCTCCAGTACTGACAGTTCTTGACATCCGCCTGTCACTCCTGAGATCCAGATAGGTTCTGCCCCTCTATAACTTGATGGCATTAATGTACACTGTGCCCCGGTATCGATTAAAGCCTGGTACTTCTGTGGATTTGATGTGCCAGGCCATCGAATCCACACTGTCCAATACACCCGATCATCCCTTTCCTCCTCCTGGCTGGAGGCAGGGGCCCTCTATTCCTGTTCTTGGTCAGAGTATTCACTGTCTGACCCTTGCTGTGCCAGGCCGGAAACTCCTTCATCAGGGCCAAGGGAGGTGATCTCATTCTTCCTGTATCTGGGAGATCGCTGATTACTTTCTTGCGGTTTCACGCCAGCTACATTAACAACCTTCTTGGATGTTGTCTTCTTGGCAGGGGTCTTTCCTCGCAATTCATGTACACGAGCTTCCAACTTGAAGGTGGGTTGACCATCCCACTTCCTCATGTCCTCCCCCTGGTCACGCAGGAAGAACCAAAGTTCGCCACGTGTCATGCGCCTAGGTTTCCCTTTCCCTCTGACTGGGGTGGAAGAGAACCGATTTCTTGGGGTGCTCCTGACATCTAAGGCACTCGCCCGTAGAGATGAGGAGGTTCCAAGACTCTCTTCAAAGTTCTGAAGCCAGGAAGAGACTGCCTCCACAGTTGGCGTACATCTTAGTCCTTCTCCCATATCCATTTCTGGATAGTACATCGCAGCCAAGCCCGCAGAATACGAGGATGGTGCACCTTTAATCACCTTCCTCCACATGGCCCGTGTGCACAGGACATCCTCTGGATTTTTAGGGGCTTCATCATTATTTGGATCACTATAGATGACTTCCAGCACTGCTAGTTCTCTCAGGTACTGGACACCTTCATCCGCAGTAGCCCACTTCCCTGGGGAGTTATCCGTAAGATCTTCCTTGAAAGGATATCTTGCTTTAACACTTGAAAGGAGCCGTCTCCACAGACTGCAAATTCCTGTTTCTTTTCCAATTCCCCTTTCAATTCCTCGATCTCTAGCAAGGGAACCCAGCTGTTGGGCTTCCTTACCTTCCAGCTGCTGAGCATCAGCCCCATTATCCCAGCATCGAAGCAGCCAGGCAGCAATCCGCTCACCCGGCTGGCGGCTGTAGTCTTTCCGCAGATCTCGCAGTTCTGATGATGTCAGGGACCGGGTAGTTTCTGCCTCCTGTTTGAGTTCTGTTATTCCCTCTTCTGACCCCTTTGCTGAAGGACCCGCTTCTTCCTCCTCTTTTTCGTCCCTTATTAATCGAGGGTATGGACCTGTTGTTCTCCTTGTCCACTGTTTCTTTTTTACTACTGGGGCAATCTCTGCTGTTACTGTTTTTGTTTGAGTTCCCATTTCCACCACAGTCCTTTGAGAGCACTGAACTGCAGCTCGATAAGCATAGGCCAGGCCCCAGTACAGCGCTAGGAGTTGCTGATTTTCATCGGGATAGACAAGGCACCCTTCTATCAGGTGTTGTGTCAGTTTGCGGGGTTGCTTGCCTGTTCAGGGGTAAGATCCCAGGCTACAGGAGGTGATAACCGTCCTAGGAATCTGCCCAAATCCTTCCACTCCCCCTGCCACCCAGGGACAGGCCGCCTCAGGGCACATTTTGGTATTCTCTCACCCAAAATTTGCTTTCTCTTACACCAAAAACCTAACGAGCTCCACACAGCCCACAATAGGCGAATAGCATTAATGAACAGTATCAAAGAGCTAACATAAGGATTAATAAGTACTTCGGGAGCTTGCAGAATAAAACCACTCATGATGTTCCCAATTTCTTCCAGCATGTTCCCGAGCTTAGCAAAATAAAGATAAGCAGAGCAATAAACAAACCCGTGACCAGCACAAGAGCTTGTCGCTTACTAACTGCTATAGCTATAGCACAATTAATATAAAACTGCCGTTGTCCCGCCCCACGTTGGGCGCCAAAATAGACTGTGGTGGTTTGACCTTGGCTAAATGCCAGGTACCCACCAAGTCGCTCTATCACTTCCCCCCCCTTCCCCTTTTTTTCTCAATAGGGCAAAGAAGGGAAAGAAAATAAGATAGGAAAACAAAACAACCCTTGTGGGTAAAACAACAGCAGTTTTAATATAAGCAAAGCGAAGCAAAGGTCCGCGCGCGGAAGCAAAAAAAAAGAAAACAGATTTATTCTCTACTTCCCATTAACAGGCGATGTTGGGCCTTCTCAGGAAGCAGGGCTCTGATATGCGTAGCGGTTGCCTCGGAGGACCAAGGGTGACCCCACCCCCTTCCTCCTTTCTCCCAGCTTTATACTGAGCAGACGTCATATGGTATGGAATATCTCTTTGGTCAGTTCGGGTCAGCTGTCCTGGTTGTGTCCCCTCCCAAGATCTTGCCCACCCCGTCCCACTGTGGGGGGGGAAATGTCAGAAAGGGCCTTGGTGCTGTGTAAGCACTACTCAGCAGTAGCCACAACACCAGTGTGCTATCAACACCCTGCCAGCTCCCAGCATAAAACACAGCACCATGAGGGCTGCTACAGGGGAAAACCAATTCTGGCTCAGCCAGACCCGATACATCCGGACATCTCATTTAGGGCACAAAGCCTTGTTTTGTGGTCCCAAAGCTTCCTCTTCAGAGTCCAAAGCTTTGATTCTGTGGTTGAATTCCTCGTTTTATAATCCAAACCCTCAAGTTTATTGTACAAACCCTCATTTTTAGGGCCCAAACGCTCATTTTTATGCTGTAAATCATTTCACTGGAAAATGCCTCCTTTTTATGCTCCAAACGCCTCCTTTAGGGCACGAGCCTCAATGTTAGGTCCCAAAGATTTGTTTAAGAGCCCAAAGCTTGGAGTCTAGGGTTCAAAGCCTGCTTTTTACTCTACAAACCCTCCTGTTTAGGGCACAAACCCTCCTTTTTGGTGCACAAGCCCTCGCTGTTAGGGTGCAAACACTCACGTTAAGATTCCCAAGCTTCGAGTCCAGGGTTGAAATCCACATCTTTATGCTCCAAACGACCGTCTTTAGTCTTCAAATCCTACTTTTAATTCTGAAATCCCACTTTTTTACGCTCCAAACACTACATTAAGGGCACAAAGTCTCCATTTTAGGTCACAACGCTTCCTTTTTAGAGTCCGGAACGTTGGTTCCAGGGTTGAAAGCCTCCCTGTTCTGCTTCAAAGCGTCATTTAGAAGGTACAAGCCCTCATTTTTAGGGCGCAACGCCTCATTTTTTGGCCCCGAATCCTCCTTTTTAGGGGTCAATACGTCCTTTTTACTGTAAAATCCCTCACTTTTATGTTCCGGACATCTCATTTAGGGCACAAAGCCTTGTTTTGTGGTCCCAAAGCTTCCTCTTCAGAGTCCAAAGCTTTGATTCTGTGGTTGAATTCCTCGTTTTATAATCCAAACCCTCACGTTTATTGTACAAACCCTCATTTTTAGGGCCCAAACGCTCATTTTTATGCTGTAACAATTTCACTGGAAAATGCCTCCTCTTCATGCTCCAAACGCCTCCTTTAGGGCACGATGTCTGAATGTTAGGTCCCAAAGATTTGGTTAAGAGCCCAAAGCTTGGAGTCTAGGGTTGAAAGCCTGCTTTTTACCCTACAAACCCTCCTGTTTAGGGCACAAACCCTCCTTTTTGGTGCACAAGCCCTCGCTGTTAGGGTGCAAACACTCCTGTTAAGATTCCCAAGCTTCGAGTCCAGGGTTGAAATCCACATCTTTATGCTCCAAGCGACCGTCTTTAGGCTTCAAATCCTAATTTTAATTCTGAAATCCCACTTTTTTACGCTCCAAACGCTACATTAAGGGCACAAAGTCTCCATTTTAGGTCACAACGCTTCCTTTTTAGAGTCCGGAACGTTGGTTCCAGGGTTGAAAGCCTCCCTGTTCTGCTTCAAAGCGTCATTTAGAAGGTACAAGCCCTCATTTTTAGGGCGCAACGCCTCATTTTTTGGCTGCAAATCCTCCTTTTTAGGGGTCAATACATCCTTTTTACTGTAAAATCCCTCACTTTTATGTTCCGGACATCTCATTTAGGGCACAAAGCCTTGTTTTGTGGTCCCAAAGCTTCCTCTTCAGAGTCCAAAGCTTTGATTCTGTGGTTGAATTCCTCGTTTTATAATCCAAACCCTCACGTTTATTGTACAAACCCTCATTTTTAGGGCCCAAACGCTCATTTTTATGCTGTAAATCATTTCACTGGAAAATGCCTCCTTTTTATGCTCCAAACGCCTCCTTTAGGGCACGAGCCTCAATGTTAGGTCCCAAAGATTTGGTTAAGAGCCCAAAGCTTTGAGTCTAGGGTTCAAAGCCTGCTTTTTACTCTACAAACCCTCCTGTTTAGGGCACAAACCCTCCTTTTTGGTGCACAAGCCCTCGCTGTTAGGGTGCAAAGACTCACGTTAAGATTCCCAAGCTTCGAGTCCAGGGTTGAAATCCACATCTTTATGCTCCAAGCGATCGTCTTTAGGCTTCAAATCCTAATTTTAATTCTGAAATCCCACTTTTTTACGCTCCAAACACTACATTAAGGGCACAAAGTCTCCATTTTAGGTCACAACGCTTCCTTTTTAGAGTCCGGAACGTTGGTTCCAGGGTTGAAAGCCTCCCTGTTCTGCTTCAAAGCGTCATTTAGAAGGTACAAGCCCTCATTTTTAGGGCGCAACGCCTCATTTTTTGGCTGCAAATCCTCCTTTTTAGGGGTCAATACGTCCTTTTTACTGTAAAATCCCTCACTTTTATGTTCCGGACATCTCATTTAGGGCACAAAGCCTTGTTTTGTGGTCCCAAAGCTTCCTCTTCAGAGTCCAAAGCTTTGATTCTGTGGTTGAATTCCTCGTTTTATAATCCAAACCCTCACGTTTATTGTACAAACCCTCATTTTTAGGGCCCAAACGCTCATTTTTATGCTGTAAATCATTTCACTGGAAAATGCCTCCTTTTTATGCTCCAAACGCCTCCTTTAGGGCACGAGCCTCAATGTTAGGTCCCAAAGATTTGGTTAAGAGCCCAAAGCTTTGAGTCTAGGGTTCAAAGCCTGCTTTTTACTCTACAAACCCTCCTGTTTAGGGCACAAACCCTCCTTTTTGGTGCACAAGCCCTCGCTGTTAGGGTGCAAACACTCACGTTAAGATTCCCAAGCTTCGAGTCCAGGGTTGAAATCCACATCCTTATGCTCCAAACGACCATCTTTAGGCTTCAAATCCGACTTTTAATTCTGAAATCCCACTTTTTTACGCTCCAAACACTACATTAAGGGCACAAAGTCTCCATTTTAGGTCACAACGCTTCCTTTTTAGAGTCCGGAACGTTGGTTCCAGGGTTGAAAGCCTCCCTGTTCTGCTTCAAAGCGTCATTTAGAAGGTACAAGCCCTCATTTTTAGGGCGCAACGCCTCATTTTTTGGCCGCGAATCCTCCTTTTTAGGGGTCAATACATCCTTTTTACTGTAAAATCCCTCACTTTTATGTTCCGGACATCTCATTTAGGGCACAAAGCCTTGTTTTGTGGTCCCAAAGCTTCCTCTTCAGAGTCCAAAGCTTTGATTCTGTGGTTGAATTCCTCGTTTTGTAATCCAAATCCTCACGTTTATTGTACAAACCCTCATTTTTAGGGCCCAAACGCTCATTTTTATGCTGCAAATCATTTCACTGGAAAATGCCTCCTTTTTATTCTCCAAACGCCTCCTTTAGGGCACGATGTCTGAATGTTAGGTCCCAAAGATTTGGTTAAGAGCCCAAAGCTTGGAGTCTAGGGTTGAAAGCCTGCTTTTTACTCTACAAACCCTCCTGTTTAGGGCACAAACCCTCCTTTTTGGTGCACAAGCCCTCGCTGTTAGGGTGCAAACACTCACGTTAAGATTCCCAAGCTTCGAGTCCAGGGTTGAAATCCACATCTTTATGCTCCAAGCGATCGTCTTTAGGCTTCAAATCCTAATTTTAATTCTGAAATCCCACTTTTTTACGCTCCAAACACTACATTAAGGGCACAAAGTCTCCATTTTAGGTCACAACGCTTCCTTTTTAGAGTCCGGAACGTTGGTTCCAGGGTTGAAAGCCTCCCTGTTCTGCTTCAAAGCGTCATTTAGAAGGTACAAGCCCTCATTTTTAGGGCGCAACGCCTCATTTTTTGGCCGCGAATCCTCCTTTTTAGGGGTCAATACGTCCTTTTTACTGTAAAATCCCTCACTTTTATGTTCCGGACATCTCATTTAGGGCACAAAGCCTTGTTTTGTGGTCCCAAAGCTTCCTCTTCAGAGTCCAAAGCTTTGATTCTGTGGTTGAATTCCTCGTTTTATAATCCAAACCCTCACGTTTATTGTACAAACCCTCATTTTTAGGGCCCAAACGCTCATTTTTATGCTGTAACAATTTCACTGGAAAATCCCTCCTCTTCATGCTCCAAACGCCTCCTTTAGGGCACGATGTCTGAATGTTAGGTCCCAAAGATTTGGTTAAGAGCCCAAAGCTTGGAGTCTAGGGTTGAAAGCCTGCTTTTTACTCTACAAACCCTCCTGTTTAGGGCACAAACCCTCCTTTTTGGTGCACAAGCCCTCGCTGTTAGGGTGCAAACACTCCTGTTAAGATTCCCAAGCTTCGAGTCCAGGGTTGAAATCCACATCTTTATGCTCCAAGCGACCATCTTTAGGCTTCAAATCCTAATTTTAATTCTGAAATCCCACTTTTTTACGCTCCAAACACTACATTAAGGGCACAAAGTCTCCATTTTAGGTCACAACGCTTCCTTTTTAGAGTCCGGAACGTTGGTTCCAGGGTTGAAAGCCTCCCTGTTCTGCTTCAAAGCGTCATTTAGAAGGTACAAGCCCTCATTTTTAGGGCGCAACGCCTCATTTTTTGGCCGCGAATCCTCCTTTTTAGGGGTCAATACATCCTTTTTACTGTAAAATCCCTCACTTTTATGTGCCGGACATCTCATTTAGGGCACAAAGCCTTGTTTTGTGGTCCCAAAGCTTCCTCTTCAGAGTCCAAAGCTTTGATTCTGTGGTTGAATTCCTCGTTTTGTAATCCAAATCCTCACGTTTATTGTACAAACCCTCATTTTTAGGGCCCAAACACTCATTTTTATGCTGTAAATCATTTCACTGGAAAATGCCTCCTTTTTATTCTCCAAACGCCTCCTTTAGGGCACGATGTCTGAATGTTAGGTCCCAAAGATTTGGTTAAGAGCCCAAAGCTTGGAGTCTAGGGTTGAAAGCCTGCCTTTTACTCTACAAACCCTCCTGTTTAGGGCACAAACCCTCCTTTTTGGTGCACAAGCCCTCGCTGTTAGGGTGCAAACACTCACGTTAAGATTCCCAAGCTTCGAGTCCAGGGTTGAAATCCAAATCTTTATGCTCCAAGCGATCGTCTTTAGGCTTCAAATCCTAATTTTAATTCTGAAATCCCACTTTTTTACGCTCCAAACACTACATTAAGGGCACAAAGTCTCCATTTTAGGTCACAACGCTTCCTTTTTAGAGTCCGGAACGTTGGTTCCAGGGTTGAAAGCCTCCCTGTTCTGCTTCAAAGCGTCATTTAGAAGGTACAAGCCCTCATTTTTAGGGCGCAACGCCTCATTTTTTGGCCGCGAATCCTCCTTTTTAGGGGTCAATACGTCCTTTTTACTGTAAAATCCCTCACTTTTATGTTCCGGACATCTCATTTAGGGCACAAAGCCTTGTTTTGTGGTCCCAAAGCTTCCTCTTCAGAGTCCAAAGCTTTGATTCTGTGGTTGAATTCCTCGTTTTATAATCCAAACCCTCACGTTTATTGTACAAACCCTCATTTTTAGGGCCCAAACGCTCATTTTTATGCTGTAAATCATTTCACTGGAAAATGCCTCCTTTTTATGCTCCAAACGCCTCCTATAGGGCACGATGTCTGAATGTTAGGTCCCAAAGATTTGGTTAAGAGCCCAAAGCTTGGAGTCTAGGGTTCAAAGCCTGCTTTTTACTCTACAAACCCTCCTGTTTAGGGCACAAACCCTCCTTTTTGGTGCACAAGCCGTCGCTGTTAGGGTGCAAACACTCCTGTTAAGATTCCCAAGCTTCGAGTCCAGGGTTGAAATCCACATCTTTATGCTCCAAGCGACCGTCTTTAGGCTTCAAATCCTACTTTTAATTCTGAAATCCCACTTTTTTACGCTCCAAACACTACATTAAGGGCACAAAGTCTCCATTTTAGGTCACAACGCTTCCTTTTTAGAGTCCGGAACGTTGGTTCCAGGGTTGAAAGCCTCCCTGTTCTGCTTCAAAGCGTCATTTAGAAGGTACAAGCCCTCATTTTTAGGGCGCAACGCCTCATTTTTTGGCCGCGAATCCTCCTTTTTAGGGGTCAATACATCCTTTTTACTGTAAAATCCCTCACTTTTATGTGCCGGACATCTCATTTAGGGCACAAAGCCTTGTTTTGTGGTCCCAAAGCTTCCTCTTCAGAGTCCAAAGCTTTGATTCTGTGGTTGAATTCCTCGTTTTGTAATCCAAATCCTCACGTTTATTGTACAAACCCTCATTTTTAGGGCCCAAACACTCATTTTTATGCTGTAAATCATTTCACTGGAAAATGCCTCCTTTTTATTCTCCAAACGCCTCCTTTAGGGCACGATGTCTGAATGTTAGGTCCCAAAGATTTGGTTAAGAGCCCAAAGCTTGGAGTCTAGGGTTGAAAGCCTGCTTTTTACTCTACAAACCCTCCTGTTTAGGGCACAAACCCTCCTTTTTGGTGCACAAGCCCTCGCTGTTAGGGTGCAAACACTCCTGTTAAGATTCCCAAGCTTCGAGTCCAGGGTTGAAATCCACATCTTTATGCTCCAAGCGATCGTCTTTAGGCTTCAAATCCTAATTTTAATTCTGAAATCCCACTTTTTTACGCTCCAAACACTACATTAAGGGCACAAAGTCTCCATTTTAGGTCACAACGCTTCCTTTTTAGAGTCCGGAACGTTGGTTCCAGGGTTGAAAGCCTCCCTGTTCTGCTTCAAAGCGTCATTTAGAAGGTACAAGCCCTCATTTTTAGGGCGCAACGCCTCATTTTTTGGCCGCGAATCCTCCTTTTTAGGGGTCAATACGTCCTTTTTACTGTAAAATCCCTCACTTTTATGTTCCGGACATCTCATTTAGGGCACAAAGCCTTGTTTTGTGGTCCCAAAGCTTCCTCTTCAGAGTCCAAAGCTTTGATTCTGTGGTTGAATTCCTCGTTTTATAATCCAAACCCTCACGTTTATTGTACAAACCCTCATTTTTAGGGCCCAAACGCTCATTTTTATGCTGTAACAATTTCACTGGAAAATCCCTCCTCTTCATGCTCCAAACGCCTCCTTTAGGGCACGATGTCTGAATGTTAGGTCCCAAAGATTTGGTTAAGAGCCCAAAGCTTGGAGTCTAGGGTTGAAAGCCTGCTTTTTACTCTACAAACCCTCCTGTTTAGGGCACAAACCCTCCTTTTTGGTGCACAAGCCCTCGCTGTTAGGGTGCAAACACTCCTGTTAAGATTCCCAAGCTTCGAGTCCAGGGTTGAAATCCACATCTTTATGCTCCAAGCGACCATCTTTAGGCTTCAAATCCGACTTTTAATTCTGAAATCCCACTTTTTTACGCTCCAAACACTACATTAAGGGCACAAAGTCTCCATTTTAGGTCACAACGCTTCCTTTTTAGAGTCCGGAACGTTGGTTCCAGGGTTGAAAGCCTCCCTGTTCTGCTTCAAAGCGTCATTTAGAAGGTACAAGCCCTCATTTTTAGGGCGCAACGCCTCATTTTTTGGCCGCGAATCCTCCTTTTTAGGGGTCAATACGTCCTTTTTACTGTAAAATCCCTCACTTTTATGTTCCGGACATCTCATTTAGGGCACAAAGCCTTGTTTTGTGGTCCCAAAGCTTCCTCTTCAGAGTCCAAAGCTTTGATTCTGTGGTTGAATTCCTCGTTTTATAATCCAAACCCTCACGTTTATTGTACAAACCCTCATTTTTAGGGCCCAAACGCTCATTTTTATGCTGTAACAATTTCACTGGAAAATCCCTCCTCTTCATGCTCCAAACGCCTCCTTTAGGGCACGATGTCTGAATGTTAGGTCCCAAAGATGTGGTTAAGAGCCCAAAGCTTGGAGTCTAGGGTTGAAAGCCTGCTTTTTACTCTACAAACCCTCCTGTTTAGGGCACAAACCCTCCTTTTTGGTGCACAAGCCCTCGCTGTTAGGGTGCAAACACTCCTGTTAAGATTCCCAAGCTTCGAGTCCAGGGTTGAAATCCACATCTTTATGCTCCAAGCGACCATCTTTAGGCTTCAAATCCTAATTTTAATTCTGAAATCCCACTTTTTTACGCTCCAAACACTACATTAAGGGCACAAAGTCTCCATTTTAGGTCACAACGCTTCCTTTTTAGAGTCCGGAACGTTGGTTCCAGGGTTGAAAGCCTCCCTGTTCTGCTTCAAAGCGTCATTTAGAAGGTACAAGCCCTCATTTTTAGGGCGCAACGCCTCATTTTTTGGCCGCGAATCCTCCTTTTTAGGGGTCAATACATCCTTTTTACTGTAAAATCCCTCACTTTTATGTTCCGGACATCTCATTTAGGGCACAAAGCCTTGTTTTGTGGTCCCAAAGCTTCCTCTTCAGAGTCCAAAGCTTTGATTCTGTGGTTGAATTCCTCGTTTTGTAATCCAAACCCTCACGTTTATTGTACAAACCCTCATTTTTAGGGCCCAAACGCTCATTTTTATGCTGTAAATCATTTCACTGGAAAATGCCTCCTTTTTATGCTCCAAACGCCTCCTATAGGGCACGATGTCTGAATGTTAGGTCCCAAAGATTTGGTTAAGAGCCCAAAGCTTGGAGTCTAGGGTTCAAAGCCTGCTTTTTACTCTACAAACCCTCCTGTTTAGGGCACAAACCCTCCTTTTTGGTGCACAAGCCCTCGCTGTTAGGGTGCAAACACTCCTGTTAAGATTCCCAAGCTTCGAGTCCAGGGTTGAAATCCACATCTTTATGCTCCAAGCGACCGTCTTTAGGCTTCAAATCCTACTTTTAATTCTGAAATCCCACTTTTTTACGCTCCAAACACTACATTAAGGGCACAAAGTCTCCATTTTAGGTCACAACGCTTCCTTTTTAGAGTCCGGAACGTTGGTTCCAGGGTTGAAAGCCTCCCTGTTCTGCTTCAAAGCGTCATTTAGAAGGTACAAGCCCTCATTTTTAGGGCGCAACGCCTCATTTTTTGGCCGCAAATCCTCCTTTTTAGGTGTCAATACATCCTTTTTACTGTAAAATCCCTCACTTCTATGTTCCGGACATCTCATTTAGGGCACAAAGCCTTGTTTTGTGGTCCCAAAGCTTCCTCTTCAGAGTCCAAAGCTTTGATTCTGTGGTTGAATTCCTCGTTTTGTAATCCAAACCCTCACGTTTATTGTACAAACCCTCATTTTTAGGGCCCAAACGCTCATTTTTATGCTGTAACAATTTCACTGGAAAATCCCTCCTCTTCATGCTCCAAACGCCTCCTTTAGGGCACGATGTCTGAATGTTAGGTCCCAAAGATTTGGTTAAGAGCCCAAAGCTTGGAGTCTAGGGTTGAAAGCCTGCTTTTTACTCTACAAACCCTCCTGTTTAGGGCACAAACCCTCCTTTTTGGTGCACAAGCCCTCGCTGTTAGGGTGCAAACACTCCTGTTAAGATTCCCAAGCTTCGAGCCCAGGGTTCAAATCCACATCTTTATGCTCCAAGCGACCGTCTTTAGGCTTCAAATCCTACTTTTAATTCTGAAATCCCACTTTTTTACGCTCCAAACGCTACATTAAGGGCGCAAAGTCTCAATTTTAGGTCACAACGCTTCCTTTTTAGAGTCCGGAACGTTGGTTCCAGGGTTGAAAGCCTCCCTGTTCTGCTTCAAAGCGTCATTTAGAAGGTACAAGCCCTCATTTTTAGGGCGCAACGCCTCATTTTTTGGCCGCGAATCCTCCTTTTTAGGGGTCAATACGTCCTTTTTACTGTAAAATCCCTCACTTTTATGTTCTGGACATCTCATTTAGGGCACAAAGCCTTGTTTTGTGGTCCCAAAGCTTCCTCTTCAGAGTCCAAAGCTTTGATTCTGTGGTTGAATTCCTCATTTTATAATCCAAATCCTCACGTTTATTGTACAAACCCTCATTTTTAGGGCCCAAACGCTCATTTTTATGCTGTAACAATTTCACTGGAAAATGCCTCCTTTTTATGCTCCAAACGCCTCCTTTAGGGCACGAGCCTCAATGTTAGGTCCCAAAGATTTGGTTAAGAGCCCAAAGCTTGGAGTCTAGGGTTCAAAGCCTGCTTTTTACTCTACAAACCCTCCTGTTTAGGGTACAAACCCTCCTTTTTGGGGCACAAACCCTCGCTGTTAGGGTGGAAACACTCCTGTTAAGATTCCCAAGCTTCGAGCCCAGGGTTCAAATCCACATCTTTATGCTCCAAACGACCGTTTTTAGGCTTCAAATCCGACTTTTAATTCTGAAATCCCACTTTCCTATGCTCCAAACACTACATTAAGGGCACAAAGTCTCCATTTTAGCTCCCAAAGCTTCCTTTTTAGAGTCCGGAACGTTGGTTCCAGGGTTGAAAGCCTCCCTGTTCTACTTCAAAGCGTCATTTAGAAGGTACAAGCCCTCATTTTAGGGCGCAACGCCTCATTTTTTGGCCGCGAATCCTCCTTTTTAGGGGTCAATACGTCCTTTTTACTGTAAAATCCCTCACTTTTATGTTCTGGACATCTCATTTAGGGCACAAAGCCTTGTTTTGTGGTCCCAAAGCTTCCTCTTCAGAGTCCAAAGCTTTGATTCTGTGGTTGAATTCCTCATTTTATAATCCAAATCCTCACGTTTATTGTACAAACCCTCATTTTTAGGGCCCAAACGCTCATTTTTATGCTGTAACAATTTCACTGGAAAATGCCTCCTTTTTATGCTCCAAACGCCTCCTTTAGGGCACGAGCCTCAATGTTAGGTCCCAAAGATTTGGTTAAGAGCCCAAAGCTTGGAGTCTAGGGTTCAAAGCCTGCTTTTTACTCTACAAACCCTCCTGTTTAGGGTACAAACCCTCCTTTTTGGGGCACAAACCCTCGCTGTTAGGGTGGAAACACTCCTGTTAAGATTCCCAAGCTTCGAGCCCAGGGTTCAAATCCACATCTTTATGCTCCAAACGACCGTTTTTAGGCTTCAAATCCGACTTTTAATTCTGAAATCCCACTTTCCTATGCTCCAAACACTACATTAAGGGCACAAAGTCTCCATTTTAGCTCCCAAAGCTTCCTTTTTAGAGTCCGGAACGTTGGTTCCAGGGTTGAAAGCCTCCCTGTTCTACTTCAAAGCGTCATTTAGAAGGTACAAGCCCTCATTTTAGGGCGCAACGCCTCATTTTTTGGCCGCGAATCCTCCTTTTTAGGGGTCAATACGTCCTTTTTACTGTAAAATCCCTCACTTTTATGTTCTGGACATCTCATTTAGGGCACAAAGCCTTGTTTTGTGGTCCCAAAGCTTCCTCTTCAGAGTCCAAAGCTTTGATTCTGTGGTTGAATTCCTCGTTTTATAATCCAAACCCTCACGTTTATTGTACAAACCCTCATTTTTAGGGCCCAAACGCTCACTTTTATGCTGCAAATCATTTCACTGGAAAATGCCTCCTTTTTATGCTCCAAATGCCTCCTTCGGGGCACGATGTCTGAATGTTAGGTCCCAAAGATTTGGTTAAGAGTCCAAAGCTTTGAGTCTAGGGTTGAAAGCCTGCTTTTTACTCTACAAACCCTCCTGTTTAGGGTACAAACCCTCCTTTTTGGGGCACAAACCCTCGCTGTTAGGGTGGAAACACTCCTGTTAAGATTCCCAAGCTTCGAGCCCAGGGTTCAAATCCACATCTTTATGCTCCAAACGACCGTTTTTAGGCTTCAAATCCGACTTTTAATTCTGAAATCCCACTTTCCTATGCTCCAAACACTACATTAAGGGCACAAAGTCTCCATTTTAGCTCCCAAAGCTTCCTTTTTAGAGTCCGGAACGTTGGTTCCAGGGTTGAAAGCCTCCCTGTTCTACTTCAAAGCGTCATTTAGAAGGTACAAGCCCTCATTTTTAGGGCGCAACGCCTCATTTTTTGGCCGCGAATCCTCCTTTTTAGGGGTCAATACGTCCTTTTTACTGTAAAATCCCTCACTTTTATGTTCCGGACATCTCATTTAGGGCACAAAGCCTTGTTTTGTGGTCCCAAAGCTTCCTCTTCAGAGTCCAAAGCTTTGATTCTGTGGTTGAATTCCTCGTTTTATAATCCAAACCCTCACGTTTATTGTACAAACCCTCATTTTTAGGGCCCAAACGCTCATTTTTATGCTGTAACAATTTCACTGGAAAATCCCTCCTTTTTATGCTCCAAACGCCTCCTATAGGGCACGATGTCTGAATGTTAGGTCCCAAAGATTTGGTTAAGAGCCCAAAGCTTGGAGTCTAGGGTTGAAAGCCTGCTTTTTACTCTACAAACCCTCCTGTTTAGGGCACAAACCCTCCTTTTTGGTGCACAAGCCCTCGCTGTTAGGGTGCAAACACGCCTGTTAAGATTCCCAAGCTTCGAGTCCAGGGTTGAAATCCACATCTTTATTCTCCAAGCGACCGTCTTTAGGCTTCAAATCCTACTTTTAATTCTGAAATCCCACTTTTTTACGCTCCAAACACTACATTAAGGGCACAAAGTCTCCATTTTAGGTCACAACGCTTCCTTTTTAGAGTCCGGAACGTTGGTTCCAGGGTTGAAAGCCTCCCTGTTCTGCTTCAAAGCGTCATTTAGAAGGTACAAGCCCTCATTTTTAGGGCGCAACGCCTCATTTTTTGGCCGCAAATCCTCCTTTTTAGGGGTCAATACATCCTTTTTACTGTAAAATCCCTCACTTTTATGTTCCGGACATCTCATTTAGGGCACAAAGCCTTGTTTTGTGGTCCCAAAGCTTCCTCTTCAGAGTCCAAAGCTTTGATTCTGTGGTTGAATTCCTCGTTTTGTAATCCAAATCCTCACGTTTATTGTACAAACCCTCATTTTTAGGGCCCAAACGCTCATTTTTATGCTGCAAATCATTTCACTGGAAAATGCCTCCTTTTTATGCTCCAAACGCCTCCTTTAGGGCACGATGTCTGAATGTTAGGTCCCAAAGATTTGGTTAAGAGCCCAAAGCTTGGAGTCTAGGGTTGAAAGCCTGCTTTTTACTCTACAAACCCTCCTGTTTAGGGCACAAACCCTCCTTTTTGGTGCACAAGCCCTCGCTGTTAGGGTGCAAAAACTCCTGTTAAGATTCCCAAGCTTCGAGTCCAGGGTTGAAATACACATCTTTATGCTCCAAGCGACCGTCTTTAGGCTTCAAATCCTAATTTTAATTCTGAAATCCCACTTTTTTACGCTCCAAACGCTACATTAAGGGCACAAAGTCTCCATTTTAGGTCACAACGCTTCCTTTTTAGAGTCCGGAACGTTGGTTCCAGGGTTGAAAGCCTCCCTGTTCTGCTTCAAAGCGTCATTTAGAAGGTACAAGCCCTCATTTTTAGGGCGCAACGCCTCATTTTTTGGCCGCGAATCCTCCTTTTTAGGGGTCAATACGTCCTTTTTACTGTAAAATCCCTCACTTTTATGTTCCGGACATCTCATTTAGGGCACAAAGCCTTGTTTTGTGGTCCCAAAGCTTCCTCTTCAGAGTCCAAAGCTTTGATTCTGTGGTTGAATTCCTCGTTTTGTAATCCAAACCCTCACGTTTATTGTACAAACCCTCATTTTTAGGGCCCAAACGCTCATTTTTATGCTGTAAATAATTTCACTGGAAAATGCCTCCTTTTTATGCTCCAAACGCCTCCTTTAGGGCACGATGTCTGAATGTTAGGTCCCAAAGATTTGGTTAAGAGCCCAAAGCTTGGAGTCTAGGGTTGAAAGCCTGCTTTTTACTCTACAAACCCTCCTGTTTAGGGCACAAACCCTCCTTTTTGGTGCACAAGCCCTCGCTGTTAGGGTGCAAACACTCCTGTTAAGATTCCCAAGCTTTGAGTCCAGGGTTGAAATCCACATCATTATGCTCCAAGCGACCGTCTTTAGGCTTCAAATCCTAATTTTAATTCTGAAATCCCACTTTTTTACGCTCCAAACGCTACATTAAGGGCACAAAGTCTCCATTTTAGCTCCCAAAGCTTCCTTTTTAGAGTCCGGAACGTTGGTTCCAGGGTTGAAAGCCTCCCTGTTCTACTTCAAAGCGTCATTTAGAAGGTACAAGCCCTCATTTTTAGGGCGCAACGCCTCATTTTTTGGCCGCGAATCCTCCTTTTTAGGGGTCAATACGTCCTTTTTACTGTAAAATCCCTCACTTTTATGTTCCGGACATCTCATTTAGGGCACAAAGCCTTGTTTTGTGGTCCCAAAGCTTCCTCTTCAGAGTCCAAAGCTTTGATTCTGTGGTTGAATTCCTCGTTTTATAATCCAAACCCTCACGTTTATTGTACAAACCCTCATTTTTAGGGCCCAAACGCTCATTTTTATGCTGTAACAATTTCACTGGAAAATCCCTCCTTTTTATGCTCCAAACGCCTCCTATAGGGCACGATGTCTGAATGTTAGGTCCCAAAGATTTGGTTAAGAGCCCAAAGCTTGGAGTCTAGGGTTGAAAGCCTGCTTTTTACTCTACAAACCCTCCTGTTTAGGGCACAAACCCTCCTTTTTGGTGCACAAGCCCTCGCTGTTAGGGTGCAAACACTCCTGTTAAGATTCCCAAGCTTCGAGTCCAGGGTTGAAATCCACATCTTTATTCTCCAAGCGACCGTCTTTAGGCTTCAAATCCTACTTTTAATTCTGAAATCCCACTTTTTTACGCTCCAAACACTACATTAAGGGCACAAAGTCTCCATTTTAGGTCACAACGCTTCCTTTTTAGAGTCCGGAACGTTGGTTCCAGGGTTGAAAGCCTCCCTGTTCTGCTTCAAAGCGTCATTTAGAAGGTACAAGCCCTCATTTTTAGGGCGCAACGCCTCATTTTTTGGCCGCGAATCCTCCTTTTTAGGGGTCAATACGTCCTTTTTGCTGTAAAATCCCTCACTTTTATGTTCCGGACATCTCATTTAGGGCACAAAGCCTTGTTTTGTGGTCCCAAAGCTTCCTCTTCAGAGTCCAAAGCTTTGATTCTGTGGTTGAATTCCTCGTTTTATAATCCAAACCCTCACGTTTATTGCACAAACCCTCATTTTTAGGGCCCAAACGCTACCTTTTATGCTGCAAATCATTTCACTGGAAAATGCCTCCTTTTTATGCTCCAAATGCCTCCTTCAGGGCACGATGTCTGAATGTTAGGTCCCAAAGATTTGGTTAAGAGTCCAAAGCTTTGAGTCTAGGGTTGAAAGCCTGCTTTTTACTCTACAAACCCTCCTGTTTAGGGTACAAACCCTCCTTTTTGGGGCACAAACCCTCGCTGTTAGGGTGGAAACACTCCTGTTAAGATTCCCAAGCTTCGAGCCCAGGGTTCAAATCCACATCTTTATGCTCCAAACGACCGTTTTTAGGCTTCAAATCCGACTTTTAATTCTGAAATCCCACTTTCCTATGCTCCAAACACTACATTAAGGGCACAAAGTCTCCATTTTAGCTCCCAAAGCTTCCTTTTTAGAGTCCGGAACGTTGGTTCCAGGGTTGAAAGCCTCCCTGTTCTACTTCAAAGCGTCATTTAGAAGGTACAAGCCCTCATTTTTAGGGCGCAACGCCTCATTTTTTGGCCGCGAATCCTCCTTTTTAGGGGTCAATACGTCCTTTTTACTGTAAAATCCCTCACTTTTATGTTCCGGACATCTCATTTAGGGCACAAAGCCTTGTTTTGTGGTCCCAAAGCTTCCTCTTCAGAGTCCAAAGCTTTGATTCTGTGGTTGAATTCCTCGTTTTATAATCCAAACCCTCACGTTTATTGTACAAACCCTCATTTTTAGGGCCCAAACGCTCATTTTTATGCTGTAACAATTTCACTGGAAAATGCCTCCTTTTTATGCTCCAAACGCCTCCTATAGGGCACGATGTCTGAATGTTAGGTCCCAAAGATTTGGTTAAGAGCCCAAAGCTTGGAGTCTAGGGTTGAAAGCCTGCTTTTTACTCTACAAACCCTCCTGTTTAGGGCACAAACCCTCCTTTTTGGTGCACAAGCCCTCGCTGTTAGGGTGCAAACACGCCTGTTAAGATTCCCAAGCTTCGAGTCCAGGGTTGAAATCCACATCTTTATGCTCCAAGCGACCGTCTTTAGGCTTCAAATCCTACTTTTAATTCTGAAATCCCACTTTTTTACGCTCCAAACACTACATTAAGGGCACAAAGTCTCCATTTTAGGTCACAACGCTTCCTTTTTAGAGTCCGGAACGTTGGTTCCAGGGTTGAAAGCCTCCCTGTTCTGCTTCAAAGCGTCATTTAGAAGGTACAAGCCCTCATTTTTAGGGCGCAACGCCTCATTTTTTGGCCGCGAATCCTCCTTTTTAGGGGTCAATACGTCCTTTTTGCTGTAAAATCCCTCACTTTTATGTTCCGGACATCTCATTTAGGGCACAAAGGCTTGTTTTGTGGTCCCAAAGCTTCCTCTTCAGAGTCCAAAGCTTTGATTCTGTGGTTGAATTCCTCGTTTTATAATCCAAACCCTCACGTTTATTGCACAAACCCTCATTTTTAGGGCCCAAACGCTACCTTTTATGCTGCAAATCATTTCACTGGAAAATGCCTCCTTTTTATGCTCCAAATGCCTCCTTCAGGGCACGATGTCTGAATGTTAGGTCCCAAAGATTTGGTTAAGAGTCCAAAGCTTTGAGTCTAGGGTTGAAAGCCTGCTTTTTACTCTACAAACCCTCCTGTTTAGGGTACAAACCCTCCTTTTTGGGGCACAAACCCTCGCTGTTAGGGTGGAAACACTCCTGTTAAGATTCCCAAGCTTCGAGCCCAGGGTTCAAATCCACATCTTTATGCTCCAAACGACCGTTTTTAGGCTTCAAATCCGACTTTTAATTCTGAAATCCCACTTTCCTATGCTCCAAACACTACATTAAGGGCACAAAGTCTCCATTTTAGCTCCCAAAGCTTCCTTTTTAGAGTCCGGAACGTTGGTTCCAGGGTTGAAAGCCTCCCTGTTCTGCTTCAAAGCGTCATTTAGAAGGTACAAGCCCTCATTTTTAGGGCGCAACGCCTCATTTTTTGGCCGCGAATCCTCCTTTTTAGGGGTCAATACGTCCTTTTTACTGTAAAATCCCTCACTTTTATGTTCCGGACATCTCATTTAGGGCACAAAGCCTTGTTTTGTGGTCCCAAAGCTTCCTCTTCAGAGTCCAAAGCTTTGATTCTGTGGTTGAATTCCTCGTTTTATAATCCAAACCCTCACGTTTATTGTACAAACCCTCATTTTTAGGGCCCAAACGCTCATTTTTATGCTGTAACAATTTCACTGGAAAATCCCTCCTTTTTATGCTCCAAACGCCTCCTATAGGGCACGATGTCTGAATGTTAGGTCCCAAAGATTTGGTTAAGAGCCCAAAGCTTGGAGTCTAGGGTTGAAAGCCTGCTTTTTACTCTACAAACCCTCCTGTTTAGGGCACAAACCCTCCTTTTTGGTGCACAAGCCCTCGCTGTTAGGGTGCAAACACGCCTGTTAAGATTCCCAAGCTTCGAGTCCAGGGTTGAAATCCACATCTTTATTCTCCAAGCGACCGTCTTTAGGCTTCAAATCCTACTTTTAATTCTGAAATCCCACTTTTTTACGCTCCAAACACTACATTAAGGGCACAAAGTCTCCATTTTAGGTCACAACGCTTCCTTTTTAGAGTCCGGAACGTTGGTTCCAGGGTTGAAAGCCTCCCTGTTCTGCTTCAAAGCGTCATTTAGAAGGTACAAGCCCTCATTTTTAGGGCGCAACGCCTCATTTTTTGGCCGCAAATCCTCCTTTTTAGGGGTCAATACATCCTTTTTACTGTAAAATCCCTCACTTTTATGTTCCGGACATCTCATTTAGGGCACAAAGCCTTGTTTTGTGGTCCCAAAGCTTCCTCTTCAGAGTCCAAAGCTTTGATTCTGTGGTTGAATTCCTCGTTTTGTAATCCAAACCCTCACGTTTATTGTACAAACCCTCATTTTTAGGGCCCAAACGCTCATTTTTATGCTGTAACAATTTCACTGGAAAATCCCTCCTCTTCATGCTCCAAACGCCTCCTTTAGGGCACGAGCCTCAATGTTAGGTGCCAAAGATTTGGTTAAGAGCCCAAAGCTTTGAGTCTAGGGTTCAAAGCCTGCTTTTTACTCTACAAACCCTCCTGTTTAGGGCACAAACCCTCCTTTTTGGTGCACAAGCCCTCGCTGTTAGGGTGCAAACACGCCTGTTAAGATTCCCAAGCTTCGAGTCCAGGGTTGAAATCCACATCTTTATGCTCCAAGCGACCGTCTTTAGGCTTCAAATCCTACTTTTAATTCTGAAATCCCACTTTTTTACGCTCCAAACACTACATTAAGGGCACAAAGTCTCCATTTTAGGTCACAACGCTTCCTTTTTAGAGTCCGGAACGTTGGTTCCAGGGTTGAAAGCCTCCCTGTTCTGCTTCAAAGCGTCATTTAGAAGGTACAAGCCCTCATTTTTAGGACGCAACGCCTCATTTTTTGGCCGCGAATCCTCCTTTTTAGGGGTCAATACGTCCTTTTAACTGTAAAATCCCTCACTTTTATGTTCCGGACATCTCATTTAGGGCACAAAGCCTTGTTTTGTGGTCCCAAAGCTTCCTCTTCAGAGTCCAAAGCTTTGATTCTGTGGTTGAATTCCTCATTTTGTAATCCAAATCCTCACGTTTATTGTACAAACCCTCATTTTTAGGGCCCAAACGCTCATTTTTATGCTGTAAATCATTTCACTGGAAAATGCCTCCTTTTTATTCTCCAAACGCCTCCTTTAGGGCACGATGTCTGAATGTTAGGTCCCAAAGATTTGGTTAAGAGCCCAAAGCTTGGAGTCTAGGGTTGAAAGCCTGCTTTTTACTCTACAAACCCTCCTGTTTAGGGCACAAACCCTCCTTTTTGGTGCACAAGCCCTCGCTGTTAGGGTGCAAACACTCCTGTTAAGATTCCCAAGCTTCGAGTCCAGGGTTGAAATCCACATCTTTATGCTCCAAGCGACCGTCTTTAGGCTTCAAATCCTAATTTTAATTCTGAAATCCCACTTTTTTACGCTCCAAACGCTACATTAAGGGCACAAAGTCTCCATTTTAGGTCACAACGCTTCCTTTTTAGAGTCCGGAACGTTGGTTCCAGGGTTGAAAGCCCCCCTGTTCTGCTTCAAAGCGTCATTTAGAAGGTACAAGCCCTCATTTTTAGGGCGCAACGCCTCATTTTTTGGCCGCGAATCCTCCTTTTTAGGGGTCAATACGTCCTTTTTACTGTAAAATCCCTCACTTTTATGTTCCGGACATCTCATTTAGGGCACAAAGCCTTGTTTTGTGGTCCCAAAGCTTCCTCTTCAGAGTCCAAAGCTTTGATTCTGTGGTTGAATTCCTCGTTTTATAATCCAAACCCTCACGTTTATTGCACAAACCCTCATTTTTAGGGCCCAAACGCTCATTTTTATGCTGTAAATCATTTCACTGGAAAATGCCTCCTCTTCATGCTCCAAACGCCTCCTTTAGGGCACGAGCCTCAATGTTAGGTCCCAAAGATTTGGTTAAGAGCCCAAAGCTTTGAGTCTAGGGTTCAAAGCCTGCTTTTTACTCTACAAACCCTCCTGTTTAGGGCACAAACCCTCCTTTTTGGTGCACAAGCCCTCGCTGTTAGGGTGCAAACACTCACGTTAAGATTCCCAAGCTTCGAGTCCAGGGTTGAAATCCACATCTTTATGCTCCAAACGACCGTCTTTAGGCTTCAAATCCTAACTTTAATTCTGAAATCCCACTTTTTTACGCTCCAAACGCTACATTAAGGGCACAAAGTCTCCATTTTAGGTCACAACGCTTCCTTTTTAGAGTCCGGAACGTTGGTTCCAGGGTTGAAAGCCTCCCTGTTCTGCTTCAAAGCGTCATTTAGAAGGTACAAGCCCTCATTTTTAGGACGCAACGCCTCATTTTTTGGCCGCGAATCCTCCTTTTTAGGGGTCAATACGTCCTTTTTACTGTAAAATCCCTCACTTTTATGTTCCGGACATCTCATTTAGGGCACAAAGCCTTGTTTTGTGGTCCCAAAGCTTCCTCTTCAGAGTCCAAAGCTTTGATTCTGTGGTTGAATTCCTCGTTTTATAATCCAAACCCTCACGTTTATTGTACAAACCCTCATTTTTAGGGCCCAAACGCTCATTTTTATGCTGTAAATAATTTCACTGGAAAATGCCTCCTTTTTATGCTCCAAACGCCTCCTTTAGGGCACGATGTCTGAATGTTAGGTCCCAAAGATTTGGTTAAGAGCCCAAAGCTTGGAGTCTAGGGTTGAAAGCCTGCTTTTTAGTCTACAAACCCTCCTGTTTAGGGCACAAACCCTCCTTTTTGGTGCACAAGCCCTCGCTGTTAGGGTGCAAACACTCCTGTTAAGATTCCCAAGCTTCGAGTCCAGGGTTGAAATCCACATCTTTATGCTCCAAGCGACCGTCTTTAGGCTTCAAATCCTAATTTTAATTCTGAAATCCCACTTTTTTACGCTCCAAACGCTACATTAAGGGCACAAAGTCTCCATTTTAGGTCACAACGCTTCCTTTTTAGAGTCCGGAACGTTGGTTCCAGGGTTGAAAGCCTCCCTGTTCTGCTTCAAAGCGTCATTTAGAAGGTACAAGCCCTCATTTTTAGGGCGCAACGCCTCATTTTTTGGCCGCGAATCCTCCTTTTTAGGGGTCAATACGTCCTTTTTGCTGTAAAATCCCTCACTTTTATGTTCCGGACATCTCATTTAGGGCACAAAGCCTTGTTTTGTGGTCCCAAAGCTTCCTCTTCAGAGTCCAAAGCTTTGATTCTGTGGTTGAATTCCTCGTTTTATAATCCAAACCCTCACGTTTATTGTACAAACCCTCATTTTTAGGGCCCAAACGCTCATTTTTATGCTGTAAATCATTTCACTGGAAAATGCCTCCTTTTTATGCTCCAAACACCTCCTTTAGGGCACGAGCCTCAATGTTAGGTCCCAAAGATTTGGTTAAGAGCCCAAAGCTTTGAGTCTAGGGTTCAAAGCCTGCTTTTTACTCTACAAACCCTCCTGTTTAGGGCACAAACCCTCCTTTTTGGTGCACAAGCCCTCGCTGTTAGGGTGCAAACACTCACGTTAAGATTCCCAAGCTTCGAGTCCAGGGTTGAAATCCACATCTTTATGCTCCAAACGACCGTCTTTAGGCTTCAAATCCTACTTTTAATTCTGAAATCCCACTTTTTTACGCTCCAAACGCTACATTAAGGGCACAAAGTCTCCATTTTAGGTCACAACGCTTCCTTTTTAGAGTCCGGAACGTTGGTTCCAGGGTTGAAAGCCTCCCTGTTCTGCTTCAAAGCGTCATTTAGAAGGTACAAGCCCTCATTTTTAGGGCGCAACGCCTCATTTTTTGGCCGCGAATCCTCCTTTTTAGGGGTCAATACGTCCTTTTTGCTGTAAAATCCCTCACTTCTATGTTCCGGACATCTCTTTTAGGGCACAAAGCCTTGTTTTGTGGTCCCAAAGCTTCCTCTTCAGAGTCCAAAGCTTTGATTCTGTGGTTGAATTCCTCGTTTTATAATCCAAACCCTCACGTTTATTGTACAAACCCTCATTTTTAGGGCCCAAACGCTCATTTTTATGCTGTAAATCATTTCACTGGAAAATGCCTCCTTTTTATGCTCCAAACACCTCCTTTAGGGCACGAGCCTCAATGTTAGGTCCCAAAGATTTGGTTAAGAGCCCAAAGCTTTGAATCTAGGGTTCAAAGCCTGCTTTTTACTCTACAAACCCTCCTGTTTAGGGCACAAACCCTCCTTTTTGGTGCACAAGCCCTCGCTGTTAGGGTGCAAACACTCACGTTAAGATTCCCAAGCTTCGAGTCCAGGGTTGAAATCCACATCTTTATGCTCCAAACGACCGTCTTTAGTCTTCAAATCCTACTTTTAATTCTGAAATCCCACTTTTTTACGCTCCAAACACTACATTAAGGGCACAAAGTCTCCATTTTAGGTCACAACGCTTCCTTTTTAGAGTCCGGAACGTTGGTTCCAGGGTTGAAAGCCTCCCTGTTCTGCTTCAAAGCGTCATTTAGAAGGTACAAGCCCTCATTTTTAGGGCGCAACGCCTCATTTTTTGGCCGCGAATCCTCCTTTTTAGGGGTCAATACGTCCTTTTTACTGTAAAATCCCTCACTTTTATGTTCCGGACATCTCATTTAGGGCACAAAGCCTTGTTTTGTGGTCCCAAAGCTTCCTCTTCAGAGTCCAAAGCTTTGATTCTGTGGTTGAATTCCTCGTTTTATAATCCAAACCCTCACGTTTATTGTACAAACCCTCATTTTTAGGGCCCAAACGCTCATTTTTATGCTGTAAATAATTTCACTGGAAAATGCCTCCTTTTTATGCTCCAAACGCCTCCTTTAGGGCACGATGTCTGAATGCTAGGTCCCAAAGATTTGGTTAAGAGCCCAAAGCTTGGAGTCTAGGGTTGAAAGCCTGCTTTTTACTCTACAAACCCTCCTGTTTAGGGCACAAACCCTCCTTTTTGGTGCACAAGCCCTCGCTGTTAGGGTGCAAACACTCCTGTTAAGATTCCCAAGCTTCGAGTCCAGGGTTGAAATCCACATCTTTATGCTCCAAGCGACCGTCTTTAGGCTTCAAATCCTACTTTTAATTCTGAAATCCCACTTTTTTACGCTCCAAACGCTACATTAAGGGCACAAAGTCTCCATTTTAGGTCACAACGCTTCCTTTTTAGAGTCCGGAACGTTGGTTCCAGGGTTGAAAGCCTCCCTGTTCTGCTTCAAAGCGTCATTTAGAAGGTACAAGCCCTCATTTTTAGGGCGCAACGCCTCATTTTTTGGCCGCGAATCCTCCTTTTTAGGAGTCAATACGTCCTTTTTGCTGTAAAATCCCTCACTTTTATGTTCCGGACATCTCATTTAGGGCACAAAGCCTTGTTTTGTGGTCCCAAAGCTTCCTCTTCAGAGTCCAAAGCTTTGATTCTGTGGTTGAATTCCTCGTTTTATAATCCAAACCCTCACGTTTATTGTACAAACCCTCATTTTTAGGGCCCAAACGCTCATTTTTATGCTGTAAATCATTTCACTGGAAAATGCCTCCTTTTTATGCTCCAAACACCTCCTTTAGGGCACGAGCCTCAATGTTAGGTCCCAAAGATTTGGTTAAGAGCCCAAAGCTTTGAGTCTAGGGTTCAAAGCCTGCTTTTTACTCTACAAACCCTCCTGTTTAGGGCACAAACCCTCCTTTTTGGTGCACAAGCCCTCGCTGTTAGGGTGCAAACACTCACGTTAAGATTCCCAAGCTTCGAGTCCAGGGTTGAAATCCACATCTTTATGCTCCAAACGACCGTCTTTAGGCTTCAAATCCTACTTTTAATTCTGAAATCCCACTTTTTTACGCTCCAAACGCTACATTAAGGGCACAAAGTCTCCATTTTAGGTCACAACGCTTCCTTTTTAGAGTCCGGAACGTTGGTTCCAGGGTTGAAAGCCTCCCTGTTCTGCTTCAAAGCGTCATTTAGAAGGTACAAGCCCTCATTTTTAGGGCGCAACGCCTCATTTTTTGGCCGCGAATCCTCCTTTTTAGGGGTCAATACGTCCTTTTTGCTGTAAAATCCCTCACTTCTATGTTCCGGACATCTCTTTTAGGGCACAAAGCCTTGTTTTGTGGTCCCAAAGCTTCCTCTTCAGAGTCCAAAGCTTTGATTCTGTGGTTGAATTCCTCGTTTTATAATCCAAACCCTCACGTTTATTGTACAAACCCTCATTTTTAGGGCCCAAACGCTCATTTTTATGCTGTAAATCATTTCACTGGAAAATGCCTCCTTTTTATGCTCCAAACACCTCCTTTAGGGCACGAGCCTCAATGTTAGGTCCCAAAGATTTGGTTAAGAGCCCAAAGCTTTGAATCTAGGGTTCAAAGCCTGCTTTTTACTCTACAAACCCTCCTGTTTAGGGCACAAACCCTCCTTTTTGGTGCACAAGCCCTCGCTGTTAGGGTGCAAACACTCACGTTAAGATTCCCAAGCTTCGAGTCCAGGGTTGAAATCCACATCTTTATGCTCCAAACGACCGTCTTTAGTCTTCAAATCCTACTTTTAATTCTGAAATCCCACTTTTTTACGCTCCAAACACTACATTAAGGGCACAAAGTCTCCATTTTAGGTCACAACGCTTCCTTTTTAGAGTCCGGAACGTTGGTTCCAGGGTTGAAAGCCTCCCTGTTCTGCTTCAAAGCGTCATTTAGAAGGTACAAGCCCTCATTTTTAGGGCGCAACGCCTCATTTTTTGGCCGCGAATCCTCCTTTTTAGGGGTCAATACGTCCTTTTTACTGTAAAATCCCTCACTTTTATGTTCCGGACATCTCATTTAGGGCACAAAGCCTTGTTTTGTGGTCCCAAAGCTTCCTCTTCAGAGTCCAAAGCTTTGATTCTGTGGTTGAATTCCTCGTTTTATAATCCAAACCCTCACGTTTATTGTACAAACCCTCATTTTTAGGGCCCAAACGCTCATTTTTATGCTGTAAATAATTTCACTGGAAAATGCCTCCTTTTTATGCTCCAAACGCCTCCTTTAGGGCACGATGTCTGAATGCTAGGTCCCAAAGATTTGGTTAAGAGCCCAAAGCTTGGAGTCTAGGGTTGAAAGCCTGCTTTTTACTCTACAAACCCTCCTGTTTAGGGCACAAACCCTCCTTTTTGGTGCACAAGCCCTCGCTGTTAGGGTGCAAACACTCCTGTTAAGATTCCCAAGCTTCGAGTCCAGGGTTGAAATCCACATCTTTATGCTCCAAGCGACCGTCTTTAGGCTTCAAATCCTACTTTTAATTCTGAAATCCCACTTTTTTACGCTCCAAACGCTACATTAAGGGCACAAAGTCTCCATTTTAGGTCACAACGCTTCCTTTTTAGAGTCCGGAACGTTGGTTCCAGGGTTGAAAGCCTCCCTGTTCTGCTTCAAAGCGTCATTTAGAAGGTACAAGCCCTCATTTTTAGGGCGCAACGCCTCATTTTTTGGCCGCGAATCCTCCTTTTTAGGAGTCAATACGTCCTTTTTGCTGTAAAATCCCTCACTTTTATGTTCCGGACATCTCATTTAGGGCACAAAGCCTTGTTTTGTGGTCCCAAAGCTTCCTCTTCAGAGTCCAAAGCTTTGATTCTGTGGTTGAATTCCTCGTTTTATAATCCAAACCCTCACGTTTATTGTACAAACCCTCATTTTTAGGGCCCAAACGCTCATTTTTATGCTGTAAATAATTTCACTGGAAAATGCCTCCTTTTTATGCTCCAAAGGCCTCCTTTAGGGCACGAGCCTCAATGTTAGGTCCCAAAGATTTGGTTAAGAGCCCAAAGCTTGGAGTCTAGGGTTGAAAGCCTGCTTTTTACTCTACAAACCCTCCTGTTTAGGGCACAAACCCTCCTTTTTGGTGCACAAGCCCTCGCTGTTAGGGTGCAAACACTCACGTTAAGATTCCCAAGCTTCGAGTCCAGGGTTGAAATCCACATCTTTATGCTCCAAACGACCGTCTTTAGTCTTCAAATCCTACTTTTAATTCTGAAATCCCACTTTTTTACGCTCCAAACGCTACATTAAGGGCACAAAGTCTCCATTTTAGGTCACAACGCTTCCTTTTTAGAGTCCGGAACGTTGGTTCCAGGGTTGAAAGCCTCCCTGTTCTGCTTCAAAGCGTCATTTAGAAGGTACAAGCCCTCATTTTTAGGGCGCAACGCCTCACTTTTTGGCCGTGAATCCTCCTTTTTAGGGGTCAGTACGTCCTTTTTACTGTAAAATCCCTCACTTTTATGTTCCGGACATCTCATTTAGGGCACAAAGCCTTGTTTTGTGGTCCCAAAGCTTCCTCTTCAGAGTCCAAAGCTTTGATTCTGTGGTTGAATTCCTCGTTTTATAATCCAAACCCTCACGTTTATTGTACCAACCCTCATTTTTAGGGCCAAACGCTCATTTTTATGCTGTAAATAATTTCACTGGAAAATGCCTCCTTTTTATGCTCCAAAGGCCTCCTTTAGGGCACGATCCTCAATGTTAGGTCCCAAAGATTTGGTTAAGAGCCCAAAGCTTGGAGTCTAGGGTTGAAAGCCTGCTTTTTACTCTACAAACCCTCCTGTTTAGGGCACAAACCCTCCTTTTTGGTGCACAAGCCCTCACTGTTAGGGTGCAAACACTCCTGTTAAGATTCCCAAGCTTCGAGTCCAGGGTTGAAATCCACATCTTTATGCTCCAAACGACCGTCTTTAGGCTTCAAATCCTACTTTTAATTCTGAAATCCCACTTTTTTACGCTCCAAACACTACATTAAGGGCACAAAGTCTCCATTTTAGGTCACAACGCTTCCTTTTTAGAGTCCGGAACGTTGGTTCCAGGGTTGAAAGCCTCCCTGTTCTGCTTCAAAGCGTCATTTAGAAGGTACAAGCCCTCATTTTTAGGGCGCAACGCCTCATTTTTTGGCCGCGAATCCTCCTTTTTAGGGGTCAATACGTCCTTTTTGCTGTAAAACCCCTCACTTTTATGTTCCGGACATCTCATTTAGGGCACAAAGCCCTGTTTTGTGGTCCCAAAGCTTCCTCTTCAGAGTCCAAAGCTTTGATTCTGTGGTTGAATTCCTCGTTTTATAATCCAAACCCTCACGTTTATTGTACAAACCCTCATTTTTAGGGCCCAAACGCTCATTTTTATGCTGTAAATAATTTCACTGGAAAATGCCTCCTTTTTATGCTCCAAAGGCCTCCTTTAGGGCACGATCCTCAATGTTAGGTCCCAAAGATTTGGTTAAGAGCCCAAAGCTTGGAGTCTAGGGTTGAAAGCCTGCTTTTTACTCTACAAACCCTCCTGTTTAGGGCACAAACCCTCCTTTTTGGTGCACAAGCCCTCGCTGTTAGGGTGCAAACACTCACGTTAAGATTCCCAAGCTTCGAGTCCAGGGTTGAAATCCACATCTTTATGCTCCAAGCGACCGTCTTTAGGCTTCAAATCCTAATTTTAATTCTGAAATCCCACTTTTTTACGCTCCAAACACTACATTAAGGGCACAAAGTCTCCATTTTAGGTCACAACGCTTCCTTTTTAGAGTCCGGAACGTTGGTTCCAGGGTTGAAAGCCTCCCTGTTCTGCTTCAAAGCGTCATTTAGAAGGTACAAGCCCTCATTTTTAGGGCGCAACGCCTCATTTTTTGGCCGTGAATCCTCCTTTTTAGGGGTCAATACGTCCTTTTTACTGTAAAATCCCTCACTTTTATGTTCCGGACATCTCATTTAGGGCACAAAGCCTTGTTTTGTGGTCCCAAAGCTTCCTCTTCAGAGTCCAAAGCTTTGATTCTGTGGTTGAATTCCTCGTTTTATAATCCAAACCCTCACGTTTATTGCACAAACCCTCATTTTTAGGGCCCAAACGCTCATTTTTATGCTGTAAATCATTTCACTGGAAAATGCCTCCTTTTTATGCTCCAAACGCCTCCTTTAGGGCACGATGTCTGAATGTTAGGTCCCAAAGATTTGGTTAAGAGCCCAAAGCTTTGAGTCTAGGGTTCAAAGCCTGCTTTTTACTCTACAAACCCTCCTGTTTAGGGTACAAACCCTCCTTTTTGGTGCACAAGCCCTCGCTGTTAGGGTGCAAACACTCCTGTTAAGATTCCCAAGCTTCGAGTCCAGGGTTGAAATCCACATCTTTATGCTCCAAGCGACCGTCTTTAGGCTTCAAATCCTAATTTTAATTCTGAAATCCCACTTTTTTACGCTCCAAACACTACATTAAGGGCACAAAGTCTCCATTTTAGGTCACAACGCTTCCTTTTTAGAGTCCGGAACGTTGGTTCCAGGGTTGAAAGCCTCCCTGTTCTGCTTCAAAGCGTCATTTAGAAGGTACAAGCCCTCATTTTTAGGGCGCAACGCCTCATTTTTTGGCCGCGAATCCTCCTTTTTAGGGGTCAATACGTCCTTTTTACTGTAAAATCCCTCACTTTTATGTTCCGGACATCTCATTTAGGGCACAAAGCCTTGTTTTGTGGTCCCAAAGCTTCCTCTTCAGAGTCCAAAGCTTTGATTCTGTGGTTGAATTCCTCGTTTTATAATCCAAACCCTCACGTTTATTGTACAAACCCTCATTTTTAGGGCCCAAACGCTCATTTTTACGCTGTAAATAATTTCACTGGAAAATGCCTCCTTTTTATGCTCCAAACGCCTCCTTTAGGGCACGATGTCTGAATGTTAGGTCCCAAAGATGTGGTTAAGAGCCCAAAGCTTGGAGTCTAGGGTTGAAAGCCTGCTTTTTACTCTACAAACCCTCCTGTTTAGGGCACAAACCCTCCTTTTTGGTGCACAAGCCCTCGCTGTTAGGATGCAAACACTCCTGTTAAGATTCCCAAGCTTCGAGTCCAGGGTTGAAATCCACATCTTTATGCTCCAAGCGACCGTCTTTAGGCTTCAAATCCTACTTTTAATTCTGAAATCCCATTTTTTTACGCTCCAAACGCTACATTAAGGGCACAAAGTCTCCATTTTAGGTCACAACGCTTCCTTTTTAGAGTCCGGAACGTTGGTTCCAGGGTTGAAAGCCTCCCTGTTCTGCTTCAAAGCGTCATTTAGAAGGTACAAGCCCTCATTTTTAGGGCGCAACGCCTCATTTTTTGGCCGTGAATCCTCCTTTTTAGGGGTCAATACGTCCTTTTTACTGTAAAATCCCTCACTTTTATGTTCCGGACATCTCATTTAGGGCACAAAGCCTTGTTTTGTGGTCCCAAAGCTTCCTCTTCAGAGTCCAAAGCTTTGATTCTGTGGTTGAATTCCTCGTTTTATAATCCAAACCCTCACGTTTATTGCACAAACCCTCATTTTTAGGGCCCAAACGCTCATTTTTATGCTGTAAATAATTTCACTGGAAAATGCCT
Organism: Strix aluco; assembly: GCF_031877795.1. Lineage (NCBI taxonomy): Eukaryota > Metazoa > Chordata > Aves > Strigiformes > Strigidae > Strix > Strix aluco. Next base: position 7,395,115 of record NC_133970.1, read on the forward strand.
CCTTTTTATTCTCCAAACGCCTCCTTTAGGGCACGATGTCTGAATGTTAGGTCCCAAAGATTTGGTTAAGAGCCCAAAGCTTGGAGTCTAGGGTTCAAAGCCTGCTTTTTACTCTACAAACCCTCCTGTTTAGGGCACAAACCCTCCTTTTTGGTGCACAAGCCGTCGCTGTTAGGGTGCAAACACTCCTGTTAAGATTCCCAAGCTTCGAGTCCAGGGTTGAAATCCACATCTTTATGCTCCAAACGACCGTCTTTAGGCTTCAAATCCTACTTTTAATTCTGAAATCCCACTTTTTTACGCTCCAAACACTACATTAAGGGCACAAAGTCTCCATTTTAGGTCACAACGCTTCCTTTTTAGAGTCCGGAACGTTGGTTCCAGGGTTGAAAGCCTCCCTGTTCTGCTTCAAAGCGTCATTTAGAAGGTACAAGCCCTCATTTTTAGGGCGCAACGCCTCATTTTTTGGCCGCGAATCCTCCTTTTTAGGGGTCAATACGTCCTTTTTACTGTAAAATCCCTCACTTTTATGTTCCGGACATCTCATTTAGGGCACAAAGCCTTGTTTTGTGGTCCCAAAGCTTCCTCTTCAGAGTCCAAAGCTTTGATTCTGTGGTTGAATTCCTCGTTTTATAATCCAAACCCTCACGTTTATTGTACAAACCCTCATTTTTAGGGCCCAAACGCTCATTTTTACGCTGTAAATAATTTCACTGGAAAATGCCTCCTTTTTATGCTCCAAACGCCTCCTTTAGGGCACGATGTCTGAATGTTAGGTCCCAAAGATGTGGTTAAGAGCCCAAAGCTTGGAGTCTAGGGTTGAAAGCCTGCTTTTTACTCTACAAACCCTCCTGTTTAGGGCACAAACCCTCCTTTTTGGTGCACAAGCCCTCGCTGTTAGGGTGCAAACACTCCTGTTAAGATTCCCAAGCTTCGAGTCCAGGGTTGAAATCCACATCTTTATGCTCCAAGCGACCGTCTTTAGGCTTCAAATCCTACTTTTAATTCTGAAATCCCATTTTTTTACGCTCCAAACGCTACATTAAGGGCACAAAGTCTCCATTTTAGGTCACAACGCTTCCTTTTTAGAGTCCGGAACGTTGGTTCCAGGGTTGAAAGCCTCCCTGTTCTGCTTCAAAGCGTCATTTAGAAGGTACAAGCCCTCATTTTTAGGGAGCAACGCCTCATTTTTTGGCCGTGAATCCTCCTTTTTAGGGGTCAATACGTCCTTTTTACTGTAAAATCCCTCACTTTTATGTTCCGGACATCTCATTTAGGGCACAAAGCCTTGTTTTGTGGTCCCAAAGCTTCCTCTTCAGAGTCCAAAGCTTTGATTCTGTGGTTGAATTCCTCGTTTTATAATCCAAACCCTCACGTTTATTGTACCAACCCTCATTTTTAGGGCCAAACGCTCATTTTTATGCTGTAAATAATTTCACTGGAAAATGCCTCCTTTTTATGCTCCAAAGGCCTCCTTTAGGGCACAATCCTCAATGTTAGGTCCCAAAGATTTGGTTAAGAGCCCAAAGCTTGGAGTCTAGGGTTGAAAGCCTGCTTTTTACTCTACAAACCCTCCTGTTTAGGGCACAAACCCTCCTTTTTGGTGCACAAGCCCTCACTGTTAGGGTGCAAACACTCCTGTTAAGATTCCCAAGCTTCGAGTCCAGGGTTGAAATCCACATCTTTATGCTCCAAACGACCGTCTTTAGGCTTCAAATCCTACTTTTAATTCTGAAATCCCACTTTTTTACGCTCCAAACACTACATTAAGGGCACAAAGTCTCCATTTTAGGTCACAACGCTTCCTTTTTAGAGTCCGGAACGTTGGTTCCAGGGTTGAAAGCCTCCCTGTTCTGCTTCAAAGCGTCATTTAGAAGGTACAAGCCCTCATTTTTAGGGCGCAACGCCTCATTTTTTGGCCGCGAATCCTCCTTTTTAGGGGTCAATACGTCCTTTTTGCTGTAAAATCCCTCACTTTTATGTTCCGGACATCTCATTTAGGGCACAAAGCCCTGTTTTGTGGTCCCAAAGCTTCCTCTTCAGAGTCCAAAGCTTTGATTCTGTGGTTGAATTCCTCGTTTTGTAATCCAAACCCTCACGTTTATTGTACAAACCCTCATTTTTAGGGCCCAAACGCTCATTTTTATGCTGTAAATAATTTCACTGGAAAATGCCTCCTTTTTATGCTCCAAACGCCTCCTTTAGGGCACGAGCCTCAATGTTAGGTCCCAAAGATTTGGTTAAGAGCCCAAAGCTTTGAGTCTAGGGTTGAAAGCCTGCCTTTTACTCTACAAACCCTCCTGTTTAGGGCACAAACCCTCCTTTTTGGTGCACAAGCCCTCGCTGTTAGGGTGCAAACACTCCTGTTAAGATTCCCAAGCTTCGAGTCCAGGGTTGAAATCCACATCTTTATGCTCCAAGCGACCGTCTTTAGGCTTCAAATCCTACTTTTAATTCTGAAATCCCACTTTTTTACGCTCCAAACGCTACATTAAGGGCACAAAGTCTCCATTTTAGGTCACAACGCTTCCTTTTTAGAGTCCGGAACGTTGGTTCCAGGGTTGAAAGCCTCCCTGTTCTGCTTCAAAGCGTCATTTAGAAGGTACAAGCCCTCATTTTTAGGGCGCAACGCCTCATTTTTTGGCCGCGAATCCTCCTTTTTAGGGGTCAATACGTCCTTTTTACTGTAAAATCCCTCACTTTTATGTTCCGGACATCTCATTTAGGGCACAAAGCCTTGTTTTGTGGTCCCAAAGCTTCCTCTTCAGAGTCCAAAGCTTTGATTCTGTGGTTGAATTCCTCGTTTTATAATCCAAACCCTCACGTTTATTGTACAAACCCTCATTTTTAGGGCCCAAACGCTCATTTTTATGCTGTAAATAATTTCACTGGAAAATGCCTCCTTTTTATGCTCCAAAGGCCTCCTTTAGGGCACGATCCTCAATGTTAGGTCCCAAAGATTTGGTTAAGAGCCCAAAGCTTGGAGTCTAGGGTTGAAAGCCTGCTTTTTACTCTACAAACCCTCCTGTTTAGGGCACAAACCCTCCTTTTTGGTGCACAAGCCCTCGCTGTTAGGGTGCAAACACTCCTGTTAAGATTCCCAAGCTTCGAGTCCAGGGTTGAAATCCACATCTTTATGCTCCAAGCGACCGTCTTTAGGCTTCAAATCCAACTTTTAATTCTGAAATCCCACTTTTTTACGCTCCAAACACTACATTAAGGGCACAAAGTCTCCATTTTAGGTCACAACGCTTCCTTTTTAGAGTCCGGAACGTTGGTTCCAGGGTTGAAAGCCTCCCTGTTCTGCTTCAAAGCGTCATTTAGAAGGTACAAGCCCTCATTTTTAGGGCGCAACGCCTCATTTTTTGGCCGCGAATCCTCCTTTTTAGGGGTCAATACGTCCTTTTTGCTGTAAAATCCCTCACTTTTATGTTCCGGACATCTCATTTAGGGCACAAAGCCTTGTTTTGTGGTCCCAAAGCTTCCTCTTCAGAGTCCAAAGCTTTGATTCTGTGGTTGAATTCCTCGTTTTATAATCCAAACCCTCACGTTTATTGTACAAACCCTCATTTTTAGGGCCCAAACGCTCATTTTTATGCTGTAACAATTTCACTGGAAAATGCCTCCTTTTTATGCTCCAAAGGCCTCCTTTAGGGCACGATCCTCAATGTTAGGTCCCAAAGATTTGGTTAAGAGCCCAAAGCTTTGAGTCTAGGGTTGAAAGCCTGCCTTTTACTCTACAAACCCTCCTGTTTAGGGCACAAACCCTCCTTTTTGGTGCACAAGCCCTCGCTGTTAGGGTGCAAACACTCCTGTTAAGATTCCCAAGCTTCGAGTCCAGGGTTGAAATCCACATCTTTATGCTCCAAGCGACCGTCTTTAGGCTTCAAATCCTACTTTTAATTCTGAAATCCCACTTTTTTACGCTCCAAACGCTACATTAAGGGCACAAAGTCTCCATTTTAGGTCACAACGCTTCCTTTTTAGAGTCCGGAACGTTGGTTCCAGGGTTGAAAGCCTCCCTGTTCTGCTTCAAAGCGTCATTTAGAAGGTACAAGCCCTCATTTTTAGGGCGCAACGCCTCATTTTTTGGCCGCGAATCCTCCTTTTTAGGGGTCAATACGTCCTTTTTACTGTAAAATCCCTCACTTTTATGTTCCGGACATCTCATTTAGGGCACAAAGCCTTGTTTTGTGGTCCCAAAGCTTCCTCTTCAGAGTCCAAAGCTTTGATTCTGTGGTTGAATTCCTCGTTTTATAATCCAAACCCTCACGTTTATTGTACAAACCCTCATTTTTAGGGCCCAAACGCTCATTTTTATGCTGTAAATAATTTCACTGGAAAATGCCTCCTTTTTATGCTCCAAAGGCCTCCTTTAGGGCACGATCCTCAATGTTAGGTCCCAAAGATTTGGTTAAGAGCCCAAAGCTTGGAGTCTAGGGTTGAAAGCCTGCTTTTTACTCTACAAACCCTCCTGTTTAGGGCACAAACCCTCCTTTTTGGTGCACAAGCCCTCGCTGTTAGGGTGCAAACACTCCTGTTAAGATTCCCAAGCTTCGAGTCCAGGGTTGAAATCCACATCTTTATGCTCCAAGCGACCATCTTTAGGCTTCAAATCCTAATTTTAATTCTGAAATCCCACTTTTTTACGCTCCAAACACTACATTAAGGGCACAAAGTCTCCATTTTAGGTCACAACGCTTCCTTTTTAGAGTCCGGAACGTTGGTTCCAGGGTTGAAAGCCTCCCTGTTCTGCTTCAAAGCGTCATTTAGAAGGTACAAGCCCTCATTTTTAGGGCGCAACGCCTCATTTTTTGGCCGCGAATCCTCCTTTTTAGGGGTCAATACGTCCTTTTTGCTGTAAAATCCCTCACTTTTATGTTCCGGACATCTCATTTAGGGCACAAAGCCTTGTTTTGTGGTCCCAAAGCTTCCTCTTCAGAGTCCAAAGCTTTGATTCTGTGGTTGAATTCCTCGTTTTATAATCCAAACCCTCACGTTTATTGCACAAACCCTCATTTTTAGGGCCCAAACGCTCATTTTTATGCTGTAACAATTTCACTGGAAAATGCCTCCTTTTTATGCTCCAAAGGCCTCCTTTAGGGCACGATCCTCAATGTTAGGTCCCAAAGATTTGGTTAAGAGCCCAAAGCTTTGAGTCTAGGGTTGAAAGCCTGCCTTTTACTCTACAAACCCTCCTGTTTAGGGCACAAACCCTCCTTTTTGGTGCACAAGCCCTCGCTGTTAGGGTGCAAACACTCACGTTAAGATTCCCAAGCTTCGAGTCCAGGGTTGAAATCCACATCTTTATGCTCCAAGCGACCGTCTTTAGGCTTCAAATCCTAATTTTAATTCTGAAATCCCACTTTTTTACGCTCCAAACACTACATTAAGGGCACAAAGTCTCCATTTTAGGTCACAACGCTTCCTTTTTAGAGTCCGGAACGTTGGTTCCAGGGTTGAAAGCCTCCCTGTTCTGCTTCAAAGCGTCATTTAGAAGGTACAAGCCCTCATTTTTAGGGCGCAACGCCTCATTTTTTGGCCGTGAATCCTCCTTTTTAGGGGTCAATACGTCCTTTTTACTGTAAAATCCCTCACTTTTATGTTCCGGACATCTCATTTAGGGCACAAAGCCTTGTTTTGTGGTCCCAAAGCTTCCTCTTCAGAGTCCAAAGCTTTGATTCTGTGGTTGAATTCCTCGTTTTATAATCCAAACCCTCACGTTTATTGTACAAACCCTCATTTTTAGGGCCCAAACGCTCATTTTTATGCTGTAAATAATTTCACTGGAAAATGCCTCCTTTTTATGCTCCAAACACCTCCTTTAGGGCACGAGCCTCAATGTTAGGTCCCAAAGATTTGGTTAAGAGCCCAAAGCTTGGAGTCTAGGGTTCAAAGCCTGCTTTTTACTCTACAAACCCTCCTGTTTAGGGCACAAACCCTCCTTTTTGGTGCACAAGCCCTCGCTGTTAGGGTGCAAACACTCCTGTTAAGATTCCCAAGCTTCGAGTCCAGGGTTGAAATCCACATCTTTATGCTCCAAGCGACCGTCTTTAGGCTTCAAATCCTACTTTTAATTCTGAAATCCCACTTTTTTACGCTCCGAACACTACATTAAGGGCACAAAGTCTCCATTTTAGGTCACAACGCTTCCTTTTTAGAGTCCGGAACGTTGGTTCCAGGGTTGAAAGCCTCCCTGTTCTGCTTCAAAGCGTCATTTAGAAGGTACAAGCCCTCATTTTTAGGGCGCAACGCCTCATTTTTTGGCCGCGAATCCTCCTTTTTAGGGGTCAATACGTCCTTTTTACTGTAAAATCCCTCACTTTTATGTTCCGGACATCTCATTTAGGGCACAAAGCCTTGTTTTGTGGTCCCAAAGCTTCCTCTTCAGAGTCCAAAGCTTTGATTCTGTGGTTGAATTCCTCGTTTTATAATCCAAACCCTCACGTTTATTGTACAAACCCTCATTTTTAGGGCCCAAACGCTCATTTTTATGCTGTAAATAATTTCACTGGAAAATGCCTCCTTTTTATGCTCCAAAGGCCTCCTTTAGGGCACGATCCTCAATGTTAGGTCCCAAAGATTTGGTTAAGAGCCCAAAGCTTGGAGTCTAGGGTTGAAAGCCTGCTTTTTACTCTACAAACCCTCCTGTTTAGGGCACAAACCCTCCTTTTTGGTGCACAAGCCCTCGCTGTTAGGGTGCAAACACTCCTGTTAAGATTCCCAAGCTTCGAGTCCAGGGTTGAAATCCACATCTTTATGCTCCAAGCGACCATCTTTAGGCTTCAAATCCTAATTTTAATTCTGAAATCCCACTTTTTTACGCTCCAAACACTACATTAAGGGCACAAAGTCTCCATTTTAGGTCACAACGCTTCCTTTTTAGAGTCCGGAACGTTGGTTCCAGGGTTGAAAGCCTCCCTGTTCTGCTTCAAAGCGTCATTTAGAAGGTACAAGCCCTCATTTTTAGGGCGCAACGCCTCATTTTTTGGCCGCGAATCCTCCTTTTTAGGGGTCAATACGTCCTTTTTGCTGTAAAATCCCTCACTTTTATGTTCCGGACATCTCATTTAGGGCACAAAGCCTTGTTTTGTGGTCCCAAAGCTTCCTCTTCAGAGTCCAAAGCTTTGATTCTGTGGTTGAATTCCTCGTTTTATAATCCAAACCCTCACGTTTATTGTACAAACCCTCATTTTTAGGGCCCAAACGCTCATTTTTATGCTGTAACAATTTCACTGGAAAATGCCTCCTTTTTATGCTCCAAAGGCCTCCTTTAGGGCACGATCCTCAATGTTAGGTCCCAAAGATTTGGTTAAGAGCCCAAAGCTTTGAGTCTAGGGTTGAAAGCCTGCCTTTTACTCTACAAACCCTCCTGTTTAGGGCACAAACCCTCCTTTTTGGTGCACAAGCCCTCGCTGTTAGGGTGCAAACACTCACGTTAAGATTCCCAAGCTTCGAGTCCAGGGTTGAAATCCACATCTTTATGCTCCAAGCGACCGTCTTTAGGCTTCAAATCCTAATTTTAATTCTGAAATCCCACTTTTTTACGCTCCAAACACTACATTAAGGGCACAAAGTCTCCATTTTAGGTCACAACGCTTCCTTTTTAGAGTCCGGAACGTTGGTTCCAGGGTTGAAAGCCTCCCTGTTCTGCTTCAAAGCGTCATTTAGAAGGTACAAGCCCTCATTTTTAGGGCGCAACGCCTCATTTTTTGGCCGTGAATCCTCCTTTTTAGGGGTCAATACGTCCTTTTTACTGTAAAATCCCTCACTTTTATGTTCCGGACATCTCATTTAGGGCACAAAGCCTTGTTTTGTGGTCCCAAAGCTTCCTCTTCAGAGTCCAAAGCTTTGATTCTGTGGTTGAATTCCTCGTTTTATAATCCAAACCCTCACGTTTATTGTACAAACCCTCATTTTTAGGGCCCAAACGCTCATTTTTATGCTGTAAATAATTTCACTGGAAAATGCCTCCTTTTTATGCTCCAAACACCTCCTTTAGGGCACGAGCCTCAATGTTAGGTCCCAAAGATTTGGTTAAGAGCCCAAAGCTTGGAGTCTAGGGTTCAAAGCCTGCTTTTTACTCTACAAACCCTCCTGTTTAGGGCACAAACCCTCCTTTTTGGTGCACAAGCCCTCGCTGTTAGGGTGCAAACACTCCTGTTAAGATTCCCAAGCTTCGAGTCCAGGGTTGAAATCCACATCTTTATGCTCCAAGCGACCGTCTTTAGGCTTCAAATCCTACTTTTAATTCTGAAATCCCACTTTTTTACGCTCCGAACACTACATTAAGGGCACAAAGTCTCCATTTTAGGTCACAACGCTTCCTTTTTAGAGTCCGGAACGTTGGTTCCAGGGTTGAAAGCCTCCCTGTTCTGCTTCAAAGCGTCATTTAGAAGGTACAAGCCCTCATTTTTAGGGCGCAACGCCTCATTTTTTGGCCGCGAATCCTCCTTTTTAGGGGTCAATACGTCCTTTTTGCTGTAAAATCCCTCACTTTTATGTTCCGGACATCTCATTTAGGGCACAAAGCCTTGTTTTGTGGTCCCAAAGCTTCCTCTTCAGAGTCCAAAGCTTTGATTCTGTGGTTGAATTCCTCGTTTTATAATCCAAACCCTCACGTTTATTGTACAAACCCTCATTTTTAGGGCCCAAACGCTCATTTTTATGCTGTAAATCATTTCACTGGAAAATGCCTCCTTTTTATGCTCCAAACACCTCCTTTAGGGCACGAGCCTCAATGTTAGGTCCCAAAGATTTGGTTAAGAGCCCAAAGCTTTGAGTCTAGGGTTGAAAGCCTGCCTTTTACTCTACAAACCCTCCTGTTTAGGGCACAAACCCTCCTTTTTGGTGCACAAGCCCTCGCTGTTAGGGTGCAAACACTCACGTTAAGATTCCCAAGCTTCGAGTCCAGGGTTGAAATCCACATCTTTATGCTCCAAGCGACCGTCTTTAGGCTTCAAATCCTAATTTTAATTCTGAAATCCCACTTTTTTACGCTCCAAACACTACATTAAGGGCACAAAGTCTCCATTTTAGGTCACAACGCTTCCTTTTTAGAGTCCGGAACGTTGGTTCCAGGGTTGAAAGCCTCCCTGTTCTGCTTCAAAGCGTCATTTAGAAGGTACAAGCCCTCATTTTTAGGGCGCAACGCCTCATTTTTTGGCCGCGAATCCTCCTTTTTAGGGGTCAATACGTCCTTTTTGCTGTAAAATCCCTCACTTTTATGTTCCGGACATCTCATTTAGGGCACAAAGCCTTGTTTTGTGGTCCCAAAGCTTCCTCTTCAGAGTCCAAAGCTTTGATTCTGTGGTTGAATTCCTCGTTTTATAATCCAAACCCTCACGTTTATTGTACAAACCCTCATTTTTAGGGCCCAAACGCTCATTTTTATGCTGTAAATCATTTCACTGGAAAATGCCTCCTTTTTATGCTCCAAACACCTCCTTTAGGGCACGAGCCTCAATGTTAGGTCCCAAAGATTTGGTTAAGAGCCCAAAGCTTTGAGTCTAGGGTTCAAAGCCTGCTTTTTACTCTACAAACCCTCCTGTTTAGGGCACAAACCCTCCTTTTTGGTGCACAAGCCCTCGCTGTTAGGGTGCAAACACTCACGTTAAGATTCCCAAGCTTCGAGTCCAGGGTTGAAATCCACATCTTTATGCTCCAAACGACCGTCTTTAGTCTTCAAATCCTACTTTTAATTCTGAAATCCCACTTTTTTACGCTCCAAACACTACATTAAGGGCACAAAGTCTCCATTTTAGGTCACAACGCTTCCTTTTTAGAGTCCGGAACGTTGGTTCCAGGGTTGAAAGCCTCCCTGTTCTGCTTCAAAGCGTCATTTAGAAGGTACAAGCCCTCATTTTTAGGGCGCAACGCCTCATTTTTTGGCCGCGAATCCTCCTTTTTAGGGGTCAATACGTCCTTTTTGCTGTAAAATCCCTCACTTTTATGTTCCGGACATCTCATTTAGGGCACAAAGCCTTGTTTTGTGGTCCCAAAGCTTCCTCTTCAGAGTCCAAAGCTTTGATTCTGTGGTTGAATTCCTCGTTTTATAATCCAAACCCTCACGTTTATTGTACAAACCCTCATTTTTAGGGCCCAAACGCTCATTTTTATGCTGTAAATAATTTCACTGGAAAATGCCTCCTTTTTATGCTCCAAAGGCCTCCTTTAGGGCACGATCCTCAATGTTAGGTCCCAAAGATTTGGTTAAGAGCCCAAAGCTTGGAGTCTAGGGTTCAAAGCCTGCTTTTTACTCTACAAACCCTCCTGTTTAGGGCACAAACCCTCCTTTTTGGTGCACAAGCCGTCGCTGTTAGGGTGCAAACACTCCTGTTAAGATTCCCAAGCTTCGAGTCCAGGGTTGAAATCCACATCTTTATGCTCCAAACGACCGTCTTTAGGCTTCAAATCCTAATTTTAATTCTGAAATCCCACTTTTTTACGCTCCAAACACTACATTAAGGGCACAAAGTCTCCATTTTAGGTCACAACGCTTCCTTTTTAGAGTCCGGAACGTTGGTTCCAGGGTTGAAAGCCTCCCTGTTCTGCTTCAAAGCGTCATTTAGAAGGTACAAGCCCTCATTTTTAGGGCGCAACGCCTCATTTTTTGGCCGCGAATCCTCCTTTTTAGGGGTCAATACGTCCTTTTTACTGTAAAATCCCTCACTTTTATGTTCCGGACATCTCATTTAGGGCACAAAGCCTTGTTTTGTGGTCCCAAAGCTTCCTCTTCAGAGTCCAAAGCTTTGATTCTGTGGTTGAATTCCTCGTTTTATAATCCAAACCCTCACGTTTATTGCACAAACCCTCATTTTTAGGGCCCAAACGCTCATTTTTATGCTGTAAATCATTTCACTGGAAAATGCCTCCTTTTTATGCTCCAAACGCCTCCTATAGGGCACGATGTCTGAATGTTAGGTCCCAAAGATTTGGTTAAGAGTCCAAAGCTGTGAGTCTAGGGTTGAAAGCCTGCTTTTTACTCTACAAACCCTCCTGTTTAGGGCACAAACCCTCCTTTTTGGTGCACAAGCCCTCGCTGTTAGGGTGCAAACACTCCTGTTAAGATTCCCAAGCTTCGAGTCCAGGGTTGAAATCCACATCTTTATGCTCCAAGCGACCGTCTTTAGGCTTCAAATCCTACTTTTAATTCTGAAATCCCACTTTTTTACGCTCCAAACGCTACATTAAGGGCACAAAGTCTCCATTTTAGTTCCTAAAGCTTCCTTTTTAGAGTCCGGAACGTTGGTTCCAGGGTTGAAAGCCTCCCTGTTCTGCTTCAAAGCGTCATTTAGAAGGTACAAGCCCTCATTTTTAGGGCGCAACGCCTCATTTTTTGGCCGCGAATCCTCCTTTTTAGGGGTCAATACGTCCTTTTTACTGTAAAATCCCTCACTTTTATGTTCCGGACATCTCATTTAGGGCACAAAGCCTTGTTTTGTGGTCCCAAAGCTTCCTCTTCAGAGTCCAAAGCTTTGATTCTGTGGTTGAATTCCTCGTTTTATAATCCAAACCCTCACGTTTATTGTACAAACCCTCATTTTTAGGGCCCAAACGCTCATTTTTATGCTGTAAATAATTTCACTGGAAAATGCCTCCTTTTTATGCTCCAAACGCCTCCTTTAGGGCACGATGTCTGAATGTTAGGTCCCAAAGATTTGGTTAAGAGCCCAAAGCTTGGAGTCTAGGGTTGAAAGCCTGCTTTTTACTCTACAAACCCTCCTGTTTAGGGCACAAACCCTCCTTTTTGGTGCACAAGCCGTCGCTGTTAGGGTGCAAACACTCCTGTTAAGATTCCCAAGCTTCGAGTCCAGGGTTGAAATCCACATCTTTATGCTCCAAGCGACCGTCTTTAGGCTTCAAATCCTACTTTTAATTCTGAAATCCCATTTTTTTACGCTCCAAACGCTACATTAAGGGCACAAAGTCTCCATTTTAGGTCACAACGCTTCCTTTTTAGAGTCCGGAACGTTGGTTCCAGGGTTGAAAGCCTCCCTGTTCTGCTTCAAAGCGTCATTTAGAAGGTACAAGCCCTCATTTTTAGGGCGCAACGCCTCATTTTTTGGCCGCGAATCCTCCTTTTTAGGGGTCAATACGTCCTTTTTGCTGTAAAATCCCTCACTTTTATGTTCCGGACATCTCATTTAGGGCACAAAGCCTTGTTTTGTGGTCCCAAAGCTTCCTCTTCAGAGTCCAAAGCTTTGATTCTGTGGTTGAATTCCTCGTTTTATAATCCAAACCCTCACGTTTATTGTACAAACCCTCATTTTTAGGGCCCAAACGCTCATTTTTATGCTGTAAATAATTTCACTGGAAAATGCCTCCTTTTTATGCTCCAAAGGCCTCCTTTAGGGCACGATCCTCAATGTTAGGTCCCAAAGATTTGGTTAAGAGCCCAAAGCTTGGAGTCTAGGGTTGAAAGCCTGCTTTTTACTCTACAAACCCTCCTGTTTAGGGCACAAACCCTCCTTTTTGGTGCACAAGCCGTCGCTGTTAGGGTGCAAACACTCCTGTTAAGATTCCCAAGCTTCGAGTCCAGGGTTGAAATCCACATCTTTATGCTCCAAACGACCGTCTTTAGGCTTCAAATCCTAATTTTAATTCTGAAATCCCACTTTTTTACGCTCCGAACACTACATTAAGGGCACAAAGTCTCCATTTTAGGTCACAACGCTTCCATTTTAGAGTCCGGAACGTTGGTTCCAGGGTTGAAAGCCTCCCTGTTCTGCTTCAAAGCGTCATTTAGAAGGTACAAGCCCTCATTTTTAGGGCGCAACGCCTCATTTTTTGGCCGCGAATCCTCCTTTTTAGGGGTCAATACGTCCTTTTTGCTGTAAAATCCCTCACTTTTATGTTCCGGACATCTCATTTAGGGCACAAAGCCTTGTTTTGTGGTCCCAAAGCTTCCTCTTCAGAGTCCAAAGCTTTGATTCTGTGGTTGAATTCCTCGTTTTATAATCCAAACCCTCACGTTTATTGTACAAACCCTCATTTTTAGGGCCCAAACGCTCATTTTTATGCTGTAAATAATTTCACTGGAAAATGCCTCCTTTTTATGCTCCAAAGGCCTCCTTTAGGGCACGATCCTCAATGTTAGGTCCCAAAGATTTGGTTAAGAGCCCAAAGCTTGGAGTCTAGGGTTGAAAGCCTGCTTTTTACTCTACAAACCCTCCTGTTTAGGGCACAAACCCTCCTTTTTGGTGCACAAGCCGTCGCTGTTAGGGTGCAAACACTCCTGTTAAGATTCCCAAGCTTCGAGTCCAGGGTTGAAATCCACATCTTTATGCTCCAAACGACCGTCTTTAGGCTTCAAATCCTAATTTTAATTCTGAAATCCCACTTTTTTACGCTCCAAACACTACATTAAGGGCACAAAGTCTCCATTTTAGGTCACAACGCTTCCTTTTTAGAGTCCGGAACGTTGGTTCCAGGGTTGAAAGCCTCCCTGTTCTGCTTCAAAGCGTCATTTAGAAGGTACAAGCCCTCATTTTTAGGGCGCAACGCCTCATTTTTTGGCCGCGAATCCTCCTTTTTAGGGGTCAATACGTCCTTTTTGCTGTAAAATCCCTCACTTTTATGTTCCGGACATCTCATTTAGGGCACAAAGCCTTGTTTTGTGGTCCCAAAGCTTCCTCTTCAGAGTCCAAAGCTTTGATTCTGTGGTTGAATTCCTCGTTTTATAATCCAAACCCTCACGTTTATTGTACAAACCCTCATTTTTAGGGCCCAAACGCTCATTTTTATGCTGTAAATAATTTCACTGGAAAATGCCTCCTTTTTATGCTCCAAAGGCCTCCTTTAGGGCACGATCCTCAATGTTAGGTCCCAAAGATTTGGTTAAGAGCCCAAATCTTGGAGTCTAGGGTTGAAAGCCTGCTTTTTACTCTACAAACCCTCCTGTTTAGGGCACAAACCGTCCTTTTTGGTGCACAAGCCCTGGCTGTTAGGGTGCAAACACTCCTGTTAAGATTCCCAAGCTTCGAGTCCAGGGTTGAAATCCACATCTTTATGCTCCAAGCGACCGTCTTTAGGCTTCAAATCCTAATTTTAATTCTGAAATCCCACTTTTTTACGCTCCAAACACTACATTAAGGGCACAAAGTCTCCATTTTAGGTCACAACGCTTCCTTTTTAGAGTCCGGAACGTTGGTTCCAGGGTTGAAAGCCTCCCTGTTCTGCTTCAAAGCGTCATTTAGAAGGTACAAGCCCTCATTTTTAGGGCGCAACGCCTCATTTTTTGGCCGTGAATCCTCCTTTTTAGGGGTCAATACGTCCTTTTTACTGTAAAATCCCTCACTTTTATGTTCCGGACATCTCATTTAGGGCACAAAGCCTTGTTTTGTGGTCCCAAAGCTTCCTCTTCAGAGTCCAAAGCTTTGATTCTGTGGTTGAATTCCTCGTTTTATAATCCAAACCCTCACGTTTATTGCACAAACCCTCATTTTTAGGGCCCAAACGCTCATTTTTATGCTGTAAATCATTTCACTGGAAAATGCCTCCTTTTTATGCTCCAAACGCCTCCTATAGGGCACGATGTCTGAATGTTAGGTCCCAAAGATTTGGTTAAGAGTCCAAAGCTGTGAGTCTAGGGTTGAAAGCCTGCTTTTTACTCTACAAACCCTCCTGTTTAGGGCACAAACCCTCCTTTTTGGTGCACAAGCCGTCGCTGTTAGGGTGCAAACACTCCTGTTAAGATTCCCAAGCTTCGAGTCCAGGGTTGAAATCCACATCTTTATGCTCCAAGCGACCGTCTTTAGGCTTCAAATCCTACTTTTAATTCTGAAATCCCACTTTTTTACGCTCCAAACACTACATTAAGGGCACAAAGTCTCCATTTTAGGTCACAACGCTTCCTTTTTAGAGTCCGGAACGTTGGTTCCAGGGTTGAAAGCCTCCCTGTTCTGCTTCAAAGCGTCATTTAGAAGGTACAAGCCCTCATTTTTAGGGCGCAACGCCTCATTTTTTGGCCGCGAATCCTCCTTTTTAGGGGTCAATACGTCCTTTTTACTGTAAAATCCCTCACTTTTATGTTCCGGACATCTCATTTAGGGCACAAAGCCTTGTTTTGTGGTCCCAAAGCTTCCTCTTCAGAGTCCAAAGCTTTGATTCTGTGGTTGAATTCCTCGTTTTATAATCCAAACCCTCACGTTTATTGTACAAACCCTCATTTTTAGGGCCCAAACGCTCATTTTTATGCTGTAAATAATTTCACTGGAAAATGCCTCCTTTTTATGCTCCAAACGCCTCCTTTAGGGCACGATGTCTGAATGTTAGGTCCCAAAGATTTGGTTAAGAGCCCAAAGCTTGGAGTCTAGGGTTGAAAGCCTGCTTTTTACTCTACAAACCCTCCTGTTTAGGGCACAAACCCTCCTTTTTGGTGCACAAGCCCTCGCTGTTAGGGTGCAAACACTCCTGTTAAGATTCCCAAGCTTCGAGTCCAGGGTTGAAATCCACATCTTTATGCTCCAAGCGACCGTCTTTAGGCTTCAAATCCTACTTTTAATTCTGAAATCCCACTTTTTTACGCTCCAAACACTACATTAAGGGCACAAAGTCTCCATTTTAGGTCACAACGCTTCCTTTTTAGAGTCCGGAACGTTGGTTCCAGGGTTGAAAGCCTCCCTGTTCTGCTTCAAAGCGTCATTTAGAAGGTACAAGCCCTCATTTTTAGGGCGCAACGCCTCATTTTTTGGCCGCGAATCCTCCTTTTTAGGGGTCAATACGTCCTTTTTACTGTAAAATCCCTCACTTTTATGTTCCGGACATCTCATTTAGGGCACAAAGCCTTGTTTTGTGGTCCCAAAGCTTCCTCTTCAGAGTCCAAAGCTTTGATTCTGTGGTTGAATTCCTCGTTTTATAATCCAAACCCTCACGTTTATTGCACAAACCCTCATTTTTAGGGCCCAAACGCTCATTTTTATGCTGTAAATCATTTCACTGGAAAATGCCTCCTTTTTATGCTCCAAACGCCTCCTTTAGGGCACGATGTCTGAATGTTAGGTCCCAAAGATTTGGTTAAGAGCCCAAAGCTTGGAGTCTAGGGTTGAAAGCCTGCTTTTTACTCTACAAACCCTCCTGTTTAGGGCACAAACCCTCCTTTTTGGTGCACAAGCCCTCGCTGTTAGGGTGCAAACACTCCTGTTAAGATTCCCAAGCTTCGAGTCCAGGGTTGAAATCCACATCTTTATGCTCCAAGCGACCGTCTTTGGGCTTCAAATCCTACTTTTAATTCTGAAATCCCATTTTTTTACGCTCCAAACGCTACATTAAGGGCACAAAGTCTCCATTTTAGGTCACAACGCTTCCTTTTTAGAGTCCGGAACGTTGGTTCCAGGGTTGAAAGCCTCCCTGTTCTGCTTCAAAGCGTCATTTAGAAGGTACAAGCCCTCATTTTTAGGGTGCAACGCCTCATTTTTTGGCCGCGAATCCTCCTTTTTAGGGGTCAATACGTCCTTTTTGCTGTAAAATCCCTCACTTTTATGTTCCGGACATCTCATTTAGGGCACAAAGCCTTGTTTTGTGGTCCCAAAGCTTCCTCTTCAGAGTCCAAAGCTTTGATTCTGTGGTTGAATTCCTCGTTTTATAATCCAAACCCTCAC
The DNA here is from genome assembly GCF_031877795.1 of Strix aluco. Taxonomy (NCBI): domain Eukaryota; kingdom Metazoa; phylum Chordata; class Aves; order Strigiformes; family Strigidae; genus Strix; species Strix aluco. The sequence goes on from NC_133970.1 coordinate 7,411,716, forward strand.
GTTTATTGTACAAACCCTCATTTTTAGGGCCCAAACGCTCATTTTTATGCTGTAAATCATTTCACTGGAAAATGCCTCCTTTTTATGCTCCAAACACCTCCTTTAGGGCACGAGCCTCAATGTTAGGTCCCAAAGATTTGGTTAAGAGCCCAAAGCTTTGAGTCTAGGGTTGAAAGCCTGCCTTTTACTCTACAAACCCTCCTGTTTAGGGCACAAACCCTCCTTTTTGGTGCACAAGCCGTCGCTGTTAGGGTGCAAACACTCCTGTTAAGATTCCCAAGCTTCGAGTCCAGGGTTGAAATCCACATCTTTATGCTCCAAGCGACCGTCTTTAGGCTTCAAATCCTAATTTTAATTCTGAAATCCCACTTTTTTACGCTCCAAACACTACATTAAGGGCACAAAGTCTCCATTTTAGGTCACAACGCTTCCTTTTTAGAGTCCGGAACGTTGGTTCCAGGGTTGAAAGCCTCCCTGTTCTGCTTCAAAGCGTCATTTAGAAGGTACAAGCCCTCATTTTTAGGGCGCAACGCCTCATTTTTTGGCCGCGAATCCTCCTTTTTAGGGGTCAATACGTCCTTTTTGCTGTAAAATCCCTCACTTTTATGTTCCGGACATCTCATTTAGGGCACAAAGCCTTGTTTTGTGGTCCCAAAGCTTCCTCTTCAGAGTCCAAAGCTTTGATTCTGTGGTTGAATTCCTCGTTTTATAATCCAAACCCTCACGTTTATTGCACAAACCCTCATTTTTAGGGCCCAAACGCTCATTTTTATGCTGTAAATCATTTCACTGGAAAATGCCTCCTTTTTATGCTCCAAACACCTCCTTTAGGGCACGAGCCTCAATGTTAGGTCCCAAAGATTTGGTTAAGAGCCCAAAGCTTTGAGTCTAGGGTTCAAAGCCTGCTTTTTACTCTACAAACCCTCCTGTTTAGGGCACAAACCCTCCTTTTTGGTGCACAAGCCCTCGCTGTTAGGGTGCAAACACTCACGTTAAGATTCCCAAGCTTCGAGTCCAGGGTTGAAATCCACATCTTTATGCTCCAAACGACCGTCTTTAGTCTTCAAATCCTACTTTTAATTCTGAAATCCCACTTTTTTACGCTCCAAACACTACATTAAGGGCACAAAGTCTCCATTTTAGGTCACAACGCTTCCTTTTTAGAGTCCGGAACGTTGGTTCCAGGGTTGAAAGCCTCCCTGTTCTGCTTCAAAGCGTCATTTAGAAGGTACAAGCCCTCATTTTTAGGGCGCAACGCCTCATTTTTTGGCCGCGAATCCTCCTTTTTAGGGGTCAATACGTCCTTTTTACTGTAAAATCCCTCACTTTTATGTTCCGGACATCTCATTTAGGGCACAAAGCCTTGTTTTGTGGTCCCAAAGCTTCCTCTTCAGAGTCCAAAGCTTTGATTCTGTGGTTGAATTCCTCGTTTTATAATCCAAACCCTCACGTTTATTGCACAAACCCTCATTTTTAGGGCCCAAACGCTCATTTTTATGCTGTAAATCATTTCACTGGAAAATGCCTCCTTTTTATGCTCCAAACGCCTCCTTTAGGGCACGATGTCTGAATGTTAGGTCCCAAAGATTTGGTTAAGAGCCCAAAGCTTGGAGTCTAGGGTTGAAAGCCTGCTTTTTACTCTACAAACCCTCCTGTTTAGGGCACAAACCCTCCTTTTTGGTGCACAAGCCCTCGCTGTTAGGGTGCAAACACTCCTGTTAAGATTCCCAAGCTTCGAGTCCAGGGTTGAAATCCACATCTTTATGCTCCAAGCGACCGTCTTTAGGCTTCAAATCCTACTTTTAATTCTGAAATCCCATTTTTTTACGCTCCAAACGCTACATTAAGGGCACAAAGTCTCCATTTTAGGTCACAACGCTTCCTTTTTAGAGTCCGGAACGTTGGTTCCAGGGTTGAAAGCCTCCCTGTTCTGCTTCAAAGCGTCATTTAGAAGGTACAAGCCCTCATTTTTAGGGCGCAACGCCTCATTTTTTGGCCGCGAATCCTCCTTTTTAGGGGTCAATACGTCCTTTTTGCTGTAAAATCCCTCACTTTTATGTTCCGGACATCTCATTTAGGGCACAAAGCCTTGTTTTGTGGTCCCAAAGCTTCCTCTTCAGAGTCCAAAGCTTTGATTCTGTGGTTGAATTCCTCGTTTTATAATCCAAACCCTCACGTTTATTGTACAAACCCTCATTTTTAGGGCCCAAACGCTCATTTTTATGCTGTAAATAATTTCACTGGAAAATGCCTCCTTTTTATGCTCCAAAGGCCTCCTTTAGGGCACGATCCTCAATGTTAGGTCCCAAAGATTTGGTTAAGAGCCCAAAGCTTGGAGTCTAGGGTTGAAAGCCTGCTTTTTACTCTACAAACCCTCCTGTTTAGGGCACAAACCCTCCTTTTTGGTGCACAAGCCGTCGCTGTTAGGGTGCAAACACTCCTGTTAAGATTCCCAAGCTTCGAGTCCAGGGTTGAAATCCACATCTTTATGCTCCAAACGACCGTCTTTAGGCTTCAAATCCTAATTTTAATTCTGAAATCCCACTTTTTTACGCTCCAAACACTACATTAAGGGCACAAAGTCTCCATTTTAGGTCACAACGCTTCCTTTTTAGAGTCCGGAACGTTGGTTCCAGGGTTGAAAGCCTCCCTGTTCTGCTTCAAAGCGTCATTTAGAAGGTACAAGCCCTCATTTTTAGGGCGCAACGCCTCATTTTTTGGCCGCGAATCCTCCTTTTTAGGGGTCAATACGTCCTTTTTGCTGTAAAATCCCTCACTTTTATGTTCCGGACATCTCATTTAGGGCACAAAGCCTTGTTTTGTGGTCCCAAAGCTTCCTCTTCAGAGTCCAAAGCTTTGATTCTGTGGTTGAATTCCTCGTTTTATAATCCAAACCCTCACGTTTATTGTACAAACCCTCATTTTTAGGGCCCAAACGCTCATTTTTATGCTGTAAATAATTTCACTGGAAAATGCCTCCTTTTTATGCTCCAAAGGCCTCCTTTAGGGCACGATCCTCAATGTTAGGTCCCAAAGATTTGGTTAAGAGCCCAAAGCTTGGAGTCTAGGGTTGAAAGCCTGCTTTTTACTCTACAAACCCTCCTGTTTAGGGCACAAACCGTCCTTTTTGGTGCACAAGCCCTCGCTGTTAGGGTGCAAACACTCCTGTTAAGATTCCCAAGCTTCGAGTCCAGGGTTGAAATCCACATCTTTATGCTCCAAGCGACCGTCTTTAGGCTTCAAATCCTAATTTTAATTCTGAAATCCCACTTTTTTACGCTCCAAACACTACATTAAGGGCACAAAGTCTCCATTTTAGGTCACAACGCTTCCTTTTTAGAGTCCGGAACGTTGGTTCCAGGGTTGAAAGCCTCCCTGTTCTGCTTCAAAGCGTCATTTAGAAGGTACAAGCCCTCATTTTTAGGGCGCAACGCCTCATTTTTTGGCCGTGAATCCTCCTTTTTAGGGGTCAATACGTCCTTTTTACTGTAAAATCCCTCACTTTTATGTTCCGGACATCTCATTTAGGGCACAAAGCCTTGTTTTGTGGTCCCAAAGCTTCCTCTTCAGAGTCCAAAGCTTTGATTCTGTGGTTGAATTCCTCGTTTTATAATCCAAACCCTCACGTTTATTGCACAAACCCTCATTTTTAGGGCCCAAACGCTCATTTTTATGCTGTAAATCATTTCACTGGAAAATGCCTCCTTTTTATGCTCCAAACGCCTCCTTTAGGGCACGATGTCTGAATGTTAGGTCCCAAAGATTTGGTTAAGAGCCCAAAGCTTTGAGTCTAGGGTTCAAAGCCTGCTTTTTACTCTACAAACCCTCCTGTTTAGGGCACAAACCCTCCTTTTTGGTGCACAAGCCGTCGCTGTTAGGGTGCAAACACTCCTGTTAAGATTCCCAAGCTTCGAGTCCAGGGTTGAAATCCACATCTTTATGCTCCAAGCGACCGTCTTTAGGCTTCAAATCCTACTTTTAATTCTGAAATCCCACTTTTTTACGCTCCAAACACTACATTAAGGGCACAAAGTCTCCATTTTAGGTCACAACGCTTCCTTTTTAGAGTCCGGAACGTTGGTTCCAGGGTTGAAAGCCTCCCTGTTCTGCTTCAAAGCGTCATTTAGAAGGTACAAGCCCTCATTTTTAGGGCGCAACGCCTCATTTTTTGGCCGCGAATCCTCCTTTTTAGGGGTCAATACGTCCTTTTTACTGTAAAATCCCTCACTTTTATGTTCCGGACATCTCATTTAGGGCACAAAGCCTTGTTTTGTGGTCCCAAAGCTTCCTCTTCAGAGTCCAAAGCTTTGATTCTGTGGTTGAATTCCTCGTTTTATAATCCAAACCCTCACGTTTATTGTACAAACCCTCATTTTTAGGGCCCAAATGCTCATTTTTATGCTGTAAATAATTTCACTGGAAAATGCCTCCTTTTTATGCTCCAAACGCCTCCTTTAGGGCACGATGTCTGAATGTTAGGTCCCAAAGATTTGGTTAAGAGCCCAAAGCTTGGAGTCTAGGGTTGAAAGCCTGCTTTTTACTCTACAAACCCTCCTGTTTAGGGCACAAACCCTCCTTTTTGGTGCACAAGCCCTCGCTGTTAGGGTGCAAACACTCCTGTTAAGATTCCCAAGCTTCGAGTCCAGGGTTGAAATCCACATCTTTATGCTCCAAGCGACCGTCTTTAGGCTTCAAATCCTACTTTTAATTCTGAAATCCCATTTTTTTACGCTCCAAACGCTACATTAAGGGCACAAAGTCTCCATTTTAGGTCACAACGCTTCCTTTTTAGAGTCCGGAACGTTGGTTCCAGGGTTGAAAGCCTCCCTGTTCTGCTTCAAAGCGTCATTTAGAAGGTACAAGCCCTCATTTTTAGGGCGCAACGCCTCATTTTTTGGCCGCGAATCCTCCTTTTTAGGGGTCAATACGTCCTTTTTGCTGTAAAATCCCTCACTTTTATGTTCCGGACATCTCATTTAGGGCACAAAGCCTTGTTTTGTGGTCCCAAAGCTTCCTTTTTAAAGTCCAAAGCTTTGATTCTGTGGTTGAATTCCTCGTTTTATAATCCAAACCCTCACGTTTATTGTACCAACCCTCATTTTTAGGGCCAAACGCTCATTTTTATGCTGTAAATAATTTCACTGGAAAATGCCTCCTTTTTATGCTCCAAAGGCCTCCTTTAGGGCACGATGTCTGAATGTTAGGTCCCAAAGATTTGGTTAAGAGCCCAAAGCTTGGAGTCTAGGGTTGAAAGCCTGCTTTTTACTCTACAAACCCTCCTGTTTAGGGCACAAACCCTCCTTTTTGGTGCACAAGCCCTCGCTGTTAGGGTGCAAACACTCCTGTTAAGATTCCCAAGCTTCGAGTCCAGGGTTGAAATCCACATCTTTATGCTCCAAGCGACCGTCTTTAGGCTTCAAATCCTACTTTTAATTCTGAAATCCCACTTTTTTACGCTCCAAACACTACATTAAGGGCACAAAGTCTCCATTTTAGGTCACAACGCTTCCTTTTTAGAGTCCGGAACGTTGGTTCCAGGGTTGAAAGCCTCCCTGTTCTGCTTCAAAGCGTCATTTAGAAGGTACAAGCCCTCATTTTTAGGGCGCAACGCCTCATTTTTTGGCCGCGAATCCTCCTTTTTAGGGGTCAATACATCCTTTTTACTGTAAAATCCCTCACTTTTATGTTCCGGACATCTCATTTAGGGCACAAAGCCTTGTTTTGTGGTCCCAAAGCTTCCTCTTCAGAGTCCAAAGCTTTGATTCTGTGGTTGAATTCCTCGTTTTATAATCCAAACCCTCACGTTTATTGCACAAACCCTCATTTTTAGGGCCCAAACGCTCATTTTTATGCTGTAAATAATTTCACTGGAAAATGCCTCCTTTTTATGCTCCAAACGCCTCCTTTAGGGCACGAGCCTCAATGTTAGGTCCCAAAGATTTGGTTAAGAGCCCAAAGCTTTGAGTCTAGGGTTCAAAGCCTGCTTTTTACTCTACAAACCCTCCTGTTTAGGGCACAAACCCTCCTTTTTGGTGCACAAGCCGTCGCTGTTAGGGTGCAAACACTCCTGTTAAGATTCCCAAGCTTCGAGTCCAGGGTTGAAATCCACATCTTTATGCTCCAAGCGACCGTCTTTAGGCTTCAAATCCTACTTTTAATTCTGAAATCCCACTTTTTTACGCTCCAAACACTACATTAAGGGCACAAAGTCTCCATTTTAGGTCACAACGCTTCCTTTTTAGAGTCCGGAACGTTGGTTCCAGGGTTGAAAGCCTCCCTGTTCTGCTTCAAAGCGTCATTTAGAAGGTACAAGCCCTCATTTTTAGGGCGCAACGCCTCATTTTTTGGCCGTGAATCCTCCTTTTTAGGGGTCAATACGTCCTTTTTACTGTAAAATCCCTCACTTCTATGTTCCGGACATCTCATTTAGGGCACAAAGCCTTGTTTTGTGGTCCCAAAGCTTCCTCTTCAGAGTCCAAAGCTTTGATTCTGTGGTTGAATTCCTCGTTTTATAATCCAAACCCTCACGTTTATTGCACAAACCCTCATTTTTAGGGCCCAAACGCTCATTTTTATGCTGTAAATAATTTCACTGGAAAATGCCTCCTTTTTATGCTCCAAACGCCTCCTTTAGGGCACGAGCCTCAATGTTAGGTCCCAAAGATTTGGTTAAGAGCCCAAAGCTTTGAGTCTAGGGTTCAAAGCCTGCTTTTTACTCTACAAACCCTCCTGTTTAGGGCACAAACCCTCCTTTTTGGTGCACAAGCCCTCGCTGTTAGGGTGCAAACACTCCTGTTAAGATTCCCAAGCTTCGAGTCCAGGGTTGAAATCCACATCTTTATGCTCCAAGCGACCGTCTTTAGGCTTCAAATCCTACTTTTAATTCTGAAATCCCACTTTTTTACGCTCCAAACACTACATTAAGGGCACAAAGTCTCCATTTTAGGTCACAACGCTTCCTTTTTAGAGTCCGGAACGTTGGTTCCAGGGTTGAAAGCCTCCCTGTTCTGCTTCAAAGCGTCATTTAGAAGGTACAAGCCCTCATTTTTAGGGCGCAACGCCTCATTTTTTGGCCGCGAATCCTCCTTTTTAGGGGTCAATACATCCTTTTTACTGTAAAATCCCTCACTTTTATGTTCCGGACATCTCATTTAGGGCACAAAGCCTTGTTTTGTGGTCCCAAAGCTTCCTTTTTAAAGTCCAAAGCTTTGATTCTGTGGTTGAATTCCTCGTTTTATAATCCAAACCCTCACGTTTATTGTACAAACCCTCATTTTTAGGGCCCAAACGCTCATTTTTATGCTGTAAATCATTTCACTGGAAAATGCCTCCTTTTTATGCTCCAAACGCCTCCTTTAGGGCACGATGTCTGAATGTTAGGTCCCAAAGATTTGGTTAAGAGCCCAAAGCTTGGAGTCTAGGGTTGAAAGCCTGCTTTTTACTCTACAAACCCTCCTGTTTAGGGCACAAACCCTCCTTTTTGGTGCACAAGCCGTCGCTGTTAGGGTGCAAACACTCCTGTTAAGATTCCCAAGCTTCGAGTCCAGGGTTGAAATCCACATCTTTATGCTCCAAGCGACCGTCTTTAGGCTTCAAATCCTACTTTTAATTCTGAAATCCCACTTTTTTACGCTCCAAACGCTACATTAAGGGCACAAAGTCTCCATTTTAGGTCACAACGCTTCCTTTTTAGAGTCCGGAACGTTGGTTCCAGGGTTGAAAGCCTCCCTGTTCTGCTTCAAAGCGTCATTTAGAAGGTACAAGCCCTCATTTTTAGGGCGCAACGCCTCATTTTTTGGCCGCGAATCCTCCTTTTTAGGGGTCAATACGTCCTTTTTACTGTAAAATCCCTCACTTTTATGTTCCGGACATCTCATTTAGGGCACAAAGCCTTGTTTTGTGGTCCCAAAGCTTCCTCTTCAGAGTCCAAAGCTTTGATTCTGTGGTTGAATTCCTCGTTTTATAATCCAAACCCTCACGTTTATTGTACAAACCCTCATTTTTAGGGCCCAAAGGCTCATTTTTATGCTGTAAATAATTTCACTGGAAAATGCCTCCTTTTTATGCTCCAAACGCCTCCTTTAGGGCACGATGTCTGAATGTTAGGTCCCAAAGATTTGGTTAAGAGCCCAAAGCTTGGAGTCTAGGGTTGAAAGCCTGCTTTTTACTCTACAAACCCTCCTGTTTAGGGCACAAACCCTCCTTTTTGGTGCACAAGCCCTCGCTGTTAGGGTGCAAACACTCCTGTTAAGATTCCCAAGCTTCGAGTCCAGGGTTGAAATCCACATCTTTATGCTCCAAGCGACCGTCTTTAGGCTTCAAATCCTAATTTTAATTCTGAAATCCCACTTTTTTACGCTCCAAACACTACATTAAGGGCACAAAGTCTCCATTTTAGGTCACAACGCTTCCTTTTTAGAGTCCGGAACGTTGGTTCCAGGGTTGAAAGCCTCCCTGTTCTGCTTCAAAGCGTCATTTAGAAGGTACAAGCCCTCATTTTTAGGGCGCAACGCCTCATTTTTTGGCCGCGAATCCTCCTTTTTAGGGGTCAATACGTCCTTTTTGCTGTAAAATCCCTCACTTTTATGTTCCGGACATCTCATTTAGGGCACAAAGCCTTGTTTTGTGGTCCCAAAGCTTCCTCTTCAGAGTCCAAAGCTTTGATTCTGTGGTTGAATTCCTCGTTTTATAATTCAAACCCTCACGTTTATTGTACAAACCCTCATTTTTAGGGCCCAAACGCTCATTTTTATGCTGTAACAATTTCACTGGAAAATGCCTCCTTTTTATGCTCCAAAGGCCTCCTTTAGGGCACGATCCTCAATGTTAGGTCCCAAAGATTTGGTTAAGAGCCCAAAGCTTTGAGTCTAGGGTTGAAAGCCTGCCTTTTACTCTACAAACCCTCCTGTTTAGGGCACAAACCCTCCTTTTTGGTGCACAAGCCCTCGCTGTTAGGGTGCAAACACTCACGTTAAGATTCCCAAGCTTCGAGTCCAGGGTTGAAATCCACATCTTTATGCTCCAAGCGACCGTCTTTAGGCTTCAAATCCTACTTTTAATTCTGAAATCCCACTTTTTTACGCTCCAAACACTACATTAAGGGCACAAAGTCTCCATTTTAGGTCACAACGCTTCCTTTTTAGAGTCCGGAACGTTGGTTCCAGGGTTGAAAGCCTCCCTGTTCTGCTTCAAAGCGTCATTTAGAAGGTACAAGCCCTCATTTTTAGGGCGCAACGCCTCATTTTTTGGCCGCGAATCCTCCTTTTTAGGGGTCAATACGTCCTTTTTACTGTAAAATCCCTCACTTTTATGTTCCGGACATCTCATTTAGGGCACAAAGCCTTGTTTTGTGGTCCCAAAGCTTCCTCTTCAGAGTCCAAAGCTTTGATTCTGTGGTTGAATTCCTCGTTTTATAATCCAAACCCTCACGTTTATTGCACAAACCCTCATTTTTAGGGCCCAAACGCTCATTTTTATGCTGTAAATAATTTCACTGGAAAATGCCTCCTTTTTATGCTCCAAACGCCTCCTTTAGGGCACGATGTCTGAATGTTAGGTCCCAAAGATTTGGTTAAGAGCCCAAAGCTTTGAGTCTAGGGTTCAAAGCCTGCTTTTTACTCTACAAACCCTCCTGTTTAGGGCACAAACCCTCCTTTTTGGTGCACAAGCCGTCGCTGTTAGGGTGCAAACACTCCTGTTAAGATTCCCAAGCTTCGAGTCCAGGGTTGAAATCCACATCTTTATGCTCCAAGCGACCGTCTTTAGGCTTCAAATCCTACTTTTAATTCTGAAATCCCACTTTTTTACGCTCCAAACACTACATTAAGGGCACAAAGTCTCCATTTTAGGTCACAACGCTTCCTTTTTAGAGTCCGGAACGTTGGTTCCAGGGTTGAAAGCCTCCCTGTTCTGCTTCAAAGCGTCATTTAGAAGGTACAAGCCCTCATTTTTAGGGCGCAACGCCTCATTTTTTGGCCGCGAATCCTCCTTTTTAGGGGTCAATACGTCCTTTTTACTGTAAAATCCCTCACTTTTATGTTCCGGACATCTCATTTAGGGCACAAAGCCTTGTTTTGTGGTCCCAAAGCTTCCTCTTCAGAGTCCAAAGCTTTGATTCTGTGGTTGAATTCCTCGTTTTATAATCCAAACCCTCACGTTTATTGCACAAACCCTCATTTTTAGGGCCCAAACGCTCATTTTTATGCTGTAAATAATTTCACTGGAAAATGCCTCCTTTTTATGCTCCAAACGCCTCCTTTAGGGCACGAGCCTCAATGTTAGGTCCCAAAGATTTGGTTAAGAGCCCAAAGCTTTGAGTCTAGGGTTCAAAGCCTGCTTTTTACTCTACAAACCCTCCTGTTTAGGGCACAAACCCTCCTTTTTGGTGCACAAGCCGTCGCTGTTAGGGTGCAAACACTCCTGTTAAGATTCCCAAGCTTCGAGTCCAGGGTTGAAATCCACATCTTTATGCTCCAAGCGACCGTCTTTAGGCTTCAAATCCTACTTTTAATTCTGAAATCCCACTTTTTTACGCTCCAAACACTACATTAAGGGCACAAAGTCTCCATTTTAGGTCACAACGCTTCCTTTTTAGAGTCCGGAACGTTGGTTCCAGGGTTGAAAGCCTCCCTGTTCTGCTTCAAAGCGTCATTTAGAAGGTACAAGCCCTCATTTTTAGGGCGCAACGCCTCATTTTTTGGCCGCGAATCCTCCTTTTTAGGGGTCAATACGTCCTTTTTACTGTAAAATCCCTCACTTTTATGTTCCGGACATCTCATTTAGGGCACAAAGCCTTGTTTTGTGGTCCCAAAGCTTCCTTTTTAAAGTCCAAAGCTTTGATTCTGTGGTTGAATTCCTCGTTTTATAATCCAAACCCTCACGTTTATTGTACAAACCCTCATTTTTAGGGCCCAAACGCTCATTTTTATGCTGTAAATCATTTCACTGGAAAATGCCTCCTTTTTATGCTCCAAACGCCTCCTTTAGGGCACGATGTCTGAATGTTAGGTCCCAAAGATTTGGTTAAGAGCCCAAAGCTTGGAGTCTAGGGTTGAAAGCCTGCTTTTTACTCTACAAACCCTCCTGTTTAGGGCACAAACCCTCCTTTTTGGTGCACAAGCCGTCGCTGTTAGGGTGCAAACACTCCTGTTAAGATTCCCAAGCTTCGAGTCCAGGGTTGAAATCCACATCTTTATGCTCCAAGCGACCGTCTTTAGGCTTCAAATCCTACTTTTAATTCTGAAATCCCACTTTTTTACGCTCCAAACACTACATTAAGGGCACAAAGTCTCCATTTTAGGTCACAACGCTTCCTTTTTAGAGTCCGGAACGTTGGTTCCAGGGTTGAAAGCCTCCCTGTTCTGCTTCAAAGCGTCATTTAGAAGGTACAAGCCCTCATTTTTAGGGCGCAACGCCTCATTTTTTGGCCGCGAATCCTCCTTTTTAGGGGTCAATACGTCCTTTTTACTGTAAAATCCCTCACTTTTATGTTCCGGACATCTCATTTAGGGCACAAAGCCTTGTTTTGTGGTCCCAAAGCTTCCTCTTCAGAGTCCAAAGCTTTGATTCTGTGGTTGAATTCCTCGTTTTGTAATCCAAATCCTCACGTTTATTGTACAAACCCTCATTTTTAGGGCCCAAACGCTCATTTTTATGCTGTAAATCATTTCACTGGAAAATGCCTCCTTTTTATGCTCCAAACGCCTCCTTTAGGGCACGATCCTCAATGTTAGGTCCCAAAGATTTGGTTAAGAGCCCAAAGCTTGGAGTCTAGGGTTGAAAGCCTGCTTTTTACTCTACAAACCCTCCTGTTTAGGGCACAAACCCTCCTTTTCGGTGCACAAGCCCTCGCTGTTAGGGTGCAAACACTCCTGTTAAGATTCCCAAGCTTCGAGTCCAGGGTTGAAATCCACATCTTTATGCTCCAAACGACCATCTTTAGGCTTCAAATCCTAATTTTAATTCTGAAATCCCACTTTTTTACGCTCCAAACGCTACATTAAGGGCACAAAGTCTCCATTTTAGGTCACAACGCTTCCTTTTTAGAGTCCGGAACGTTGGTTCCAGGGTTGAAAGCCTCCCTGTTCTGCTTCAAAGCGTCATTTAGAAGGTACAAGCCCTCATTTTTAGGGCGCAACGCCTCATTTTTTGGCCGCGAATCCTCCTTTTTAGGGGTCAATACGTCCTTTTTACTGTAAAATCCCTCACTTTTATGTTCCGGACATCTCATTTAGGGCACAAAGCCTTGTTTTGTGGTCCCAAAGCTTCCTCTTCAGAGTCCAAAGCTTTGATTCTGTGGTTGAATTCCTCGTTTTATAATCCAAACCCTCACGTTTATTGTACAAACCCTCATTTTTAGGGCCCAAACGCTCATTTTTATGCTGTAAATCATTTCACTGGAAAATGCCTCCTTTTTATGCTCCAAACGCCTCCTTTAGGGCACGAGCCTCAATGTTAGGTCCCAAAGATTTGGTTAAGAGCCCAAAGCTTTGAGTCTAGGGTTCAAAGCCTGCTTTTTACTCTACAAACCCTCCTGTTTAGGGCACAAACCCTCCTTTTCGGTGCACAAGCCCTCGCTGTTAGGGTGCAAACACTCACGTTAAGATTCCCAAGCTTCGAGTCCAGGGTTGAAATCCACATCTTTATGCTCCAAACGACCGTCTTTAGGCTTCAAATCCTAATTTTAATTCTGAAATCCCACTTTTTTACGCTCCAAACACTACATTAAGGGCACAAAGTCTCCATTTTAGGTCACAACGCTTCCTTTTTAGAGTCCGGAACGTTGGTTCCAGGGTTGAAAGCCTCCCTGTTCTGCTTCAAAGCGTCATTTAGAAGGTACAAGCCCTCATTTTTAGGGCGCAACGCCTCATTTTTTGGCCGCGAATCCTCCTTTTTAGGGGTCAATACGTCCTTTTTACTGTAAAATCCCTCACTTTTATGTTCCGGACATCTCATTTAGGGCACAAAGCCTTGTTTTGTGGTCCCAAAGCTTCCTCTTCAGAGTCCAAAGCTTTGATTCTGTGGTTGAATTCCTCGTTTTATAATCCAAACCCTCACGTTTATTGTACAAACCCTCATTTTTAGGGCCCAAACGCTCATTTTTATGCTGTAAATAATTTCACTGGAAAATGCCTCCTTTTTATGCTCCAAACGCCTCCTTTAGGGCACGATGTCTGAATGTTAGGTCCCAAAGATTTGGTTAAGAGCCCAAAGCTTGGAGTCTAGGGTTGAAAGCCTGCCTTTTACTCTACAAACCCTCCTGTTTAGGGCACAAACCCTCCTTTTTGGTGCACAAGCCCTCGCTGTTAGGGTGCAAACACTCCTGTTAAGATTCCCAAGCTTCGAGTCCAGGGTTGAAATCCACATCTTTATGCTCCAAACGACCGCCTTTAGTCTTCAAATCCTACTTTTAATTCTGAAATCCCACTTTTTTACGCTCCAAACACTACATTAAGGGCACAAAGTCTCCATTTTAGGTCACAACGCTTCCTTTTTAGAGTCCGGAACGTTGGTTCCAGGGTTGAAAGCCTCCCTGTTCTGCTTCAAAGCGTCATTTAGAAGGTACAAGCCCTCATTTTTAGGGCGCAACGCCTCATTTTTTGGCCGCGAATCCTCCTTTTTAGGGGTCAATACGTCCTTTTTACTGTAAAATCCCTCACTTTTATGTTCCGGACATCTCATTTAGGGCACAAAGCCTTGTTTTGTGGTCCCAAAGCTTCCTCTTCAGAGTCCAAAGCTTTGATTCTGTGGTTGAATTCCTCGTTTTGTAATCCAAATCCTCACGTTTATTGTACAAACCCTCATTTTTAGGGCCCAAACGCTCATTTTTATGCTGTAAATCATTTCACTGGAAAATGCCTCCTTTTTATGCTCCAAACGCCTCCTTTAGGGCACGATCCTCAATGTTAGGTCCCAAAGATTTGGTTAAGAGCCCAAAGCTTGGAGTCTAGGGTTGAAAGCCTGCTTTTTACTCTACAAACCCTCCTGTTTAGGGCACAAACCCTCCTTTTCGGTGCACAAGCCCTCGCTGTTAGGGTGCAAACACTCCTGTTAAGATT